>NC_048575.1:28602703-29215453 GCF_013265735.2 Oncorhynchus mykiss | reverse complement strand
TGCTTTTCAGTTCTGCACACAACTGTTCTATAGGATTGAGGTCAGGGCTTTGTGATGTCCATTCCAATTCCTTGACATTGTTGTCCTTAAGTCATTTTGCCACGATTTGGAAGTATGCTTGGGGTCATTGTCCAATTGGAAAACTAATTTGCGACCAAGCTTTAACTTCCTGACTGATAACTTGGTTGTTGCTTCAATATATCCACGTCAATTTCCTTCTCCTCATGATGACATCTAGATTGTGAAGTGCACCAGTCCCTCCTGTAGCAAAGCACCCCCACAACATGATGCTGCCATCCCCATTCTTCACGGTTGGGATGGTGTTCTTCGGCTTGCAAGATTCCCCCTTTTTCCTCCAAACAAAATGATGGTCATTATGGCGTAACAGTTCTATTTTTGTTTCATCAGACATTTCTATAAAAAGTACGATCTTTGTCCCCATGTGCAGTTGCAAACTGGAGTCTGGCTTTTTTATGGCGGTTTTGAGCAGTGGCTTCTTACTTGCTGAGCAGCCTTTCAGGTTATGTTGATATAGGATTCGTTTTACTGTGAATATAGATACTTTTGTACCTGTTTCCTCCAGCATCGTCACAAGGTCTTTTGCTGTTGCTCTGGGATTGATTTGCACTTTTCGTACCAAAGTACGTTCATCTCTAGGAAACGGAACGTGTCTCCTTCCTGAGTGGTATGACAGCTGCATGGTCCCATGGTGTTTATACTTGTGTACTATTGTTGTTACAGATGAATGTGGTACCTTCAGCCATTTGGAAATTGCTCCCAAGGATGAACCAGACTTGTGGTCTACATTTTTTTTTTTCCTGAGGTCTTGGCTGATTTCTTTTGATTTTCCCATGATGTCAAGCAAAGAGGCACTGAGTTTGAAGGTAGGCCTTGAAACACAACCATAGGTACACCTCCAATTGACTCAAATGATGTCAATTATCAGAAGCTTGACATAATTTTATGGAATTTTCCAAGCTGTTTAAAGGCACAGTCAACCTTGTGTTTGTAAACCTCTGACCCACTGGAATTGTGATACAGTGAATTATAAGTGAAATAATCTGTAATTGTCTGTAAACAATTGTTGGAAAAATGACTTGTGTCATGCACAAAGTAGATGTCCTAACCGACTTGCCAAAACTATAGTTTGTTAACAAGACATTTGTGGAGTGGTTGAAAAACCAATTTTAATGACCCCAACCTAAGTGTATGTAAACTTCCCAACTTCAAATGTATATTGATTTAATTGTTCTGAACCGCAAACCGAACCGCAGGCCAGCTGATTTGTTTGTGGGTCAACCGACGTGTTGTATATCCAACCCGATACATGACTGTAATGTAGAAGCAACAGTAATTTTCCATACTTTGTTGTCCTGCTTGATCTGGTTTCATCCGAATATCATCAAATTTCACGAAAAACCTGGTTTTGACTGTTTGTGACCTTTAAATTAAATATTCATAACACTCTCCCTTCGTATGGTTAATATCTTTAGCAATATTTACATCAGAATTTCTGGTAGATTCCATTGCGTGCCTTCGATGTGTGGAAAACTAGGAATGTGTCTCAAATGACACCATATTCCTTACACAGTAGTGGTGCGCAGGTCAGTTGTTTGTTCACCCACACCAGCCCGCAATTGATAATAACCCATCCACAACTGCCTGACAATATGTGATAATGTCCAAAACTTACCCTAACCCCCTAATATATAAAATGACGTTTAGGCTACAGTCAGAAACGGCTGATTTATTTTTTGACAGAGGGTACAGGATTTTGTTTGCCCTGATTCAGATATGTTTCTACTAGATTTTTTTTTAAATTCTACTTGTCTATAATTAGATACATGTAGCTCCATTCATTTTCCCTTAATCCTGACAGGTTTTCCAGTCTCTGACAATGAAAAACATCCCCAGGGCATGATGCTGCCACCACCATGCTTCACTGTAGGGATGTGATGCTTGGCATTCAGGCCAGATTAAATCTTGGTTTAATCAGAACAGATAATCTTGTTTCTCATGGTCTGAGAGCCCTTTAGGTGCCTTTTGGCCATCTCCAAGCGGGCTGTCATGTGCCTTTTACTGAGGAGTGGCTTCCGTCTGACCACTCTATCATAAAGGCCTGATTGGTGGAATGCTGCAGAGATGGTTGTCCTTCTGGAATGTTCTCCACATAGGATCTCTCGAGCTCTGTCAGAGTTACCATTGGGTTCTTTGTCACCTCTCTGACCACGGCCCTTCTCCCCCGATTGCTCAGTTTGGCCGGGCTGCCAGCTCTAGGAAGATTCTTTCGTGGTTCCAAACTTCTTCCATTTAAGAATGATGGAAGCCACTGTGTTCTTGGGACCTTCAATGCTGCAGAAATGTTTTGGTATCCTTCCCCAGATCTGTGACTCGACACAATGCTGTTTCAGGCCTTCAACCTCATGGCTTCGTTTTGACTTTGACATGCACTGCCAGCTGTGGGACCTTATATAGACAGATGTGTGCCTTTCCAAATAATGTCCAATAAATGTGCAAATATTGTTTTTAAACTGTTTTCGCTTTGTCATTATGGGGTATTGTGTGTAGATTGATGAAGATTTAAAAAAATGTAATAATCAATTTTAGGACAAGGCCGTAACACAACAAAATTTTGAAAAAGTCAAGGAGTCTGAATATATTCCAAATGTAATGTAGTTGGAGAGCAGTTCGTGAGAAAGCGACGCTTGCATATAGTATATAGCCTACCATTTAGGAGCGGGACAATTTGCAGGCAGAGACAAGTAAATGTGTAATATATTTTTATTGGAAAGGATAAGGCGCAACGCTCGCTCACCGTGGTATGCGCCCGTTGCACATTTTCCTTTTCAATTATTAGTATAAAAAAAAAATTGCGCCTCAACTCGCCTTGGTTGAGTTCTCGCCATTTCTTTCCATTATCAATTTTTATTTACAGACACTGTAGTTAACCAATCACTTAAGTTAACTTCATTGGAAAGATAACTGCCACATCATTCTCCGCCCATGCATAGACAGCCTATACTCTATTTCATTAAGACCACATACAGTGCCTTGCGAAAGTATTCGGCCCCCTTGAACTTTGTGACCTTTTGCCACATTTCAGGCTTCAAACATAAAGATATAAAACTGAATTTTTTTGTGAAGAATCAACATCAAGTGGGACACAATCATGAAGTGTAACGACATTTATTGGATATTTCAAACTTTTTTAACAAATCAAAAACTGAAAAATTGGGCGTGCAAAATTATTCAGCCCCCTTAAGTTAATACTTTGTAGCGCCACCTTTTGCTGCGATTACAGCTGTAAGTCGCTTGGGGTATCTCTCTATCAGTTTTGCACATCGAGAGACAGATTTTTTTTTCCATTCCTCCTTGCAAAACAGCTCGAGCTCAGTGAGGTTGGATGGAGAGCATTTGTGAACAGCAGTTTTCAGTTCTTTCCACAGATTCTCGATTGGATTCAGGTCTGGACTTTGACTTGGCCATTCTAACACCTGGATATGTTTATTTTTGAACCATTCCATTGTAGATTTTGCTTTATGTTTTGGATCATTGTCTTGTTGGAAGACAAATCTCCGTCCCAGTCTCAGGTCTTTTGCAGACTCCATCAGGTTTTCTTCCAGAATGGTCCTGTATTTGGCTCCATCCATCTTCCCATCAATTTTAACCATCTTCCCTGTCCCTGCTGAAGAAAAGCAGGCCCAAACCATGATGCTGCCACCACCATGTTTGACAGTGGGGATGGTGTGTTCAGGGTAATGAGCTGTGTTGCTTTTACGCCAAACATAACGTTTTGCATTGTTGCCAAAAAGTTCAATTTTGGTTTCATCTGACCAGAGCACCTTCTTCCACATGTTTGGTGTGTCTCCCAGGTGGCTTGTGGCAAACTTTAAACAACACTTTTTATGGATATCTTTAAGAAATGGCTTTCTTCTTGCCACTCTTCCATAAAGGCCAGATTTGTGCAATATACGACTGATTGTTGTCCTATGGACAGTCTCCCACCTCAGCTGTAGATCTCTGCAGTTCATCCAGAGTGATCATGGGCCTCTTGGCTGCATCTCTGATCAGTCTTCTCCTTGTATGAGCTGAAAGTTTAGAGGGACGGCCAGGTCTTGGTAGATTTGCAGTGGTCTGATACTCCTTCCATTTCAATATTATCGCTTGCACAGTGCTCCTTGGGATGTTTAAAGCTTGGGAAATATTTTTGTATCCAAATCCGGCTTTAAACTTCTTCACAACAGTATCTCGGACCTGCCTGGTGTGTTCCTTGTTCTTCATGATGCTCTCTGCGCTTTTAACGGACCTCTGAGACTATCACAGTGCAGGTGCATTTATACGGAGACTTGATTACACACAGGTGGATTGCATTTATCATCATTAGTCATTTAGGTCAACATTGGATCATTCAGAGATCCTCACTGAACTTCTGGAGAGAGTTTGCTGCACTGAAAGTAAAGTGGCTGAATAATTTTGCACGCCCAATTTTTCAGTTTTTGATTTGTTAAAAAAGTTTGAAATATCCAATAAATGTCGTTCCACTTCATGATTGTGTCCCACTTGTTGTTGATTCTTCACAAAAAATACAGTTTTATATCTTTATGTTTGAAGCCTGAAATGTGGCAAAAGGTCGCAAAGTTCAAGGGGGCCGAATACTTTCGCAAGGCACTGTATACAGGTGCACTTGATCTCGCACCCCAACTAGGAGAGGGGAGGTAGAATGCTGAGAGTATGTGATTAATATGCGACAAAGACAAGCTTTTAATGCAATAGGTAGGACAAGTCAAACGCATACAATGCAGAAAGACCACCGCCCGCTCCCGCCCACAGCATGAAAAAGGCAGACTGCTCCGCAATGATCTCTGTCGGAACCTGTGGCATCCCTATGATTTTTGTATGGTTCTTCAAAGAACCATCCCATGTATGGTTCTTCAGAAGCCCTAAAATGGTTTCCCTATGGCACTTGTCAAACTCGTTCCACGGAGGGCCAAGTTTTTGAAGGTTTTTGCTCCTCTGTTGTACTTCAATTGATGAATTAAGGTCACTTATTAGTAAGGAACTCCCCTCACCTGGTTATCTAGGTCTTACTGTCTAGGTATTACTTGTCTAGGTCTTACTTGAAAGGAAAAACATAAACCAGAGTACATTAGGTCCTCCATGGAATGACACCCCTGCTCTATGACATCGCTCTCGAGAACCTTATTTGTTTCCACCATGCAGCTTTATTTTTTACAGTGTAGCTACCTTACGCAGCCAAGGTGATTGAAAAATAAAACGTTTTAGTAATAAGAATATTCAGGACTTGGCAGGATTCTCATTTATTCATACCTGGCTGATGATCAAGCCAATGCAATGCCAGGCTGAAAATACCCATGGATCCTCACAGAATAGTTAATGGTTGAGAGCAATTAAATCAACAGCCCTGTGTGGGTTTGAAAGCTTACCTTATTTGTTTGAGTCAAAATACTGCACCCATTATCGTTCCTTGCCCTTTGAAACCTGCGGGAGACAGATGGGAGACGCACTGCACAGTATATCGGATCAACTGATCTATAGGAAGCCTGTATCGGTAATGCCACTGTAATGCCATTGTAATGCCATGAGATATCCCATATGCACGAAGTGCTAGCTTAGCGCAAGGTTCCTCATTGTGTTAAGATATTGAGCTCCTATCCCAGATTCATTAGAGCAGATGCCCTGGGCTCTTACCATATGTGTAAGGTCATAAATCCAGATTAATTCACTCCTTGTGTCACTGTGGGCCATATGGTCAGATTTCGCAAAGGTCACTGTATACAAGCTGAGGTCTAAATCCTACAGGTCCTACTGGGAAAGAAGACGAGATCTGATTCAAATGAATACCTGTGCCATGTATTGTATGCTGTGTGCTAAATGAGAAAGAGCACTTTCATCAGTAATGACTTTGATATCCACTCAGACAAAATATCTTTATCTAAGTGTGTGTGTGTGTGTGTGTGTGTGTGTGTGTGTGTGTGTGTGTGTGTGTGTGTGTGTGTGTCTGTGAAATAGTGTGTGTGTGTTTTGCAATGCTTTATTATCATACATAACATGAACATCTGGTCTGTATGATAAACACTGTAAATGCATTCATTAATTGTGTACAGCTGTATTGTCACAGCAAGAGCATCAAAGGCCTTCAGTTGTGGCCATTCTCTGGTTCATTGACTGTCCACCTCTCACAGAAGATGACATTTCATGTGATTACCATGCGAAAGTCATCACCGAACATGAAAAAAGGTAAAGGCCAGCTATGTCTGGGCTGGCCAAACACCATCACTCACCTTTGCATGGACTCATCACTTTCACAGGGAAATAAAATTAGACGTAACCTATGGGTCTATATGTGCTCTGTATGAACTCTAAATATGTTTTCCCAAGGAGCTGACTGGGCTGGAGGGAGCCAGAATGTTTTCCTCGTGAAATTGAGTTCTTAGAGTCATTTGAAATGATCTTAGAGTCGTGTGTCTGGTATGGTCTTTACGTTAACACTTTGCAGCCCTGTGACAAGAAGAGTGTTTCTATATGCTGTACAGGGCTTTACTCAATCTGTATCATGTTACAGATTGTGCGATAGAACTGTAAAGGTAATTTTCGATTGTGCCGGCATATCCACCGTTTACCATGAATGCACTCTCCGCTAACGCGGGAACATTGCCATTAAAATATTATCACGCTGTAACGCTGAACTTCCGTGATACGGATTGACTAGAGCCCTAGATGACAGGTTCATCATTTGTTGTTCACAGATGTCCATTTTTATTTTCTGGGCAGAGAATCATACGCTACTTATCTCCCATCTGGCATGGGGACTGCAAAGGAGACTGCAGAGGATTCTGGCAATAAGAGTCATTTCCTGTAAAAAGGAGAAAATTAGATAATAGTACACAAAGTACACTTTGTTGACTAAATGTGTATACACACTCTCAGAGATACTCAGAGGCCTATAGGTACACATGTACAAAGTACAAAAGGGGCAGTATTATTCTGGGAACATTGGCTTCTAGAACCTGTTTAGTGTTTGTTCTCTCAAAACAATAGAGTTGAATCACATTTACCCTTAATCTAGTACTGCTTAGCCCTGCATCCCAAATGGCGCCCTTATTCTCTGTATAGTGCATTACTTTTGACAGGAGCCCTAAGTACTATAAAGGATATAGGGAGCAAATTGGGACACAAAGGGGAAGGACAATGAACAGGCAGACAGGCGTCCTTGCGTTGCCCAGAAGGCAGAGTGTCTGCACCTGCCAGGGCCCCATAGATAGTCCATTACCCTCCTGGAGGTGTGCTGGCTGGGACAGCGGCTTAGACCCTTCAGCCACCCTGGGACCTGATGACACAGAATATCCTACTGCCAGGTGGACATTCTCATTGTATGGCTGCCTTATCTCCCCCAGGCCATTCCACTGGAAGACCACTGGAGTAGCACGGGGTGGGGGGGGCAGGTATCTGACTAGTGGTGGATATTCAGCAGCCTGATGGTCTGAGGGTAGAAACTATTGGCCAGTCTTCCAATTTCTGAAATGATGCTCCAGTACTGCCCACATCTGAAAGATTGAAGTGGGAAGAACAAGGCATGGCTTGGGTGGCTGGGGGTCCCTGATGATCTTCTTGGCCTTCCTGCGACACCTGGTCTTGTAGTAGGTGTCCTGTAGGATAAGCAGAATACACCCAGCACGTATCACGCTCTGAAGCGCTTTGCGGTCCACAGCAGTGGAGTTGCCGTGCCAGGCTGTGATGCAGCCAACAGTATGGTCTCAATGGTGCTCCTGTAGAATACTATGAGGGCCCTCAGGGACAGGACACATTTCTTCAGCATCCTGATGTTAAAGAGTTGCTGCTGTGCCTGTTTCACCATGGTGTCCATGTGGTTAGACCATTTCAGCTTCTCTGAAATGTGTACACAGAGGAATTTGAAGTTATTGACCATCTCCACGTCGGCCCCGTTGATAAGAATAGCACCATGCTGTCAGAGTGCCTACCTCCTCTCTGTAGGCTGTCTCGTCGTTGACATGTCGTCAGCGAACTTGATGATGGAGTTGGAACTGTGTGAGGCCACATAGTAGTGGGTAGTAGGAGGACTCTGAGTATGCACCCTTGTGGGGTCCCTGTGTTGAGAATCAGTGTTCACAACCTGGAGGTGTCCGTCAGGAAGTCCAGGAACAATTTGCATTTGAGTCCCTATTAGGAAACCCTCACACTCAGGGAGCCTCACAGTCAAGGAGTTAGCTAAGAGTTATCTAAGACTGTCCCAATATGGACACGGTACATTTGAAGTGACTTGCTAATGCTGTGTCATGAGGTTGGCCTCTTTGGGTATAGCAAGCCCATCCCCCTCTCCCTGCCTCCCCCATGCCTCCTTCAACTAGGTTGCTGTGGTCAGAGAGACCTCGTAAATTCCTGAGAAGACCCTGCCACATGGCCACACAGTAGAAAGAGAGAGTAGATTTTCATGGAGAACAAAGGAAATCATTCCACCTCACAGAACTTGAGGTACGAACAAATTTCATGTTCCGGAGAAAGTATAAAAGATCGGTGAAGAATCCAGCTACGAACAGGTCCGTTTGTCACAACTTGGGAAGCTCATGGGAGACGGTGTGGCCATATTATCATAACACTGTGTTTATAATAGCCCCGGATATAAGGTTTATATCGAATTGTTGTATAAGATGAATGAGTGAGTATGATACTGTTTGCACAATTTTACAATGTGATTTTGGACCGTTTAATGGAGGAAAACTGGATTTGAACTAAATCAGAGGACTGCCACTGAGCCCAGTTAGGGTCAGACATCCTGGGACAGCCTTTTCTGCCATTCCAAATAAATAACCCACTCGGGTTTTCGATCAGCAGACCGAGCTTACCTCAATTACGAGATGGCTAAAGGTTGCAGACCATGTTTTTCTCCATTAGGAGGACAAAGGTTGTAGACCATTGCTGAATCTTTTAACCATACCACGTGGTTAAACTCTTGGAGTATCGATACCTACAGAATAAGAACAAGTCTTTGATATTGATTACCAGTCTGCAGCTAGGAATTCGGCATCATTGAAAGCGAAGAACGACAACCGCTGAAACATCCATTCTATAACGAATGTCACTCTGAACAATCGCCTCTAACCCCAACAGAGGGAGAGAGACGGACAATTCTACAAAATGAATTAACTTTTCACCAGTGATCAAGACGACACACTGAGCGTAAATATATATATATATATTGATTGCAATTGTTCCCGAATGAGTGAGCGTTCATGTGCAAAGGATTAGCATTTCAATTGTTATAATTATCACTTTGTAGTGACTTCTTAGTCGACCCCCACTTCACCTTTTGTCTAACAAGCCGCCATGCCGGTTTAGCCCACTAGGGCACATTCTCCTATCATTACATTTACCTTGTTTGTTTGTTTATGCATTTCTGTGAATTACGTAGTTAGTAATAAATAAATTATTTAAGACAATTGATGTATGGATGACTCATAGTGAAGACTGGGTTCGTGCAGCTATCCAACAATTTACGACGTTTGGAATGAGACTAACGTGAGGTAAAGTAAATATTTCATTAACTCCAAGACTAATTGATCAGATAAAATATCTTAAAAGTTATTTTAGGAAATGATTACTTTGTAATCTGAATATTTTTCCTTGGTGCCCCGACTTCCTAGTTAATTAGTTACGTGATTAATCAGTTGATCGCGTAGTAACTAATTACAGAGAATCTTTAATAAAAACTATCAGACTTCAGTTAATGATAGTAAAGACACGACAGCTGTATGAACAGTCATTCTTTTTTGCGGTGTTATCTACACTGAAAAACACAGTATTAGCATCCATAGAACTAGACACATAATTAATATCACTCATCCAATTATGGCATATTTCTGAGGCCTAACAAAGACTGAACTCATTTAGATGTGTAAATGGTCTCTGGTCTCCGATAACAAAAGTGCTACTTTTTAATTTAAGATAAGACAAAGTAACATATTCTTATGTGAGCGTTTTGTGTTCTGTAGTGTAACTAAACTCCTTTTCAGGGCCCTGTCTTTCAAAGATAATTCAGAAAAGTCCTTAAAACTTCACAGAGCTTCATTTTAAACGGTTTAAACACTGTTTCCCATTCTTGTACAATGAACCATAAACAATTAATGAACATGCACCTGTGGAACGGTCGTTAACCTTTCTAGCGCAGGGGTTCCACTAGCGGAACAACTCAACAACATTCAACAACATTCCGCTGAAAATAAATATCTAACTTTCACACATTAACAAGTCCAATACAGCAAATGAAAGATAAACATCTTGTTAATCTACCCATCATGTCCGGTTTCAAAAATGCTTCACAGCTAAAGCACAACATATGTTTATGTTAGATCACCGCCAAGTCGAAAAAACACAGCCATTTTTCCAGCCAAAGATAGGAGTCACAAAAAGCAGAAATATAGATAAAATTAATCATTAACCTTTGATGATCTTCATCAGATGACACTCATAGGACATCATGTTACACAATACATGTATGTTGTGTTCGATAATGTGCATATTTATATCCAAAAATCTCAGTTTACATTGGCGCCTTACGTGCAGTAATGTTTTGATTCCAAAACATCCGGTCATTTTGCAGAAATACTAATAATAAACATTGATAAAAGATACTAGTGTTATTCACAGAATTAAAGATAGACTTCTCCTTAAAGCAAACGCTGTGTCAGATTTCAAAAAAACTTACGGAAAAAGCATAATCTGACAACGGCGCTCAGAACCCAAAACAGCCAGAGGAAGAGCTGCCATTTTGGAATCAACAAAGTTCGAAAAAACACCATAAATATTCACTTACCTTTGATGATCTGAATCAGAAGGCACTCCCAGGAATCCCAGTTCGACAATAAATGACTAATTTGTTCCATAAAGTTCCATAATTTATGTCCAAATAGCCACTTGTTGTTAGCGTGTTCTGCCCAGTAATCCATCTTCATGAGGCGCGAGCATTTCATCCAGACAAAAACTCGAAAAGGTCCGTTACAGTCCTTTAGAAAGATGTCAAAAGATGTATGGAATCAATCCTTAGGTTGTTTTTAACATAAAATATCAATAATGTTCCAACCGGAGAATTCCTTTGTCTTCAGAAAAAGCATTGGAACGCGAGGTATCTCTGTCGGGAGCGTGCGTCATGAGACCAAGGCACTATGCCAGACCACTGACTCAAACAGGTCTCATGAGCCCCTCCTTTCTGGTAGAATCCTCATTTAAGTTTCAAAAGAGAGTTGACATCTATTGGAAGCCCTAGGAAGTGCAACCTCATCCATATCTCAATGTGTACTCGGTAGGCCAAGCTTTGAAAAACTAATCATAATAATATGCATATATTAGCATCTGGGACAGAGTAGGAGGCAGTTCACTCTGGGCATGCTATTCATCCAAAGTGAAAATGCTGCCCCCTATCCCAAAAAGGGATACGAACAGCTTACAGACAGTAGGCAACTAAGGTCACAATTATGAAAACTAAGGACACTAAAGAGGCCTTTCTACTTACTCTGAAAAACACCAAAAAAAGAAAGATGCCCAAGGTCCCTGCTCATCTGCGTGAACGTGCCTTAGGCAGCTGCAAGGAGGCATGAGGACTGCCGATGTGGCCAGGGCAATAAATTGCAATGTTCGTACTGTGAGACGCCTAAAACAGAACTACCAGGAGACAGGACGGACAGCTGACCGTCCTCGCAGTGGCAGACCACGTGCAACAACACCTGCACAGGATCGGTACATCTGAACATCACACCTGCGGGACAGGTACAGGATGGCAACAACAACTGCTAAAGTTACACCAAGAACGCAGAATCCCTCCATCAGTGCTCAGACTGTCCACAATAGGCTGAGAAAGGCTGGACTGAGGACTTGTAGGCCTGTTGTAAGGCAGGTCCTCACCAGACATCACAGGCAACACTGTCGCCTATGGGCACAAACCCACCGTTGCTGGACCAGACAGGACTGGCAAAAAGTACTCTTCACTGACGAGTCGCAGTTTTGTCTCACCATGGGTGATGGTCGGGTTCGTGTTTATCGTTAAAGGAAAGAGCATTACACCGAGGCCTGTACACTGGATCGATTTGGAGGTGGAGGGTTCATCATGGTCTGGCGATGTGTCACAGCATCATCGGACTGAGCTTGTTGTTATTGCAGGCAATCTCAACACCGTGAGTTAAAGGGGAGACATCCTCCTCCCTCATGTGGTACCCTTCCTGCAGGCTCATCCTGACATGACCCTCCAGCATGACAATGCCACCAGTTATACTGCTCATTCTGTACGTGATTTCCTGCAAGACAGGAATGTCAGTGTTCTGCCATGGCCAGTGAAGAGCCCCGATCTCAATCCCATTGAGCACGTCTGTGACTGGCAAATCTGGCAAATCTGGTGCGGCCCATGAGAAGGAGATGCACTGCAGTACTTAATGCAGCTGGTGGTCACACCAGATAGTGACTGTTACTTTTGATTTTGACGCCCCCCCCCCCCCCTTGTTCAGGGAGACATTATTCCATTTATGTTAGTCACATGTTTGTGGAACTTGTTCAGTTCATGTGTCAGTTGTTGAATATTGTAATGTTCAAACAAATATTTACACATGTTAAGTTTACTGACAATAAACGCATTTGACAGTGAGAGGATGTTTATTTTTTTGCTGAGTTGAGTACACAATTCCCTCAGGATAGCTGAACATGTTTAAAGGTAACTATCAAACCAGTTGTAGTTCAAAAGATCAGTGTGTCCATTACAGAAAAAACACATGAATTTCACGTGAACATGTTATCTCGTGTGATCTCATGTGAGCAGGTGAAAACACGATGTCATTTGATATAAATGTGACAACATGGGGATGCAACATATCAACATGTGATACCATGAATCTACACGTGACAACATTTGAGCACATGTGAAAAGCCAAATGTCAAATGTAATTTTGAATAATTTACATTAATTCATTTTAAACAGTCATGGTCCCCTGGAGGTTTTATTCTAGTTGCAATGAATATACGGTAAACCTGGAAGCAGTTGATGTATTTGTATAGCTAAATGCAGGTGTTAAAATACATTATGTTATTTATTTGGCACTTAACCACATGTGGGATGAGAACATGTGGTTGTTTCCTCTTGTTTGCTTGCTACATAAAGTTCCTGCTGTGCCAACAGGTCTGTAGATGTAATTGAGATGAGACAAAGTGCAGGAATGTATTCTTACCAAAAGTTAGAGTAAAAATAGGTTAAAATATGGAATAGATGGAATTCCTACAAAATATTAGTATGCTGCTGTATTCTGATTTCAATGACTGCAAAACCTTGCACTGTACACACAATTGGGACTCGGCATGAATTCTTTAGATAATAAAAAAACGTTGGGGGTGGTGGGGTGCTAAACTGACATGGAATTGTTTTAAGATGGTCATACTATGGACCATTTAACCCTTTTGTGGTGTTCATGTTTTTGTTAGTCGTCCAGTGTTCGCAGGTCTGATTGACCCACAACATTATTAGGTTTTTAAAACAATACAGCCTTAACAAATTACATAGATCAATTACAAGCAATATAGACAGCATACATGGCTAATATTTGACATTTACCTCTGCAAGATCACAGTTATCAATAGAAGTGCTTTTGTTAAAAAAAATCTCTATATATATTTTATATATTTACATATATATAAATAATCAAGACATGGGTGGAATAAATCATGTTTATCTTGAACAAATATACATTAAACAAGGTTTTCATCACTAATGATGTTTATTGCTTTGAACTGAACCAATTGTAAGGACACATTTTTCATACAATATTTTACGTAAATGATAAATGAGCCCCATTGAACAGAAATGAAGGCTGGTCTACACACCACATGAGGGACAGAGTTGTACTGTGTGTGTGTGTCGCAAATGTATTTCTTGCACTTGATGCACGTGTACTGTCTTCCTGTCCTTCTTTGGTCCACACACATCGCAGCGCTTCTTCTTGTTGCTGCCGGCTGCAATCTAGAATGATGAAAACACTTAGTTCAGGAATTTTACTAACATCTCACTGACTCACTTACATACAGTAGTTACGGCAGGTCAAGGTAGGAGACTCAGACACACACACACATGCAAAAACATCACTCACACTTACTTCCGGTATTGGAGTTGTTGGTTCTGTGGTCCGATGGGGCACCAGCATCCTCCTCCTTAATCCTCCTCACGATGGCTGCAGAAGCTGGGGTCATTGGGATATGTTACTTCCTCAGGATTTGAGGTCTTACCAATGCCTTGCCCAGCTCCTCGAGGAAGAGCTGTCTCCTCTGGAGCTTCCCTCTGTTCCAATCTGGGTTCAACCCCATCCAGATGACAACGCCGAGATGTCCAAGATGTTGAAGAATATCACAAGTGGCTAGCGTAGGGTTCTTCGTTTGCAGCTGTAGCCAGTCAAGAGCTTGTCGAAATTGTCCACCCCTCCTTTTGTGACATTATAATCCATTATGATTTCTGTTTTTTGATGTTCATGGCCACAAATTCTCCCATCCCTATGCAGAGTACTCATGAGTACCACATTTTTGCCTTTCTTTGGACACTAGGGACGTGTCGGCCGTGAACACAAACTTAGAAGGATTGATAGGCCTGCTCAGTGTTTTCAACAGCTGAGGTGAGAGCTCTGGCTTGTTTTTTTAGTACTGTTCCTACCATCGTTAGCTTCCTCTTGAGGAGCTCCTGTCCCAGCGGAGTAAAAAAGTTATCGCATTGGATGTTGTGGCCAGGGAGTCCCTGTGTCACGTCCAGGACAACCTGCATCCGTTGGTTCTTCTCAGAGGCTCCTCCATCTGGCTTCCCCGTACACACTTGCACAGGCAGCCCAGATCTTGATTCCATATTTTGCCGGATTAGACGGTATGTACTGCCTGAAGGAGCAGCTGCCCATAAATGCCATAAACTGCTCATCAACAGTAACGTTGGGCCCAGGGTTGTAAAACAGGGGAAGGCGGTACACCCGCTTGTCCCACACTGACCTGATTGCAGCTAGCTTGTCTCTCTGCCACCGACCTGGTCTGGTGTCTAGGTTATCGAAGCGGATAATCATGGAAAGAGTTTTCCAGAGATTATTGCAAGGTTTCTGCCAGTTTCTGCATCCCACAATGATTCTGTGGATCCCCCATTTGATCAGAAAACACCATCAAAGATTTTTTTAAACTAAGTATGCATGTAAATGAGTTTGGTCCATCTCCTTCCATCTCTCTCCAAAAACATGCCTTCCCTCCAAATTAGTCCAAAATGATTTTATGGATGGTGTCTGGGATGAGGAGTTCAAAAGAAGACTTTATGTCCTGCACATGAGTAACAGCCATGCGGTGTGACTCATTTCTTGGGCAAGAAGACCATTCAATTTCACAATTTTTGACATCCATATTTCTCCTCCTGCAGGCTGCTGATTAGCTGGTTGCTGTGGGGCTGGTCCTGGGGCTTGCTGCTGATGGGCTGGCCTGGGGCTGGCTGAGGGTCAATCTCATCCTCTTCTTCCAACTCACTGTCAGACTTCGAATTGACAGAGACATGATCCTCATATTCGGAAAATGTGTTATCTTCCAAAGAGGAAGACACTCCTTCCACACTAGCTTCTCTCTCTGCAAAAAATATTTCTAAGGCCCTATTAGCAGAGATTATTTTTGCCATACTGTTTGATTGTGTTAAGGAGCCACAGA
Organism: Oncorhynchus mykiss; assembly: GCF_013265735.2. Lineage (NCBI taxonomy): Eukaryota > Metazoa > Chordata > Actinopteri > Salmoniformes > Salmonidae > Oncorhynchus > Oncorhynchus mykiss. Next base: position 29,199,730 of record NC_048575.1, on the reverse strand, counting down.
TGCAAAGCTATTTATTTGTTGTGTATCTCCCCCAATTTCACCTGGTTGGGGTTGAGTGGGGGAAAATACAGAATTGTTTACAATGTGTCGAAATAATGTATTGTAATAACATTGTGCAGATTCCTGCAAGACATTGCATAGTTTCACACACTACAAAGGGTAAAGCGTGCGATAAAGGTGGGAGACAGGCAGACAGGCAGACAGACAAACAGTTTTTTGGTGCTCTGTTTAACCTCTCTGGCATATATGTGGGACGCTGGCGTCCCACCTGGCCAAAAGCAAGGGAAAATGCAGAGCGCCAAATTCAAATAAATTACTATAAAAATCAAACTTTCATTAAATCACACATGCGAAATAGCAAATTAAAGCTACACTTGTTGTGAATCCAGCCAACCTGTCAGATTTCAAAAAGGCTTTTCAGGGAAAGCAAACAATGCTATTATCTGAGGATAGCACCTACTTAAACAAAGAGAGAAACCACATTGCAACCCTGCAGGCGCGACACACAACGCAGAAATAAAAATATAATTCATGCCTTACTTTTGACGAGCTTCTTTTGTTGGCATTCCAATATATCCCATAAACATCACAAATGGTCCTTTTGTTCCATTAATTCCGTCGATATATATCCAAATGTCCATTTATTTGGCAAGTTTGATCCAGAAAAACACCGGTTTCAACTTGCGCAACGTGACTACAAATTATTTCAAAAGTTACCTGTAAACTTTGCCAAAACATTTCAAACTACTTTTGTAATACAACTTTAGGTATTTTTTTACATAAATAACCAATACAATTGAAGACGGGATTATCTGTTTTCAATACAGGAAGAAAACAAACTGTAGCATGCTTTCTGGTCACGCTCCTCTATCTAACAGTACACTTCAAGTGACCCTCGTTCAAGATGGCCATACTTCTTCATTACACAAAGGGTTAATCTCAACCAATTTCTAAAGACTGTTGACATCCAGTGGAAGCGATAGGAACTGCAAGAAGGTCCCTTAGAAATCTGGATTCCCAATGAAATAACATTGAAAAGAGAGTGACCTCGACAACAAAAGAATCTGAATGGGGTTTTGCCTGCTAAATAAGTTCTGTTATACTCACAGAAACTTCAGAGTGTTTTCTATCCAAATCTACTAATAATATGCATATCTTATCGTCTGGGGATGAGTAGCAGGCAGTTGAATTAAGGGCATGCATTTCATCCGGACGTGAAAATACTTCCCCCCTGTCACCATGAAGTTAAAGAGCAGGCCCAGGGAAGAGGAAGACAGTGATGGCATACAGGAAACCTTTTTGTTTTATTTTTACTTGTTTTGATCTACTGTACACACATACTTTCCCACACCTTTATTACCCTCCAGTGGACCAGAACACCACAAATGTAATATAAATGTGTAGGGGGGTGCACAGTGTGAATTCAATGAAAATGTGCAATTTTACGTGTTCTTCGCCGAAAATGAGACAAGGCCAATGAGTCTCAAGTTGAATAAATAATTAATTGCATCATTTTTATTTTTGTAAACACCTTTAGGTATCACAAAAACATGCACAAAAAAAATGATTTTGGCCTTTACTACTAAAACCCATAGAAACACATTGAATTAAACCTTGGCAAAAAGGACAGTTAAAAAAGCATAACTGATTGACAATAAATTTCACATGCTGTTGTGCAAATGGAATAGACAACAGGTGGAAATTATAGGCAATTAGCAAGACACCCCCAATAAAGGAGTGGTTCTGCAGACCACTTCTCAGTTCCTATGCTTCCTGGCTGATGTTTTGGTCACTTTTAAATGCTGGCGGTGCTTTCACTCTAGTGGTAGCATGAGACGGAGTCTACAACCCACACAAGTGGCTCAGGTAGTGCAGCTCATCCAGGATGGCACATCAATGCGAGCTGTGGCAAGAAGGTTTGCTGTGTCTGTCAGCGTAGTGTCCATAGCATGGAGGCGCTACCAGGAGACAGGCCAGTACATCAGGAGACGTGGAGGAGGACGTAGGAGGGCAACAACCCAGCAGCAGGACCTACCTCCGCCTTTGTGCAAGGAGGAGCAGGAGGAGCACTGCCAGAGCCCTGCCAAATTACCTCCAGCAGAACACAAATGTGCATGTGTCTTCTCAAATGGTCAGAAATAGACTCCATGAGGGTAGTATGAGCGCCCGACGTCCACAAGTGGGGGTTGTGCTTACAGCCCAACACCGTGCAGGATGTTTGGCATTTGCCAGAGAACACCAAGATTGGCAAATTCGCCACTGGCGCCCTGTGCTCTTCACAGATGAAAGCAGGTTCACACTGAGCACATGTGACAGACGTGACAGTCTGGAGACGCTGTGGAGAACGTTCTGCTGCCTGAAACATCCTCCAGCATGACCGGTTTGGCGGTTAGTCAGTCATGGTGTGGGGTGGCATTTCTTTGGGGGGCCACACAGCCAGAGGTAGCCTGACTGCCATTAGGTACCGAGATGAGATCCTCAGACCCCTTGTGAGACCATATGCTGGTGCGGTTGGCCCTGGGTTCCTCCTAATGCAAGACAATGCTAGACCTCATGTGGCTGGAGTGTGTCAGCAGTTCCTACAAGAGGAAGGCATTGATGCTATGGACTGGCCCGCCCATTCCCCAGACCTGAATCCAATTGAGCACATCTGGGACATCATGTCTCGCTCCATCCACCAACGCCACGTTGCACCACAGACTGTCCAGGAGTTGGTGGTTGCTTTAGTCCAGGTCTGGGAGGAGATCCCTCAGGAGACCATCCGCCACCTCATCAGGAGCATGCCCAGGCGTTGTAGGAAGGTCATACAGGCACGTGGAGGCCACACACACTACTGAGCCTCATTTTGACTTGTTTTAAGGACATTACATCAAAGTTGGATCAGCCTGTAGTGTGGTTTTCCACTTTAATTTTGAGTGTGACTCCAAATCCAGACCTCCATGGGTTGATCAATTTTATTTCCATTGATAATTTTTGTGTGATTTTGTTGTCAGGCCATTCAACTATGTAAAGAAAAAAGTATTTAATAAGAATATTTCATTCATTCAGATCTAGGATGTGTTAATTTAGTGTTCCCTTTATTTTTTTGAGCAGTGCATCTACAGTACCAGTCAAAATTTTTGGACACACATACTCATACTCATTCAAGGGTTTTTCATTATTTTTACTATTTTCTACATTTTATATAAAAAAAGTGAAGACATCAAAACTTTGAAATAACACATATGGAATCATATAGTAACCCAAAAAGTGTTAAACAAATCTAAATCTATTTTATATTTAGATTATTCAAAGTAGCCACCCTTTGCCTTGGTGACAGCTTTGCACACTCTTGGCATTCTCTCAACTAGCTTAAAATAAAGAAAACCTTGTGAATGAGTAGCTGTGTCTGAACTTTTGACTGGTAATGTATATACATATTAATTAATTTCTTTACACATGTTTAACCCCTTTTTTGGGCAGGCACAAAATTACCTTCATACTTCCATTCATTTTTTTAAGCCAGTACTGGTTACCTTCAGACGAGTCCTGTGACACTTGTGGGGGTCGTAGAGCAAAATGTAGAAAACCATCAAGTTTGTGAGAATCCCATTAGTTTGTAGACCAAACGGTTCTGATGCTACCAAACAGAATTTGGCACATTGAGAGTACCTGACTTCAAACCCCCATCGTGTTCGTGGGAGTCTCTTTTTCCATATAGTGGTCATATTCGTTTGTAGGACAAACTGTTCGGATGCTACAGACGTTTACGTAAGAAGACACATTTTCAGGATGTCTCATGGTCTGACAAACACCGGCCTAGCACATATCTCTAGATGAAATTGACTGACTTTGATTTTTTTGTTAAGTAATTTACATTGATGCACTGGTGCATCAATCAGCTCTAGGGGGTAAACAGGATTTTAACTAATAATGTCTTGGTCGCTACCAACTTGAAATGTCCTGTTACAGTGCAGATACCACCAGACCTATGAACATGAAATAAATATTCCCACAGACTTATTGGCAAGAATGCATTTCTGAACTTTGCTGAAAGCTGCGCAGAACAAGTACATGATTGTCAAATTATCACCACCAACATAAAACTAGCAGTGCTCAAGGACACTTGACATAGAGTATATATTAATTATTTGAACTTACAACCTCTTAGTTGGCAGTGCAATGATGTTTATGCAGTGCCATCAGATTCATATTAATTGCTTGGAACACACTGAACAAATAAGGTATGGTTAGGGTACACTGCAGTGTTGTTACCTGGGGTACACAAAGGTCAAAGTTACACTTCACAATTACTCATATGAACTCAGATTTGATAACTCAAATATTCAATTGAACTCATACAAGGTACAGTTTGGTTCCATGTAGGTATAATGGGACATTTTTCTAACTGTTATGTTGAATATAAGGTACAATCATCACTGCGCTTTGATAGTTGAAGGCAATGTACTGGTAGGGCTCATTAGCAGATTTGGGGGTGTGGTAAAATGTGAACATGTGTGCCAACCGTCAGTGGAAGTGTTGTAGCAGTTTAAGTGTCTGATGGTAATGTGGTTTGTTGTGCAAATTTGTTAAGGGAATGTGTTGTTATTGAGCTGAACTGTGAAGATGTTATTGTGACATTTACAGTCATTTATTACTGTGAATTTATTCATTCCTGACTAGCCATTTTTTGCCAGTAACATACAGGAAATGTTAATCTGGCCACTTTTAGTGAAGTGCATAAATGTATTCTTACCAATAAATCTGTGACCAATCTCTGTCATGGTCCCAGACTGGTGGCAAAGCTGAAAATTGTTTGTATCCCAAGTTTGCTAACCAACGTTGAGGTCTATTCCATATACATAAATTCCAGTTAATTTAGAAAATAAACCACATTTTCTGGTAATGAAAATAATTTAATTAGAATTGGAATTTCTTTGTACTTCCTGAATACAGTTCATTGTTGTGTATTTACTGACACAATACAGTTCAGCTGTAGAAATACATTAAATGTTATTTCCACTATTTTCACCGCAGCTCAGTAACATGTAACTTCCTATAAAATTACAGGATTTTTAAATAACAGTTTGTGCCATAAGCGCATCTAAAGTATCCTATATGTTTAAATGAAATTGCAAAAAAGTACCCAAGTGCATTGCGAGTGACAGTAAATGTATAGCGAAACACTAAAACAGTATCCTATTACTGTAGAAAAATACCATATAATGACTGTAAAATGTACTTCTAAATTAACAGCAATGGCTATTATCACATGTTGAACCACATCATTTCATATGTGGAAAATCACATGATTTCACACATGAAACGTGAAATTTCATGTGGAATCATGTGAAAATGTGTTTTTGGAACACTTCACGTGATATTTCATATGAAAAAATGTATTTGTGATTATTTTTATTTTATTTAACCTTTATTTGACTAGGCAAAAGCATGTGTTTTTGGACCACTTCATATGTGACATTTTACATGTAAAAACATGTTTTAGGAACACTTCCCATGTGACATTTCACATGTGAAAATGTGTTTTTCGAACACTTCACGTGACATTCCACATGAGAAAACACTTTTTTTTTTTTTAACACTTCACATCTGATCACGTTTTCATATGTGTAATTCTATGTGTTATCGCTGTTCAGCTAAAATATGACAGTACCAGGGATTTGAACTCAGACCTCTGGATAAGACATACACTGATCTTTCTGCTGCACCACAACGTTTGTGGCATTCCACTAAAGGGGGAATCCATTACATATAATACATCTCTGCACTTAGCAAAAATTTGCCATCTGCACTACTATCAGTTATTCTGATTATTTTTTCATCATTGACTTAATTTACTTATTTCAGCAATTTGAGGGTTTTCTGTTAGTTGTCTAATGTTGGTGGGGCATATTATTCTCTTTTAATGATACTCCTAAATCACTATCATAAATATAATAGTTTTTCTTGAGTGTATTTTCAACAAGGCTGAGATTTACTTGGCCTGAATACCGTTGAAATCCGTAACTGACACAGAAATGTTGGCTAGCTACCACTGGCCCAACATTAAACCAACTCTCGGAAGTTCAAAGGCATTCAAAGTTCCTTCATAGAAGCTGCTCTTCCGTAGGTATAATTCTGTAGCCCTAATTAAGATTAAGATAATTAAGATTAAGATTAAGATAATGCACGTTAAAACAAGATGCCCAGCACTTCAAGCCAAGCCTCCTCCTCCACCTTATTTCTCGCTCTCCCTACCCGCAAAAATGTCTGTTGCATCTTGCACCCTACACTCTGTCCAATGAAAAAAAAGTGTCTCTATCCACACTGATTGGTGAAGTAATTTAATGTTTAATTTAATTTAATTTAAAGGAACAGAAAGGAACAATATAAACCGTAAGATTTGTTCACTTCGAACAAGTTCAAAACTTTACTTTGCTGGTCCGAATAGAAAAAAAGGAATGCTTCTATTCAGAACAAAACAATTGAATAAAAATGTTGTTGCCAACCCCTGATTAAAAGCACTCTGTGTTTCTTATTTGGAGGGCATCACCTGTGAAATCTTATGTGAAAGATTATGTGATCATGTGAAAATCCACATGTGGAAATGTCACATTTGAAATCATGTGGTTTTTCCGTAAGGGGTACCCTATGTGAAGCATGTTGTCATCTATCTGACACATCTTCAGCATTAAGCCGGCAGTTACTTTTTCACGTAGCCCTTTACACTGTACCTGTATACACGTTGACAATGGGAGGCTTGGGCACTGACAGGGATGAGCAAAAATTATTAAATACAATACAATAACATAAAGATCAATGCATCAAAACAAACTACAAATATTTGTATTTTGAAATGTATTTAATAAAAATACATGTATTTTGTGTTTTAAAAAACTAAAACATATTTGCAAGTAGCCGGCCTGAACAGGAATAACATTTTCAACATTCTCGGCCGTTCTGAACTTGAGTACCACGTGCACAACAAAAAATTGCCCCTATCACTTCTGCTAATTGGGAAACTTTTGCTAATTTTTTGTTGCCTAAGTGAGAGAAATGCAGTAAATTAAGACTATGTTGTTGCTGGTATGAAGGATCGGGAGACAGACGCAGGAATGCGTAATAGTTTTTTTTCTTAAGCCCAAATTACGGCGTGCCGTGTAAAGGCATGGGGATGAAGACAAAACAAACACGTAACAAAACACAGGATTGAAACTCAAACAAAAGATAGAGAAGTACCTTGAATAAATAACAAAGGCGCACAATGATTAACATAAGGGACGAGACATGGAATCATCTGCGCAATCCACAATGGCAAAAAAGCCGAAACACACAGCACAGGTACTCACACACACCAACAGACATTGTAGCAATAATCGACAGCCCAATGGAAACCAAGGGGCAGACTTATACAGGTATTAATCAGTAGGAATAGGGCACACGCAATAGGATCCGTGACATATGTATTTTGAAAGATGAGAATTTGATGATTATAATCAATACTGCTTTGATGTCATGCAAGCATGCCAAACACCCATGAGTACAAATTGCACTTCACAATTCCATTTCATAAAACTCATATTATATACAGTGCACACTAATAATTCAATATTAAACTGATTATGGCAGAAGGCCGAGTATGGCATTTGTCATGTAAACACCTTACTCTGCTTATCTTAATCGGCTTGAGGTCATAACCGAAGTAAGCATATGCCTATTAAAACACCGGGTTTTCTCAGCAACCTTTCTAATTATTAGGACATGTAAACAGATTAATTGGCGTTCCAGCTGTGTAGTTGATCTGCGCATGTGCCAGCACCAGGTTGAGCAATCCTCCTTCGTGTGCGTGAGTGAAATGAGTTTGGAATAACTGAGATTATGCATCTTATAAATAGTTTTCACATGCAAACTTTATATGTCAGAACATGGCCACTGTGGAACGTTTATTTTGATTGGCGATATACTGCATTTATCAAAAGTCCCATCAGTAGCCTGATTTCAGATGTGTCCATGTAAACAGGATTATTAGGGAAATCATTCTACTGCAAAGCATGTAAACATTTTAAGCAAACTATTATATTAACCTGACTATCCACAATAATCACATTATTGTGTGCATGTAACCATGCTCATCATAAACGCTTATGATCACTATGTTTGATGTACAGTTACAAGATTACATTTCGTCATACCCTGGGTTATTCTAAACAGAATGAGCCTATGTTTGTCTATTGTGAAGACAATTTGCAGCAGCACACTCTGCCCTCATGACTCCTTCTATGCTTATGAAAATTAATTATCTTTTTCCCTGAATTTCATTGTGAAAGCCTAGTACTGTAATATCATATTGTATAACTTAGCTAGTCATGTTGGCAATAGAACAGGCTTTCAAATGATGCCCACCTGACATTGCATTGAAATTACTTTGGAACTGTGCACATTTTGGAGAGGTGTGTGGCCACTTGGAGACACCAGTTAGTCCTCTCACTCAAACACGTATAATGTATTTGTCTTGTGTTACACCTACCCCACATTTCCCATGAATATTCATATCATGCTAGTGAATGTCTGCAGAGTATTTTAAGATTTCCTTATCATCAAATGCAACGAAATGTACAGTAAATGTAAAATGTTAAAAACAACCCAATTTGGATACATATTGGACAGAACACATGTTGGGTTATTTTGACCCAGAAAGTTAGGTCACAAACAACCCACTGTTTTCTTTAAATTGGGTTCATGATGGTGATGGGTTATTAAGCTATGAGCCACCAGGTCAGATCAGAAAATTGTCAACACATGTTAAGGTTGAGCCTTGACGCTTTGTAGCTTAATGAGGCTTACACAAGTGCCTATGCCGATGTTGGGGTATCTACAACTTCATGATATTTAAATAATGTTATTAATTGTTTATTAAAATATGTTATGAGCAAAATTATTGAAGGGGAATTTAAATTTGCAGTTTAGAAATATAACATGATGAACACGAATTACATTTACTCTCAGGGGTGGCCAAAAATACCTATCTGAAATCCACACCCCCAATGGGCCACACCTCCTGAAAATAACCTATGAATTAACATAACTTCCACTAAAACAATAACCCCAACCCACATTAAATTACACAAAGAAAGTGTTAATTGACCACAAAATCAACATTTTGCAATGGCCAACAAGTCTACGTACAGTGCATTCGGAAAGTATTCAGACCCCTTCACTTTTTCAACATTTTGTTACGTTACATCCTTATTCTAAAATTGATCAAACAAAATGTTTTCCTCATCAATCTACACACAATACCCCATAATGACAAAGCGAAAACAGGTTTTTAGAATGCTTTGCAGATAAAAAACAAAAAAACTAAAACAGAAAGACCTAATTTACATAAGTTTTCAGAACCTTTCCTATGAGACTCGAAATTGAGCTCAGGTGCATCCTCTTTCCATTGATCATCCTTGAGACGTTTCTACAACTTGATTGGAGTCCCCCTCTGGTAAATTCAATCGATTGGACATGATTTGGAAAGGCACACACCTGTCTATATAAGGTCCCACAGTTGACAACACACGGCAGAACAAAAACAAAGCCATGAGGTCAAAGGGATTTTCAGTGGCGCGCCCAGACAGAATTGTGTCGAGGCACAGATCTGAGAAGGATACCAAAAAATGTCTGCAGCATTGAAGGACCCCAAGGAAACAGTGGCCTCCATCATTCTTAAATGGAAGAAGTTTAGAACCACCAAGACTTCCTAGAGCTGGCTGCCTGGCCAAACTGAGCAATCGGGTGAGAAGGGTCTTGGTAAGGAAAGTGACCAAGAACCTGATGGTCACTTTGACAGAGCTAGGAGTTCCTCTGTGGAGATACAGTAGGAGAATCTTCCAGAAGGATAACCATCTCTGCAGCACTCCACCAATCAGGCTTTACGGCAGAGTGGCCGGACGGAAGCCACTCCTTAGTAAAAGACACATGACAACCCACTTGGAGTTTGCCAAAGGGCATCTAAAGGACTCTCAGACCATGAGAAACAAGATGATCTTGTCTGATGAAACCAAGATTGAACTCTTTGGCCTGAATGCCAAGCGTCACGTCTGGAGGAAACCAGTCACCAACTCTACGGTGAAGCATGGTAGTGGCATCATCATCATTCTGTGGGGATGTTTTTCAGGGACTGGGAGATAGGATCAAGGGAAAAATGAATGGAGCAAAGTACAGAAAGATCCTTGATGAAAACCTGCTCCAGAGGGCTCAGGACCTCAGACTGGAGAAAAGGTTCACCTTCCAACACGACAACTACCCTAAGCACACAGCCAAGACAACGCAGGACTTTCTTCTGGACAAGTCTGAATGCCCTTGAGTGGCCCAGCCAGAGCCCAGACTTGAGCCTGATCGAACATCTATGGCAAGACCTGAAAATAGCTGTGCAGCGACACTCCCAACCAACCTGACAGAGCTTGAGAGGATCTTCAGAGAAGAATGGGAGAAACTCCCCAAATACAGGTGTGTCAAGCTTATACTTTCTTACCCAACAAGACTCAAGACTGTAATCATTGCCAACGGTGCTTCAACAGAGTGGAGAGTAAAGGGTCTGAATACATATGTAAATGTGATATTTATGTATTTACGTAAATGTTGAAACATAAAAAAAAACACTGTTTTTGCTTTGTCATTATGGGGTATTGTGTGTAGATGGATGAGAGATTAAATAATTTTTTCCCATTTTAGAATAAGGCTGTAATGTAACAAATGTGGGAAAAATGAAGGGGCCCGAACACCTTCCAAATGCACTGTATTTGAACCCCATTGAAAACCTGTAGTTTGAATTGAAGAGGGCAGTCCATAAGTACAAACAAAGGATATCAAGGATGTGGAAAGGTTCTGTATGGAGGACTGGTCTAAGATCCTTCCCAATATGTTCTCCAATCTCATAAAACATTTTAGAAAAATACATTTTAGAAAAAAAATCTTGAGTACTTGTTAAACAACATTTATTGCTCTTGACTTGCCTGGTTAGAAAAGGGTTGTTTAAGTAAATAAGTTGTAAAATAAATATGAGTAAATAATGTAAGTGTGTATAGTTATGAAAGTGCAAACTTTCAGTTTGACACCAAGAAAGCCAGAGGTTTTGGTTGCTCCTAAACTAAGATGTTGGTCATGTCTTTTTCAATGCCAAAACCCACCTTGTATTATATCCGGTTATCTGTCTTACAAGTAACCATAGCATTTTATATCACAAAGTGTTGCTTAGATTGTCGCTTCTTGTCCTTGCAGATTTAAAGTGGCAAAGTACAAATGGTCCCTATTGAACAGACGTGTTGGAAGTAATTTATACAAAGGCAATCCCTTTATGTGATTTATTTCCCTAAAATGATAAAGAGGGATTACTCAGAGAATTAACAGCAACCCAGGGTAAAAGTGGTTGTTTCTAAGCGTTTTCTCTTGTAGCATTTCACTCAGATGACAAGTCACCACCGACCACCATCCGCATGTGATTTATTGTTATCATTTGCTGGAACTTCAAACACTGTCTGGCTGCTTTCCTGTCCCTGCCTTGAATGAAAATATTTCCACATTATAGCGCTTAATGAGGTAAGAGATTAAGATGCCGCCCTCCAATCGCTAAGGCTCAATTAGCATGGTGGATTCAAAGGCTTCTCGTTCACCGTAATGTTTGGATAGGCTGTGATAGAGTGCTTTCTGATATTGCTAGACCTCAAGCTCTAACTTGGGAGGTTATAGACAATTTTTCACAGGGTGAAACCATTAACTGTTTTAATGAGGGAACCTGGCAAATGCTTATATGTCATGAAGTAAACTTAATGTTAATTCTGAATGGTACATGTTGTTACTGGAATAATTACAGCCTTAGGTGAGCAACTTACCTAATGTAAAGTGTCACCGGAGTCATACTAAAATGTTGTTAATGTTATATCAGATTAGGACATAACACCCTGTCCTGATTTATCCTTTCCTTCCAAAGGGATCCAATCTAACATGGCTCTAGTAGGGGAGGCTGTGGAGGACAGGCCAATATGGTCGGTGTGAGATGTGACTGACAGGGGAAAGGATTTATTTGAGTGGTTATATTAAGGGTCAATCCCAAATGGCCTCCTGTTCCCTATATGGTGCACTACTTTTGACCAGCCGCCCATAGGACTTGGTCAAAAGTATTGCACTAAATAGGGGATATGGTGCTATTTGGGACGGACAGTACCTGGGAGATAAAGGACAACCTTAGATTACCATTCACTCGGCTAGCTGGCTTCCTGCACAGCTAATTCTTCAATGTTAAATCAACACTGAAAGAGTGGGACAATATACACACTGGAACCAGTGTTAAATTAAATCAACACTGAGTAAAAGTTACCACCCATGACTGTGTTTGTTAGTGACAGAGACATGATTGTTGCATTCATCCAATTTTGGTCCTATGGACTTCAACAAGTGAGATCTTAAGTCAATGTGTTATCATTAAAAACATATGAATTATAACAAAGTACCATACGTGTTTCATAAGGTCTTATTTTGAGGGCCGAGATTTACCCTACAGGGGCCTGAAACTCATTCACGTGACTGTGAACCAAAACCACACCCATCATTATATGTCCCAGCATGCTCTATTGCAGGTAGATTATTGTTATTGTTTCTTTCAATATCTGTGTTTGAGCATTGATTAATTAATTAATCTCATCCTGCACAAATATAAATTACATATATTTTCTAAACTAATAAAACATGTTACTTGGACTTAATGTACCCAATACTGAAATGGTTGTTCTAGTTTAAATGCTTTAGCTCTCATATATAGGTCTTCACAACCCTTGTATTCATTCTTAATGCAAGTTGTGGGTGATAAAAAATGTTGGTCCTTTTCAGCCCTGTGGTCTTCAATAAGTGGTTTTCCAGGTGAATGTTATCATTATAATTAAACTCTCTTATGGCAATACGTATGCCTTATTTTGAGGCCTAGCTTAATCCTAATATAGTGGCCAGAAACACGTGGTTGAAAAGTTACATCAGGCATGTAAATTGGGTTGCAAACTTTTCCCAAAATTCCAAGATTTGGTTGAAGGATATCCAGGAATCTTCCAACCAGGACTTCTGGAAAAAATTACCAGTTTTTCCACTGTACCTGCAAGTCATATTATGATGGCTTGCAAAGTGATGTTTAATTCTTATTGGAATCCACCCAGAGTTAAGATATCCAACAGTCTAAAATGTTTTCCTCCTCAACCTGCACTCATAATCACTGCCAGGATTAGAAACATTGAGAGTAGACTACCTAAACCATTTAAACAGAAACAACCATTTCAGTAACGGGTGCAAAAAAAATCTGCCAAGAAGGCCAGCATCCCGGAGTCGCCTCTTCGCTGTTGACGTTGAGACTGGTGTTTTGCGGGTACTATTTAATGAAGCAGCCAGTTGAGAACTTGTGAGGCGTCTGTTTTTCCATCTGTAGAGCATCAACATCAACAAACTACACTGAACAAAAAAAAAGAACACAGACACTGGACAGAGTAACTCTGCCTAGAATGCCATTATTTAAATGGACAAAAAATTTGCTTTTCTTTCTAAAACAAAGACATTTCTATGTGAACCCAAACTTTTGAACCGTTGTGTACATGCAAAAATGCAGATATTATTATTATTTTAAATCAATCTGTCGTCGAGCATGATGGAGGATAAAAACATTGATTATCAAAACTTAAACATATTTAGTTGATGTGACTTCTCATTTAGTTTTGAGTCAGTGCCACATAAACTTTTGACTTTGAGTTCAACTTACTAGAAGTATTGAGTTAAAAATGGCTTTGGGTTTACAGTGTACTTAAAACCCAGAGTGTCTGGTATGTGGATGTGGCCTGAGTCAAAGCCCACAGGGTAAAGATGTGTGTCTAACTGCTGTGACCCTGTGGATAAATTGTGTTTTCTCTATTTGCGCTTCTGAGAGTTGTGGCTGGCGCCTGACCCTTGCTTTCCAAGAATCAATGTTTTATAAGATTACTGAGACATCATGTTTGCCATGCAGGCGTCCTCCAGAGCTATAAAGCCAGCATTTGACCCCATAAACTGTAGCATTGATTAAACATTATGAAATGTTGTGAGTAAGGCACTTATGTTCAGATTTATTTTTCAGAGAAAGAGAGTGAGTAAGAGTTGAAATTGAGGCCAAACTATCCACCAAATTCTGAGTTGTTCTGAGTTGAAAGTAGAAACGGTTCTTGACTGGTAACAAGGTGAAAAAGCTTATCCGTTAGTATTCCCCAGACCTTGACCAGGGCCCATTTGGGACGCAGACAGAGGCCTACTGTTGTGCCTACTGTCGGCTGGATTTAGAAGCAAATGTTGACAGGCCTGACCTCTGGGACAGTGTGAGACAACCTGGGTTACCTGCTGATACACTGCACTGTACCTCACAATTCGCTAATCCCTGCTTTGTCTCTCCCAATTTAAACTGCTCAAGAAATCATTGGCATGCAAAGCAGAACAAGATAAGATATTCAAAATGCAAAAATGTAAATAAATAAAGAATAACTTCTGGAGACTATTTATTAGTCCTAAACAGCATTAGAAATATTGTGTTTTTAAATAGCTACTGGAGGTACAGTATAACACTTTAAAATATACATTGAGTAATTTCCATCTTTTTACAAATATTGCCTCTCATTAGACAACCCTAGTTTGTGTGTGTGTCTGTTGTCTGTGTTCATCTGTGTGTGGTAAAATAAGTTATTCCCTGTTCATGTCGCTACTGTTAAATAAACAGATCCAGGACATATCAATTTTACGCTTAAATCTTAGCTGCTGTAGAACCCTGAGCCATTTCCTTTCTAGCTGTGGTGGAGGGTAGGAGAACATAATGAACGCCATCGGAATAGAAACATTTTGTGTGGGAGAGAGAACTGAAGCGGAGACCCACATGCCGAAAGAGCAGCTCAAAACATTTGTGATCCGTCTCACTTCGCAGTGGGAGAGTGCCTTGTCTCGTTCCCAGATTATGAAGCAAGCTTCATCAAAAATAAAATATACTGTTGCTTTGTGTACTTTGGGGTTTGTGTGTGTACAGAGCCGCAGTAAACTTGAAACAGGCAAAGAGAAGAGTACTCCTGCTCTCTCATTCATCTGTAGCCAATGTCACTAAGTCCATGGCCTTGGAAGTATACTGTTGCCTCAGCCAAATTACAGACCTGAATGTTGTTGATGTTATCCTTTTTTAATTCACGCAAAAATAATTATCACAAAGATACTTCATTTACATCTATTTGATTATGTGATCAAGTGCAGATATACATAGACCTACTTCTGGTGAATACAGCATCTCCGAATCCAGGGCCAAGAGTGGTTATATGATGTTTGTATGTTGTGTAAAACGAGTAATTCAATTTCATTGAAGAACTTTCCCACAGAACAAGTTCTCAAGGGTTCCTTTTCAGTTTCTATAAGAGCCTCAAAGAGTGTTAACGTGATGGACAAGATCAGCACTCCAAGGTTGCACATATATCAGAGGTCAACACTGCCAGCCAATGGTAGACAATGAAAGCTGAAGGAAATGTAGGTTTTCTGGAGAGGGGGGTGGTTCTTATGTGCTGGAGAGCACCGTGACTGAGTAAATGAAAGAGAGAGAAAGAGGCAGAAAGATTGTTTTGTCTTCATTGTGTCAGTATATCAAGTCCTTCTGTGTCCAATGTCTATTCTGATCAGATAGTCCATGTTACTGTCTGTGGACTGTCACCATCTGGGACAGATGAGCTACACAGGTGTCCCTAAAGGTCACCTCTTCCTTGAGTGAATGGCAACAGCACAGATGGCAGGTCTGCAATTCCCTTAAAGCTTCTGGCTAAAGTCTTCTCAGTCATTGAACCATTGCTAGGGAATATTTGTCATTTCATGTGTCATCGAATGCTATTGAACTAGTTAAATGTACTTGGAAAACCATGACTAGAGTGGCTATTCTTTAGTGTGACGCTTGCAATTACAGTAATGTCTTGTGATTAACATCCTCTGAATAACTAGCCAATAACTAGCTCTTTATACCCTTCAATGTTCATGTAGATTTGGTAGACAGAGACAGAATCTGACCGGGACTGCTGGCTGGGACTGTAGTGGTAACAGGAAATTATTATAATTGGACCCTTAGATTTCATAATCCTATCACTGTAGGTTTACAATTGCAATCTGATGCCAAAACTATTGCATGTTCATTTCTTATATTCCCTATATTGATTTAATTCTGTTGTTGGTGTAGGAAATAGTATTATTACGGAACTGTAGGTATGTGCACTGCACAGTAATTAATGAATGAATGAATTCATTCATTCAACAGACCAGCTGTTTTGAAGATGTTGTAAAATAAAGTGTACAGAAACGGCTTGTTTTTGTGTAAGAAAATGGATGACTAAAGTGTTGTTATATTGGATCAGATAATAACAGAAGATAGGAGTTAAGGGGTTATGCAATAGCCGAATCAGAATCAATGACCATTTCATAGTGGTTTGGTTGAGTTTCGTGTAAAGTTTCAATACCAATGAAACTGTTGCTGTGCCATTCAGAGAAAATACCATGTAAGTGTTCAAACTACGAGGCAGAGGGAGAATAATCAGCAAATAATCGGGCCTAGAAAACAGTGTGAAAACTGTATCAAAGTATTATATGTCAGTGTGTTTCAAATCGATTCTGAACCCATTTATCTAAGGTAGCTGTTAAGAAAACGACAGATGATAAACCTACATGTTGAAAGGTATGGACTAAATGCTCCAGATAGGATCTATCATAGGTTCGAGACGTCATCAGACATCCAGTCTCGCATTAAGCTTTTATTACGGATGATTCAATGGCATTGTGGTTAGTGTTCCTCAATGCCCCCATCACTTAGATTGAATCTGCAGTCAAACCACATGGACCCAGTATTGATTGCCGTAAAGATTCAAAGGGCACAGTGAGTCACTGGCAGCCATTCCATCATTGCATGATAATAAACAAACATACCATTTGTATTATAATTGAATGTGATGAATTGCACATTTTCACAGTGTCAATAGTGATGGAGGGAAACATTGATCTACAATTGATCATGATCCTTATTCGGCTTTTGTTTTGAGGTCAAAGAGATATTCTGAGAATCAGAATATGATGTAACTCACTAGCTAAGCAATGACGAGAAGTACAATGAGTGGAATGTTAGCTAAACAGACTGGTACCCAGGCTAGCAACAGTGGGATTCCACAGAAATATATGTTTGTCGTGATGTGACAAATAAAAGCATGTCCTACAAGCTTTGTGCATCCTGCAAGGTTACCCAACAGCACCATTCCTCAAGTAGCTTGAATACCATGGCAACTATCCTTGGGCGGTTCAATCGAGTTCCTTATGTGTAATTTGGCAGAGTGACATAAACAGCACAATCCATTTCTTTAATCGTCCATCCATGCTGAAAAAATATGATAGCAAGATCCTTTTTTTATTTTTAAATTTTCCCTGATTGCATCTCAACCCTATTCATTATATAGCAGAGGTGTGGACTCGAGTCACGTGACATGAACTCGAGTCAGACTCGACTTTAACACCAATGACTTGTGACTTAACTTGGACTTGAGCCTTTTGACTCGAACTGACTTGATACCCTCCCCAAGCCCAATATTAAAAATGATGCTATTAAAAAAGCATAAACTCTTCATTTAACGGATTACAGTTTGAATCGGACAGCAGCCAATCAAATTGTGCCAGCTGGGAAAAAGATGCGCGTGGTAGTGCAGAGGAATGTCAGCGGGTGAATTCAGATGGAGCCCTTGGAAAGATGATACCCCAAATTATTATTTTCAGATATAAAGACTACGCTGTTAAAAACATGCGGGAAGAAAATTACAGATGGAGGCGTAACAACTTCCAACTTCGTTCGACATTTGAAGCTGCACAAAGAACGGTAAGTCGTGGCTAATATAGCTGACAGCTAACGTTATATAATGTATAACTTTGCTAGTGTAGCATGTAGGTTTATGTAACGTTAAATCAATTATCCTCCACACAGTCAGTCAGTGCGGGAACGTAATCATTGCACCCAAGATTGAGCTACAACTGGCTAGGCAGTTGGTAGCCTAAATCCTGCCTGATGTTAAGGCTGTTCATAAAACCATTGGCATACGTTAGCCTACTGTAACCACACACAGAGAGGGTGTTTGTGTGTGTGTGTGTTAAGGTTGGGCGATTGCGTACAATTCTACATCTCCCAATTGCGCCTCATAGCGATCCTCGATAGTTGATCGCTATGGGGGGGATTCTCTCTCATGGCCACCATGTATTTCCATGGAAATATATATGTTTATTTGAAAAGTTATAAATATATATAAAAACATTCATGATTTGCATAAATGTAAAATACTAACTATTACTCTTGTTGAAAATATGAAATGGTGAAGAGCACATTATGACCTGTTTAGGAATCGAAACTCAAAGTTTAGGACTTGAGACTTGTCAGTCTTGACTTGAGACTTGACTCAGACTTGCCTGTCTTGACTTGGGACTTGAGTGCTAAGACTGGTGACTTGTAATACAATGACTTGGTCCCACCTGTTATATAGTATACAACTTTTGACCAGCGAGCCATGGCCATGGGCATAAGCAATGCACAATAAATGGAATAGGGTGCCATTTTGGACGCAGACCCTGCCTACCCCAACAATCTAAATCACACATGTCAAACTCATTCCATGGAGGTCTGTGTGTCTGTGGGGTTTTTGCTCCACCCTTGTACTTGAGTGATGAATTAAGGTCACTAATTAGGAAGGAACTCCCCTCACTTGGTTGTGTAGTTCTTAATTGACAGGAAAAAAATAAAAACCCGCAGACACTCGGCCCTCCTTGGAATGAGTTTGACAACCCTGATCTAAATGAAACCCCATCACTCTCTGACCGTCATGTGTGATAGTCATCACTATTGATTGGGACCAGTAGTGTTATTGCATGTAACCTGCAGTGGTTAGAGTGGGACCTGTTCTGAGGTCTCATTTATAAATTGTGCGTAAGTACAAAATAGACCCCAAAACATACGTGCACCAGTTTTCACGTGAAAATTGGCATTTATAAAAAACGGAACTTGATGTGAAAATGTGCTCACCTTCCTGCAAACTTTAGACCATGCGTATGCACAGTTTCTAGTGATTGAAGGATTGCATCTCAAGCAGACAAGTAGATTACTATTTTGTGCAAACAGGGGGTATGATGGACACAATTATTCATAACAATAATAAAAAAAATTGTCGTTAGTGAAAAGAGAGAATCTATTTAGCTTATTTTGCATTTTAAAATAACTAGAAATTGGCATCTATTTCCTAAGCTATTATTTATTTCATTTCCATGATCATTACATAATTAATTCCTCACTTTTTCTGTGATGGTGTCATACTCATGAGGTAGCATAGGCCTACAACAAGGATACCATTCGTTCCATCTCTCGTTTATTGTACCCACTTCACAGTCGTCAACAGATAAGCTATTTCAAGTATTTAGCTCTGGGCCATCGGATTCAGAGCGTAGTTTATTTAAAATGGAACAGACGGTTGTAGGTTGCTTCTGTAGCTTACATCTCAATACTGTAATAAAAACATTCTCAAGTAGGCAATATCTCATTTATACACACAAGACATATTTTCATAGCCATTACATAATACATTCTTCACCTTTTCTGGCGATGATGGATTCATTTTCCCGAGGTAGCCATAGCTTACAACAAATTACTTCTTATTCTTCTATGGTATAATGGCATTCGTAACAATTAAATGTGCATTCCGCCACCTACAGTGCGGGTGGATAATAAGGATCCCAAAAAAGGAAAATATTTGGATAAATGTTTGGTAAAAATAAATAAAATATCACACAAACTATCAAAAAAATGAAATGAACTAAACAGAATCAATCTGCTTTTCTGTAAAAACACATTTTAAATCAGGTCCCAACACATGCTCAGAAGCCTTCTGTGAGGGCTGGACATTTACTAGCGACAAAAGTCCTTACTGTTTCTGCTGTAAAGTTTTGGAGCCCCAACAACTTCTCGGCTGCAGATATAATGCAGCTTCTTGGACTTCTTAGACACTTGTGCTGTACAATTAATCACGGTGGCTACAACACAAAATCCAACTTCTTTACCCTAGCAACAGATTGCAATGTATTCACACTGTTGCCTCTTGCCCCTTCGATTCTTCACAGGAGATCTGCTGCACAGCCCTGATCCTTGACACCTCAACTTCCTTCACCCTTAACAGGGCACTCAAGGAAGTCCGGAGTATGTTACAAACATTTTCCATTCACAGATTCTTCAATATCATACTTCTACTGTCTGCAAACATTTGACACTTTTACAATTTCCACACTGTAATGTTTTGGACACAAATGCTTTCACCGCATATCTCACGTATCCAAGCTTCACATATTCAGGTAGTCTCCTCAAACAACAGTAATGTCAGCAGGCTTTTCTCATTGGTTCCATTTACCATACTGGACAGGTGACGTGCATTGACCACTCCTGGGATTTTCTGACTAAGGTACTCATCATCTACAGTACCAGTCAAAGTTAGAATACACCTACTCATTCAAGGGTTTTTCTTTATTTTGACTGTTTTCTACATTGTAGAATAATAGTGAAGACATCAAACCTATGAAATAACACATATGGATTCCTGTCATAACCACTAAAGTGTTAAACAAATCAAAATACACTTTATATTTAAGATTCTTCTATGAAAACACCCTTTGCCTTGACAGCTTTGCACACGCTTGGTGTGCTCTCAAACAACTTCATGAGGTAGTCACCTGGAATGCATTTCAATTAACAGGTGTGCCTTGTTAAAAGTTCATTTGTGGAATTTCGTTCCTTCTTAATGCGTTTGAGCCAATCAGCTGTGTTGTGACAAGGTAAGGGTGGTATACAGAAGATAGCCATATTTAGTAAAATACCAATTCCATATTATGGCAAGAACAGCTGAAATAAGAAAAGAGAAATGACAGTCCATCATTATTTGAAGACATGAATGTCAGTCAATCCAGAACATTTCAAGAACTTTCAAAGTTTCTTCAAGTGCAGATGCAAAAATCATCAAGCGCTATGATGAAACTGGCTCTCATGAGGACCGCCACAGGAAAGGAAAACCCAGTTACCGCTGCTGCAGAGGATAAGTTAATTAGAGTTAACAGCCTCAGAAATTTCAGACCAAATAAATGCTTCACAGAGTTCAAGTAACAGACACATCTCAACATCAACTGTTCAGAGGAGACTGTGTGAATCAAGCCTTCAAAGAAACCCCTACTAAAGGACACCAAAAAAAGCAAGCAGAGACTTGCTTGGGCAAAGAAACACGAGCAATGGACATTAGACCGGTGGACATCTGTCCTTTGGTAAGGATGAGCCCAAATGTGAGATTTTTGGAAGGTGAACAGATAATCTCCGCATGTGTGGTTCCCACCGTGAAGAATGGAGTGGGAGGTGTGATGGTGTGGAGGTGCTTTGCATGTGACTCTGTCAGTGATTGATTTAGAATTCAAGGCACACGTAACCAGAATGGGTACCACAGCATTCTGCAGCGATACGCCATCCCATCTGGTTTGCACTTAGTGGGACTATCATTTGTTTTTCAACAGGACAATGACCCAACACACCTCCATGCTGTGTAAGGGCTATTTGACCAAGAAGGAGAGTGATGGAGTGCCGCATCAGATGACCTTGCCTCCACAATCACACGACCTCAATGCAATTGAGATGGTTTGGGATGAGTTGGACCGCAGAGTGAAGTAAAGGCAGCCAACAAATGCACAGCGTACACTGCCGTTCAAAAGTTTGGGGACACTTAGAAATGTCTTTGTTTTTGAAAGAAAAGTACATTTTTTGTCCATTAAAATAACATAAAATTGATCAGAAATACAGTGTAGACATTGTTAATGTTGTAAATGACTACTGTAGCTAGAAACGTCAGATTTTTAATGGAATATCTACATAGGTGTACAGAGGCTCATTATCAGCAACCATCACTCCTGTGTTCCAATGTCACATTGTGTTAGCTAATCCAAGTTTATTATTTTTAAACTGTTGACTGATTAAAAAAGCAATAAAACTGTCCGCTTTTAGACTAGTTGAGTATCAGCATTTGGGTTCGATTACAGGCTCAAAATGGACAGAAACATATCATTTTCTGTTGAAACTCATCAGTCTGTTCTTGTTCTGAGAAATGAAGACTATTCCATGCAAGACATTTCTAAGAAACTGAAGATCTTGTACAAAGCTGTGTGCTCCTCCCTTCACAGAACAGTTCAAACTGTCTCTCTCCAGAATATAAAGAAGAGAGAGACATCCGGGTGTACAACTGAGCAAAAGGACAAGTACATTAGAGTGTCTAGTTTGAGAAACAGACGCCTCAGAAGTCCTCAACTGGCAGCTTCATTAAATAGTACCGCATAACACCAGTCTCAATGTCAACAGTGAAGAGGCGACTCCAGGATGCTGGCCTTCTAGGCAGAGTTCCTCTGTCCAGTGTCTGTGTTATTTAGCTCATGTTCATCTTTTCTTTTTATTGGCCAGTCTGAGATTCGTCTTTTTCTTTGCAACTCTGCCTAGAAGGCCAGCGTCCCGGAGTCGCCTCTTCGCTGTTGATGTTGAGACTGGTGTTTTGCCGGAACTAATTAATGAAGCAGCCAGTTGAGAGCTTGTGAGGCGTCAGATTTTCTATCTGTAGAGCATCTACAGCATCTACATGGTCATAATATCAACAAACTACACTGAACAAAAATATTAACGCAACATCTAAAGTGTTGGTCTAATGTTTCATGAGCTGAAAAGAAAGATCCCAGAAATGTTCCATACACACAAAAAGCTTATTTCTCTCAAATGTTTTGCACAAATTTGTTTCCATCCCTTTTAGTGAGCATTTCTCCTTCGTCAAAATAATCCATCCACCTGATAGGTGTGGCAAACAAGAAGCTGATTAAACAGCATGATCATTACACAGGTGCACCTTGTGCTGGGGGACAGGAAAATGTCACTCTTGAAGAGGAGTGGGACAACATGCCACAGGCCACAATTAACCGCCTGATCAACTTTATGTGTCGCGCTGCATGAGGCGAATGGTGGTCACACCAGATACTGACTAGTTTACTGATCAACACTTCTACCTTTTTAAGGTATCTGTGACCAACAGATGCATATCTGTATTCCCAGTCATGTGAAATTCATAGATTAGGGCCTAATGAATTTATTTCAATTGACTGATTTCCTGATATCAACTTTAACTAAGTAACATTTTTGAAATTGTTGCAAGTTGCATTTACATTTTTGTTCAGTATATCTGTTGATAAACAAATGCTTGCTAATGTTACGGTTACGGTAAGTGTTAAGGTTAGGGTTAGGATAAAGGTTAAGGTTGGGATTAGAGCTAGGGTTAGTAGATAGATAGTTGAAATGTTACCGATAGTCTGTAGAGCATCTACAGATGGACTATCCCAATAAAGTGTTACCAAAAAAATGGAAAGTATATATATATATATATATATATATATGGATTTTATTTTTTATTTTTTTAATCTACCCCAGGGACACAGAAAATTCTGTAGTTGCAGAATCTCCCTTATGTGATTGTTCTGGTATTAGATCTTGAGTATTGATCTGAACACACACAAGACCACTCACATCTCCCAGTGGCTCCAAAAGTCTAGTATTAACTCCCTGATGGCTGCCAATGACCATAAATCTCCCATATCCTAATGCTCTACTGTCAAACCCTTCCCTATAAACCACTTTTTTTAGTTATTTCTGATTGTCCATTATTAAGATTACAGCCTATTCACTATATGTTTTAGGGTGGAAGTAACGTTAAGGTTTTCAATTTAGCTCAGTCTATGAAATACATCCAGATTCACTTTTTGTAACATTAAAAAAAATGAATTCAGGAGTGGCAGATTTTGGCAGAAGTCTCCCTTGATTGGATTTTAACAAATGGAAGGGAAAGAAAGGAAAAAATAGGCAAAAGAGAAAAAACGACATTGTTATTCCTCAGCATATAGGCTAGAGTAACTCTGATCAAGGTTAGCGTAGCATTAATGAGAGGGAATAATGGTGTCCTGCTGTGTAAAGCCTTAAGGTAGAATGAGAACGTGCGAGCCTGACTGATTATTGCACATTAGAGAGATATTCAAGGTCAATGCAGAACATGAATGGAACCTCCTTTATAACTAAAGGAATGTCCTGTATTGCACAAGTTCAGACTCTTGTGCTATATGTGAACTGAATTAATAGATAGCAAAACTGAACCAATCATTACCCATCAATATCTTAAAATGGCCTTTAAAATGTATTAATGAAACCAGCAAGTTTAATATTTGATATTGGATTACGTTCAATCATTCCACATTCCATTTTAGATGTAGTAATCCAGTTCTGATAATAAACAAGCTACGTTTAGTTTTTTTGGTTCTGTTATTAGACAAAAATATTAGTAGTAAACAAATGATTATTTTTTAGAAGAGAAATGTGATTATTTCCATACTTTCACGAGATTCGTATTCCTTACTTGACCAACTTCTATTATTGTATCTCTTGTTTTCATTACAACCAGTGTTCTATCCTTCATTGGAATTGCAGTCAGTCTATTAAGACATATCACACTTGACTTGACTGTTGATGCATCCAAAAAGGAGCCCTATTCCCTCTATAGTGCACTACTTTTGACCAGTGATGGCAGTGCTTTTTATGTTGTTTTTCTCTTGTTATTGACCCTGAGCAGGATAACCTATTCCTTTCCTTTGGCTTAAAAAAACAGGGGTAGGCCTATCATGCTGATCAGAACAAATCAATTGATGCAGTGAGCAGTGTTGTAGTAAATTTCGCAAGCAGATTTGGTGAACACAAAGCAACTCAAACAACGGATCAATAATATAACTTTTTTATATATATATATATATACACATTTCCCATTTGGCATGTCTCTTGTGCTGCAGTTTACTGACTGATGTGTTGACATGACAACCGCTTCAGTTGTGAACGACCCTTCCCCACCTTTTGTTCCATGCTGGCTGAAGACCTAGCTAGTCAGTTACTAGCTAACACCAGAGACATTTAAATATCTTTGCCAATCATTTCGGTTACCTAGAAGTAAAATAATTGCCAAAGTTGTCACTTCCGTTTAACTTCTGGGGGGAATAACATTAACAATTGTGATGACTTGTGTGAAGGAAGTGAAGTCTCCTCCCTCACAAAAAGAAACTCGGCCAAATCCCTCCCTTCCGCCGCGTGTGGTCACGCACAAAGCAGATTAAGGATGTTTTCAACACAGCTATTTTTAATCTTAGCAGCGTCGTTTAAGACACTGCCACAGTTATGCCAAAACAAATCACTGGCAAAGGATACGTTTTATCATGCTTGCCAACTGGCTATGGCAAAAGTTTAATATATCAAGCGATGTATGGAGAAAAATTATTCAAACAACCGTGTTCAGCAAGCAGTTGATAGGATTTGCCCTGGACTAAGTGCACACTACATTTCAGACGAGCTAAGTGACAACCTTATTGAAGTATCAACTCTGCTGCTTAAGTAGGCTACACTTCCTATTTACATCTGTAGGCTACAGCTAGCTAGCTGATGGGATCCAGCTAATGTGAGGTAGCTTATCAACATGCATTGCTTCTAAAATATGCCATGATCCTTCTTGCTTTACATCTGACAGATATTGCTACCATAGGTAGCTAGATAATAATGGCTTACGGTAATTGCAGTTTAGTTAATTAACTAGCTAGCTATGTGTAAAACTGACAGTCTGGCTGTAAAACACAACTTGTTAGCTATCTAGCTAACCAACTACTACTGTAGCTAACCTTTCTTTTCAGGACAACTCAACATTTTTCTTTCCAATTCAGTTTGACTCCTTCTTGTCTATTGCGTTTCTCAGTCTTCTTCTAGGTTCAAAACGTTATGGGTGTAGACAGTCTGGGGTCCTATTTTCAAAAAGCAACCCACTCATTACACAGCCACCCGGTGCAGTGAATGGCTCGGTGTTCAACCGCTGTTCACTGGCACAGCAGCATCGATTTTCTCAAATGTGACCCATTACAGAAAGCTGGGCTTAAGTCGCACGTCACTTCTTCACACTAGTGATGTTACAATTCATACCGGAGGTCTGAGGTATGCGTCAAAATCACTAAGCAGAGTTTACTTCGAAGCAGTTTGCCGACGCTTGTATCACTTTATCAGAAGCACGTGATCAATGATATCTGACACTTAGTTTTGTCGAACAACTACCTGATTGGGTTGGTATTGGTTTCGGTAGAAGACAAAAAAGGCTACCCTGCGCACGATGTCATCTATAATAATTTGCCGTTTTTCAAATTATTTTGATCAGAAGGTGTCACTAGTGTACAATGTGTTGATGAAAGCCTAGCGTCATGAACATATTTTCGACACAATTGGTTGAAAATGCTCAATGCTTCAGGAAGCTTCATTTCCTCATCACTATTTCACAGGAGAGGCAATTGAACGTATTTTTTAAAATCAAAGTGTGAACTTAATATAATAAACATGTGCCTTAATAACAAACGTGTATGTAATCTGTAAATATAAATAAAATGTGAAATCACAAAGCTGTTTAGACATGGAGAAAATATAGAATCTTACCTAGTCATGATTGGTTGAAACAACCAGGGGGGTGGGACATTCACAAGAAAGAGAGTCCATTCTGTCACTAAAGGCTTCTCTGTCAAATGGTACATCCTGCTCTCTGCTACCACATATATTTTAAAGATCTGTTGGATTTACTCATGGACAACATGCAAAGTGTAGCTACAGCTTTCAATACCAGTGTTGTTCTGAAGACAGCTCTGTCTTCTGTGGCTAAAGCAGTCTGGACTAGTTGAAGCCGAGTGGCATGGGAAGGATTATTTTGAAAGGGTTCCAGTCTGCTGTGAATCATTATAATCTGTACACCGGTAAGAGTTTATAGTTAAAATTCCAAGATGTACAATACAGTTGAAGTCAGAAGTTTACATACACCTTAGCCAATTACATTTAAACTCAGTTTTTCACAATTCCTGACATTTAATACTAGTAAACATTCCCTGTCTTAGGTCAGTTAGCATCACCACTTTATTTTAAGAATGTGAAATGTCAGAATAATAGTAGAGAGAATAATTTTTCAGCCTTTTTTCTTTCATCACATTCCCAGTGGGTCAGAAGTTTGCATACACTCAATTAGCATTTGGTAGGATTGCCATTAACTTCTTTAACTTGGGGCAAACGTTTCTGGTAGTTGGGTGAATTTGAGCCCATTCCTCCTGACAGAGCTGATGTAACTGAGTCAGGTTTGTAGGCCTCCTTACTTGCATATGCTTTTTCAGTTGTTTGCCCACAAATTTTCTATGGGATTGAGGTCAGGGCTTTGTGATTGCTACTCCAATACCTTGACTTAGTGGTGTTTAAGCCATTTTGCCACAACTTTGGAAGTATGCTTGGGGTCATTGTCCATTTGTAAGACCCACTTGCGACCAAGATTTAACTTCCTGACTGATGTCTTGAGCTGTTGCTTCAATATATCCACATAATTTTCCTACCACATGATGCCATCTATTTTGTGGTGTGCACCAGTCTCTCCTGCAGCAAAGTACCCACAATATGATGCTGCCACCCCTAGTGCTTCACGGTTGTGATGATGTTTTTCGGCTTACAAGTCTCCCCCTTTTTCCTCCAAACACAACGATGGCATTATGCCAAAAAAAAATTAACTTTCGTTTCATCAGACCAGAGGACATTTCTACAAAAAGTATGATCTTTGTCCCCATGTGCAGTTGCAAACCGTACTCTGGCTTTTTTATGGCAGTTTTGGAGCAGTGGCTTCATCCTTACTGAGCGGCCTTTCAGTTTATGTCGATATAGGACTCATTTTACTCTGGATATAGATAGTTTTGTACCTGTTTCCTCCAGCATCTTCACAAAGTCCTTTGCTGTTGTTCTGGGATTGATTTGCGCTTTTCGCACCAAAGTAAGTTCATTTCTAGGAGACAGAACGCGTCTCCTTCCTGACCAGTATGACGGCTGCGTGGTCCCATGGCGTTTATACTTGCATACTATAGTATGTACAGATGAATGTGGTACCTTCAGGCATTTGGAAATTGCTCCGAAAGATGAACAAGACTTGTGGAGGTTTACACATTTTTTCTGAGGTCTTGGCTGATTTATTTTGATTTTCCCATGATGTCAAGCAAAGAGGCACTGAGTTTGAAAGTATGCCTTGAAATACATCCACAGGTACACCTCCAATTGACTCAAATGATGTCAATTAGCCTATCAGAAGCTGATAAAGCCATGACATCATTTTCTGGAATCTTCCAAGCTGTTTAATGGCACAGTCAATTTAGTGTATGTAAACTTCTAACCCACTGGAATTGTGAAACAGTGAATTTTAAGTGAAATAATGTCAACTTAGAGTATGGAAAAATTACTTGTGTCATGCACAAAGTAGATGTCCTAACCGACTTGCCAAAACTATAGTTTGTTAACAAGACATTTATGGAGTGGTTGAAAAACAAGTTTTAATGACCCCAGCCTAAGTGTATGTAAACTTCTGACTTCAACTGTATGTTTATTGTCTCAACTGTATCAGAAAGTATTTTTTATGTCTAGCTGTTGTTAGCTATAAAGCTAGCTAGCTAGACAGTTGCATACAGGTACCATATAGCTTGCATTGTCCCGCAAGGAGACATTCATTGTTTACAGATGGCTTGTTGTGGAACCAAGCAGTGTTAAGACAGCTAGCTTAGCTGGCCAGTTGCATTCTGCTGTTAATGTTGATTGCTGATGTGTTAAGGCATGCATGACATGATTATAAACTGTTTTATGTTTAACTAGCTGGCTACCGAAAATAGCCACTCTGGTGCGAATACTAATCAAACCCCATGTTACGTTATAGGGAGGCATGCATCGTTGGCTAGCTAACTAACCCCAATGAAATGATAGCTAAATAGCTAGCTAGCTACTGGACTATAGAATCGAGGTTGTATCCTGTGTCTGCATTGCCATTGCATTTTAGTACAGCTGTAGCAGTTAACAGGCTATAACAAACTATAGAACACAAATTAATTAATATTTTAACCTATTTTTATGGAATCTGGCTTTCCGCATAAACCTGCTTTCCGCCATAAATCAGGGATGCAAGCTAGTCACCTTTTTGAATCCAAAATAGGTGGCCTACCTGATTCGTGTACATCCGATGAGAAAAGTTTTGAAGGGGATGGGGGGGGGGGGGGGCTTTGGATCACTACTGGCTGTAAGCGAACGAGTGACGCGCGTTTGGAGCAATACTGGCTGTATCCAAGGCTCAGCCTTCACATAACAACATAATGCAGTGCAGCACGCTACAGAATAAAGAAGAGACAACCAACATGCTAGTTACAGCATCAGTGTGCGCTCTGGAAAGGCTGCTTGCCAGTTACAGCAGCGCGTCCCTGAACAATAACGAAGAGGTAACGTTAGGTGAGAAGCCTGACCATGGAGACGGGTAAGAAGGTGATGAACCGTACTTCATGAGCTGTAACCGAAAAACAACTGGCATTTGGAAAGTTTGAGGTGAGGAAGAAAGTATTGTGGAACAAGTATTGTTAGCATTGTTAAGTATCTTGCTAGCTGGATCAAATTCTCCGTTAGCTAGCCAGAGAAATGTTGAGCAACGTTAGCCAATTTATCTGATCAAATAATTGAGTTTATGGTGTGAAAATATGGTTGCTAATAAAGTCAGAGAGCTAACGTTGGTTAGCTAACGTTACAACATCAGATGAGCTAACATTAGTAACCTAACCATAGTATTTATTAACTGGTATACGACTCCTTGCGGTTCCTCAAGTTATAATGTGTTAGTTACTTATGGACCCTGGCAATCTGTGTGGAATGTTAACTAGCTAATGAACTAACCACTATCTGTTAGCTAATGTTCTCCCTCTACAGTATGTGGTTCATTTTCAGAATGAGAGAATAGGGTGAAAATTAGGCATTGCTTGTTAAACAAGTGGATTCAGGGGTCAAGTGTAGCTGCAGCTGGGCCTGGCTTAAGCTGGATGCAACTATAGAGGTGAAAGGAACACCACACACTTTCCCTCTTTATTACTTTTTCAATACAGTGGATAAAAAGGGAGATTGCCAGGTCTAAAAGAGAATAATTATGCCAACAAAGGGTATCATGCTCTGCTGGCACATTGTAGAACAGATGTCCACAGGCAGAAAGTGTACAATGTAATAATGTGCAGTGTAGCCCAAATATATTGTTTTTGATGTGTTGAACTTGACAGTAACACTTGTGTGTGAGTGAGGGGGCATTATAAAAATGTTTACTCAGTGAATGTTATTTTTGCACACATGTAGCCTTGTGCACTTGATCGATGTCTACTATAGTGGCCACTATAAAAGACAAAAAATAGAATGCCTGTTTGTTTAATTCTATTTCTACCTTAAGATGTTATTTCCCAAGTTCAATATGTATATGTGTGTGTGGTCACAAGCGTTCTATTATAAAGGCTGTCATGGCTAACTGCAATATTAGTGTGTTGTTTTTTTCTCAACTTGAGAGTCATTTACAGTAAAGTCTAGCAACAAAATAACATTGGATTGCTTTCTTTACATTTTTTAGCTGTGAGTTAGGTTCACAATAGCCATTTTACACGCAGAGACTGATCATGTAGATCATATTATTTCTTGGTAAATTAGTTAACCTGCATTTTCCCCTAGCAGGGATTTTTTTTTGTTGCATGTTTCAGTGCAAAAAGAAAAGTGTCATCTTTTTTGGCCCTCACCAGTTTGCATCCCCGATCAGTGCAAAGAGATGATCGAGGGTGAACGAGCAACACATCAGGTATTTTGTCTTTACTTTGACCTCATTGCTTGGACTTAGGTGTCAATGAATGCTATTGCTCATATGCAAGGTTTTAATGTCTTGTCTATTTTTTTGTCTACTTTCCTCCTTTACAGCTTTAGTTGTCTGGAGCCTGGTGTTGTTGTGGCCAAGGAACTTTCACTCAGATGGAACCAGGTTTCAGCTACTGTGCAATGTTGACCCCTTCCTCCCAGAGATGTGAAAGCATCCCCCGGACTCGACACAACCTGGCAAACATATATTTTGGAGAAAATCAGGACTTTTGCAATGAAAAGGCCATGGACATTACATGCTCTGCTCCAAAGGGTAGGACAGCAATATGCTCTCAGGCTACTGTAGATTTCTTTGTTCATATCAACACATGACCTGAGCCAAAGTTACTCAAAGGATGTAATAATATAGGCCTAGGTCTAGATATCTTTTGTTTTGCTAAGCCTTCATGTGTTTGTGTGTTTTAAGTTTTCCTAATTGTAGGCAACTACCTTTAGCACTGGAAGTTAATAAAGTACTTTATTGTTGAAATCTTTTCTTGTTTTTTTAAGCAATACCTCTTTAGCATTTGGCCACATTTACATGTGGCCAAAGGTGTGAACGATGCTAAATGTGCGTAAACAAAGAGCAGCACTGTAACTGTTCAATCTTTATTATACAACAATAGGCAATTTAATACTGTAAATGGTTTTCCTAATGGGATAACTTTGTGAGATAATGTTCAGAAAATCAATTTTGGCAATTGTTTGAAACTATTCCTTTTCTAAACATGTTTCCCAATGATGAAAGTAGAGCAAGTGTGATAATCACAGCAAAATGGTTGAATGCCTTTTTTCTCCTAAATTGAATTATTTGTTTATCAACTTCTAAAGCAGTACTACTTCCCCATGTTTCCTCCAACTACAGTGTATGTGTGATATGCCATTTTGAAGCTCTGAGTTTGTACTTCTATCCAAGGTAAAAAAAAAAAAAAATGAGACTGTCACAAATGTTGAACAACAAAAACAAAGTGACATACTCCATCGTATTGATACATTTATGCACTACACATTATTGTTTGAGAGGCGATTACTGTGAAACATTGCATTTAATTCAAATATAAATGTAGAACATCTTTAGTGTTTCCCCGGGGGTACAATAACTACTGCGCAGTTTAACCCCCTAAGGTCGATGTCCGTGCCCCGGCGGAAATCCAATTAGCAAAATAAAAAAATCCCCATATAAATCTGTCAGTTTAAGCTAGAAATATCAGTTTTTTTTTTTTGCATTGGACGTGTCTCAATCTACAGATTCCGCCTATGTCTCCTCACTGTCCGAACAGTGTGGCCAACTGTTATGACCCATCTATGGAAAGGTGACTCTCACGAACATGATGATGTTATCTGTTTTGCTCTACAACTCCCACAAGCTTTTTGGGACTCGTCTGAAGCCTGTAAAGCCGATAATGTCAATAAAAAATTGAATATGTGACCAACTGGCTGTAGCAAAATTTTAACTGGTGTTTTTTAAATTGAATAAAAGTAGAGACACAGAGCTAAAACATGGTATATCATACACTACAATTGAGAAACAATAGGGACATTTATTCTGCTTTGAAATTTGATAAACTTGTATCCCCACTTTTGAGAAAATGCCGCTTGAATGTTTTGGTACACCTACTAGAGAGCTCTTCTTTGTCTACACTCATTCAGCATCGTTCACACCCTCGTAAACCTTATCCCCACCCGTCTCCTTAAGGATTCACGTGAAGCCATGTCTAAACAATAAAATCTTTCAAGACTGAAGGCTGGTTTATACTACGTCTATCGACATGTCTGCATACAGTTGTCATTCATTACTACGGGAAAATAAACTCATTATTTACAAGTTACCCTTTTTCATGTGTGAGTTCCAAATATCTCTGACAGTCGCCCCAGCTTGAGTTTTTTTTTTATGAGCATGATGTCAGAATGCACTTGCTGTTCCTAAACGTGATTGTTACGCAACAGGACAGTTAACCCATGCTGCCTTCTAATTATGCATAGGCTATGTTTCAACTTGTCAATTTCAAATTATTTTCTACAACAGTTTGAATTGAGGTGTGTTCCACTTCCTCAATAATTCACATAAGAAGTAGCCCATTTCAAGTTGAGGCTTTACTGTTTAAGGCTTTACTTAGCCGGATAAACGTTTTTAACGAGAGCCCAAGCACTTCCCCAGTGTTTCAAGTATTCAGACATTTGCGTATTTCTAGTCAGAAAAGTCCTTGCACAAACTTTTTCTCCCTGGCACATTTTCTAGATCGCACCCGCATGGTCTTCATTGTGGTTTTCCTTACAAATAATAACTTTGAACATGTGTGCGATCCTATCAAAGAAAGTGCCTTACTTTCTGTATTGCGTGTTGTCGCTCCTACTATAGCATGCCATATGTATGGAGCGTAATGTATTTACTGTTTAATTCACATTTTCAAATCATGCATTCTGATTTTTGCATAGATTGTAATGTGTGTAAAATACTTTTTTGAAGGTTGTACTGATTATGATGAGCTAATGCGAAGCTATTTGCCAGCTTTGTGGTGCGCCATGTTAGTTGACGTTATACAATGCATTCTGGTTATCTTTGGTCTGTCAGACCAACTCGACAGACTTATGGAGCATGCAAGACAATTGGGAACTCAAATCATGGTCAAATCATGACGTCAATGAGGTTCATGTTGGAAAGTCGGAGCTCTAGAAAGAGGATGATCGTTCAAAGCAATTTTTTCCAATCTGACGATGATCTGTGGGGTGAAAACAACATTTATTTCCTTTGTGATTTGTCATAAACTGTAAACGACTTGTCAAGTTATATACTCTGGTTGTTGTATACACTGTATTACATTGAAGATGTATACATTGAAGATTTGCAATATGCTGAAAAGTGTCCAAACTAAGTAAATATTTGTCAGGCAATGGGAGCAGCTATCTTTGCCTTTGTTTATTTGCATCTTATAGTGGGATTCTGGGATTAGGGAGTTTTGCTTGTCATTAACAAACATTGCTGCCATCCTAAAGAATTCAGCTGCTGTTAGCTTAGCTGACATACATCTCTTTTCTAAACAATAATAACTTTCTCCCTTGTTCTCACCAGATATGTTGTACATAGTAAACAAGTCTAGCTGTTAGGTCGCTAACTTAAGTTTTATTTTTTAGTCAGCGCAACCTGTTATTTAGACTGGTTCATGGAATGTGTTTGGTTGTAGATGTGTGATACTTGGATGATGAAGTTTACATTTATCTTTTACCATAAAAGGTTGAATTGAGCAATAAAGTTCTAAACATTGTTTAGATGCTCTTCAGACAACAATGCTGTTAAGATGCATTTGTTGCATCATAAATTCTGTTGCTACTTTGCCAATCAAATATTTGCGATGGTTCGCTGCGGGGACCACTCATTGATCACAAATATGTGATCGCACACGTCAAAGGGTTAAATAAATTTCATCAGAAATTCACCAGTACTGACACTCACTCCGCAGCGGTTGGGAATGGGTATGGGAGCTGAACACGCAGCAACCCAGACCCCTCTACCGTCGGAGATTACACATGCTGACTATTTAAAAATAATAATTATTCAACTTAAAAAAACAAGTGTCTCATTCAGTCCTAGTTGGGCATTATACACTGAGTATACTAAACATTAGGAACAGCTTCCTAATATTGAGTTGTATAACCCTCCAGTGATGCTGGCCCATGTTGACTCCAATGCGTCCTACAGTTGTCAGGTTGGCTGGATGTCCTTTGGGTGGTGGACCATTGTTGATACACAGGGGAAACTGTTGGTTGTAATTGCCAATTGGGTAACTGTATGATCCTGGGGGCAAGTGCTTATATTATGTAGGCCTAACTCTTTGAGCTCCTTTTAGACAGATTCTATTTGGTTTCTCAGGGGGAACCAGTCTCTAGAGTCTTGCCCTCGACCTGTGTCTATTCAGATAGGACAGGTTAAGGCTGAAATTGAGGCTATTTCTTTTGGGCTATTGCCCATGCATATTTACTAAATCTACTTTTATATTTTGTATGATAAATCTACACTCTGAGCATGTCAACCTGCATTGCCTTCTTCCTGCATTGCCTTCTGATTTCATGCCCTTATGAATACTACAATTCGTCCATTGGACAACCTGATGGTGAAGCGTGATTCATCAGTCCAGAGAAAGTTTTTCCACTGCTCCAGAGTCCAATGGCGGCGAGCTTGACACCACTCCAGCCGACACTTGGCACTGTGCATGGTGATCTTAGGCTTGTGTGCAGCTGCTCAGCCATGGAAACCCATTTCATGAAGCTCCCGACAAAGAGTTATTGTGCTGACATTGCTTCCAGAGGCAGTTTGGAACTCGGTAGGGAGTGTTGCAACCGAGGACAGATGATTTTTACATTGCTACGCGCTTCAGCACTCGGTGGTCCCATTTTGTGAGCTTATGTGGCCTACCACTTTGCAGCTGAGTCCTTTTTGATCCTTGACATTTCCACTTCACAGTAACAACACGTACAGTTGACCAGGGCAGCTCTAGCAGGGCAGAAATTTGATGAACTAACTTGTTGGAAAGGTGGCATCCTATGACGGTACCATTCTACTGCCAATTTTCTTTTGAGATTGCATGGCTGTGTGGTCAATTTTATAAACCTGTCAGCAACGGCTGTGGCTGAAATAGCCAAATCCACTAATATGAAGGGGTGTCCACATACTTTTGTATATACAGTGCCTTCGGGAAGTATTCAGACCCCTTGACCTTTTCCCAATTTTGCTGCGTTTCAGCCTTATTCTAAAATGGATTAAATAAAAATCCTCAGTCATTTACACACAATACCCCATAATGTGAAAGCTAAAACAGGTTTTTAGAGAATGTTCCTAATTTATATATATAAAGTACCTTATTTACACAAGTATTCAGACCCTTTGCCATGAGACTCGAAATTGAGCTCTGGTGTATCCTGTTTCCATTGATCATCTTTGAGTTGTTTCTACAACTGTATTTGAGTCCACCGGTGGCAAATTCAATTGATTGGACATGATTTGGAAAAGCACACACCTGTCTAATTAAGGTCCCACAGTTGACAGTGCATGTCAGAGCAAAAACTAAGCCATGAGGTCGATGTAATTGAACGTAGAGCTCCGAGACAGGATTATGTGGGCACAGATCTGGGGAAGGGTACCAAAACATTTCTGCAGTATTGAAGGTTCCCAAGAACACAATGGCCTCCATCAAATACTCCTCAGCACCCCCCTCAGATGATGCCGCAGGTGAAGAAGCCGGATGTGGTGGTCCTTAGGTGACGTGGTTACATGTGGTCTGTGGTAGTGAGGCCGGTTAGACGCATTGCCAAATTCTGTAAAAATATGTTGGAGGCAGCTTAGAGTAGAGAAATGAATAGCAATTCTTTAGCAACAGCTTTGATGGACAGTCCTGTAGACAGCATGCCAATTTCACGATCTCTCAAAACTTGAGAAATCTGTAACATTGTGTTATGTAACAAAACTGCTCATTTTAAAGTGGCCTTTTATTGTCACTAGCACAAGGTGCACCTGTGTAACGATCATGCTGTTTAATCAGCTTCTTCATATGCCACACCTGTCAGGTGATGGATTATCTAGCCAAAACAGAGATGCTCACTAATAAGGATGTAAACACATTTTTGAAAAAAATATAATTTTTGTGTGTATGGAACATTTTGGGGATTTGTCATTACAGCTCATGAAACATGGGACCAACACTTTACATGTTGCGTTTATATTTTTGTTCAGTTTGTATATATATATACAGTGCATTTGGAAAGTATTCAGACCCCTTCCCTTTTTCCACATTTTGTAACGTTACAGCCTTATTCTAAAATATATTAAATTCATTTTCCCTCATCATTCCACACACAATAGACCATAATGACAAAGTGAAAACAGGTTTTTAGACATTTTTGCAAATGTATAAAAAAACAGACATACCTTATTTATATAAGTATTCAGACCCTTTGCTATGAGACTCAAAATTGAGCTCAGTTGCATCCTGTTTCCATTGAACATCCTTGAGATGTTTCTACAACTTTATTGAAGTCCACCAGTGAGAATTTCAATTGATTGGACTTTATTTGGAAGGGCACACGTCTGTCTATTATTGTGACTTTACTTTCATTAATCTGATGACTATTTATTTTAATCCACAAACTATGTTTAATTGTTACCAAATTTAAATCAATCATGTAACAATTAACTCATTAGGATTTTGGCACCATGGAAGAAGTTGTTTAAATAGTTCCCATCTCCCGAATTAAACTCGATAACATCCATAAAACAGTCAAAATATTAGTCATAACCTCTTATCATTTCATCATTCTGAACGGTCATAACCTCTTGGATCTGCAAAAACCCCAGCCTTGCTAATTTTTCAGTACTATTCTAGTTTATTTAAGGATTTATTTACTAGCTAACTAAATAATAACACAGACTAAACACACACACACACATACTACATGAGTCATGGTCGCTAGTGGAATGACAAAATATTGGGCTTATACACAACGAATGAAGAGAGTTGGGGAGAAGAGAGAGATAGCGAAAAAGGGACACTTATTATGGACACGTTCTATAACTTTTATCCCATTAATCATATACTTTGCACACGAACCGCCACCTGTTTGGAGTAAGAAATCATGAATGTATTCATGTGTGAAATGCCTTCGTTTGTTGTTTATCTCTGTCGGATCAAAGCCTTCTTGAAAAGGGCTTGGTTGGGCCTTTCCTCTGCCCACTTGTACATGCTCTGATTGTCTACCAGAGGTCACAATGTCCATTTTCTTAGTTGTCCAAACTCCATAGGGTGTTTCCTCAGAACTTCTTCTTAGCTGTAACAGTGATTGTCTGAGAGGGGAGTTATCTCCACCTCGTGTGGATAATCCGAGTTTGAACCACTTTACACATGAGGCTGCTGACTGGTGATGTCCTGGTCTGGTAGGTTAAGTAATTTTCCTCACCTTGTGTTGAGGTTAAACATTTCAAACGTCTAGCTCTCTGCCTCACGTCTCCTGGTCTAATGTTAAATTCCTTACCAAGGCTTTTTATGCACTATGCACAAAGGGGACGGCTTCGTCCCCTTAGAAGTTATCTCTTATGACTCCTAAAATCATATTCCTATCTTAAGAAAAACTATTTTCTCATTCTTCATATCATATGCCCAACGTATTAGATGGAAACTTGACAGATAAATACGGTATCCTTTCCAAGTTACAGTATTTTGTCCATACAGTTTTTAATGACATCACAAAATGAAAAAAAATATGACGTTAGTTTTCTACATCTCCCCACTGACCATAACATTCTTTATGTTCGAATTATTGTACAATTATCCACTTTTTGGACGTTAAGAGTTTTGGCCTGGCAAAAGTCTCTGGAGAAAAAGGGACATTCCTTTAGCCAATACCGGAGGGTTTGGAGAGAGTCCTCTTCTGCTTAATTTACGACCGGGTGTGGAGGTGTCAAAAACCCGGGTGAGAGAATTCTCTCTGCGGGTGAGAGAATGTCTGTTTATTGTCAGACATTGCCAAGCTGATCTGACCAATTGTGATACTCACAGGACAGTCATGACACTATATAAGGCCCACAGTTGACAGTGCATGTCATAGCAAAAACAAAGCCCTGAGGTTGAAGGAACTCTGTAGAGCTCCTCAGGGCACAGATCTGGGGAAGGGTACCAAAACATTTCTGCAGCATTGAGGGTTCCCAAGAACACAGTGGCCTCCATTGTTCTTGAATGGAAGAAGTTTGGAACCACCAAGACTCTTCCTAAATCTGGCCGCCTAGCCAAACTGAGCAATCGGGGGAGAAAGGCCTTGGTCAGGGAGGTGACCAAGATCCCGATGGTCACTTTGACAGAGTTCCTCTGTGGAGATGGGAGAACCTTCCAGAAGGACAAACATCTCTGCAGCACTCCACCAATCAGGCCATTATGGTAGAGTGGCCAGACAGAAGCCACTCTTCAGTAAAAGGCACATGGAAGGCCACTTGGAGTTTTACAAAAGGCCCCTAAAGGACTCTCAGACCATGAGAAACAAGATGCGCCTTAATGCCAAGCGTCACATCTGGAGGAAACCTGGCACCAACTCTACAGTGAAGCATGGTGGTGGCAGCATCATGCTGTGGGGATGTTTTTCAGTGGCAGGGACTGGGAGACTCATCAGGATAGAGGGAAAGATGAACAGAACAAAATACAGAGAGATCCTTGATGAAAACCTGCTCCAGAGCGCTCAGGACCTAAGACTTGGAGCGACAGTTCAGATTCCAACAGGACAACGACCCTAAGCACACAGCAACGACAACACAGGAGTGGCTTTGGGAGAAGTCTCTGAATGTCCTTGAGTGGCCCAGTCAGTGCCCGGACTTGAACCCGATCAAACATCTCTGGAGTGACCTGAAAATAGCTGTGCAGCGACGCTCCTCATCCATCCTGACAGAGCTTGAGAGGATCTGCAATAAAGAATGGGAGAAACTCCCCAAATACAGTCATGCCAAGCTAGTAGCGTCATATCCAAGAAGACTCAAGGCTGTAATGGCTGCCAAAGGTTCTTCAACAAAGTACTGAGTAAAGGGTCTGAATACTTATGTGATATTTCCGTAAATATTTTGTTTATTTTTTGCAAAAAAAGAATAATTTGAAAACATGTTTTTGCTTTGTCATTATGGGGTATTGTGTGTAGATTGATAAAGGCTGTAACGTAACAAAATGTGGAAACAGTGAATTAGTCTGAATACTTTACGAATGCACTGTATTTCTGTAGAATAGTCTGGAAGCTATTTCTTCTCATTTGTTGGATAATTTGCCCAAGGGTAAAAGTATTTACTGTATTTCCTCCATTGCTGCAGTGAAACAATGGTGTATCGCTCTTTAATGGAAAAATGCAATGTAACCTTGATACTTGTCCAGCACCACATAAATTAGACAAGTTATGGGAGGAAGACACATTCTTTATTCCAGCCCGGTAATGTGTCTCCCTATAGCTCCACTGATGCTGGAGCCCACAGAGTTGGCCATTTGTCTGTGTCCCCAGCATGTCCCACGCACACACCCACCTATACCACAAACCATCAGCTTGAAATGAGATTCAGTCGACTGCATAATCTCTCTGTTCTGCTTAGCTGTGATTAATTGACACAAGTGTTTCTTATGGAGGGGACCAACCACAGCAACACACAACCATCTCACACTACATGAATCCATGAATCCATGGTCACACTCGCTCACTCAGGGTTTGAGCTAACAAAATGGCAGACCAGCTTTGAAGTCAATGGTCAGGGCTTAAACCCCTTAAAGCCCAATGAACAGGCAGTGAGGTGGATGCCCTTGGTTTGAACAAAGTGAGAGTTTGTAATTCGATTTATTTGAAAAACAAAGTGGCCACGTTTAGACACTGGTGTGGTGTCTGAAAGGAAATGCTAAGTGGTTAACATTCATGTATGACTGCAACTAGGTGGTGAACTGACCCACATCAATAAACCACCAATAACCACAATTTAGTTTATATTATAGCCCACCCAGTCATTGCCACCCAGATGCGTGTATCATATGAATGCCGAATGAATTCGAGTCAAAAATTGTCGAAATCCTCCAAAACAACCAAACCATTTAATATACTCTGTAATGCGGTTAATCTAAAAATAGTTTTGAAAACCTCTGATGTACTGTCTCTTTTCAAACATATTTCCTACGTTTCAGAAATGTTTAACTAGTAGTATGCAGATTAAACTCTTTAGTAAATGAGAAACACTTCTGGTCTGTCTGAGAGAACTGGGTCTGGATGATAGATGAAGGAGATGGACCACATTGTTAAGGAGAGGCTGTTCCTGTGACGTCTTCCAGTGAGTCCCCCTTTCTTTCAACATCCATTTCTCCCCCTGCCTCTATTCTCAACCCAAGCCTCCCTCCTTGTCTCTGGAGTGTAATCTGTCTCTTCACCAAGCGCCCTCTTTATTTAGACACCTCCACCCCTCCACCTCATCCCTCTATCCCCTGTCCTCTTCCACTTTGCCACGTCTTCTATTCTCTTCCTCTCTTCTTGTCTACTTGATGGGTGAACACCTCAAAGTAGCCCTCTCTCCATCTCTCCAATGTGCCATGGTCCTGAAGGACCTCTTTCTCTCTCTCTCCTCTCTCCCACTGCCCGCTCCTCTACCTCCACCCCCAACTCTCCCCTTTCACTCCTCTGTTTATTATTCATTAAGTTTCCCTTTGGAGCTAGAGAGAGTAAAAGCCCTAGGGTACCTGAGAGAGGGAGAGTGTGTGCGTGTGTGTGTGCGCGCACTTGCATGAGAAGGAGAGCAAGAATACAGGGAGAAACGTATGACTGAGGGATGGAGAAATAGGCAGAAATATGTGGATGAAAATGAAGGTTAACATATAGAGAAAGACAGAGGGATGAGAGCGAGAGAGAGAGAGAGAGAAAAAAAATAGGAGGGTAGTGTGAAAGACAAAGAGGGTGGTGCAAGCCTGACAGACATGCACTCAGCTCTAAACCGACCAATCAGAGATCTCCTCCTCCTGGAGCTGCTGCAGCCATAGAGCAGTAGTCAGGCTGGATTGGACGATGGCTTATACCATTCACACACACACTCCTTCAATCCTCTGCTCACACCCACAGTGAGAGAAAGAGGGAGAGAGAGAGAATGAAAGTGGGCTCTCCGCTAGCCGAGCACTAAGCACTGCCCCAGAGAGACAGACGGTGGTAGAGAAAAAGGGAGAGAGGGAGCGAGAGAAAGAGAGAAAATGGTGAGGCAAGCACAGAAAGTCCTTCTCACTCATCCTCACGAACTGTCAGCTGTCATGCCTGTCAAAGGAAGTCCCACCAGGTATGGAAAAATTAAAGTACCATTTGTGCTTTGAGCTGTTTCTACAGAATATGTGCGTGAGTGTTTGAATGTCTCTCTCTCTGTGTATGTGTATGTGTGAGAGAGACAAAGAAACGGAGCGTGGGGGTTTATCACAGGTTATTTTTCGGTGCTAATGAGTGCACTTGCAGCTCGTTGGCTCTGCCTCTGTCTCCTGTGGTGTGTACGTTGTAAGCCTCCCTCTCGCTCCCTCGCTGGAGTTATGGACTGCTGCTTCTGCCGCTGCTACAGCTGCTGTAGGGGTGTGATAGTGAGTGTGAGTTAGGATAGCTGATGCATGAGCAGCGCCACTGTAGCAGTAGCTTCAGACACGAATATGAATGCGCTGCAGGAAACGGGACTCCACTCATTGATTTCTTATCCTTTTATTAGCAGAGGTCTTTCTCCGTATCAGATTCCATCTCCCACTCTGAAATATAATTTAAAAAGAGAGGCAGGCATGCCCTTATGTTGGAATGCTTTAGAAACACAACTCTTATAAATAAAGGTGCAAGTTGGAACCAAATAAGGTTCTTGAGAGCAATGCCATAAAGGAACCATTTTAGGGTTTCCTAAGAACCATAAATGTGGTGGTTGTTTGAAGAAGCATACAAAAAAATCTAAGACCAGAAATGCTTCATCCCTCCAGGTCCGGAATTGATTAGACCTGCTGTAGGGCTCATAGTTTATGGGACACATCAGGCCTGCAAATTACATTATGCTGGTTTGCAAAGTGATGTGTAATTCCTATTTGAATCCAGCCGGAGTGGGGATATCCAACATTTGGAATTTCTCTCCACACTCAACCTACATTCATATTGACTGCCAAGGTTGAGAAGTCTACAATGTGATACTACCCTAAACAGCTAAACTGGAACAACCAATTCTGTAACGGGTGCAATAAGTCCTTATTGCACCGATTGGAATAGTTTTAGAAATATGTTATTCATATTTTAGCAGCTTCAAATGTAATAATCAATCAATGTACAAGTAAAAAAATAGATATTAAAAGAAGCAATTCCAAAAAATATACCTGTAATAGAGCATGCTGGGAAATATGATAATGATGGGCGTGGTTAAACTCTGGTTATTAACGCCAACACTGGGGTTCGTTTACAGTTACACAATTGAGTGTTAATTAAACTCGTTAGTGTTCATTTAACTCTTGAATCAACACTAGAAATGTTACACTAAAAATGAACCCTACTTAACACTGACCAATTTGCTCTGTGCTATGAAATTGACACATCTGCAGGCTTCCATACATTTCAAGAACCTTTTAGAATTTTGAAGAACCGTAGATGCCATGTGAAGAACCTCACACATAACTCAAAGGTTCTTTATCAAGCTAGAGTTCTCCAAAGAACCTTAAGAGCTGAGGAAGAACCATTTAAGAACCCCCCCCCCCCCCCCCCCCCCCCCCCAGTGTAAGGTAGGTAGTTTTACCTCCGTTAGACTCTGCTCAGTTTTGCACTGTTTGATAACGTGATTGTAAATCTCTGTCTAGGAAGGTGTGCTCAGCAGAGTGAGGGGTGACGGTAAAATGGTTGGAATGTGAGGGAATTTATGGAAGCACTGTTGTTGTTGTTTTTGTATCGTTGTAGGTTCTCTTGTGCTTTGACAACAGCTTTTGAACATCAAATCCTTGCACAGCATAATAATGCATAGACTGGACAGTATGTCAAGCCGCTGTACCATATACAAGTCAGAGTATTGCCATAATTATTTTCATTAGGAACTGAATATATTTTCTGTTCCAACTAGAGAGTTCCAGCCCGCTATTGTGGAGACATTTCACTGCATTACCTGGGCTGACGTTCAATCAACTGTATTTAAATGCCATCAACTTTGGTGAGAATTTTGGCTGGTGCAGGTAGCATGGCTTTAGGAGTATTCTGTAGTGGCTCCCATCAGAAATCAACCAATATACAGTATGCCTTGATGAAACCTGGACATCCATTGCCAGTGTCCTGGACACAGATTAAGCCTAGTGCTTGTCTACAAAACACTTTAAATGAAGATTCTCCATTGAGCATTATTCTTAATCCAGTACAATAGGTTTAATCTGTGTCCAGAAAACAGCTCATAAGGGATAATAGCAATCACTTCATGACTTTTCATGATGTCTCTAAACTAGCTTCAGGGGATCTAGACCTTTTCTTCAGAAAATAAGAACACTG
This sequence comes from Oncorhynchus mykiss, assembly GCF_013265735.2. Lineage (NCBI taxonomy): Eukaryota > Metazoa > Chordata > Actinopteri > Salmoniformes > Salmonidae > Oncorhynchus > Oncorhynchus mykiss. Next base: position 29,155,833 of record NC_048575.1, on the reverse strand, counting down.
AACATGGATGAAAGTCTGATTTGAAGGCAGAATTATCCCCATCTCTTCATTCAGCCTAGATCAGTGGCTCTGTTTAAAGAGATTCTCCGATATTTGTGTATACTGTACGTTTTAGCCAGTAGTTCTAAGTGGTTCCCAAAAATTGTATACTACGTCACATATATGCACCATGTCATTGCTCTTGCTCTTTTTCTCTGCTGTGTCCACTGAGCCATTGGGACAGCCTTGCAACCTCATTGGATAATGCTGGGTAGGCCTCTTTGGCTGGAACTCAAATTGCTAAGGGGCCAGCCCACGTGGGGAGAAATGTTGGGAAAATGGCGCAGCACAGGTGCAAGAAAACAGTTGCTTTCAAAATAGGGATTTCGTGGCTAATTGAGGTAAAACAGTAATTCTGATAAGAGATTATGGATGAACTACACATTGACACATCCAGCCCAAAGCGGGAGGTTTAAAAAATACTTTCTTAGTTGCTGAAGTACCAGAACATGTCTTTAATTATTTGTTTGAAGCACAGACCTTGGCATCAATGTGATTGTCTTTGGTGTAGACCGGGCATGTCTTTTAATGGCTCAAGCTTGCTTTCTCTAGAGGCATAGCTGAAACTCAATGGCACAAATGGTTGCCGTGCATCACCCAAGTGGGTACTATACTATGTTGGTGGATGAGGTGAGTTTCCCCCTAAAGGGCTTTGAGCACCTATGTGAAAAAAGCACTAAAAAAATCCAATCAATTATTATTATTAAATTATTATAAAGACTGAAGCACAATTCAAAGCTTTTCTCTGATACTGTATTGAATTGGAGTCCATACCAGCCATATTGTTTGTATAGATTGATATTATAGCACCTGGTCCATACTTTTAGAAAATATTTTGATTGTTTTTATAATTCCTTATCTGAATACATAGTTAAAGTATGCACTTTAAGGAAGACTCATCTGACATCCCCTAAAATATCATACCTAAGTGGCATTTGAAAGTGTCTGGACAGAATCTGGATTCCGTCATTTGTCTCTCCTCATGAGACATTTTACAGTAACCTCTAGATAGCTTGTGGATGTTGACCAGGATCAATCCTGTGATACTGGCCTGATACGGATCATATGTGACTCATAGTAGTCACTTCAGCCAAACTGAATCAGTCATCACTGGAGCACCTCCTACGGCAAATTCAAACCCTCCCTAGCTTTTTGAGGAAATTAGTCAAACAATGGAAACACAAGTATTTACTATTCAAACAGCCTCATCAAAGTGTCATTAAAACAATGAATCAGGCAACCATTTCCACCATCGTTGCCAAGCAGTGTTTTCAGAGGCCATCATCCAGCCTTTGTTGCTTGACGTGATGTCAGTTCAAACAACAGATCTTATTGATGCATAACGCAGACAGTGTTTGTAGAATGCTATTGAAAGCATACAGCTTTGGCTACAGACAAATTGAATATAACAGTTTAATTGGAGAGTGAAAGTTTAAACTTAAGGCGTCATGTTTTTGGAGGGTTGGTATGTTGAGAAATGGCTGTGTTGGATGATAAATTGAAATAATAAGTGCACAATACTTGTACGACAGTGAAGACAGAACGGTTTGTACTTTGTCCTTGTCGCTAACACTCACCAACCTCTCCAACCTTGCCAGACAAAACAAGTACTAGGCTATACCTAGGTTAGAAATAGATTTAAAAAACCACTCAACCTAAGGTTTCAAATAATATGCCGTGGCACTTAACACTAGAAAAGCCTTGTTGGACCCCCGTCGGGCCTTTTGAACATTCTAACAGTCTAATAATTGCATTTCATATATGCTATCGGAAGACTAATCATTTGATTTCTGTTTATGAAGGTAACATTTAGAATCCCAAAGAAAATGTATTTCAATTAACACAATGGCATTTGTATTAGTTTATGTAACAGCACGTACACATGAAAAATCACTAAAACATCACAATTTAAAGTGTTAAAATCCATGAATTAAACACCATCACAAAGATCATTCATTAACAATTCATTAAGGTATGAAGGAAAATGCATTTCAAAAGAACAGAATGGCCTATTTTGATTTGAAATATGTCACTGTGCTTTGAGTGTTGCCAATGTACGCGGAGAGTGCATGTTATTTGAAATAGAGCTCAAGGGGTACATTTATGAGTTGTTTGGCAAGGATGGGTGATTTAGAAACTGCATAATCTCTTCTTTTTGATTCTTTCGGATACTACAGACACATCAAAAAGTCAAACCTGCTTGTGAATCTAGGATAATTGTTTTAAGTAACTTTTTGGCACTCCATTTTTTTTCCCTTCCTCAGGGTTCTATTCATTCTGTATTGCTAAAGACTTACAGTTTGCGCAATAGAAATGTAAAGTTAATTTCCGATTAAGCCGACTTGTGCAGCGTTTAACGCCAACGCGGGGAACATGAGATTTTTGGTTCCAATCTCTGTGTTTATGTGAGACGCAGAATACGTGAACGGATTATCTCTGCATGTATGGTTCCCACCGTGAAGCATGAAGGAAGAGGTGAGATGGTGTGTGGGTTCTGTGCTACTGATTTATTTAGAATTCAGGGCACACTTAACATTTTGACATGTGAGTTCCAAATAAACTCATCAGAAAAAGAAACATCCTCTCACTGTCAACTGCGTTTATTTTAAGCAAACTTAACATGTGTAAACATTTGTATGAACATAACCAGATTCAACAACTGAGAAGTTCCACAGACATGTGACTAACAGAAATGGAATAATGTGTCCCTGAACAAAGGGGGGTCAAAATCAAAAGTAACAGTCAGTATATGGTGTGGCCACCAGCTGCATTAGGTACTGCAGTGCATCTCCTCCTCATGGACTGCACCAGATTTGCCCGTTCTTGCTGTGAGATGTTACCCCGCTCTTCCACCAAGGCACCTGCAAGTTCCCAGACATTTCTGGGGGAATGGCCCTGGCCCTCACCCTCCGATTCAACAGGTCCCAAATGTGCGCAATGTATTGGGATCCGGGCTCTTCCCTGGCCATGGCAGAACACTGACATTCCTGTCTTGCAGGTAATCACGTACAGAACGAGCAATATGGCTGGTGGCATTGTTATGCTGGAGGGTCATGTCAGGATGAGCCTTCAGGAAGGGTCCTCCTTAGGGAGGAGGATGTCTTCACTGTACCGCACAGCATTGAGATTGCCTGCAATGACAACAAGCTCAGTCCGATTATGCTGTAACACACCGTCCCAGACCATGACGGACCCTCCATCTCACACAAATGAGAAGGGACCCTGGGCATCTTTCTTTTGATTGTTTTTCAGAGTCAATAGAAAGGCCTCTTTAGAGTCCTAAGTTTTCATAACTGTGACCTTAATTGTCTACCGTCTGTAAGCTGTTAGTGTCTTAACAACCATTCCACAGGTTCATGTTCATTCATTGTTTATGTTTCATTGAACATGGGTTAGCATGGGGAACAGTGTTTAAACCCTTTACAATGAAGATCTGTGAAGTTATTTGGATTTTTACGAATTATCTTTGAAAGACAGTGTCCTGAAAAAGGGACATTTCTTTTTTGCCAAGTTTATCTCTAATGGTCACCCCAGCGTGTGTTGTTTTATGCACGTGATGTCAGAATGCACTCACTGTTCCAAAATGTGATTATTATGCAACAGGACAGTTAACAAGCGCTGCCTGCTAATTATCTATAGGCTATGTTTCAACTATTCAATTTCAAAGTATTTTCTAACAACAAATTGAATTGAGGTGTGTTCTGCCTCCTCATTAATTCATATAGAAGTAGTCCATTTCAGTGTTGCGGACAATTTATGTTTGAGACTTTGCAGAGCTGGATAAACTTCTCTCTTCCAGGAGAACCCACCGCACTTCACTCATGTTTGCGCAGATCAAGTATGCATATATTTGCACAGTCTTGCAAGAATTGAAACGTTTTCTTGCTGCCACTCGCTTTGCCTTCATTGTTGTTTTCTTTACACATAATAACTTTGGACATGTGTGTGTTCCTATCAAAGTAAGTTCCTTATTTTCTGCATATCGTGTTGTCGTTTCTACTGTAGGTGCATACACTATGTACAGTATGTAGTAATGTATGTATGGAGCATAATGTATTTACAGTTTTATTCATGTTTTCAATTACTGGTGACAAATAATGCATTCTGATTATTGCATATATTGTAATGGACACCTACGATGTGTGTAAAATTATTTTTTGCAAGGCTGTATAGATTATAATGAGCTAAGCTATTTGCCAGCTATGTGTGGCGCCATGTTTGTTGACATTATACAATGCATTCTGGGTGTCACGTAATCTGCCATACGGAAGATTTTATAATGAGGTGGAGGAATGGTTCACTCATCTTTCGGGTAAACTTCCAGAAGGGAATGAAGGGAAGTGGATGATCGTAGACGACACACACCCTTCAACATGCATACTATAAACAGACCAAACTAATCTTGTCTCCTCCTATTATCTTTGGTTGATGTGAAAAAAAACAAGCATGGCGGGGCGCACAAACTACCTATCGTAGGACAACTTTAGATTTCTAGAAAGTGCTGTACTCAATTATTTCGATCAATGGTGAGCTCACCCGTGCTGTGATTAATTATAAATAGTATTTGCTATTAGATAATTAATATTGTTGTTTCTGTCAGCCGAGAGTTATAAAAATATGACCGCTTGTGTTATGTCAATCTTTCCTCAATCTTTCCTCAATTAGCGCTAGGACAAATATAGCCTGCATTTTTCCAGTTTGGATGATTGTGTTATGCTGTAACTACTTCTGTGAATGTCTTAACATTGTATCTAAAAACAAACTGCTCACATTCTGGACATAACTTTGTATGTGCAAAATGTTTCTGAAAAAACTGTGGCCAGCTCAAATGCTGACTGTTGTGTCATTCTAAACTGGACATTCTAAATATGCATTCTAATCACACCGGTTTGATCGTACCTACAGGGACCACTGTAGAATGATCACACCCATGTGTTGGTATAGCATTCTGTACACATCAATGATGTTGCTCTTGCTGCTGGTGATTCTCTGATCCACCTATACGCAGACAACACCATTCTGTATACTTCTGGCACCTCCTTGGACACTGTGTTAACTAACCTCCAGACGAGCTTCAATGCCATACAACTCTCCTTCCGTAGCCTCCAACTTCTCTTAAACGCAAGTAAAACGAAATGCACGCTTTTCAATCGATCGCTGCCCGCACCTGCTCGCCCGTCCAGCATCACTACTCTGGACGGCTCTGACTTAGAATACGTGGACAACTACAAATACCTGGGTGTCTGGCTAGACTGGAAACTCTCCTTCCAGACTCACATTAAGCATCTCCAATCCAAAATTAAATCTAGAATCGGCTTCCTATATCGCAACAAAGCATCCTTCACTCATGCTGCCAAACATACCCTCGTAAAACTGACCATCCTACTGATCCTCGACTTCGGTGATGTCATCTATAAAATAGCCTCCAACACTCTACTCAACAAATTGGATGCCATCCGTTTTGTCACCAAAGCCCCATACACTACCCACCATTGCGACCTGTACGCTCTCGTTGGCTGGCCCTCGCTTCATACTCGTCGCCAAACCCACTGGCTCCAGGTCATCTACAAGTCTCTGCTAGGTAAAGCCCCACCTTATCTCAGCTCCCTGGTCACCATAGCAGCACCCACTCGTAGCACGCGCTCCAGCAGGTATATCTTACTGGTCACCCCCAAAAGTCAATTCCTCCTTTGGTCGTCTTCCCTTCCAGTTCTCTACTGCCCATGACTGGAACGTATTGTAAAAATCTCTGAAGCTGGAAACTCACATCTCCCTCAGTAGCTTTAAACACCAGCTGTCAGAGCAGTTTACAGATCACTGCACCTGTACTTAGCCTATCTGTAAACAGCCCATCTATCTACGTACCTCATCCCCATACTGGTATTTGTTTATTTATTTTGCTCCTTTGCACCCCAGTATCTCTACCTGCACATTCATCTTCTGCCGATCTACCATTCCAGAGTTGAATTGCTATATTGTAATTACTTCGCCACCATGGCCTATTTATTTCCTTAACTTACCTAATTTGCACTCACTGTATATAGACTTTTTGTTTTCTTTTGTTCTACTGTATTATTGACTGTATGTTTTGTTTATTCCGTGTGTAACTCTGTGTTGTTGTATGTGTCGAATTGCTACGCTTTATCTTGGCCAGGTCGCAGTTGCAAATGACAACTTGTTCTCAACTAGCCTACCTGGTTAAATAAAGGTAAAATTTAAAAATTAACTTAAACATTGCATCTAAAAATAAACTGCTCACATTCTGGACATAACTTTGTATGTGCAAAATGTTTCTGAAAAAACTGTGGCCAGCTCAAATGCTGACTGTTGTGTCAATAGAAACTGGACATTCTAAATACGCATTCTAATCACACCGGTTTGATCGTACCTACAGGGACCACTGTAGAATGATCACACCCATGTATTGGTAAAGCATTCTGCAGCGATATGCTATCCCATCCGGTTTGCGCTTAGTGGGACTATCATTTGTTTTTCAACAGGACAATGACCAAAACAGGCTGTGTAAGGGCTATTTGACCAAGGACAGTGGCAACAGATGACCTGGCATCCACAATCACCCAACCTCCACCCAATTGAGATAGTTCGGGATGAGTTGTACCTCAGAGTGAAGGAAAAGCAGCCAACAAGTGCTCAGCATATGTGGGAACTCCTTCAAGACTGTTGGAAAAGCATTCCTCATGAAGCTGATAGAGAGAATGCCAAGAGTGTGCAAAGCTGTCATCAAGGCAAAGGGTGGCTACTTTGAAGAATAAAAAATATATTTTGATTTTTGTAACACTGTTTTGGTCACTACATAATTCAATATGTGTTATTTAGTAGATTTGATGTCTATTTTACAATGTAGAAAATAGTGAAAATAAAGAAAAGATGTTGAATGGGTAGGTGTGTCAACTTTTGACTGGTACACATACACACACACACACATATATATATATATATATATATATATATATATATATATATATATATATATATATATATATATACACACACACTCACACACAGTGGGACAAAAAAGTATTTAGTCAACCACCAATTGTGCAAGTTCTCCCACTTAAAAAGATGAGAGAGGCCTGTAATTTTCATCATAGGTACACTTCAACTATGACAGACAAAATGAGAAAAAGAAATCCAGAAAATTACATTGTAGGATTTTAAATGAATTTATTGGCAAATTATGGTGGAAAATAAGTATTTGGTCAATAACAAATACTTTTTTGCCCCACTGTATGTATGTATATATATATATATATATATATATATATATATATATATATATATATATATATATATATGAATACTCAGTAGGGTCTGTAGAATTTAAAGTATACAGTGCATTCAGAAATTATTCAGACCCCTTTACTTTTACCACATTTTGTTACGTTACAGCCTTATTCTAAAATGGATTACATAGTTTCCCCCCTTTACAATTTATACACAATACCCCATAATGTCAAAGCAAAAACATGTTTTTAGATTTTTTTGCAAATGTTTTAAAATTATAAAAACGGAAATATCACATTTACATAAGTATTCAGACCCTTTAATCAGTACTTTGTTGAAGCACCTTTGGCAGTGATTACAGCCTTGAGTCTTCTTGGGTATGACGCTACAAGCTTGGGAAGTTTCTCTCATTCTTCTCTGCAGATCCTCTCAAGCTCTGTCAGGTTGGATGGGGAGCATCGCAGCACAGCTATTTTCAGGTCTCACCAGAGCTCAATCGGGTTCAAGTCCGGGCTCTGGCTGGGCCACTCAAGGACATTCAGAGACTTGTCCTGAAGCTACTCCTGCGTTGTCTTGGCTGTGTGTTTAAGGTCATTGTCCTGTTGGAAGGTGAACCTTCAACCCAGTCATAGGTCCTGAGTGTTCTGGAGCAGGTTTTCATCGAGGAACTCTCTGTACTTTGCTCCATTCATCTTTCTCTCAAACCTAAATAGTCTCGCAGTCCCTTCCTCTGAAAAACATCAGCCACAGCATAATGCTGCCACCAACCATGCTTCATCGTAGGGATGGTGCCAGGTTTCCTCCAGACGTGCCGCTTGCCATTCAGGGCAAACAGTTCAATCTTAGTTTCATCAGACCAGAGAATCTTGTTTCTCATGGTCTGAGAGTCCTCTACGTGCCTTTTGGGAAACTCCAAGAGGGCTGTTATGTGCCTTTTACGGAGGAGTGGCTTCCGTCTGGTCACTCTACCAGTGCTGTAGAAATGGTTGTCCTTCTGGAAAGTTCTCCCATCTCCACAGAGGTACTCAGAATCTTGGTCACCTTACTGACCAAGGCCCTTCTCCCCCGATTGCTCAGTTTATACAGGCAGCCATCTCTAGGAAGAGTCTTAGTGGTTCCAAACTTCTTCCATTTAAGATTGATGTTTTCTTGTGGACCTTAAATGCTAAATAAATGTGTTGGTACACTTTCCCAGATCTGTGCCTCGACCCAATCCTGTATAGGCGCTCTACAGACAATCCCTCAACCTCATGGCTTGGTTTATGCTCTGACATGCACTGTCAACTGTGGAACATATATAGACAGGCCTTTCCAAATCATTTCCAATCAATTGAATTTACCACAGGTGGACTCCAATCAAGTTGTCAAAACAACTCAAGTATGATCAATGGAAATAGGATGGACTTGAGCTCAATTTCGAGTCTCACAGCAAATACTTTTATAAATAAGGCATTTCTATTTTATTTTTTGATACATTTGCAAACATTTCTAAAAACCTTTTTTGCTTTGTCATTATGGGGTATTGTGTGTAGATTGATGAGGGAAAAAAATGTAATCCATAAATTGGGTACAGTTATGCTAATAGCTAATAGTGTCTCCAGTGTGTGAGCATGCTCTTTCCTCTTACTTGTTGCGCAGTAGAACTTGAAGATTATATATGTTGCTAAATATTGGTGTTCATTGTTTGTTTGTCTCTTCAGAATGTATAATGTTAGCAAAGCATTTATCAGGCTTGTTTGAAACCATAATCAAATGAATTGGTTTCTTGCTTATCATAATAATCAATGCTTTGTAACACTTTAAACCCCTCTTACTGTACGGCATGTCAATTTGAAATTTGATATCTGTCAATATGATGCTAGTTATACATCAAAGTTAAAGGAATTAAACATCAAGCACTGATGAGACACAGAGCAGGCAGTCGAAATGTAGCCTGAATAGAATATCAAAGATATAGACACATTTAGCCTACAAACATACAGTCTTAGAACAAGCATATTGTTATTGTTCTCCAGCTGTGATATGTACTGTACATCTACTGGTTTAGAGGTTTCTTACTTTGTGAGTGAGTGGGTTTCAAAACACTAAAAGAAGAGAGAATATGGAGTTTCTCCTCCCCATTTCACTCTATATCTCTGTAGGAGGGACTTGTGGTAAAACTGAGATAAGTTTGTTCTGCTGTGGGTTGTCTAGGTTCAGTTTCTCATGTAATAGTAATGAATTCAAAGGTTGTTTCTGAACAATGCATGGTCAGTCAGCAAGAGCTGACAAATTGATTTCTTACATAATTTCTTCATTTTTATCATCCCCTTTTCTCTCCATAAGAAACACAACTGGGGCAGTGAAATCATGATGTTTTTCCATTTCCAGATCACCTTCAGTCACAGTCTAACAAATGGCATCCTAATGATTTTAATCAGCATGCCAGAGGTCAGTGATAACCCTGTGATGAAGGCTGATTATGTGTTGGTGTATTTATTAAAGGGGCAATCAGCAGTTGCTCCATACATATTTGGATTTCTAAATGAACGATATGTACCCGTTGGTTCTTGAAGAATATAACATATACAGTATATGTCTCATGAGCTTAGTTTAACTGTCATACCCCATCCGAACCCAAAATATAAGCTTGTTTTATTGCAATGTTTGTAAACAAAGTAATTGTAAACAAACACACTGTACAGCCTTAAAACATGGTTCAACCTAGGGCTCTATTCAATCCGTATCGCGGAAGTTCAGCTTTTGAGCACAATAAAAGACCATGTTCCCGTAGTCAAGGAGACTGCATTCACGGTAAACGCTGCATATGTCAGGTCAATCTGAAATTAACTTTATATTTCTAGCAGACAATCTGTAATGCTTCAGCGATACAGATTGAAAAGAGCCCAGAGGCAGGGAAAATAATAGGAGTGCCAAAAAGCTACTATTTAAAATTGTCAAAAGCAGGGATGGGCAAGAATGTCAAAATACCATAAAGATCAACGTATCAAAAATAAACATCAAATGATTTCGTAATGTATTTAATTAAAATACATGTATTTTTGTATTTTAAAATACATCGGCAAGTAGACGGCACGAATACCAACAGCACGCTCAGTAACGGTTACAGAAACCCATTTACTTGCAATGACTGATATGTTTTTCTACCTTATTTGAACAAGTCACTCCAGATAAGTGTCTGCTAAATGACCAAAATGTAAATGTATATTTGAAAATGAACCTACCAACATAAAAGACAGTACTGTGCAGCCGTCTTCATCGACCTGGCCAAGGCTTTCGACTCTGTCAATCACTGCATTCTTATTGACAGACTCAATGGCCTTGGTTTCTCAAATGACTGCCTCGTCTGGTTCACCAACTACTTCTCAGATAGAGTTCAGTGTGTCAAATCGGAGGGTCTGTTGTCCTGACCTCTGGCAGTCTCTATGGGGGTGCCACAGGGTTAAATTCTCGGGCCGACTCTTTTCTCTGTATATATCAATGATGTCGCTCTTGCTGCTGGTGATTCTCTGATCCACCTCTACGCAGACGACACCATTCTGTATACATCTGGCCTTTCTTTGGACACTGTGTTAACAAACCTCCAAACGAGCTTCAATGCCATACAACCCTTCTTCCGTTGGCTCCAACTTCTCTTAAACGCTAGTAAAACGAAATGCATGCTCTTCAACCGATCGATGCCACACCCACCCACCCATCTAGCATCACTACTCTGGACGGTTCTGACTTAGAATATGTGGACAACTATAAATACCTAGGTGTCTGGTTAGACTGGAAACTCTCCTTCCAGACTCACATTAAGCATCTCCAATCCAAAATTAAATCTAGAATCGGCTTCCTATTTCACAACAAAGCCTCCTTCACTCATGCTGCCAAACATTCCCTCGTAAAACTGACTATCCTACTGATCCTTGACTTCGGCAATGTCATTTACAAAATAGCCTCCAACACTCTACTCAGCCAGCAAATTGGATGTAGTCTACCACAGTGCCATCCGTTTTTTCACCAAAGCCCCATATACTACCCACCACTGCGACCTGTATGCTCACTTTACCTGGCCCTCGCTACATATTAGTCGCCAAACCAACAGAAATAGTATGTGTAGGCCTATAGATTTGCATTGAAACATAGCCAAGGATTTATTTTAAACTTTTACAAAGATCCGTCACCTGGGCAATCAAAGAACTATCTTCCTGAGATAAATAAATCATATATACGAGAATATAGCCTCCATTTGCAAAGGACCTGTGATCTCTACTTATTCCATGGGGTATGAAAAGGGCATTAGAGGGTCAGTTAGAAAACTCCATATTTGTGGCCGCAGAGAAAATTACATACTTTTGGGGACCTTTACAAAAAAACATCCTTGTGAACAGAGCATCATTTATAAATAATTTCCCGCCCTCCAAAAAATGTAATAATAATGTTTTCAGTAAAGGTCTACATTATAAAACTCGAGGAAAGAATGCAAAATAAATAGATGATTGGCAATATGTTGCGTTAATATTTAATTTTGCATTTTGGGTTTGCTAGGATTTTCTCCTCCTTCATTTGAGAGTGTTTGCTAGGAGATATTACATTTTTTTCCCCTTCCTTTTTTAAAGAGCTGTTAAGAGGAATAGTGATTATGTAATATCCCTACTGGAGCTACTGCTGGGAACCTAAGGTCTGCCTCCTGGTCCTACTCTTTCTCCTCAAATCAGTTATAGTTTAGACTTGGTTAGCAGCTCTGCCTATGGGCTGAGTTTGAGATCCGCAAGTGGAGTTGCACTGTTGCCATGTGCTAAAATCGCTACAGCACTGTAGGTATACCTCCTTGCCACATTAAAGGGCGAAGGTGTGATTTATATGGGACTTACAATCCATACTCAAGGCTTGGCGAACACCTAGGAAGTATTTACCTGATTTTGTTCTATCTAAACCCTATTTCCTCCATCCCTTTATTGCAGGGGGTCAATAGAAACAGTCAATACTATTCAGTCTAGACAGTGTTAAGATATGGGTAAACTTTCAATTATAGTACAGCTCCAGACACTATTTTTCAACTTCAGATTGATTGTTATATAAACTATGGACTCCCATAAATGAGCAAGCAGAGATTTTAGATTCCATCCAAACACTGGGGGGAAATACACTGAATGACCAAAAGAATGTGGACACCTGCTTGTCGCATATCTCATTCCAAAATCATGGGCATTAATATGGAGTTGGCCTGTTGCTGCTATAACAGCCTCCACTCTTCTGGGAAGGCTTTCTACTAGATGTTGAAACATTGCTGCGGGGACTTGCTTCCATTCAACCACATTAGTGAGGTTGGGCACTGATGTTGGGCGAAAAGACCTTGCTCGCAGCCGGCATTCCTATTCATTCCAAAGTTGTTTGATGGGGTTGAGGTCAGGGCTCTGTGCAGGCCAGTCTCTGCAGGCCCCCTCATGCTAGAAACAAGAAAGGGCCTTCCCCAAACGGTTACCACAAAGTTGGAAGCACAGAATCGTCTAGAATGTCATTGTTTTTTGTAGCGTTGAGATTTTCTTTCACTGGAACTAAGAGGACTAGCCGAACCATGAAAAACAACCCCAGACCATTATTCCTCCTCCTCCAAACTTTACAGTTGGCACTATGCATTGGGGCAGGTAGTACTCTCCTGGCATCTGCCAAACCCAGATTCATCCGTCGGACTGCCAGATGGTGAAGCATGATTTATCACTCTAGAGAACCTGTTTACAATGCTCCAGAGTGGCGGTGAGCTTTACACCACTCCAGCTGACGCTTGACATCGCCCATGGTGATCTTTGGCTTGTGTGCGGCTGCTTGACCATGGAATAGCATTTTATAAAGCTCCCGACGAACAGTTATTGCTTCCAGGGGGAGTTATGAACTCGGTAATAAGTGTTGCAACCAAGAATTTACGTTTTTTACGTCCTACCTGCTTCAGCATTCAGCGGTCCCGTTCTGTGAGCTTGTGTGGCCAACCACTTCGCGGCTAAGTCGTTGTTGTTCCTAGACGTTTTAACTTCACAATAACATCACTTACAGTTGACAGGGGCAGCTCAGTAAGACCAGTCTACTGCCAATGTGTTTCATTGGACATTGCATGGATGTGTGCTCGATTTCTATACACCCATCAGCAATGGGTGTGGTTGAAATAGCCAAATCCACTAATTTGAAGGGGTGTCCACATACTTTTGCATATACTGTGTAGTGTAACTGCTGTACTAGGTCATTACCCAAATGGCACCCTGTCCCTTATGGGCCCTGGTCAAACGCCATTCACTATAGGCAATAGGGTGTCATTTGCTACGCACAAAATGTACTTTTGTTCTCGTCCAGGGATGTCAAACTCATTCCATGGAGGGCCTTGTGTCTACAGGTTTTTGGTTGTTCCTTTCAATTAAGACCTAGACAAGCAAGTGAGGGGAGTTCTTTACTAATTAGTGACCTTGAGTCATCCATCAAGTACAAGGGTATCAGTCAGTCAGTGGTGTGTTGAGTGCAGAGAGAGAGGATGCCTGATGTGTCTCACTGATAATAAAACAGTGTGCTGCGCGGCCTGCCTGTGACTCTGTGCCCTTCACGTGCAATGCAGAGACGGGGAAATGTGAGAGAGATGCTAATTGGCCCATGCCAACACTCTGAGTGAGAGAGAGAGAGAGAGAGAGAGAGAGAGAGAGAGAGAGATAGGCAGGGCGTCTCCATTGATTTACAGAACTTAGATGAGAGAGAAGCCGCAGGGTGCTGTCCACACATTACCCACTCACCTCACCACACCCACCACAATACTTCCACACTATCTCCTTCGTCCTGTCTCACTGCTTCCCCCACATTCTCCTTTTTCCACCTCACCCCTCCCCACTCCTTTCTCCTGTCACCTAGCATTTCGTTACTGCACTGGCCTTCATCAGTCCGACCTACATGAAGCTCTTTATTTGTTTGTTTCTCCTCTCTCTTTCTCATCTCTCTCTCTGTCTATCCATCTCTATCGGTGTCTCACTCTCTCTCTCTCTGCTTGACGAGGGGCTATGTGAAAACTAACACCTTTCTCTACCACCTCCTCTCACGGGGGAATCCACCTGGCAACAGGAGGACATTCAGTGTCTCTGTATGAAATGCTAATGCAGACAGCTCCAGACCTCCTTTGAGGAGAGGAGAGCAATAATACCCAAATGGCACTTCATACCCTATATAGGGAAAAGGGTGCCATTTGGAACGCATATCTGGTATTCTCAGTTCTCTGTTTATTTAGCATGTGTAAAATGGGGGGCTGCCAAACTTCCATAGCTTTACACCAAATGCAACCTTTCCAGACAAAAAAGATTCCCAGGGCTGCATGTATACAGCAAATAATCCAATGTTGAATCAACACTAGCTAGGTTTCCATCCAATCGGCAACAGATATTCTTGAGAATATTATAAAACGTGCATAAAGAAAAATGCACGTTTTCCCAACAGTGTCCACCAGACTGACTTGTTGTCGATAAAAATCAGTGCGTGATGACAGTGAACACAAAATGTACTTTTTTAGCTTACGTTTTCATGTACCCAGAATAACAATCTAAAGCTCAATGTGTTTGCATCGCATTTTCAACTCTACTGATAATTTTGTCACAACTGTTGCATTAATTAGCATATATGCCTACTCTGGTTTTGGTACCTGCACTCTAGCAGTGCGGGAAGTCTGTACGGGTAGGCTAGTCTACATGATGATGATGATGTTATTATGGATTAAAGCGAGAATATTCTTACATGTCAAATGGCAGTCATCAATATTTATTGGACAGGAGCACCCTGTGAAGATGATCACAATTTATTTAATCTAGCCTAATAAACTGCATGGTTTCCCGAGTCATAGTGAGAGGACCACACTACATATAATTGCGTGACTCCAAGTTGACTTTGATATGATGGTGATTATATCAATATTTGAGGGTAAAGGCATTTCCACTGTCATTTCTCACATAATACATTTTACCAACACAAAAAGAACCCACCATGTCGAACTAACAAATGATCTGTCGGCCTTTATACAATTTTACCAAAACTTCCTGTTTCCATCAAAGTTGTCATGATTTGTATTGATACGGTATGACTACTTGCATAAAAACTGTGGATAGAAATGTGATTACTCACAGTGTTAAATAAAACACTGGGGCAGTATTACTGCATATGGGCCACACTTTTAACTGTTATATTAACACTGTGTTTGGTGCTGATACTGTTACACTTTGTCAGTGTTAGGGAATTGACACTTTTAATGTTATGCAATAACACCTCATGTAGTATTATTACTGGGCGGCTGGTAGCCTAGCGGTTAAGAGCGTTGGGCCCCGAGCCAACTAGGTAACAAATCCATCGATGTGCCACTAAGCAAGTCACCGTAATTGCTCCTGTAAGTCACTCTAGAGAAATTACAAAAATGTAAGCATTTTGACAAGACAGTGTTGCTCAGTGTAGGGTCACATGAATTTTAGAGTTACCACACATTACGATATTTGTTAGTAACAAAGACATGGTTGTTGACATGGTTGTTAAAATTCAGTCATGTTGCCTTCACCAAGGGAGTTTTAAGATGAATGTAACTAAAATGTAGCTGTTTATTGAGATACATTAGATGTCTAGTAATGCCTTATTTTAAGGCCTAATTTTACCCTAGTACAGTTGCCTGACACTTATTGATTAATAAGGATCTGAATCCTTTTTTCATTTTTCGCCTAAAATGAGGAACCCAAATCTAACTGCCTGTTGCTCAGGATCTGAAGCAAGGATATGCATATTCTTGATATCATTTGAAAGGAAACACTTTGATGTTCCACAATCTTTGAAATGCAAGAGAAAGGCCATACTTTCAGATAGGAGTCTATTTAGAGTTTGGCCGCTAGATGGCAGCAGTGTTTGTACAAAGTTTCAGACTGATCCAGTGAAGAATTACATTACTGCACAATATTTTGCCAGGAGTTTGCCCAACTGTGCTGAATTGCTCAATACATTTTCAAGTACATAACTACAGAGATTATACAACAATTATATGGAAATAAAATATTTTTGTTTACGCACTCCTAGGAATGTCATACATGATGTATCGTTAGCTTATACACTAACTTTCAAACATTTAGATGGCCGGGAGGGGTGGGTGTGGAGCCAGAGAGAGCAGTGGGGTCGAACTGTAGACGCCAGTTCCTACATTTGAACATAAAAATAGATTTTTATCAAACAAACTGAATACTTTTATCTCAGGGACCCTCAGGAGGACAAATCAGAGCAAGATTACTGAATATAAGTTCATTATTTGTCTTCGGAGATAATGTATCAAACCACAAAAAGTGTTTTGTGTTGTGCACTCTCCTCAAAAAAATAGCATGGTATTTTTTCACTGTAAAAGCTACTGTTAATTGGACACTGCAGTTAGATTAACAAGAATTTAAGCTTTCTGCCCATTTAAGAAATGTCTATGTCCTGGAAAGTTGGTTGTTGAATACAACGTCATTCTAGTCACATTAGATCACATTAGCAACAATGATACCATTGAGGTCAAAGGCTAAATTGCCTTCCAAAAGTATTCACCCCCGTTGGCATTTTTCCTATTTTGTTGCATTTCAACCTGTAATTTAAATGGATTTTTATTTGGATTTCATGTAATGGACATACAAAAAATACCCCAAATTGGTGAAGTGAAAAAAAAAAAACTTTTTCCAAAAAATTCTAAAACTTAAAAATCGGAAAAGTGGTGCGTGCATATGTATTCATCCCCTTTGCTATGAAACCCCTAAATAAGATCTGGTGCAACCAATTACCTTCAGAAGTCACATAATTAATTAAATAAAGTCCAACTGTGTGCAATCTAAGTGTTACATGTTCTGCCACATGATCTCAGTGTATATATACACACCTGTTCTGAATGGCCCCAGAGTCTGCAACACCACTAAGCAAGGAGCACCATGAAGACCAAGGAGCTCTCCAAACAGGTCAGGGACACATTTTAAAAAAGTATAAAAAAATGTATTTCACCTTTATTTAACCAGGTAGGCCAGTTGAGAAAAAGTTGTAATTTACAACTGCGAACTGGCCAAGACAAAGCAAAGCAGTGCGACAAAAACAACACAGCATTACAGATGGGATAAACAATCGTACAGTCAATAACACAATAGAAAAATCTGTATACAGTGTGTGCAAATGAAGTAAGGAGGTAAGGCAAGAAATAGGCCAAAATTAGCAAAGTAATTACAATTTAGCAATTTACACTGGAGTGATATATGTGCACATGAGGATGTGCAAGTAGAAATACCGGTGTGCAAAAGAACAGAAAAACAAACATGGGGATGAGGTAGGTAGTTGGTTGGTTGGATGGGCTATTTACAGCTGGACTGTGTACAGCTGCAGCAATCGGTAAGCTGCTCTGACCGCTGACTCTTAAAGTTAGTGATGGAGATATAAGTCTCCAACTTCAGTGATTTTTGCAATTCGTTCCAGTCATTGGCAGCAGAGAACTGGAAGGAAAGGCAGCCAAAGGAAGTATTGGCTTTGGGGATGACTAGTGAAATATATCTGCTGGAGCCATGCTATGGGTGGGAGTTGCTATGGTGACCAGTGAGCTAAGATAAGGCGGAGCTTTACCTAGAAAAAACGTATAGATGACCTGGAACCAGTGTGTTTGGCGATGAATATATAGTGAGGACCAGCCAACGAGAGCATACAGGTTGCAGTGGTGGGTAGTATATGGGGCTTTGGTGACAAAACGAATGGCACTGTGATAGACTGCATCCAATTTGCTGAGTAAAATGTTGGAATATATTTTGTAAATGACATCGCCGAAGTCAAGGATCGGTAGGATGGTCAGTTTTACGATATGTTTGGCAGCATTAGTGAAGGAGGTTTTGTTGCGATATAGGAAGCTGATTCTAGATTAAATTTTGGATTGGAGATGCTTAATGTGAGTTTGGAAGGAGAGTTTCCAGTCTACCCAGACACCTAGATTATGTGGACAACTATAAATACCTAAGTCAGAACCATCCCGAGTAGGGATGCTAGTCAGGCACGTGCAGGTGCGAACAGCGATTGGATGAAGAGCATGCATTTTGTTTTACTATGCATTTAAGAGCAGTTGGAGGCCACGGAAGGAGTGTTGTATGGCATTGAAGCTTGTTTTGGACGTTTGTTAACAGTGTCCAAAGGAGGGCCAGATGTATACAGAATGGGGTCGTCTGCATAGAGGTGGATCAAAGAATCACCTGCGTGAAAGAGAGCGACATCATTGATATATACAGAGAAAGGAGTCGGCCTGAGAATTTAACCCTGGGACACCCCCATAGAGAATGCCAGAGGTCTGGACAACAGGCCCTCCGATTTGATACACTGAACTCTATCTGAGAAGTAGTTAGTGAACCATGGCGAGGCAGTCATTAGGGAAACCAAGGCTGCTGAGTCTGCCGATTAGAATACAGTGATTGACAGAGTCGATAGCCTTGGCTAGGCTGCACAATACTGTCTTTTATCGATTGCGGTTATGATATAATTTAGTACCTTGAGCGTGGCTGAGGTGCACCCGTGACCAGCTCAGAAACCAGATTGTATAGCGGAAAAGGTACGGTGGGATTCGAAATGGTCGTTGATGTGTTTGTTCACTTGGCTTTCGAAGACTTTAGAAAGTTAGGGCAGGATGGACATAGGTCTGTAACAGTTTGGGTCTAGAGTGTTTCCCCCTTTGAATAGGGGGATGACTGCGAACACTTTCCAATCTTAAGAAATCTCAGACGACACGAAAGCGAGGTTGAACAGACTAGTAATACGGGTTGCAACAATGGCGGCGGATATTTTTCGGAAGAGAGGGTCCAGATTGTCTAGCCCAGCTGATTTGTAGGGATCCAGATTCTACAGCTTTTTCAGAACATCAGCTGTCTGGATTTGGGTGAAGGAGAAGCGGGGGGATCTTGGGCCAGTTGCTGCAGGGTTTGCAGAGCCGTTGGCTGGGGCTGGGGTAGCCAGGTGGAAATCATGGCCAGCTGTAGAGAAATGCTTATTGAAATGACAGTGTTTCCTAGTCTCAGTGCAGTGGGCAGCTGGGAGGATGTATTGTTATTCTCCATGGACTTTACAGTGTCCCCAAACATTTTGGAATTAGAGCTGAAGGATGTAAATTTCTGTTTGAAATAGCTAGCCTTTGCCTCCCTAACTAACTGTGTATTGGTTCCTGACTTCTCTGAAAAGTTGAAAATCGCGGGGACAATTCGAAGCTAGTGCAGTACGCCACAGGGTATTTTTGTGCTGGTCAAGGGCAGTCAAGTCTGGGGTGGACCAAGGGCTGTGTCTGTTCTTAGTTCTACTTTTTTTGAAAGGGGCATGCTTATTAAGATGGTGAGGAAAGCACTTTTAAAGAACAACCAGGCATCTTCTACTGACGGGATGAGGTCAATATCCTTCCAGGCCAGGTCGATTAGAAAGGCCTGCTCTCAGAAGTGTTTTAGGGAGCGTTTGACAGTGATGAGGGGTTGTTGTTTGACTGCGGACCCGTAACAGACACAGGCAATGAGTCAGTGATCGCTGAGATCCTGGTTCAAAACAGCAGAGGTGTATTTCGAGGGAAAGTTGGTCAGGATGGTATCTATGAGGGTGCCATGTTTATGGATCTGGGGTTGTACCTGGTAGGTTCCTTGATAATTTGTGTGAGATTGAGGGCATCTAGCTTAGATTGTAGGACGGCTGGGGTGCTAAACCTCTTTGGGATCGGTGTCCCACTAGCGTTCCACTATGACAACATCCGGTAAAATTGCAGTGCGCAAAATTCAAAATACAAACATCGTAATATTAAACATTCATGAAAATACAATTGTCTTACATTGTTTAAAAGCTTAACTTCTTGTTAATCCAACCGCGTTGTCAGATTTTAAAAAGGCTTTATGGCGAAAGCATACCATGCGATTATCTGAGGACTGCGCCCCACATCAAAATACTTTTTCAAACCAGCACAGGCGTCACAAATCCCAAATAGCAATAAAATGAATCCATTACATTTGAAAATCTGCCTCTGTTTGCAAACCCAAGGGTCCCAGCTACACAATGAAATGTCGTTTTGATCAATAAAGTTCTTCTTTATATCCAAAAAAGTCAGTTTAGTTGGTGCCATTGATTTCATTAACTTTTTATGGCTGCAGGGACAGTATTGAGTAGCCGGCCAGTAAACGGCCAGCTCCTCAGTCTCAGTTGATAATATATGATATTATTATTAGCATTGGATAGAAAACTCTGAAGTTTCCAAAACTGTCAAAATATTGTCTGTGAGTATAACAGAACTGATATTGCAGGCGAATCCCTGAGGAAAATTAAAAAAGGAAGTGGCTTCTATTTTGAAAACTCCATGTTCCATAGCCTCACTTTGCTGGATTTAAAGGGATATGAACCATATTCCTTTTCCTATCGCTTCCTCAAGGTGTCAGTCTTCAGACATAGTTTCAGGCTTTTATTTTGAAGAATGAGCCAGAACGATAACATCACGTCAAGTGGTCACATGAGTTTTGCTCGCGCAAGTTCAGATAGGTATTGCTTTTCCCTCTCCTACTGTGAAAGACATTTGCGGTTGATATATTATCGATTATATATTTTTAAAACAATCTGAGGATTGTTGATCCGTTGATTATAAAAAACGTTTGACATGTTTCTGTGGACATTATGGAAACTATTTGGAATTTTAGTCTGCATTGTCGTGACCGCTCCTTCCTGTGGATTTCGGAACATAACGCAGTGCCCAGTTTACTTTGGGCACGTCATTCATGGATCATCACCAAACATCCACAACGCAGAGGCCGGTTTATCATGAAGTCACCCAGGTGTCCCACACAAGTAGCCCAAATGTACCCAAGTAGCCAAATTGGTGAAGGTATACATTTTGAAACAAATAACTATATTACTATAACTATATACCAAAATGGTATTCTAACACACACCCCCCCCCCCCCCCCCCCAAAAATGAGAAAAAGAAATGAATAAAAAAATAATGGGAAAAAAAATAATCATTGATTAAAAAATATATGAAAAAAATATATATATACATTTACAAAATAACATGGGTAACTATTTACACACTTTCAATATTTGGAAGACCCTCAGTCCTCTATCAAATCAAATCTATTTATATAGCCCCAGCCTAAAACCCCAAACAGCAAGCAATGCAGGTGTAGATGCACGGTGGCTAGGAAAAACTCCCTAGAAAGGCAAAAACCTAGGAAGAAACCTAGAGAGGAACCAGGCTATGAGGGGTGGCCAGTCCTTTTCTGGCTGTGCCGGGTGGAGATCACAGTGGTTGTAGAGGTTGCAACAGGACAGCACCTCAAGAGTAAAAATTAACAGTTTAGGGTTCCATAGCCGCAGGCAGAACAGTTGAAACTGGAACAGCAGCAAGGCCAGTTGTTACCTAATTACCTTGCGGTCTAATCTGTGTTTAAAAAGTGACTGCCCCTAAAAAACAACTTCGCGTTTTAAAAACAGCCTGTGGCATCAATATGAGTCAAACATTTATTCTAGTGTTACATTTGACTACACAATGTAAATAGGATTTTTTTGGTCACAAAGTCAGTCTCGTCCAAATCTTCGATTTACATAGACGATAGGAAAACTTACGAATTCTTAAAGTATTCAGACTCCTTACTTTTTTCCACATTTTGTTGTCTCAGCCTTATTCTAAAATTGATTTAAAAAAAAATGTTGCCTCATCAATCTACACATAATGACAAAGCGAAAACAGGTTTTTTGAAATGTTTGACATTTTTTTGAAAATACCAAACAGAAATACCTTATTTACATAAGTGTTGAGACTCTTTGCTATGAGACTCGAAATTGAGCTCAGGTGCATCCTGTTTTCATTGATCATCCTTGAGATGTTTCTACAACTTGTTTGGAATCCACTTGTGGTAAATTCAATTGATTGGGCATGATTTGGAAAGGCACACACCTGTCTATATAAGGTCCCACAGTTGACAGTGCATGTCAGAGCAAAAACCAAGATCTGAGACAGGATTGTGTCAAGGCACAGATCTTGGGAAGGGTATCAAAAATGTCTGCAGCATTGAATGTCCCCAACAACACAGTGGCATCCATCATTCATAATTGGAAGAAGTTTGGACCCACCAAGACTCAGTCTAGAGTTGGCCGCCCGGCCAAACTGAGCAATCGGGGGAGAAGGGCCTTGGTCAGGGAGGTGACCAGAACCTGATGGTCATTCTGAGAGAGCTCCAGAGTTTCTCTGTGGAGATGGGAGAACCTTTCAGAAGAGTATCTCTGCAGCACTCCATCAATGAGGTCTTTATGGTAGTGACCAGACTGAAGCCACTCCTCAGGTAAAGCCACATGAAATCTCGCTTGGAGTTTGCCAAAAGGCACCTAAATACTCTCCGACCATGAGATTCTCTGGTCTGGTGAAATAAAGATTGAACTCTTTGGCTTGAATGCCAAGTGTCACATCTGGAGGAAACGGGGCACCACCCCTATGGTGAAGCACGGCGACTGCACCACCCACAACCGCAGAGCTCTCCAGAGGGTGGTGCGGTCTGCACAACGCATCATCGCGGGCTGACTACCTGCCCTCCAGGACACCTATAGCACCCGATGTCACAGGAAGGCCAAAAAGATCAACAAGGACTAAACCAGCCAAGTCACTGCCTGATCACCCCGCTACCATCCAGAAGGAGAGGTCAGTACAGGTGCATCAAAGCTGGGACCGAGAGACTGAAAAACAGCTTATATCTCAAGACCAGACTGTTAAATATAAGAAGATATAAGACTGTTAAATAACATTAGGCTGGGTATCAGTCAAGCAAGACCTGATGAGAAGTTTGATGACATGTCCCCTAGCCTACCACACAAAGGCACTATGGATTTATTTTCTCTGGTTGACACATACATGCTCAGGAAAGTGATATCACAATTTAAGCCTTCTACCTGCCGTCTCAATCCTATCCCCAGCACCTTCTTCAACAGTTTTTAATTGCATATCTGAAGAAGTGCAAGCTATTGTTAATCACTCACTGTTCACAGGCACTTTCCCCACTGCACTAAAAACTTATGGTGAAACCGCTTCTGACGAAAAGTAATCTAGATTCTTCAGCTCTTAGCAATCTCCGGCCAATCTCCAACCTTCCATTCTTTATAAAAATTATGGAGAAATTGGTGTTCAAACTGAATTTTTTTAAATTGTGTATTTTGAAAAATTCTAATCTGGTTTTCGTGTTCAGCACAGAGACGGTCTTAGTTAAAGTGGTAAATGATCGTAGAACCAACATAGATGCCAAACAGCTCTCTGTCCTTAGATTTAATTGCTGCATTCGACACTGTTGACCATGATGTCCTCCTGGACAGACTGGAGAGGTGGGTTGGCCTATTTATCTAGTTTAGGACCTATTAACATAACTCAGAGAAAATACAAATCACATGTACAATTCCACAAAGTTTGATTTTGGGTCCAGGACTGTTCAGTTTATATATGTTACCCCTTGGCACCGTTGTCTGAAAGCGCAACATTGATTTTCACGCAGACGATACACAACTTTACATTTCTGTGTCACCAGAGGATTTTAGCTCCACTGATAAATTAGTACACTGTATTAGTGGTTTAAATACTTGGATGGCCCACGACTTCCTCCAGCTAAATCAAGACAATACTGGGGTACTTATTGTTGGAGACTAAGCACAGAGAGAATCTAGGCGCACATTTTAATTCATGGATCATCAAGATAACACCTAGGTTTGTTACCTGGCGTTTTATTTTAGATTCTGAACAAAGTTTTGAGTCACACATTGGGAATGTGACCAAAACAGCTTTTAACCGCCTGAGGAACATGCCAAGGTGTGGCCGTGTCTCTCTCAGGCTAATACAGAGACTCATCAACGTGTATCATTAACGCTTTTATTATCAAGCAGGCTTGACTACTGTAACGCTCTCCTGCCTGGTCTACCAATGAAAGCCATTGGTCAACTGCGAAACATAGAGTGCTGCAGAACGGTCAGTGACCAAGATCAGACTGAGCACACATTACACCGTTTTTAAGGTCTCCGCACTGGCTGCCTTTAAGTTTTAGAATTAATTTTAAGCTTCTTCTATAGGTTTTTTAAATCAATCCACGATTGTGCACCCCAATACATGTCAGAAATGCTTTTAAGTTGTGTACCCAGTAGGGTCCTCTGGCCAGTGTTCTAGTACTCAAGACCACATATTAAGTGTCTCGATCTTGTCTCGGTGTCGGGTACATTTGTACTCGTTCCTGACTGGTCTCAGACGGTGAGGACTGGTAATTTCTTCCCGAGA
Organism: Oncorhynchus mykiss; assembly: GCF_013265735.2. Taxonomy (NCBI): domain Eukaryota; kingdom Metazoa; phylum Chordata; class Actinopteri; order Salmoniformes; family Salmonidae; genus Oncorhynchus; species Oncorhynchus mykiss. The sequence continues at coordinate 29,131,265 of NC_048575.1, read as the reverse complement.
CCAGTGGAGTAAACTCATAATTATCAGCTCCCATTCAGTCAGGGCATAAAACCGCTTCCCCAGTCCAAGTATATACACTCCTTTCTTGAAACGTTAATATCTTAACAGCCTTATCTATTATAAGGCCATATAGGCCTTCAGTGTGTGACAGGTTTGTGGTTCTGAAATGACAGCAACTGTAATACGAGCGCACTGAAATAGGAGAGTGCACATTTTGTAAAACACAAAGAGCCAGTGGTGTAGTGGAGGGTATACTCGGGCACAACAGAGAAATCATGCACAAAGTAGCCTATAAAATCGCAAATCACTTGAAATGTATTCACATGAGCGCCGCACACAGCCTAGTTTAAGCATAATATTATCTGCAGGCAGCAGGTGCGTGCAGCTCTCAACTGGTTTTGGGATAGTGCAGCTCACACAATAATAACGTCAGTACCCGGTAGGATAGGAAAGACTTTTCAGTTGATGATATCTACCAGTAAATGCTAAGGCAACAATGTGTATGCAATGTGTATACAAACCAGGTATTGAAAAAATGCAGTCCGAAGTGTTTGCATCAAGGGCGTAGACATGGATGGGCCTGGGAAGACGAGTGTACAAAGCTGTCATCAAGGCAAAGAGTGGCTACTTTGAAGACTCTAAAATCTAAATTTTTTTGGTTACTACATGATTCCATATTTGTTATTTCATAGTTTTGATGTCACTATTATGTAAAAAATAGTCCAAATAAAGAAACCATTGAGTGAGTAGGTGTGTTCAAACTTTTGACTGGTACCGTATTTTAAAATAGATCTTAAAACACATATTTTTTGCTTTCATTTTCATTAGTGTAATTTTTAGTTCAATTGTTTTGTTTGTTTTGTAGTCAATATTTCAGCATTGTTTTTTATTTAAATGTTTTCCTGTAAAGCACATTGCGTTGCGTTCCATGTCTGAAATGTGCTTCATAGATAAAGCTTGATTTGATTGCAGATTTGGATGTCTGTTTGATAACCACACATTTCCTAATTTGTAAAGCTCCAACCTATTACAACAGAACTCAGGAAGCCAATTTTTCTGTCTGTAGCGTGAAATCAAAATGATCTCCTATCCTGAATCTCTTCATGGAGGTTGTGAAGGTGGTTAAGCAGATCTCAGTTTGACAGCAGGGGAAAAGGAAAAGAACACACAAAACAGGTCATAATTATTAGATGATGTAGAGGTGTTTTCTGTCAAGCTTTCGCTTGATTGTGTAATGAAACCAAAACTGTCATCATCTGCAGGTGCTCAGCTGTTAGCTCCATCAAATATGCACTCTGGGGACCAGAAAATATCATTCATTCTGTTGCCAAAAACGGTCTCAAATTAGTGTGAAATGTATATGAATATTCATTAAAAAAAACCTTGTGTTCTGTTCAAGATATAATTTCAGTTAGGGCTCAACGCCGGGATTTGGTTTGCATCCAATTTTGTATATTGTGACATGCAAATGCAGATTAGTTTGGCAACAAATTGATAAACGTTTTCAAATAAACATTAAGCTCATTTGGTAGACATGGAATTTCACAATGGCATTACAATGTCCCTCAAAATTCTCCTTCCCTTCCCCGTTTTGTTATACCACCCACCCTTATTCAATTTAGGAGAGGTGTAAAGTCAAGAGTTCTATTATTTGTGGTTCCTTCCTCTCAGTCCCTGGCCCTGTTTGTTGCAGTGATATGTGTTTGACCCGCTCGCTCCTCTGCTATCTTGTGGTTGACATCAGCAGAAAGCTGATGCTGTGAAACGAATGCAGTGGGTTTGCACTCAGCAGGTGACCAAAACATTAGCCATAAACAGCAGGCAAGGGCTCCCTCAATCTCTCACTCTGTCTCTGTCTCTCTTCCTTTACTCTCTCTATATTTTCCTTTCTGTTGTAATTAACCATTCACCTCATCACTTATCACAGATGAATAAACAACCGTGTTTGAACACTTCTTTAAATTGAACCTTTATTTAACTAGGCAGGTCAGTTAAGAACAAATTCTTATTGAAAACCACAGCCTACACCAGCCAAACTCAGATAACGCTGGGCAAATTGTGCACCGCCAAATCACGGCCAGTTGTGATACAGTCTGGATTTGAACCAAGTTGTCTATAGTGATGCCTCTAGCACTGACATGCAGTGTCTTAGACCACTGCGCCACTTGGACACCCCAATCATATGTACTATATGTGTATATACCTTCTGAGCTGATTTTTCCACCATATCAGTTGGATCGTGGGATATGGTGCCTTTCACTGACTATGCCAGCTGCTGCTTATTTAATGACTGTCTGACATCACTGTTTTACCACCTATCAGCATGATTACAACACAATTAGCACACTGATTAAAGAGCTACACAGGAGGTGCCAGCCTGAAAGCACTGATAATAGAATAGGCTTACTTGGTCTGGCATATAGGGATACAGGTTGCTCACACAAGTCTAGCATAGTGATACAGGCAGTGCTGGGAAAAAGTAATTGATTAATAGTAAAGACACATTAATTTAATAGAAAATCACTCAAGTAAAAGTCACCCAGTAAAATACTACTTGGGTAAAAGTCTAAAAGTATATAGTTTTAAGTACAGTGGTGGGAAAAGCAATCAATTGTCATACTTCAGTAAAAGTAAATGCTATACATCAAATTCCTTATATTAAACAAACCAGACGGCATGATATCTTTTTTTTAGGAATTTAGGAACAGACGGGCACACTCAACACATTTACAAACACAGTATTTGTGTAAAGTGAATCCACCAGATCAGAGGCAGTAGGGATGGCAATGTGTTATGTTGATACATCATATATACTGAAATATTTGAACAAATCCCTTCAAATTACTGGATTCAGTTATTTCAGCCAAAAATCGAGCACACAGTCATGCAATCCCCATATACAAACATTGGCAGTAGAATGGAATTACTTACTGTACCTTTCAACATGGCATCATCATAGGAAGCCACCTTTCCAGCAAGTCAGTTCGTCAAAGTCAAGTGTTGTTATTGTGAAGTGGAAACTTCTGAGCAACAGCGGCTCAGCCGCAAAGTGGTAGGCCACACAAGCTTACAGAAATTAAGTTTTTTATGGTTCGGGATGGACCCCTTAGTTCCAGTGAAGCGAAATCTTAATGCTACAGCATACAATGACATTCTAGACGATTCTGTGCTTTTAACTTTGTGGCAACAGTTTGGGGAAGGCCCTTTCCTGCTTCAGCATGACAATGCCCCCGTGCACAAAGCGCGGTCCATACAGAAATGGTTTGTCGAGATTGGTGTTGAAGAATTTGACTGGCTTGCACAGAGCCCTGACCTCCCATCAAACACTTTTGGGATGAGTTGGAATGCCGACTGCGAGCCAGGCCTAATCACCCAACATCAATACCCGACCTCACTAATGCTCTTGTGGCTGAATGGATGCAAGTCCCCGTAGCAATGTTCCAACATTTGGTGAAAAGCCTTCCCAAAAGATTGGAGGCTGTTATAGCAGGAAAGGTGGGACCAACCTCATATTAATGCCCATGATTTTGGAATGAGATGTTTGATGAGCAGGTGTCCACATACTTTGGTCATGTAGTGTCGGTGTGTGAATTGGACCATAATTCTGTCCTTCCTGAGCATTCAACATTTAACGAGTACTTTTTGGCGTCAGGGAAAGTGCATTTGAGTAAAAAGTATATATTTTCTTTAGGAATGTAGTGGAGTAAAAGTAAAAGCTATCAAAATATAATTAGTAAAGTAATGTACAGATACCCAAAAACTACTTTAGTAATACTTTAAAGTATTTTTACTTGAGTAGTTTACACCACTGGATACAGGTAGCTTACACAAATCTAGCATAGTGATACAGGTTGCCATAAGATACCGACCTTACCTTTACGTTTGCTTACACTGATCTGCACTGGGGTCAGAACGCAATCATGGTAACATTAAGATGCCATTGAGCCAGCGCGAGATATGGGTCAGAAATGCCACAGTACTGTGAGTTCAATCCCAGTGCTATAGGCACTCATTAAAAATGTTTCCGTTTGAACCCTATCCCAAACCTTAACCCTTACCTTTAACTTCACCCATACATGTTATTTTCCCAGGCAACTGTATTAGGGTAAAACTAGGCCCTCAAATAAGGCCTTATGAAATACTTATGGTATTGTTTTTGTTTTTTTTTGTATTTTATTTCACCTTTATTTAACCAGGTAGGCTAGTTGAGAACAAGTTCTCATTTGCAACTGTGACCTGGCCAAGATAAAGCAAAGCAGCGTGACACAGACAACAACACAGAGTTACACATGGTGAAAACAATAAACAAGCCAATAACACAATAATCAAGTCAATGACACAGTATAAAAAAGAAAGTCTATATACAGTGTGTGCAAAAGGCATGGGGAGGTAGGCAATAAATAGGCCATAGGAGCGAATAATTACAATTTAGCAGATTAACACTGGAGTGATAAATGAACAGATGATGATGTGCAAGTAGAGATACTGGTGTGCAAAAGAGCAGAAAAGTAAATAAAATAAAAACAGTATGGGGATGAGGTAGGTAGATTGGGTGGGCTATTTACATCTGCAGCGATCACTTAGCTGCTCAGACAGTTGATGTTTAAAGTTGGTGAGGGAAATAAAAGTCTCCAACTTCAGCAATTTTGTGTTAAATACATGCATGCTTTATTATAACATATTCACTTATGTCACTTTGTGATGTCCACATGACTAATAAAGGATGGAAGCTACGTGCATGTCTCTGTCTCTAAGAAATTAAATCATGGGTGGTAATACTACAATTTACTCGATAGGCTAGGCACTCTGGGAAATATTTGAATAAGGCTTTACATTAAGCAGTGTGTTAATTTAACACTGTTCCGGTCTCTATAAGAGTCTACAGACTCAACACTTTCAGTGTTCATTTGTTTGTCTTTTTACACTGGAGAATTGTCTGTGGTACTCAAATAGACCATAACCATATCCGGGAATAAGCAGTTAATTATTATTTCAACAAAACGTGTTTTCTTTTTAAATATGCACTTTTGCTGACTTGAATATAATCAAGTGCAAAATTACAGGGGAAGAAAAAGAATACGGGCATTATAAATAGTCATAGTTTTTGCACTTAAATTTTGCCTTGAATATGCAATTTAGTTTTTCGAAGAAGCCCATTTACTAGAACAGTTTTCCGCTTTCATTTTCCATTGCCTACCGAAACACACTCTCCAAATGTCATGCATTTGAGTAGCTTAATATCTGTCGTTATCACCGCAAATGTATTTCTTGCTGCCCTGGTTATAATTCAGATTGCCAAGGCACCAACTAATCCTTTCATACAATGGCCCAGCACTGAAAAATAAATAATAATTATCAACAAAACACCAACTCATCTATGTGAGTCTCTACAGCAGGGGTAGGCAACTGTGGTCCTGGAGTGCAGCAGGCACTTCATGTTTTTAACTGACCTAGAAGGCATTCACTGAACTGATCAAATAGGTGTGGTGCCTAATTGGAACTAAATCCTGCAGCACTCCAGAAACAGGGTTGCCTACCCCTGCACTACAGTTATAGCCCCATACTGGCTTTATAGATGGATCCAAACTCATTGGGCACTATTACTTAGAAAATACCACCTCTGCATCCCAAATGGCACCCTATTCCCTATATAGTATACTACTTTTATCAGGTTCCATATAGGTTTGGTCAATAGTAGTGCACTAAAGTTCTATTTGGGATGCAAACCATTTCTGTGACCTCACCGGCACAGACAACCTTTGAATAATTGAACAAGTCACCTAGGGTTGTGGTGGTCATGAAAGTTTTTCAGCTGGTGATTGTCAAGCAAATAACTGCAGGTCTCCCGATAATTGACCGGTAATTAACATAAACATTTTTAGCATCACCTGGCTTCCACCCATAGCCTACAAGCCACTGATGTAGAACTTTTGAACGTGTGCCATTGTGCTGAATATAATAATTATAATTCCCGGGTGCTGTTCTCCAAAGCACCTCTCACTTACATGGCTCTCTATGATATCTCAATTCTTATTGGCCAATGTCCCTTGTATGACCGTAATGCCCCCCCAAAAATCCAAGCCTTTTGTGGCCAAAATGGCCGTTATGCCATTGGGCTGAATATAAGAATTACAATTCCCTTCTCCCGGCTGCCGTGCACCGAAGCACCTCTCACTTACATGGTGCTCTATGTCTCAATTCTTATTAGCCAATGCCCGTCACATGATCTGGTCCTTCTCACAGCTAAGAATTCATCTACAAGTGAAGACCAACATGTCGGGGATGCAACTGCTTGCGTCCCTCATCAAATTTCCAGGTGCATGTTGAAGATGTTAGAACTGTCCACATTTAGCCTACTTTTTTTGTCAGCCATCAAAATGAGTAGGCCTAATGAAAAGCAAAAGCACTGGCCTATGTCAATCTACTATCCCGCACAGTACAAAAGTTGACCTATTCAACTTGTCCTTCTGTGCAAGAAATACATTTTTCCAAACATACGCTGGGACCGTTGTGGGATGCGATAGACCCCAAATTAATACAACCACTCGCATCAACAAAAACTTTAAAAGCAATGAGGCTGATGCAACAGATCAGAACATTTACCTTAAAATGTTAACGAACTATTAGGCTATTTCTTCACATAAACACAGCAATGCGCACATGGCAGTAGGCTATAAGCGTGAATGTTCCAAAATTCAACCAATTAGCGGTTGTAAATCAGATTAATGTCCTTAATTTCAAGAAGCTACAGTATTTGGCTTTTGGCTAGGCTATATGAGGTGTGCAACTATGATTTGAAAAATTTGGCAAAAAAAGGCTGTTTCTTGCCTTACAGCACACACTGAGCATCATTCACAAGTGATAAAACATTGTTCACAAGTGATAGGCTAATATAGTCACTCATCAGACTAATAATATGAGTGAAATTAGTTTTGATTTAGAATAGACCATTATCATGCACCTGTTTCTGTATTCAAAGACATCTATTTAAAATGCTTCCCCTCTGTGTCAAGTATTATTATGGCCAGCTCCTACACATGTTTAGGAGATAAAAAAATGTAATACATCCTTCTCTCTCTCTTTTTCTCTTCCAGGAAACACAAAATGGTCGCCATAATCAACTCCAGTTTCTGGTAAAACTAAACAAAAGCCATAATCCATCCGTGTTTTTCTCCAGACCCTCCCTGGCTGTTCCATAATGTAAATGAAGCTTGCCTTGATTCTACTCAACAGACGGCTAGGCCATGAGCCTTAGAGGATCTACTGTAACCCGGACAGGGCCTTCCCCAGTTTGGATTTAGTGCCACCCTTGTCCTTCTGTTGAGACTGCAAGCCACGTGAGGCTGCAGGCGTGGCCGGTGGTGGTGGCGAAGGCGGTGGTGGGAGGACTTTCAAACGTAGCACAAAAAACACTGGGATATATTTCCAAACATACTGAGGAAACACCATGAGGATATCCACGATCTTCTGTCTCTGTCCCGTACTGGTCTGCCTCTGCTTTCTCCAGAGATGCTATGGGGTTAGCCATCATGTCCCAACATCCAAAGTGCCCATCACAAAGAACCAGACCAAACTGGCCAATGGCGAGACGGAAGTGCACCACAGACCTAAACGTGGCTGGATCTGGAACCAATTCTTTGTTTTAGAAGAACACATTGGACCAGATGCTCAATATGTGGGAAAGGTATTGTTTTATCTTACTTCACAGTACTTCATGGCTTGAATTTAGATGCTTGTAAACAACCACTTTTTCATTACAAGGATATTTGACTCCTTGGCTCTGACTTGTGTCCCAAATGGCACCCTATGCCCTACATAATGCATTACCTTTGACCAGAGCCCTGAGCCATGGTCAAAAGTAGTGCACCACTTATGGAAAAGGAGCCCTTTTTGACAAATACTCTGTTTTTCTGCTCGGCAGTCTTGTGTGTTGGAAATGCATTGTGGCAGGTACAGCTTTGATTATTAATGTGACTTGCCTTGTTGGTATTCCAGGTGCTTTTGTTCTGTCTAATGATGTAGAAGCCAAGGCTATGTTCCAAATTGCAACCTACTCCATACATAGCACAATCATTTTGACCAGGGCCAATAGGGCTCTGGTCAAAGTGGTGCACCGTGTAGGGAATAGAGTGACATTTGGGATGCACAACAAATCTCACTTGGGTATATTTTGTAGAGAAAAGAGGTCTACACTGTCCAAGTTCTTCTCATGATAATGTCTTATGTTTTATGGAGGATTAATCAACAAGCTCCCCTTAGATCATCTTAGTCTGTCACTTTTGGCTATCTGTTAAGGGATGTGACATTCAATTGTGAAAATAGCTTGTTCTTTGTTTGAATTAAGCATAGTACAAAATCAAACCAATCCTTACCAAAAAAACACAGGATTTCACATGTGAAATGTCCACGTTGTGCATAAAATGTGAAACAAAGTGGTTTTGGTTCATTTCACATGTGATATGTCACATGAAATTTCACAGGTGATGCCCTGCAAACAAAACTTTGTCATAAGAATGTCACGCAGTCACAGTGTTTTCAACTTACATATTTGACACACTTGATTACATATTCATTTACGCAGTAATTATTATTCAACATGCCCTCACCTGGGATTTTAACTCACAAACTCTTGGTTGATGGTATTCCGATCTTCCTGCTACGCCACCATGTCTATGCCAATAATAGATTTTCACTTTTATTCCTACACTTTGGACTTCAATGTACAATAAATCTCAGCTTCGTTAAAAATACACTCAAGAAAAACATTATATTTATCATAGTGATTCAAGAGTGACATTAAAACAGAATAATATGCCCCACCAACATTAGACAACTATACAGAAAACATTGAAATTGCTGAAATAAGTATTTTTTATTTTTTTATTTCACCTTTATTTAACCAGGTAGGCGAGTTGAGAAGAAGTTCTCATTTACAACTGCGACCTGGCCAAGATAAAGCATAGCAGTGTGAACAGACAACATGGAGTTACACATGGAGAAAACAATTAACAAGTCAATAACACAGTAGAAAAAAAAGAGAGTCTATATACATTGTGTGCAAAAGGCATGAGGAGGTAGGCGAATAATTACAATTTTGCAGATTAACACTGGAGTGATAATTGATCAGATGGTCATGTACAGGTAGAGATACTGGTGTGCAAAAGAGCAGAAAAGTAAATAAATAAAAACAGTATGGGGATGAGGTAGGTAAAATTGGGTTGGCTATTTACCGATAGACTATGTACAGCTGCAGCGATCGGTTAGCTGCTCAGATAGCAGATGTTTTTTTCAAAGATTTTTGCAATTCGTTCCAGTCACAGGCAGCAGAGAACTGGAACGAAAGGCGGCCAAATGAGGTGTTGGCTTTAGGGATGATCAGTGAGATACACCTGCGGAACGCGTGCTATGGGTGGGTGTTGCCATCGTGACCAGTGAACTGAGATAAGGCGGAGCTTTACCTAGCATAGACTTGTAGATGACCTGGAGCCAGTGGGTCTGGCGACGAATATGTGGCGAGGGCCAGCCGACTAGAGCATACAGGTCGCAGTGGTGGGTGGTATAAGGTGCTTTAGCAACAAAACGGATGGCACTGTGATAAACTGCATCCAGTTTGCTGAGTAGAGTATTGGAAGCTATTTTGTAGATGACATCGCTGAAGTCGAGGATTGGTAGGATAGTCAGTTTTACTAGGGTAAGTTTGGCGGCGTGAGTGAAGGAAGCTTTGTTGCGGAATAGAAAGCCGACTCTAGATTTGATTTTAGATTGGAGATGTTTGATATGAGTCTGGAAGGAGAGTTTACAGTCTAGCCAGACACCTAGGTACTTATAGATGTCCACATATTCTAGGTCGGAACCATCCAGGGTGGTGATGCTAGTCGGGCGTGCGGGTGCAGGCAGCGAACGGTTGAAAAGCATGCATTTGGTTTTACTAGTGTTTAAGAGCAGTTGGAGGCCACGGAAGGAGTGTTGTATGGAATTGAAGCTCGTTTGGAGGTTAGATAGCACAGTGTCCAAGGAATGAAATCAATGAGAGAATAATCGGATTAAATTATAACTAAATTGTCACGTTATCACATTAACCTCACATAAGATCATGAGAAATTCCTGTTTCTTTCCCAAGGGATGTACCACAGGTGGCCCGTAATTGGCCAGGCTGGTCTCATAAACTAGACGTAACACAGTAAATGAAAATCCAGGACACTCAAATTAGTATAATTTCTTAAATTTGGTATGGTTACAGAAGGTTACTTATGGCAAAAAAACAAAAGGAGGGTGGTTGGTCGGTGTGGAAGGGTAGACATATCATGCTAACATCTAGCAATTCAAATGTTCTCATTGGGGACAACTTTAGCATTTTAGCTAATTAGAAATTTGCAACAACTTACTACTTTTTAGCTACTTTGCAAGTACTTAGCATATTAGCTAACCCTTCCCCTAACCTTAACCTAAAGTCCTAGTGTAGCTAACGTTAGCAACCGAGCCACCTACCCAACGGAAGCTGTTCAGGTGCCTTTTGGTCCCAGGCTTGGTGCTCCGGTACCGCTAGCCATGTGGTAGCAGAGAGAACAGTCTATGACTTGGGTGGCTGGAGTCTTTGACAATTTTTGGTGCGTTCCTTTGACACCGCCTGGTATAGAGTTCCTGGATGAAATGGAGTTTGGCCCTAGTGATGTACTGTGCTGTACGCACTACCCTCTGTAGTGCCTTGTGGTCAGACGCCGAGCAGTTGCCACACCAAGCAGTGATACAGCCAGTCAAGATTCTCTCAATGGTGCATCTGTATAACTTTTTGAGGATCTGAGGGCCAATGCCAAATCTTTTCAGCCTCCTTAGGAGGAGGCGTTGTCGTGCACTTTGGACCATGATAGGTTCTTAGTTATGTGGACACTGAGAAACTTGAAGCTCTCAACCCACTCCACTATAGCCCCGTCGATGTGAATGGGGGTGCATTCGATAATCTCCTTTGTCTTTCCAACATTGAGGGAGAAGTTGTTGTCCTAACACCACACTTCCAGGTCTCTGACCTCCTCCCAATAGTCTCATCATCGTCGGTGATCAGGCTACCACAGTCATGTTGTCGCCAAACCTAATGATTTTGTTAGAGTTGTGCGCGGGCATGCAGCCGTGGGTGAAAGGGGAGTACAGGAGGGGACTGAGCACTCACCCATGAGGAGCACTCACCCCTGAGCCCCCCCGTTGAGGGTCAGCATGCCGGATGTGTTGTTGCCTACCCTCACCACCTGGAGGCGGGTCGTCATGAAGGCCAGAATCGAGTTGCAGAGGGAGGTGTTCAGTCCCAGGGTCCTTAGTGATGAGCGGGCATTGAACGCTGATCTGTAGTCAATGAACAGCATTCTCACATAGGTGTTCCTTTTGTCCAGGTGGGAAAGGGCAGTGTGAAGTGCAATAGAGATTGCTTCATCTGTGGATCTGTCGGGGAGGTATGCAAATTGGAGTGGATCCAGGGTTTCTGGTATGATGGTGTTGATATGACCAGCTTTTCAAAGGATTACATGGATACAGATGTGAGTGATACAGAGCGGTAATCTTTTAGACCGGTTACCTTGTTGTTCTTAGGCACAGGAACTATGGTGGTTTGTTTGAAACATGTAAGTTTTACAGACTGGGCCACAGTGAGGTTGAAAATGTCAGTGAAGACACTTGCCAACTGGACATTTCATGCTCTGAGTACACATCCTGGTAATCCATCTGGCCCTGCGGCCTTGTGAATGTTATTCCTGTTTAAAGGTCTTCCTACATCGGCTACGGAGTGCGCGATCATACAGTCGTCCGGAACAGCTGGTGCTTTCACACATGGTTCAGTGTTGCTTGCCTTGAAGTGAGCATATCGAGCATAACATATCATACGAAATGAGTGATGGACATCCACAAATTAATACTGACCATACCAAACATAACATACAGTTGAAGTTGAAAGTTTACATACACTTAGGTTGGAGTCATTAAAACTTGTTTTTCAACCACTCCACAAATTTCTTGTTAACAATATATAGTTTGGCAAGTTGGTTAGGACATCTACTTTGTGCATGACACAAGTAATTTTTCCAACAATTGTTTAGACATAATATTTCACTTATAATTCCCTGTATCACAATTCCAGTGTGTCTGAAGTTTACATACACTAAGTTGACTGTGCCTTTAAACAGCTTGGAAAATTCCATAAAATTATGTCATGGCTTTAGAAGCTTCTGATAGGCTATTTTGACATCATTTGAGTCAATTGGAGGTGTACCTGTGGATGTATTTCAAGGCCTACCTTCAAACTCATATTATTGACCTCCACATGTCTGTTTCACCTTTGGAGCAATTTCCAAATGCCTGAAGGTACCACGTTCATCTGTACAAACACTAGTATGCAAGTATAAACACCATGGGACCACGCAGCCGTCATTGCGCTCAGGGAGGAGACGCCCTCTGTCTCCTAGAGATGAACGTACTTCATTGGTGCAAAAAGTGCAAATCAATCCCAGAACATCAGCAAAGGACCTTGTGAAGATGCTGGAGGAAATAGGTACAAAAGTATCTATATCCACAGTGAAATGTGTCTTATATCGACATAACCTGAAAGGCCGCTCAGCAAGGGAGAAGTCACTGCTCCAAAACCGCCATAAAAAAGACAGACTACGGTTTGCAACTGCACATGGGGACAAAGATTGTACTTTTTGGAGAAATGTCCTCTGGTCTGATGAAACACAAATATAAATGTTTGGCCATAATGACCATCAATCGGCTTGCAAGCCGAAGAACACCATCCCAACCGTGAAGCACGAGGGTGGCAGCATCATGTTGTGGGGGTGCTTTGCTGCAGGAGGGACTGGTGCACTTCACAAAAAGACATCAGTCGGGAAGTTAAAGCTTGGTCGCAAATGGGTCTTCCAAATGGACAATGGCCCCAAGCATACTTCCAAAGTAGTGACAAAATTGCTTAATCCACCTGTCATCTCAGATTTTGAAATTATGCTTTACAGTGAAAGCAATCCAAGCGTTTGTGTAAGTTTAACGATCGCATGACAAAACATTAAGTACACTTAGCATCAGGTAGCTTGGTCACAAATCAGAAAAGCAATCAAATGAATCGTTTACCTTTGATGATCTAAGGATGTCACTCACGAGTTTCACTCACGGGACTCCCAGTTACACAACAAATGTTCCTTTTGTTCCACAAAGATTATTTTTATATCCAAAATACCTCCGTTTGTTTGGCGCATTATGTTCAGAAATCCACAGGAAATTGTGGTCACGACAACGCAGACAAATTCCAAATAATATCCGTAATGTCCACAGAAACATGTCAAACGTTTTTTATAATCAATCCTCAGGTTGTTTTTAAAATATATAATCGATAATATATCAACTGCAAATGTCTTTCACAGTAGGAGAAGGAAAAGCAATACCTATCCAAACTCTGTTGCACGAGCAAAACTCATGAGACCACTTGACGCGATGTTATCGTTCTGGCTCATTTTTTAAATGAAGGCCTGAAACTATGTCTGAAGACTGACACCTTGAGGAAGTGATAGGAAAAGGAATCTGGTTGATATCCCTTTAAATCCAGCAATGGGAGGCTATGGAACATGGAGTTTTCAAAATAGAAGCCAATTCCTGGTTTGATTTTTCTCAGGGTTTCGCCTGCAATATCAGTTCTGTTATACTCACAGACAATATTTTTCTATCCTAATCTGTCAATTATATGCATATTCTAGCATCTGGTCCTGAGAAATAGGCTGTTTACTTTTGGAACGTTATTTTTCCAAACATAAAAATAGTGCTCCCTAGCTTCAAGAGGTTAAGGACAACACAGTCAAGGTATTGGAGTGGCCAACACAAAGCCCTGACCTCAATCCTATTGACAATTCGTGGGCAGAACTGAAAAAAAAGGGTGTGCGAGCAAGGAGGCCTACAAATCTGACTCAGTTACACCAGCTCTGTCAGGAGGAATAGGCCAAAATGCACCCAACTTATTTTGGGAAGCTTGTGGAAGGCTACCCTTAAACGTTTGACCCAAGTTAAACAATTTAAAGGCAATGCTACCAAATACTAATTGAGTATATGTAAACGTCTGACCCACTGGGAATGTGATGAAAGCAATAAAAGCTGAAATAAATCATTCTCACTATTATTCTGACATTTCACATTTTTTAAATAAAGTGGTGATCCGATGTGACCTAAGACAGGGAATGTTTACTAGGATTAAATGTCAGGGAACTGTGAAAAATTGAGGTTAAATGTATTTGGCTAAGGTGTATGTAAACTTCCGCCTTTATCATACTATTTTGAATGTCCTGGATTTTCATATACTACGTAACGTCTATCCCTGAGTCCGTGTTGAAATGGCTTTTGATTGCATAGTTAGTGTGGATTGAATTGAATTTATTTTACAATTTATAAAATACATATAGCCTCCATAAAAAAACTATCAAGGATAACAGAATAAAGTCACTTATTTATGTACACGATATCTACTGTGACTGTGGGCCTTTTGTAGCAGTACGTCTGAGCCAGGGCCGCTGGAAAACGTGTGGCGTGGCAACATTTGCCACAGCACTTTTAAATCACCTTTTATTTAATTTAATTACATATATTGGCAAAAAAAAGAGGGGCAAAGGGCTGTTATTTTTACCAATTTGTTTCGTAGCAGTATATACACCAAAGCATTAGCGATCCGACATGTTTCATTGCATGGAAACGAGACAATTTTTTTGTCTGATCAACTGTAGGCTACTAACAAACGTACCTGCATAGTCTAGCCTACTATGCACCCTGTCCCTCTGGCCAGTGTCACAAAGGAGTAACAATGTGTATTTATAGCCCATTAGTTTGTAAGAAAATGTGATTAGGATCAAATTTGGTTTATATTCAAACTTGGGCTGACTAGACAACAGAATTTTTTGATAAAAAATCATTAACTTAAATTAATCAATAAACACATTAGCTAGCATAGACTGTGAGTTAATGTTTTATTAGGCCTACAGTTGCATAGGGCAGGACTACATGATACAAACCAGCATAAAGCAAGGTCAGCCCTGTGAGTTTTATTGTCCAATCATGTTACTTTCTCTGTTTCTGTGTATAGGAAACCCCCCTAGTCCTTATTTCAAATATAATTCATATTAACAAGTGCACAGTTGCTGCAGTTTGACAAGGTTTTCATCATTCCCAAGGCAAGGAGTTTTTCCATCAGATCTTTTAAAACGTGACCTGATTAGAAAAACTCTGGTCCCGTCATGGCCCATCTCAAACCTACAGGCCCCTTACTTTTTTCTGCCACACCACTCTGAGACCTGTGGCTGGTCTGAGCTGCATGTCATACCAGCTATGGGCTCAGACTGTCACAGACATATGGGTGTCACAAAGACTGGTACCAGACTGGTACCAGAGATGACTAGTGGTCCTATCCTCATGCTCGGAGGACAAGACCAACCCAGCAAGTCTGGTCTGCGGTCGCTGTGATGACTTTTCTGTTAGTTACACAATGGGCCACGGGAAACTGGTTAATAAGTCCTCTGCTTGCAGATTGCCTGCCCCCCTTATCTCCTGGAATGTGGAAATGTGTTTCTCCGCTGCAGTGATCATTATTCTAGGCACTCTGGCAGAAGCTAATCCCTTCGACCGGCACTCAGAAAGAACGAGGGAGGCAGATCACTCCTCTCCCTCTGACTGCATGCGCATATGTCTGTATTTCAATACATAGGAGGGAGCATGATGTGGAATAGAGAAATACAACAAAAAAAGAAAGCAGTCCAGAGAGACAACATAGAGGGATGGAAAGAAAACACTAAAACCCTCTAATATCCTTCTTAATGTTATTACTCACCATCACCACTAAGTTTGTTATAATCACCGTGATGACAACAGTGTGCTACAGAAGGCATGGCTTTATCACAGATGCCTGGGTAGTGGTTTTGACAGAGTAGGGAAAAACGAATCCTTATAGGTGTTATTTATTGATGAAACATGCTGATGCTAAGGTTATAAAATGCATGAGTGAACCACAACATTCCCAAGGTGCCGCCAAAACATTCTCTCAGCATTTTTCTGTGGTTCTGTCTGTATTATTACAGCTGACTACCTGGAGTAGTACAAGGATATTAGCGTAGAGAACATCCTTATTGAAACGGCAACATTGTATAATGGCAGTGTATCAGTTGCCACTAATTACATGAGAGAATAATTACTTTCATGGATTATATTAACATGTAATACAGCTGCTGCTCATCATTTGAAGACTTTGATTGGCTTGCTGTCGCTATCATGCTGAGTTGATATTGGCCACGTCTCTCCATCCCTCATATTCTACAGTAGAGGGAGTTGTGATGGGCTGCGTCCCAAATGACACCCGATTCCCTTCATAGTGGACAACTTTTGAACAGGGCCCTGGTCAAAGGTAGTGCATTATATAGGCAATAGGCTGCCATTTCGGACGCATGATGAAAACAAACGAAAACAGGTCATCCTTACTCTGCAGTGAAAATCTCACTTTTAAAAGTTAATATTCTGTTAACACATATTCTGTTAACCCAAATAATGTTGTTGACTCATCCTATATTCATACAGTATTTGTGGCCAAAGCATACACATTAGAAAAAAAAAACACTTCAAAAACCCCATCTCAAACAAATTTGCTTGGATAATGACATCATTATGTGATTTGTCCAGCAGCTTTTTCCTTTTTTCCTCATTCTCCGTTGGGGACAACAATCTTTTTCTAGACTAGGGGAGAAACGAGCTTACTGCACAAGTGCAAACTAGCTAGCAAGCCAAGCTATCCACAGCTGTTTTTATCAAAAGGACAAAGCCTATGCAACAACTGTCTTGCCAGTCACTTCTATTTGAAATTATGTGGTTTGTAAGATTTGTGGTTTGTAAGCGGCTCTTTAGAAGCAGTTAGCTAACATTAGCATGCTAACATGAGTTATCATGAGCTAGTTGGTGAGCCAAAAAGAAAGGAAGTCAAAGCAGATCCTCCACACAACAACCATCTCGCCATTCTAATTTAAATCATGTGGTTTGTTGCTAAACATTTTATGTCAAGAGGAAACCTAGTTGGCTGTTGTTGACTGATGTAGGTAGAGGTAGTAGCTAGCTAGCTACTTCATGACGACCTAACTAGCTAGATAGGTAGCTAACAACAAAAATATCAGGAACATAGGACAAAAACAACTCACCCTTGTGAAATAATCAGCCTGCATTTGTTGCTGTAATAGTAAAGTGCCATAGTCGTTCCATCAATAATTTACAAATCCTGAATTCAATCCATTCATCCAATTTGAGTTGGTGCAGCCGGAAGTCTGCCCCCGTGCCCCCAGTTAATATCCAAGTGTTTGTGAGCGTCTTATTGAATGAGCCCAAACCACTCTGGTCTGTCGTAAAAGATCAAGATCGGGCACAAAGAAAAGCTGCTTTATAACATAGTTCATTATATATTTTTTGTGAATGATATCTATTTAATTCATATTGTAATTAATTCGAAGTAATAATTCATAAAACATCTGGAACACTGGACATGACAGGAATTCATTTGACACACCACATTTGGATGGAGAGAGATGATGAAGTGTCTTGATGGCTGGAGAGAAACTGGGCAACATTTAATTATGAGGCTGCGGGATTGCTGTGCCATGTCTTAATGTGGCTAGGAGACTGAATGACCCCTAATTAAGCCAAGAGAGGAGGATTATATCCTTCTCATTCAAACACTATATTGTTCTCGTCACTGCGCTTGACAAAAATTGCAGACACTAGCAAGCAGCAATGAAGGAACGGGAGGAGGTTTCCCCTGAAGAAATTGGCAGGTTTGTTTTTAATGTCGAACCGTGTCCATGCTTTTTTTTGTGTTTTAAATTGCTTAAAATAAATACTTTTGAAAATCATTAGAATAAATACTGTACAATATTTAGTGTAACACATCAAATCACCAGTGCAACCAACTATTAGGACATTTTACACTGAGTATATAAAACATTAAGAACACCTGCTCTTTCCAGGACATAGATTGACCAGATGAATCAAGGTGAAAGCTATGATCCCTTATTGATGTCACTTGTTAAATCCACTTCAATCCGTGCAGGTGAAGGGGAGGAGACAGGTTTATGAAGGATGTTTAAGCCTTGAGACAATTGAGACATGGATTGTGTATGTGTACCATTCTTAGGGTGAATGGGCAAGACAAAAGATTTAAGTGCCTTTGAACTGGGTATAGTAGTAGGTCTTGCGTGCACCGGTTTGTGTCAAGAACTGCAACGCTGCTGGATTTTTCACACTCAATAGTTTCCCGTGTGTATCAAGAATGATCCACCACCCAAACGACATCCAGACCTGTGGAACGCATTCAACACCTTGAAGAGTTCATGCCCCGACAAATTGAGGCTGTTCTCAGGGCAAAAGGGAAGGGCGGGTTGCAACTCAATATTAGGAAGGTGTTCCTAATGTTTGATATACACGGTGCACACAGTACACTCCAATATGAGCAGGTGAAGTAATAGTATTCATACAGTATAACACTAATTGCACTGCATTTCTTTCACTGGTTTAGTAAAAATGGGAGAAACATAATGCAACCCAACCCGACCACATGGTGAGAATTCCAAATTACTCTGTGGGCGCTCATGTGTATCTCTTAGCCACACACACATACACAGACACAAATTAAATTGTAGTAGTCAGATGTGCCAAATACAACGAGTGTAGACTTTACTGTGAAATGCTTGCTTACGAGCCCTTCCCGATGATGCCATAAACAATACACATTTAAAATAGTAACACAAGAGGTAATATATATATATTATAAGTACCAGATCAGTGTGGAGGGGTACGAGGTATTTGAAGTAGATATGTACATAAAGGCAATGTAAAGTGATTTGGCATCAGAATGGATAATAAATAATAGAAGCAAGAATGAAGTACAGATTAGCAGAAGCATGTGATGAATGTGAAAGTGTGTGTGTGTGTAGTGGCTTCAGAAAGTATTCATACCCCTTGGCTTATTCAACATTTTGTTGCTATTGCTTGATTTCAAAATAGATTAAATAGTATCTATTTTTCTCTCACCCATCTACACACAATACCCCATAATGACAAAGTGAAAATATGCTTTTAGAAATTGTTGCAAATATTTTGAAAATTAAATACAGAAATAATAAATATACATAAGTATTCACACCCCTGAGTCAATACATATTAGAATCATTTTTGGTAGTGATTGCAGCTGTGAGTATTTCTGGGTAAGTCTCCAAGAGCTTTGCTCACCTGGATTGTACAATATTTGCACATTATTCTCTTTAAAATTCTTCAAGCTCTGTCAAGTTGGTTGTTGATCATTGCTAGCAAGCCATGTTCATGTCTTGCCATAGATTGTCAAGCCTATTTAAGTCAAAACTGTAACTAGGCCACTCATGAACATTCAATGCCATCTTGGTTAGAAACTCCTGTGTATATTTGGCCTTGTGTTTATTTTATTGTCCTGCTGAAATATGAATTTGTCTCCCAGTGTCTGTTGGAAAGCATACTGAACCACGTTTTCCTCAAGCATTTTAACTGTGCTTTGCTCTATTCCTTTCTTTTTATAAAAAAAACTAGATTTACCTGAGTGCAAACAGGATGCATGTTTTGGAATATTTTTATTCTTTTTTATTCTTTATTCTTTTCTCTCTGTCATTTAAGTTAGAATAGTGTAGTATCTACAATGTTGTTGATATATTCTCAGTTTTCTCCAATCACAGCCATTAAATTCTGTACTGTTTTAAAGTCACCATTGGCCTCATGATGAAATCCTTGAGCAGTTTCCTTACTCTCCGACAACTGAGTTAGGAAGGACGCCTGTATCTTGTAATGACTGGGTCTATTGATACACCATCCAAAGTGTAATTAATAACTTTACCATGCTCAAAGGGATATTAAAAAAAATGTAATTAGGTGCCCTTCTTAGCAAAGCATTGAAAGACCTCCTCTTTGTGGCTGAATCTGTGTTTGAAATTTACTGCTCGACTGAGGGACTTCACAGATAATTGTATGTGTGGGGTAAAGAGACGGGGTAGACATTCAAAAATCATGTTAATAAAGACTATTGCACTCAGAGTCAATGCAACTTATTATGTGATGTGTTAAGCACATTTTTACTCATAAACTTTTTTAGGCTTGCCATAACAAAGGGGTTGAATATTTATTGACTCGACATTTCAGCTTAACATTTTTTATTAATTTGTAAACATTTCTTAAAACACTATTCCACTTTAACATTATGAGGTATTGTGTGTAGGCCAGTGACACAAAATTATATTCAGACTGTAACACAATGAAATGTGTGTGCTTATGCATATGTGCATGGTGGTGTGCTTGCGTCTGTGTGTGTCGATATGTGTGTTGTTTTTTTCACCTGCACTGCTGTTTTAGTTATCAGTTCATCTGACTATTCTCTCATCAGTGATTTAATTTACTATTTCAGCAATTTGAGTGCTTACTGTATAGTTGTTTAATGTTGGTGGGGCATATTATTTTGTTTTAATGTTACACCTGAATCACTATGATAAATATAATGGTTTCTCTTGGGAGTATTTTTAACATAGCTGAGATTTACTTGGATTCCTACACTTTGGACTTCAAAGTAAAATCAGTTATTTACACAGCCATGGTGGCATAGCAGGAAGATCAGAATGCTGTGAACCAAGAGGTTGAGCGTTCAAATCAAAGACAAGGACATAATAATGAATAATATGAATAATTACTGTATAAATAAAACAAAATGTTATCATGTATGTCAAATATTTGAAAAGACTGCAACTTCTTGACATTCCGGGGACATGCTTACGACAGATTTTTATTTGCAGGGCATCACCTGTGAATCTTTATGTGATTTATCATCACATGTGAAGTGTTCCGAAGCCACATGGACATTTCACATGTGGTTTTTCCGTAAGGGGTGTGCATAGAGTCAGTGCAAGATAGGGTCAATGCAGATAGTCCAGGTTACCATTTAATTAACTATTTAGCAGTCTTATGACTGTTCAGCAGTGTTCTGGCTTGGGGTACAAGCTGCCTCAGAGCTTGTACCCCAATACGCGCACACGGACACACACACGTGGTAGTGGGATCCATATATGCACACATTGCAGAACTCATTTGAATGAGTGAGTGTGGAAGCCAGTCTGTCAAACTGTGTCCCTAATCCACTTGTGGTGTGTAGTATAATCCCCAGTGACACTTCTCTGGGGACCCATGCATTTGGGAAATTACAGGTCTGTGTAAGTGAGAGAGAGAGAAATACAAGGTAGGGGACTGGCCTTGTGCTGATATGTACAGTGAGACGGGCGGCTGCGTCTCAAATGACACCATTTTCTTATATAGTGAACTATATAACAAATAGTGTGCTATTTGAGAAGCAGACAGGAAGACGCCCACAGGCCCAGGGGAAGGTTTGGATGTGTTCATGTCACCCAGGGAAAGCCACACGGTGCCCTGATGTTGTTACACTAGTTATTAGTAGTATGATATTCTGCTGTATGACAATGCCCATTCTAAAACAAGTCTTCACTTGCATTTCCACGCCCATATGCCCCTACTCTCTCTACACCCCAAAAAATGCTGGATTAAAACAACCCAATTTGCGTAAGTATTAGGCAGAACACATGTTGAGTTATTTTCACCCATCCGGTTGGGTCACATACATACATTCAAATTGGGTTGTTGATGCTGGGTTATTGAGCTATGAACCACCAGGTCAGATCAGAAGACTGTAGGCATGGCTTAGTAGGGGTGTGGCTTTCCGCTAGTTCGTTTTGGCCACCCGTGAGAGTAAATGTCAATCCAGTTAACCTGTTCCATTCTATTGTTCACACATGTTGGGTACTGATGTTGGACAATTAATACAGTTTACATAAGAGTATGAGCTCCCTAAGTGCCTATGCATTTTGAGATTCAAATGTTGTAAAATGTATATAGAACAATGTAAAATTGTATTTATTGTATTTATTTAACTAGGCAAGTCAGTTAAGAACAAATTCTTATTTACAATGATGGCTTACCAAAAGGCCTCCTGCGGGGACAGGGACTGGGACTTAAAATACATTGAATGAAAATACAGGACAAAACACGGCACGACAAGAGAAACAACACAACACTACAGAAAGAGAGACCTAAAGACAACAACATAGTATGGGTGAAACACATGACAACACAGCATGGTACAAACATTATTTAGCACAGATAACAGCACAAAAGGCAAGATGGTAGTGACAATACGTCATGTAAAGCAATGTGCAAAACTATTGACTTTACATTTTATTTGCAGTGTACAAACTCAAAATGATGAATATGAATGACATTTACTCTCATGGTTAGCCAGAAATAACTATCCGAAGCTATGCCACCAATAGGCCACGCCTTTGAACTGATAAGGGTTCATTTAACCATCAGTTGGGATTTTATTCAGGTTACTTTCAGGAGGCATGTATTTAAAGATGCACTATGCAGAAATCGCTCAGCCTTATTTCAGTTTATGTGACAAAACAAGCAAGTGTAGTGAAGATAATCATTGTACCATCTAAACCGCTGTAAAATATATTTTCCATAAAATTAAATATATTGTATTGTCAGCTGTTTGAAGGTGGTGTACAAAACCGAATGTAAAAGTTGCAAAACTAAACTCAAATAACCGGAAGCATAGAAATAGTGCACATAGAACAGATCTACCGCTTCTTAGACTTGCTTTCAATGAAGACTGGAGGATAGGAATGAGAATTACATATCTATGAGAAACATTTCTATGTGAATTTGGTTTGGTTGCCTAAAAAGTTACATATTACAGCCGTAAAGGTAATGCATAGTCCAAATATTTATTTTTCATGAACTTGCATGAAACCAGATCAAAGTATGATGAACAAATTAGAAAAAATGACTGGTGCTTCTACATTGATAAACTTTCATCATAAAGTAACTGGTCCCCTCTGTATCAAACACTTGGATTAAGGGGCAAGATTATTAAGGGATAGGGTGAGATCACCCTTACGCTCTCATTTTAATACACCAATGGTAACATGATATTCTCTTACCTAATTTAAATATGCACCACCTTGTAACCAACATCGGAGAAGGTGTGTTTGCAGAAGGGCGTGGTTTCTATAGCTAAATAGCTGCTCTACTGGTGCCAAAATTGTACTGTATGGTGTCAGAAAATATAATTAAAAGTTTACCTAATTCATCTATGGCAAAGAAACAGTATATGTTTCAATAATGTCTACAGTATATGTTTCCCCTTTTATCTGTGTCTGGTGTTAGCTAGTTAATGGCTCGCAGTTAGTTGTCAAGTCAACACATCTGTCAGTGCTGATCTGAACCACACCATCAACAACATGCCAAATGGGAGAACTATGAATTTTTTTGGGACATCATTGATGCAATTTCAATGTCGTTTGAGTTGGTTTGTGTATCACCAAATTGGTTCAAGATGATTGTACTGCAACACTGCATCTAAGTTGCTTGACATAGGCATTTTAAAGAGCAGTCAGTCAAGGTGAGCTCATGAATATAAACTCCCAGCCCACTCAGCCTGTCCTTTCAAACTTCCAGGTAGCTAGCGATGAAAAAACGAATTTTGAGCATTACTATCCAAAACAAAAATGATGGGTGATAGTTTAGTCCGTCAAAAGTCTGTTTTACAAGGGAATTAGAATGACTGTTCGGGACCTTTAATTTGTAGAGCAAAATGCCAACCTCTAAGAAAAGGTACCTACATGTTTTATTCATAAATGGTTTGTGCTGTGACAGAATCAGGCAACTGTCTTATATTTAATGCTACAGTTGAAAAAAGTGAAGCATGGGTTTTAGTTAAATTGCTTTTTTTGTGCCCATGCTTTGCAAAGGAGCTGAGCTGAGCGCTTGCTGGGTTCTGAATGCTCATTACCCATTGAGTGGTAATTTAGAACAGAATAAAATACACTGTCACAGCTCGCGTCATTCACCGTTTGTAATACAGAAAAAAAACAATCCTCCAAGAGTTGGTTTTTACAAAACTCTAAACCCAGTTACAGTTAGGTTATGTGCACTCACAAGTGTAAACCACTTCCCAGATCCCTGAAACACCACCTGCTTGTGTGTGTGTCATGCATCCGTGGTTGTGTATTGATTTTTCTCAGCCTTTCAGTGCACCTGGGGTTGTAACGAATCTCCTCTTCGTCTGAGGAAGAGTAAGAAGGATCGGACCAATATGCAGCGTGGTAAGTGTTCGTCATAATTTATTGACTGAACGCACAAAACAAAATAACAAAGTGAAACGGAAGAAACGAAACAGTTCTGTAAGGTGACATACACTAAACAGAAAACAATCACCCACAACCAAAATGGGGAAAAGAGGCTACCTGAGTATGATTCTCAATCAGAGACACCGATCGACAGCTGCCCCTGATTGAGAACCAGGCCAAACACAGAAATACAACATAGAAAAAATAACATAGACTACCCACCTCAACTCACGCCCTGACAAAACTAACACAAAGACATAAAAAAGGAACTAAGGTCAGAAAGTGACAGGGGTTTTGCACTGGATGCATCTACAAACTACTATGAGACTCTCACAGACACGATGATGTTCTCTGTTTTGCTCTAGGACGCCCCACAATAATGTCTGAATGTTCCCTGAATGTACCAGTTGAAAAAATGAATGGAAGTACAGTATGTATGGAGACTGTTTAGTGCCAAAAAATAAGGGTTTCAATATATGTTAAAAAAATGAAGATCTTTCATATATCTATCAGATATAGGACAGTTACTTCAGAACAAACTTCCTTCAGATTAAAAAAAAAAAAAAAAAGTATTTATTTTATTTTATATATATTCATGAAAAAATATATAATTTAAGGGGTCTTAAAATTATAAATCAAATAGCTAAATGTTCCTTGATATGACCTTAAACAATTCCGTACAGCTTAGTTGAACCCCCCCTGAACCCCTTGCTAAGACAGGACTGTAATGGGTTTTTAAAGCACCTGTCACACCATTCACAAACTCTAGTAGGCTAATTCTGCTTCAAGTTCAGTGGACTACCTCTGCTCTCTTGTGTTGAGCGTGCGAGATCAAATGTGCCTATGCGTGGAGTCAATTAAAAAGCCTGTAGGCTACATGCATGGGTGGAGAACCAAATGTCTGATGTATTATAATAATTGATTATGCTTATTTTATATTAACAGAAGGGGAGGGGTTATAAGACCCCACCCTCCTTACATTATAAGACCCCGCCCTCCTAGACTACACAATATATATTAATTCAGTATTGTTCCACACTTGTTCTCTGGTCTCTTTGCCTCTTATAAAGAGACCCCTCTGAGAAATGTGTGACTGTGAAGACAGAACTCTGCAGGGAGTGTAAGAGATAAGAGATTAGTCAGGCATTCCACTAAAAATCAACTTGGATATTTACTGCTAAGTTTAGATAGCTATATAAACAAGAGTTTTAGTGTTGGTAGGCATGGTTTTGGTCTCATGAGTAAAAGATAATGACATAGGCAGTGACATCACTAGGGCTGGACTTCGGGTTTGATAAAATAACATGCTGTGTTCCTGGTGTCAACTTCTGTCTGCAATTGCAATAATAAATGTTTTGAATGATTTAATTAAAGTTATTGTCATAATGCTAATTTCACCAATGAGCCAATGATTGACAAGGAACAAGGAAACGAACCCCAACACACTACAATTCACATACCGCTCAAACAGATCCACAGAGGAATCAATTGCAATTGCACTGCACTATACATTTCCGACATTTAGCAGAAGTTAAGCCTTCAACACCATAGTGCCCTCCAAGCTCTTCACTAAGCTCGGGGCCCTGGGTCTGAACCCATCCCTGTGCAACTGGGTCCTGGACTACCTGACGGGCCTACCCAAAATGGTGAAGGTAGGCAACAACACCTCCGCCACGCTGATCCTCGAAACGGGAGCCTCACAGGGGTGCGTGCTCAGCCCCCTCCTGTACTCCCTTTTCACTCATGACTGCGTGGCCACGCATGTCTCCAACTCAAGTTTGCTGGCCACACAACATTGGTAGGCCTGATTACCTTCAATGACGAGACAGCCTACAGGGAGGAGGTGAGAGTCATGGCTGAGTGGTGCCAGGAATAACCTTTCCCTCAATGTCAACAAAACAAAGGAGCCGAAGTGGAGACGGTCAAAAGCTTCAAGTTCCCCATCTTGCACAGGACTGACGACCTGAAACTGTCCCTTCACACAGACAGTGTGTTGAAAAAAGTGCAACAGCGCCTCTTCAACCTTAAGAAGCTGAAGAAATTTGGCTTCACCCCTAAGCCCCTTATAAAATTCTACAGATGCACCATTGAGAGCATCATGTCGGGATGTATCACTGTCTGGTATGGAATTTGCACCGTCCTCAACAGCAGGGCTCTACAGAGGGTTCTGTGGTCAGTCCAACGCACCACCGGGTGTACACTTTCCTAAGAGGGATTACAATTACAATTGGCTGAGAAAAGGGCAGCACAGCTGGCCCTTTAATGTACACGGAGTGCTAACATTCATAATACGCATACCAATCTCTCATGGCTCAAAGTAGAGGAGAGATTGACTCCATCACTACTTGCTTTTGTAAGAAGTATTGACATGCTGAATGCACCGAGCTGTCTGTTTAAACTACTAGCACTCCCCACCAGACATGCCACCAGAGGTCTCTTCACAATCCCAAAGCCCAGAACAGACTACATAGATTCATGACTACATGGAACTCTATTCCACATCAAGTAACTGATGCAGCAGTATAATCAGATTTAAAAACAGATAAAAAAAAACACCTTATGGAACAGTGGGGACTGGGAAGACACACACACTCAGGCACAGACAAACGCTTACATATACACATGATAAGACATGCACTCTACACACACGTACACATGGATTTCGAATTGTAGATACAGTGTATGTGGTAGTAGGCTGTGGCCTGAGGGCACACACTTAATGTGTTGTGAAAAGTGTTATGAAATGTAATGTCATGTAATATTTATCATTTTGTATAGCTGCCTTAATGTTGCTGGACCCCAGGAAGAGTGACAGCAGCTAATGGGGATCCTTAAAAAAAAAAAAACTGCCTGCCCCTGTACATCTACAGCCCCCAGAGTCACAGGAAGGCCAAGAAGATCAATAAGAACCTCAACCATCCGAGCCACGGCCTGTTCACCCAGCTGGGACAGAGAGCTGGTACCGAGAGACTGATAAATAGCTTCTATATCCAGGCCATCAGACTGTTAAACAATCACCACTAGCCGGCCTCCACGCAGAACCCTGCCCTGAAATGCTTTCCCTACGTACTGTACATGGTCATTGAACATAGGTAACTTTAATAATGTTTACATGCTGTTTAACAACTTTATATGTATGTACTGTATTCTAGTCATGTCACATCCTATATAACTGTACACACCTTTTCTATTCCGTCAATACTGTCTATACCCACCATTATTTATATTTACGCTACCATTCAAAAGTTTGGGGTCACTTAGAAATGTCCCTGTTTTTTAAAGAAAATTATTTTTTTTGTCCATTAACATAACATCAGATTGATCAGAAATAGAGTGTTGACGATGTTAATGTTGTCAATGACTAGTGTAGCTGGAAACAGCAGATTTTTTTAATGGAATATCTACATAGGCGTACAGAGGCCCATTATCAGCAACCATCACTCCTGTGTTCCAATGGCACGTTGTGTTAGCTAATCCATGTTTATCATTTGAAAAGGCTAATTGATAATTAGAAAACCCTATTACGATACAATAGTCATTTACAACATTAAGAATGTCTACACTGTATTTCTGATTAGTTTGCTGTTATTTTAATGGATAACAAATGTGCTTTTCTTTCAAAAATAAAGATATTTCAAAGTGACCCCAATCTTCTGAACGGCAGTGTGTACAGTTGAAGTCGGAAGTTTACATACACGGTAGCCAAATACATTTAAACTCAGTTTTAAATTTAATCCTCAGTGACATTTAATCCTAGTAAAAATGCTGTGTCTTACGTCAGATAGGATCACCACTTTATTTTAAGAATGTGAAATGTCAGAATAATAGTAGAGAGAATTATTTATTTCAGCTTTTGTTTCTTTCATCACATTCCCAGTGGGTCAGAAGTTTACATAGACTCAATTAGTATTTGGTAGCATTGCCTTTAAATTCTTTAACTTGTGTCAAACGTTTCAGGTAGCCTTCCACAAGCTCCCCACAATAAGTTGGGTGAATTTTGGCCCATTCCTCCTGACAGAGCTGGTGTAACTGAGTCAGGTCTGTAGGCCTCCTTGCTCGCACATGCTTTTTCAGTTCTGCCCACAAATTCTCTATAGGATTGAGGTCGGGGCTTTGTGATGGTCACGCCAATACATTTGAAAAATTAACCACCCCAAGCAAACTTTTACATTTGTGGCAAAGTGGCTTAAGGACAACAAAGTCAATGTATTGGAGTGATCTAGAAGAAAAATAAACGCACACCTATTTAGGCGAGGTGCTGGCTAGCGGAGTATAAAACTTGAAAATAAAAGAGAGCTCTAGGAGCTCAGATGCAAAAATGTAATTTACCAACGTTTCGACAGCCAAGCTGTCTTCATCATTGATACCCTGATGAAGACAGCTTGGATGTCGAAACGTTGGTACTACATTTTTGCATCTGAGCTCCTAGAGTGTGCGGCTCTCTTTTATTTTCAAGTTTTCTACTCCGCTAGCTAGCACCTTGTCCTTAAGCCACTTTGCCACAAATGTAAAAGTTTGCTTGGGGTTATTGCCTAGATAACAGCTTGGTACACTCTTGGCATTCTCTCAACCAGCTTCACCTGGAACGCTTTTCTAACAGTATTGAAGGAGTTCCTACATATGCTGAGCACTCGTTGGCTCAAATCATCTCAATTAGGTTGAGATCGGGTGATGATGAAGGCCAGGTCATCTGATGCAGCACTCCATCACCCTCCTTCTTGTTCAAATAGCTCTTACACAGCCTGAAGGTGTTGGGTCATTGTCATGTTGAAAAACAAATTACAGTCCCCCTAAGCATAGACCAGATTTGATGGCGTATCGCTGCAGAATCCTGTGGTAGCCATGCTGGTTAAGTGTGCCTTGCATTCAAAAAAATTACAGACATTGTCACCAGCAAAGCACCCCCACACCTTCTCCTCCATGCTTCACGGTGGGAACCACACATGCAGAGATAATCCGTTCACTTACTCTGCATCTCACAAAGACACTGTGTTTGGAACCAAAAATCGCACATTTGGACTCATCAGACCAAATGACAGATTTCCACCAGTCCATTGCTCGTGTTTCTTGACCCAAGCAAGTCTCTTCTTCTTATTGGTGTCCTTTAGTAGTGGTTTATTTGCAGCAATTAGACCATGAGGCCTGATTCATGCAGTCTCCTCAGAATAGTTGATATTGAGATGTGTCTGCTACTTGGAATCTGTGAAGCACTTATTTGGGCTGCAGCTTTTGAGGCTGGTAACTCTAATGAACTTTTCTTCTGCAGCAGAGGTAACTCTGGGTCTTCCTTTTCTGTGGCAGTCCTCATGAGAGCCTGTTTCATCATAGAACTTGATGGTTTTTGAGACTGCACTTGAAGATTTTCCCGATTGACTAACCTCATGTCTTAAAGTAATTATGGACTGTTGTTTCTCTTTGTTTATTTTATTAAGCTGTTCTTGCCATAATATGGACTTGTTCTTTTACCAAATAGGGTTATCTTCTGTATACCATTCCTACCTTGACACAACACAACTGATTGGTTCAAACGGATTAGGAAGGAAAGAAATTCCACAAATGAACTTTTAAGGCACACCTGTTAATGTAAATGCATTCCAGGTGACTACCTCATGAATCTGGTTGAGCGAAAACCAAAAGTGAGCAAAGCTGTCATCAAGGCAAAGGGTGGCTACTTTGAAGAATCTCAAAAATGAAATACATTTTGATTTGTTTAACACGTTTTTGGTTACAACATGATTCCATATGTGTTCTTTCACACGTAGTTTTGATGTATTCACTATAATTTTACAATGTAGAAAATAGTAAAAAAAAAATAAAAACCCTTGAATGATTAGGTGTGTCCAAACCTTGGACTGGTACTGTATATACAGTGTGGAGAACAAGAATTTGATACACTGCCAATTTTACAGGTTTTCCTACTTACAAAGCATGTAGGGGTCTGTAGGTCTGTTTTTATCATAGGTACACTTCAACTGTGAGAGATGGAATCTAAAACAAAAATCCAGAAAATCACATTGTATGATTTTTAAGTCATTATTAGCATTTTATTGCGTGACATAAGTATTTGATACATCAGAAAACCAGAACTTAATATTTGGTACAGAAACCTTTGTTTGCAATTACAGAGATCATACTTTTCCTGTAGTTCTTGACCAGGTTTGCACACACTGCAGCAGGGATTTTGGCCCACTCCTCCATACAGACCTTCTCTAGATCCTTCAGGTTTTGGGGCTGTCGCTGGGCAATACGGACTTTCAGCTCCCTCCAAAGATTTTCTATTGGGTTCAGGTCTGGAGACTGGCTAGGCCACTCCAGGACCTTGAGATGCTTCTTACGGAGCCATTCCTTAGTTGTGTTTTGGGTTGTTGTCATGCTGGAAGATCCAGCCACGACCCATCTTCAATGCTCTTACTGAGGTAAGGAGGTTGTTGGCCAAGATCTTGCGATACATGGCCCCATCCATCCTCCCCTCAATACGTTGCAGTCGTCCTGTCCCTATTTTTGTCTCATCAGACCACATGACCTTCTCCCATTCCTCCTCTGGATCATCCAGATGGTCATTGGCAAACTTCAGACGGGCCTGGACATGCATTGTTTTGAGCAGGGGGACATTTAATCCATGACGGCGTAGTGTGTTACTAATGGTTTTCTTTGAGACTGTGGTCCCAGCTCTCTTCAGGTCATTGACCAGGTCCTGCCGTGTGGTTCTGGGCTGATCCCTCACCTTCCTCATGATCATTGATGCCCCACGAGGTGAGATCTTGCATGGAGCCCCAGACCGAGGGTGATTGACCGTCATCTTGAACTTCTTCCATTTTCTAATAATAAGTCAGCAGCAGCAGGCTGGTGTGGTATAAAAATCAGTCCCGCACAGACCTCTACTGTGAACATCAATTGTATTGAACAAAAATATAAATTCAACATGCAACAACTTCAAAGATTTTACAGAGTTACAGTTCATATAAGGAAATCAGTCAATTTAAATTAATTACAGATATGCATCTGTTGGTCACTGATACCTTAAAAAAAAGTTAGGGGCGTGGATCAGAAAACCAGTCAGTATCTAGTGTGCCCACCATTTACCTCATACAGCGCGGCAAATCTCCTTTGTATATAATTGATCAGGCTGTTGACTGTGGCCTCTAGAATGTTGTCCCACTCCTCTTCAATGGCTGTGCGAAGTTTCTGGATATTGGCAGGAACTGGAACACTTTGTCGTACATGTCGATCCAGAGCATCCCTAACTTGCTTAATGGGTGGCATATCTGGTGAGTATGCAGGCCATGAAAGAACTGGGATATTTTCAGTTTCCAGGAATTGTGTACAGACAACGTTGACATCAGCAAACCGCTCGCCCCCATGATACCAAATTCTCTAAAAGGATGTTAGAGCCCGCTTATGGCCTTTTTATTGTCCCCAGCACAAGGTGCACCTGTGTAATTATCATGTTGTTTAATCATTTTATTGATATGACACACCTGGCATGTGGATGGATTATCTTTCCAAATGATAAATGCTCAATAACAGAGATGTAAACAAATTTGTGCACAACAGTTGATAGAAATAAGCTTTTTGTGCATATTGAGTGCAGGGTTTCATTTTATTTCCCCCAGCAGCAGTAGAAGTCAAAATAGAGGACAGCCATTAGGGAAGATGATGTGCATCAGCGACAAACAGCACATCTTTATCACGACCCCATCACAATCTCCCAATTCACGGTCATTAGCTGTGTGTTCCATCATCACCAAGGTGCCCAAGACTGTGACAAATCAATTGTCAAGAGAGTGCTATGAGGATATGATTGGGGAAAGTACGGACAAAATGCAGCAATAATCAAGCAATAATCAAGCGCACCCACATAAAAAGTGATTAAGTCCTCTTGAGCGAAGAATAAGGGCTGAAATTTAATAAAAAACAAACCCGCCTCGCTAATTGCAAATGTGAGGCCTGGCGCTGAAGAGCCAACCCCTTTTTCTCAAACCGCTTTCCCTCTCCTCCTTGCCTATTTGTGGAAAGACAGAGAGCTCGTCCCTAAAGACACATATCCTTAACTTCTCCAACTCCCCATCAGCACTTTTCTATGTTTTCAGAGATGCTTTCTCTTAGATGAATCTAGGCAGCTTCCTAGCAAGACAGTTGACACCAACACTTGTTTGGTTCCTGCGGCACAGCACAGCTGGCAAATGTGACAGCATATAAATCGTAATGGTCAAATACAAACACTCCAAGTGCACGTACAGACACAAACAACAAGATAATCAGTTGAGATAATCACACATCCCAACAAGTAGATGTACATGCTAATGCATGTCTGTGTCTCAAATAGCACCCTATGCCCTATATAGTGCACTACACTGTAAAAATGTCCTGTTATTTTACGGTAACTTACAGTCAGAGAGTTATCTATAATTACAGTAGAAAAGGTACAGTGTGTTAGCATACCGTATTTTACGGTATCCAATACTGTTACTGTAATATTTTTTACCATTGTTTTTATGATCACTGACAAGCAACTGGCTACCTGTAAGTTACCGTAAAACAACAGTACAGTGCATTACTGTAATCGTATGACGGTATTTGTAACAAATAAATTGATATGTTCTTCTTCATCGACCTTAGCTTATTGCACTGACTGTAAGTCGCTCTGGATAAGAGCATCTGCTAAATGACCAAAATGTAAATGTAAAAAATTAAGACTTGCAAAGCACACTGCTGGGTATTATTTTAATGAGCTCCGCCCCCAAACAAGGCAACATTTGATCAAAATACAAATAGTTAGAAAGTGGCACACATTAGAATAAACCCTACAGTGGGCTTTGGACCTGTTCATTTTTACATTTACATTTTGGTCATTTAGCAGATGCTCTTATCCAGAGCGACTTACAGTCAGTGCAATAAACTAAGGTAGATGAACATGAACATATGAGAGTCATAGCAAGTAAAAATGTTATGTCCACAGCTTTGTCTCTGTGTACCCCTCCATTAGCAGGCTGCACACTGGCCAAGTGATTAAATATATCTAGACTTCGTTTATCAAAGGGTTTGTCTGGGGATCTGAATGTTCCTGCCAGTGACTGTGTTGCCCCTGACAATTTTGATCCCTTTAACACTCAATGTCCTAATGCATTCCATGCAGACAGTCACCATCCACCAGCCATGCGCCAGACAGTCATCCTTTTGGCTAGGTCTTATTGAACTCACCATAGAGAGAGGAAGAGAGAGAGAGAGAGAGAGAAGCACAATCCCTGCATCCTCCTCTCTGTAGCACAGTGGAGGAGAGGGCTCAACTTTTCACCACAGTACGTCTCAAATGGCTTCCTATTTACTTATATACTAATATAGAGCACTACATTTGACCAGAGCCCTGTAGCAGCAGTAGCAGTAGCAACGGTAGCAGTAGTAGCAGTAGCAGTAGCAGCGGTAGCAGTAGTAGCAGTAACAGTAGTAGCAGTAGCAGTAGCAGCTGTAATAAAATAGTACTGTACTGTATATGGAATAGGTTGCCATTTTGGAAGTAACTTGTAGTGCATTCGGAAAGTATTCAGACCCTTTGAACTTTTCCACATTTTGTTACGTTACAGCCTTATTCTAAAATTGATTAAACTGTTTTTTTTACTCATCAATACCCTGTAATGACAAAGCAAAAACAGTTTCTTAGAAATGTTTGCAAATTTATAACAAATACAAAACTGAAATATCACAATTACATAAATATTCAAACCCTTTACTGAGTACTTTGTTGAAGCACATTTGGCAGTGTTGATGCTACAAGCTTGGCACACCTGTATTTGGAGTGTTTCTCCCATTCTTCTCTGCAGATCCTCTCAAGCTCTGTCAGGTTGGAAGGGGAGCATCGCCGCATATTTTCAGGTCTCTCCAGAGATGTTCGATCGGGTTCAAGTCCGGGCTCTTGCTGGGCCACTCAAGGACGTTCAGAGACTCTTTCCAAAGCCACTCCTGCATTGTCTTGGCTGTGTGCTTAGGGTCATTGTCCTGTTGGAAGGTGAACCTTCGCAATAGTCTGAGGTCCTGATCGCTCTGGAGCAGGTTTTTATCAATAATCTCTCTGTACTTTGCTCCATTCATCATGCCCTCTATCCTGACTAGTCTCCCACTGAAAAACATACCAACAGCATGATGCTGCCACTACCATGCTTCATTGTAGGGATGGTGCCAGGTTTCTTCCAGACGTGACGCTTGGCATTCAGGCCAAATAGTTCAATCTTTGTTTCATCAGACCAGAGAATCTTGTTTCTCATGGTCTGAGAGTCCTTAAGGTGCCTTTTTGGCAAACTCCAAGCAGCCTATGATGTGCCTTTTACTGAGGAGTGGCTTCCGTCTTGCCACTCTACCATAAAGGCCTGATTGGTGGAGTGCTGCAGAAATGGTTGTCCTTCTGGAAGGTTCTCCCATCTCCACAGACAAACTCTGGATCTCTTTCAGAGTGACCATCGGGTTCTTGGTCACCTCCTTGACCAAGGCCCTTTTCCCCTGATTGCTCGGTTTGGCCAGGCGGCCAGCTCTAGGAAGAGTCTTGGTGGTTACAAACTTCTTCCATTTAAGAATGCTGGAGGCCACTGTGTTCTTCGGGTCCTTCAATGCTGCAGATTTGGTACCCTTCCTCAGATCTGTGCCTTGACACAATCCTGTCTCGGAGCTCTACGGACAATTCCTTCGACCTCATGGCTTTGTTTTTGCTCTGGCATGTACTGTCAACTGTGGGACATGATATAGACAGGTGTGTGCCTTTCCAAATCACGTCCAATCAATTGAATTTACCTCAGGTGGATTCCAATCAAGTTGTAGAAACATCTCAAGAACGATCAATGGAAACAGGATGCACAGGAGCTCAATTTCGAGTCTCATAGCAAACTCCTGAATACTAATTTAAATAAGGTATGTCTAAAAACCTGTTTTCACTTTGTCATTATGGAGCATTGTGTGTAGATTGATGAGAAAAAAAATATTTAATCAATTTTAGATTAAGGACGTAACGTAGCAAAATGTGGAAGAATACTTTCAGAATGAACTGTATGTCTTATTGGTTAAAATAATAAAGAAAAAACTAGCTGACTCTCCCTTAGTGGCCAATCAAGACACAACTCACCTAGCGATGTTTTGCCTGCCTTGAGGAGAGAGAGGAGGAAGCAGCTCAGTAGAGAGGATTTCTACTTATTTGTATGTGGACACTCACCGCTAACTGACAGGCAGTCCCCCACACATCTTTCCATCCCCTCCTAAGGACATTGCAGTTGTTTTTCATATGGCCTTCATTATTTCCACACACACAAGCACACACACGCATACTCACACACATACACACCCATACAGACAGACAGTGATGATGTATGTTCAGCTCTTTTCGGACAGGCCCGTTGATGTACTGTATTAACAAAATTAACACTAATTACATCCAAAAGGCGTGGAGTCATGAACATTTCTGAGTGATCATCTTTAATGAACTATAAATAAATTATCCCCGACTACTGGTATTGAATGCATTAGAAGTCACACGGCATAGAGATGTAGCCGTTTACAAAGTATTATGTCCGTTAGAGCATTGAGTGGTCTTCCTAGTAGGTTTAGCCTATCAATATTGACCATCGAATATGATGTAATGGCTTTTATGTCAATCAGGCTTTTCCTGACTCTGCTGGAATCAAATGCATTACAAGTATCAGAAGTGCACTCCACATGGAGTTGTAGCCATAGCCCCAAAGGAAGCTTTCTGTAACACCATAGAGTGGTCTACCTAACAGGTTCAACCTTTGATGCTGATCGGTATTGTCCATCTGATTTGGTTTTATGACTTCTGTGTCAGTCTTGTTGTTCCCATGTGGCCTAACAAACTGTGTCTTCCCCTATAGTGTTTGATGTTGGGGTAATGACCCGTAACCTGTTATCACTTTTATCTCCTGGCTTTGGAAAGGGACCAGTCACCATATGCTCAGTGGCTCACACTCTCTTAAGCGACTGTGATATATTAGCTCTTGCCAAATAAGTAAATGGCCAAATTAGCACTCTGACCGCAGGCTAAATTAAATGTATGTGCTTGTACTTGCAGAGTGCCTCCTTCGGACATGCAAGTGGTTTCTTCTCCTGTAGTGAGGTGTTGTTTATTTCCTCCCTACCTCCGGATTTCTCCAAACACTACACACCCTGATCATAACACTCACATGTATAATGCACATTTAAAATCTATAATATTACATTTACTCTAAGTGTAAACAGCCTGTTTCATTGTGTGCATTTGTATGGTTGGTGAGTTGTCATTAACTTAATCCTGATTCCTGATTAGGAGAGTAAAAACTCAATGGGATCTTTGACTCCCTACCTAATTAGAGGCTCTGATGTGTACCAGAGAAAGGACAGTTTGCTCCCATCAAGTGGCAAGCCTTAGAATCAGCCAGCAGCTTTTTAATTAGGGATTCATTTGCTCGGCACAACTTTGATTAGATTTGGACCCGGTACCTTTCGCACTGCTCAACTTAATGTTGTGAAATACAGAGGGGAACAAGGGGAGATGGGGTCAGATGTGTGTAGGGGAGGGGTAATTCCTGACATGCAGAAGGACACCAGCGATTAAGTCTTTTTTATGTCCCCTGCTGTTTTGTATTTGTCTAATTGAGATAATCATTGTAATCGGAACTCAATAGCCTGTTATTGCCAGTGCAAATCAGCTGACAACTAGACCGTGACTCCAAACCATCCCTTGGGTGCTGTCCTGCAGGACTACTAGAGTTCTTTGTAAATAGAGTATTTCACCACCAACAAGCCCTGCTGACTTAATGCAGTACTCATTGTCTGTCACTCACTGGGAGTCTACCTCACCAATAATGGCTACCTCATAAATTCAGTAATGGCTACCTCATATGCGTCATAATGGCTACCTTCAGTGGTGTAGTTAGTGGATGGAAAACACACGTAAATGCTGTTTACGCACCTTTTTTATTTTGCACTTACCTACTGATCTCTGAAAAACACATTGAGAATATGTCGTTCAAACGAGATACTAAGTCGTCCAAACAAGTTATTTTGTTGTTTAAATGGCTTATTATCTGTTCAAACGACTTAATTAGGCCTCAGTTTTATACAGTGCCAGTTGTGTTTTTGAGACCTTTGCTGCAGCCATTCATTCACTAATTCCATCCATTGATATGATTATTCATTGATAGTTCTTTGATAGAGCTGCTTTTGAATGCCAGAGAATGTAAGTGGGCCAACAATATCAGACGGTTTTACCAATTTGACCGCCGATTCTGCCACTTATCCACATTGCTCCAAATGTCAAATGTTTTCAGTGTTATTTGACCTCAGGTTTGCTCCTACTGCTCAGCATCATCATTCCGAAGGTTGCATGTTCAATCCAAGTGGTAAATTATTATTTTTTTTACCCTATCCAAAACCTTCACCCTTCAAA
This sequence comes from Oncorhynchus mykiss, assembly GCF_013265735.2. Lineage (NCBI taxonomy): Eukaryota > Metazoa > Chordata > Actinopteri > Salmoniformes > Salmonidae > Oncorhynchus > Oncorhynchus mykiss. Next base: position 29,093,594 of record NC_048575.1, on the reverse strand, counting down.
TGGTAACCTGGAGTTGCTACATACTTTTTTTGACTTATAAAATAATATGTACACATTGATTATTAAAGAATATAACGTATAAATGCCTCACGAGCTCATTTTAACTGTCATACCACATCAGAACCCAACATATAATCTTGCTTTACTCAAATGTTTCTAATAAAGTAAATGTAAACTACATGTTTGCATCAAAACATGGTTAAAACTACCCTGAACAGAAAAATAAGTGCAGCATGCAACAATTTCAATGTTTTTACTGAGTTACATTTCACATAAGGAAATCAGTCAATTTAAATACATTCATGACTAGGAATACAGATACCTTTCTCTTGGTCACAGATACCTTTTAAAAAACCAGTTAGTATCTGGTGTCCATAATTTTCCTCATGCAGCGCGACATGAGGTCCTTCACATAGAGTTGATTGTGACCTGTGGAATGCTGTCCCACTCCTCTTTAATGTATCCTGGATATTGGTGGGAACTGGAACACGCTGTCATACACATCGATCCCGAGCATCCCAAACATGCTCAATGGTTGACATATCTGGTGAGTATGCAGGCAATGGAAGAACTGGGACATTTTCAGCTTCCAGGAATTGTGTACAGATCCTTGCGACATGGGGCTGTGAATTATCATGCTCAAACATGAGGTGAAGGCGGCAGATGAATGGCACGACAAAGGGCCTCAGGATCTCATCATGGTGTCTCTGTGCATTCAACTTGTCATCGATAAAATGCAATTGCGTTCATTGTCCGTAGCTTATGCCTGCCCATACCATAACCCCACCACCACCATGGGGCAGTCTGTTCACAACGTTGACATCAACAAATCGCTCACCCACACATCACTATACACACTGTCCAGTACACTCCAGTACAGTTGAAATCGGGACACTTATCCAGCCTGCCAGTGGCCATCAAAGGTGAGCATTTGCCGAACTGCATTCAGGTCAACACCCTTGTGCCGGCGACAAGCACCCTGATGAGCTTCACTGAGACGGTTTCTGACAGTGTGTACAGACATTCTTTGGTTGTGCAAACACACAGTTTAATCAGCTGTCCGGTTGGCTGGTCTCAGACGATCCTGCAGGTGAAGAAGCTAGATATAGAGGTCCTGGTCTGGGGTGGTTACACGTGGGCAGGGGTTGTGAGGTCGATTGGACTTCCTGCCAAATTCTCTAAAACAATGTCCGAGGTGGCTTATGGTACAGAAATGAACATTCAATTCTCTGACAACAGTTCCGGTGGACATTCCTGCAGTCAGCATGCCAATTGCACGTTCCCTCAAAACTTGAGACATCTGTGACAAAACTGCACATTTTAGAGTGGCCAATTATTGACCACACCACCTATGTAATGATCATGCTGTTTAATCAGCTTCTTGATATGCCACACCTGTCAGGTAGATTGATTATCTTGGCAAAGGAGAGCTGCTCACTAACAGATATATAAACAAATGTGTGCACAAAATTTGAGTATCGAACATTTCTGGGATTTTTTATTTCTGCTCATCAAACATGGTACATACACTTTACATGTTGCATTTATATTTTGGTTCAGTATATAATGTTGATATGGATTGTCACTCCTTGCATCCATAGCACTTTCTTATTGTTTCAACTGCAGATTGCCCCTTTATATTAAGCATCTGGAATTAATGAATGAAGGTGCTGAGTAGGAGGAGCAGCCAAGGGTGCCAAAAACATGGATACATTTCAGAATCTGAAGTCAAATTGGTAAAACCGTGAGATCATGTTGGCCCACGCATGCTTTTGCATTCAAACGCAGCCCTATCAAAAACTGCCAATTAATAATCAATTCAATGGATGGAATCAGTGAATGAATGGCTGCATCAATGGTCTGACAAGCACAACTGGCACTGCATAACAAATGACACCTTATTAAAAGAAAATAACAATTAAGTCGTTTGAGCGAGATAATAAGTCATTCAAATGAGATACTAAGTTCCAAGAGTCAAATTTTGTTACACATTTTTTGCCTTGGGCTTCAGGACTTCTGTATATGCTCAATAATGGTTGGGGTAGATACATATGCAATGCCATATGAAAATGGTGCTGCTATCATGAAGCATTATTGCTGTGAATTCAAAATTGCCTGTTGTGGTTAGCCCCTTGACACATTAATTCATGTAGAAGGTGGGAATGTAAATGGACGACTGAACTCTTCAGGCTTTGTTAGATCACTGTATACATTTTAAATGATAAGTTACCTTATAACTTAGTACCTCATATATTTCAAAAAAAAGTTCTGTCATCTTCATTCAAATGAATGAAAACAGTATGGATGGTTATACTGCATTTTCTGTACAGTTATAATGTCCTGATTTGGTAAAGCAGGTGAATAGTATGTAATGTTGGGCGGCAGGTAGCCTAGTGGTTAGGGTGTTGGGCCAGCAACCGAAATATCACAGGTTTGAATACCTTAATCTACAAAGTGGAAAAATCTGATGTGTCCTTGAGCAAGGCACTTAACCCTCATTTGCTGTAAAACTATAACTGACCCCGTAAAACAATCATATTTTATGGTTTTGCTTTTAAGTTCCAACTAAAACGGTCAGGTAATTGGGATTTGGTAAAGCAGGTGACTATTACTGTAAGAACTTCACAGGATACAAACTAAAACTGTCAACTAATTGGGATTTGGATAAAAGCAGGTGAATTTTATGAGATTTGTTGTTAGTATTTGTTGTGAATTTCTGAGCAGAATAACTGGCATGAGAGTTGCAATTCTCAAGTTATCAATTATGCCTGAACAAACTGCTTGGTTTTCTCTCCCATGTTTTGCTCTCTTACTGAGAATTAAGCGTTAGGAAGTGTAGCACTGAGTAAGTAGCCAATCTACGGCACCTTTTTTCTTATAGAGGTGAGGTCCTCTGATAATTACCAAACACTATATCAACAATCTATAATAATACAGGTTCTTTACCAACATAGGTGGAGCATGGAAATAAAAAGTTTAGAATAAAGTTTCAAATACAAACCCTTTTATTTGTTCTGCAGCAGCATAGTTTCAGTTTGTAGATTCCGTAGAATTGCATGGTGATGTCCTCTAATAATCTTCAGAGAGGTCCACTTATAAATATAACAATCTTCGGCGCTGTCAGTTGTAAAGTCATTCTAGTACAATTATTATCTTGACAAGAGCATACAAACAAAATGCATTGTTGAGGGAGACGTGCCACAGGGAGAAGGAGAGTGGTTCCTGGCTGAACAGCACATATTTACGACTAGGCAACCAGGCTGCCTCACTGGGATTTGGACTAAAGACACATTCACCGCTTTCGTCTTCCCCAGGCACGCCTATCTGTGCACATGTAAAAGCAATCTGCTGGCACAGGGAAACACTGGCAAACACATGTTTAGAAATCCCTGGCTAAAGCTTTGTCTATGACATTTTGAATATGTTACATTAAGTAATCTAAGACGCACAGGCTTGTCTGATGTATTAGCTTACCAGCCCACTCACAACTAATAGGCTTCCTTTGATTTTCTAGAGAATATCTCCATATTTTGTAGCATTTTGGACTGGCATTTAGCACTTATTAAATATTTAAGTTTTAAAATTGCTATAACTTAAAGGAGTTAATTATCTAATAATTATGGTTATGCAATGTAGTAGAGCTCTGATATGTTGTCTCTGGTCTCTCTTACAGCTTCATTCCAACTCAGACAAAGGGGATGGCTCCGTAAGGTACATTCTGAGCGGGGAAGGTGCTGGGAGTATATTCATCATCAACGAGGTGACAGGAGATATTCATGCAACTGAGAGCCTGGACCGGGAAAGGAAAGCACACTACGTCCTCCACGCACAAGCCTTCGACCGCAACACCGAAAAGCCCCTGGAACCAAAGTCGGAATTCATCATCAAAGTCCAGGACATCAATGACAATGCCCCCAAATTTCCAGATGGTCCCTTTGTAGCTGCTGTGCCTGAGATGTCTCAAGTGGGTAAGGACAGCCCTGTAATTTGCTACCTGCTTCCAATAAGTTAACTTGACTTTGCAGTATGCAAATACTAGATAAAAGACGTGGTGGCCATTTTGGCATTGTTGGAGTGTGTCCTTTATCTAGGAATTCTTATTTACAACATGTTATTATTTAAATAATTGGAATCTTAAGAAATAGATTGCGAATCGAAAACATCTGGCACAAGACCTCTGTGTTTAAGACATTCTAAAAGATTTAACCCGACTATTTAACCCGACTATTAAAACTCTGACCCTGTTACACTACTAAATTCATTGTTAAAAGCCCATACATAGTTTTATAGTGTACACGTACAACAACAGGACGATAAAAACACGCAACATGTTCCATGTTCTCAGTTGTTTCTTCTCTTTTCCTTTCCATTTTCATATTTTCGTGTGGCAGTGGAGTTTTCCCTCTTTCTTTCTTTCTTTTTCTTTCTTTCTTTCTTTCTTTCTTTCTTTCTTTCTTTCTTTCTTTTTTGTTTATATTTACTTACTTTCTCTCTCTCTCTCTCTCTCGCGCTCTCGTTCTCTCTCTCTCTCGCTCGCGCTCTCGCTCTCGCTCTCTCTGATGGTTCACCCGGGTGGGGAAAGGAAGGTCTTTATGAAGCACTCAATAGTGCTCTCCGTCATCCCTCCGTCCCTCCCTCAAGACTCTGCAAGCCTCTGGAAGCCTCTCCATCAAGGAGAGAAAGAGTCCAGTTGCCTCCTCCTGATATGCCTACATCATGTGGCACCACTATGTTGTCTCTCCATTTTAGCTATGGACAAACAAAAGCTGTTTTTAGTGTTTTTTCAGTGCAATGGATTTCTCTCTGCCTGGCAGCCAAATGGCTCTAAAATGTTTTGCTGAAACATATCAGACTTGGGTCCAAAAAGTGTTGTGTTTTGCCCAGAATGATGGCAAGCTTACAGTATATCATCGTCTTTTAGACTCTTGGTCAGATTTTTCAAAGTTGGTGATGATTGGTCTATCAATGCCACTTTTTGTGTTCTTTGAGAAGCTATCCTCCTTTCTGTCCACATTCACCCATTTTGGTGTTTATCGTTTTGAGCTTCTTAGGTGCTTTTGAAAAATGACAAAGTGATGGCCTGGGGTGGTCTAGCGAATAGGGCCTTCAGTGGAATTCACTCAGTGTACTGTATAGACCTGCACTGTAAACCCCAATGTGATGTCATGACTCAAAACTTTTCAGGAAACCTGTAATATACGTACGTAATATACGCACGTAATATATTTGAGTACAGTTACTTATAGTAATTTGTAGTCATTACTCAAACCAATATAGTCACTGTGACCATAAATGGGGTCCAGATTTGACTTGTATCAGCTTGAAAATGTTTTTTTCATTGTATTATCTAAACCAGATCTATTGTGTTATATTCTCCTACATTCAATTCAAATTTACACAAACTTCAGAGTGTTTTCTTTCAAATGGTACCAAGAATATGCATATCCTTGGTTCTGTGCCTGAGCTACAGGCTGTTAGATTTGGGTATGTCTTCAGGCGGAAGAGGTTTAATCAAAGCCTATATTTTACACAATATGCTGGAAAACTTCAGTGCTTCAGGAAGCTTGGTTTCCCCATCACTACCTTCCCATATTTGTAAGTAAGGTGACCAGTAGAGGTCAGTGTTTCAAACAGCTTGGAATCTAAAAAAGCACCGGAACCACAGCAAAATCAGTGGGATCTCGCATTTTGCAACACACGGTTTGAAAAAAGCATGTGATCAAACGAAGCTTTGAACGTCAAAAATTAAGTACTTCTGATAAAGTGATACATGCATCGGCACACTGCTTCGAAGTACACTGCTTAGGGATTTCGACAGAATTACCTACAAGCCTTAACTACAAGCAAAAATATATTTTTTTTATCGTAACTTTCAAAACAATTGTTGCTGTGATGTCTAATATAGATTTGAGTCAGTACCACATAAACATGTAAAGTAATAATTACGTTTAATTGACATTGAGTTCAACTTACTAGAAGTATTTAAGTTTAAAAAAAACTTTGACAGTGTGGATTGACAGTGTGGATCTGTCCAAAATATATTGACTGCTGTAAACCCAATGAGGCCTGTAGAGGCATTATCCTTAAACAGTCAATATGACTTTCACGCCCTGATCTGTTTCACCTGTCCTCGTTATTTTCTCCACCCCCTCCAGGTGTCACTTATTTTCCCCAGTGTATTTATCCTTGTGTTTCCTGTCTCTCTGCCCCAGTTTGTTTGTATGTTTTCCAAGTCAACCAGCGGATTTTCCATTCTCCTGCTTTATTGCTATTCTCCTTTTTCTAGTCCTCCCGGTTTTGACAATTGCCTGTTTCTGGACTCTGTACCCGCCTGCCTGACCTTTCTGCCTGCCTTGACCATGAGCCTGTCTGCCACTCTGTACCTCCTGGACTATGATGTGGTTTTGACCTTTAGCCTGTCCACGACCATTCTCTTGCCTACTCCTTTTGGATTAGTAAACACTCCAACCATCTGCCTCCTGTGTCTGCATCTGGGTCTTTCCTTGTGTCATGATAATGACCCTTGATGTATTCATGCATTTTAATGAGCAGACATGCATTCCTTAGAGCTGTGTTGCTAAACATCTTTCTACAAACCCCATGCATCCATGTTTATAAACCTCTATGAGGCCCTGTTACATACTGGACAATAAATGCTTCGTAATCTCAATGTAAACGTATGATAAAAGCTGACAGGAATGTTTGATGTAGTGGCTGTAGGAATTGGCAGTTCACAAGCCAAATATTGGCTGAATGTGTTGGTGGCTCATTAACAAACTGCTATGTTAATGTAATTGGCTACTGGTTTGAGAGCTTCCATGTTGCATCTAATGTGTTGCTTCGACATTTAATGATTTGACTCAGTTGGGGAAAATCCACAGGTTTCAAAAGTTTCCCTGTTTCCTGGAAAAACATTGCCAACCAGCCAGGTAGCTAGTCCCTAAAACATGTAGAATCAATCAACATTGATGACCCAATGGGAAGAATCAAGGACTGTGATGGGTAAAATAATTACCCATTTTCTCTCCCTCCCGCTCCCCCCTTTTGCTTGTGTCCATTAAAGCTAATCCTCTTCGGCCTGCTGGCGTCTGTGGCATCAAATCGGCTGTAACAATCAACTGTCCTCACACTTCACAGCTCTAATTCCCCTGAGTTTGTCAATACCTGCTCTCTCCTTGCCCATGAACGGGCTGTCTGGGAGTGTGGCGGCTAATTGCCTGTGGTGTTCCTTTTTGCTGTCTAAATTGATTAGCTGGGCATGTGCAAGGGTACTCCAACATTACCATTTCACTTCTCAGAATTGAACTGCAAAAAAAATATTCGGAGGCTTAGATGAAAGGGGTATCCATTTTCTACTCATCTACTCGACTCTGATCTCTGGCAAACACTTCTGCTTGAACATTTTTAAATGGACAGGGGGTGTGCATTTATACATTTCTCTCTCTCTCTCTTTATTGTATACATCTTCCCTCAGCTGGCCAGAATCTTGTTGTTTAATTGGTGTACAATACAAGTTAAACGATTAAGTGTGTTTTCAACTGGTACATGTGGAATGGTGACAATAATTTTGAGTAACTAAAATTATATTTGTTCTGTTCTAGAACGTTTAGATATTAAAAGGAATTCAAGGCCCCAATATAAAAGATGGGACACACATTTCAATCCTCTACCCCCTTCCTCAATCTAAACCCTTGGCAAGTGAGAAATGGGTATCCCAATAGGTGCTGTCACCTGTCATAAAATACAGATCAATGCTACCCCATGGGAGCTGGCAAGAAGAAAGTAATTTTGTCTACGATGAAGTGGTTTTACATTTCTTCAATCCATATTACATGAAAAGTCATTTTTCAAGATGCTGTTTAACAGGGGGATTTAAATTTCAGTTTCTACCTGTCTGTTGCGCTAGGATTCCCCTTTCTGTCTTCTGAGACGATCATCAGGCTAAAAGCTTCAGGAAGTATCGCCTTAGCACTTACTGCTTTTGTTAAACTTTTCATAAAGCACTGAGCTCATTCGATAAATTACCCCATGAACTGGAATTGTTTTCAAACAGAAACTAAATATGTGGTAGTAATGTTGAATTGTCTGAAGGTGGACAGTTTCTCTCTTTTTGCTGTGACTTTCACTGAATTTTACTGAATACCAATTCAGATGGTCATCTTGAGCTCTCAAAACTGCATTAACTGGTTTGTGGTCCCTGCAATAAGTAAACAGCAGACAGTGTAGATTAATGGATTGAAACCAATGGGAGGTAATGAAATTGAGCAGGGACAAGCCATAGGTAATGCTGCATTCGTAATCAAGTAGGAGGTGGGAATTTACTAGTTGTGATGTCTTAAATACCAGTTGGATGTATTCACGTGCTTTGAACTCATTGAGAATCACTGATTGGTTAATGGTCATCATGCTGCATAAACCATAAACTAAAAGTACAGCTATCAAGCTTGTACACAAACGATTGTGTTAAAATAAATATATTAATAGACCGTTTTTTATAAATAATGTTTTGTTGCATTTAAATGCCAAAAAAGCTGTTGTCGAGCATGTGAGAGAAGTGGGAGCTCAGGATGATGAACGAGTTCCCACTAGTAATTACCATTTGGAGGGCCGTTAAATATTGTTCCCACTTGGTTATGAATGCAGCATCACAATAAGATGAGGTGTGTGACATGGGTTCTAAAGGTCTCGAACAGTCATTCTGAATCACATGTAAAATAACCTTTTGAATGACCAAAACATCACCAATAATCATTTTTACAGCTAGAAATGCTCAGCATTTTTGAAAATGTACGTTTTCTAACTATTAAAAAGTCCAAAAAACAGCCTGAGTGGGCGGGGAGCTCACCTAGATGGACAGTTATTAGAAAACGCCCATGTCAAGTAATATGGACACATTGAGCAGTGCTGCGGTGAGATCATCGCAAGCAAATTTGCTGATACGCAAAGCAACTCATACAACATTGAACATTGCATGCAACATTCAATCCTGTCACACACTATGGTTTCACAAATGATTTATGAATTGTCAGCACTGTTTTATCGAGCTAGCTAGCTCATATTGGACTATTAGAGTTGAAACTAGACAGGGTGAAGTCTGGGTACACTTCATACAGTGGGGCAAAAAAGTATTTAGTCAGCCACCAATTGTGCAAGTTCTCCCACTTAAAAAGATGAGGCCTGTAATTTTCATCATAGGTACACTTCAACTATGACAGACAAAATGAGAAAAAAAATCCAGAAAATCACATTGTAGGATTTTTAATGAATGTATTTGCAAATTATGGTGGAAAATAAGTATTTGGTCACCTACAAACAAGCAAGATTTCTGGCTCTCACAGAGAAATGAACATTTAATTCTCTGGCAGCAGCTCTGATGGACATTCTTGCAGTCAGCTTGCCAATTGCATGCTCCCTCAACTTGAGACATCTGTGGCATTGTGTTGTGTGACAAAACTGCACATTTTACAGTGGCCTTTTATTGTGTAATGATCATGCTGTTCAATCAGCTTCTTGATACGCCACACCTGTCAGGTGGATGGATTATCTTGACAAAGAAGAAAGGCTCACTAATAGGGATGTAAACAAATTTCTGTTCAACATTTTAGAGAAATAAGCTTTTTTTGCATATGGAACATTTCTGGGATCTTTTATTTAATCTAATGAAACATAGGACCAACAATTTACATGTCGCATCTATATTTTTGTTCAGTATATATTTGCTGAAACGCTCAGTCAAATAGCTACCGAGCTATGTAAAAAATGCCGAGACTCCTGCAATGTTGGTCACAAGGCAGTACTTATTTAAATTAGCAAAGAGAATAAAATGAAACGTCATAAAAAGGTCACAAAATGCCCTTAATAATCCCACCTCCTGAGTCAAAGTATTTGACATGAGGGAGGGTACTTGTAACTTTATGATAAACTTTATAAATGTAGAAGAAAGTCATATTTCAGACGTTAGTCATCCTATTTTGTTCTGGTTTTATCCAAATATCATAAAAATACATGATTTTGACTGTACGGGACCTTTTTCAAGAGGATAAAACTATCCATCTTGAGCCAAAAAACATGGATCACAAAAGCTGTATAATTCTTCTGTTGGGCAAGTAGTAGTAGACTATCTTTACTGGAAACATATTTTACTTATTAACAGCTTGAGACTCCTGAATGGGAATAACCAATTGGACATTTCAAACGATGATAGTATCATACAGTACCGGTCAAAAGTTTGCACCCACCTACTCATTCAAGGGTTTTTCTTTATTTGTACTATTTTCTACATTGTAAAATTATAGCAAAGACATCAAAACTAGGTATGAAAGGACACATTTGGAATCATGTAGTAACCAAAAAGTGTTAAACAAATCTATTAATATATATATATTTTTTTAATATATTTATTATATATTTTTTATATATATATATTATATTTGAACATCTTCAAAGTAGCCACCCTTTGCCTTGATGACAGCTTTGCATACTCTTGACATCCACTCTACCAGCTTCATGAGGAATGCTTTTCCAACAGTCTTGAAGGAGTTCCCACATATGCTGAGCACTTGTTGGATGCTTTTCCTTCACTCTTTGGTCCAATTCATCCCAAACCATCTCAAATGGGTTGAGGTCTGATAATTGTGGAGGCCAGGTCATCTGATGCAGCACTCCATCACTCTCCTTCTTGGTCAAATAGCCACAAATGACAGTTCCACTAAGCGCAAACCAGATGGGAGGGCGTGTCGCTGCAGAATGCTAGTTAAAACTTCTTAAGGTATAGGGGGCAGCAATTTCACTTTTGGATAAATAGCGTGCCCAATTTCAACTTCCTGCTACTCATGCCAAGAATATAAGATATGCATATTATTAGTATTTTGGGATAGAAAACACTTGAACGTTTCTAAAACTGTTAGAATCATGTCTGTGAGTATAACAGAACTTATGTAGCAGGCAAAACCCAGAGGACTAACCATTCAGATTTCTTTTTTTTGTTGTTGTTCTCTGTCTGTTCAGTAGGTTCTCCTTGGTAAACAATATTTCTTAGGAACTTGTTTTCTGTTCCTACCGCTTCCACTGGATGTCACCAGCCTTTGGAATTTGGTTGAGGTTATTCATTTGTGCAATGAACAAGTATGGCCATCTAGGAACTGCGTAACACTGTTGAGAGTTGCACAAGACTTGAAAAGTAGCTTGGTTTGTTGTGTTACTGTATTGAACACAGATAGACCCCGTCTCCAATTTGATCGATTATTAACATTTAAAAATACCTAAAGTTGTATTACAAAAGTAGTTTGAAATATTTTTGCAAAGTTTATAGGCAACTTTTTGAAATATTTTGTATTGACGTTGCGCATTTTGGAAGCTGTTTTTTTCTAGATCAAACATGCCAAATAAATTGACATTTTGGATATATATGGATGGAATTAATCGAACAAAAGGACCAATTGTGATGTTTATGACACATATTGGAGTGCCAACAAAAGAAGCTCGTCAAAGGTAAGAAATGTTTTATATTTTATTTCTGCGTTTTGTGTAGCGCCTGCAGGGTTGAAATATGCTACCCTCTTTGTTTACTGTTGTGATATTAACATCAGATAATAGCTTCTTATGCTTTCGCCAAAAAGCCTTTTTAAAATCTGACACTTTGGCTGGATTCACAACGAGTGTAGCTTTAATTGAGTATCTTACATGTGTGATTTAATGAAAGTTTGATTTTTATAAATATATATTTTAATTTCCCGTGCTGCATTTTCCCTGGCTTTTGCCCAAGTGGGACGCAAGCGTCCCCTATACCATAAGAAGTTAATTGTGCCTTGCACTCTAAATAAATCACTGACAGTGTCACCATCAAAGCACCCCCACCACCCCCACCTCATCACAACTTCTCCTCCATGCTTCTCCTCCACACAGTCTCTTCTGAACAGTTGATATTGAGATGTGTCTGCCACTTGAACTCTGAAGCATTTATTTGGGCTGCAATCTGAGGTGCAGTTAACTCTAATTAACTTATCCTTTGCAGCAGAGGTAACTCTGTGTCTTTACTTTCCTGTCGTGTTCCTCATGAGAGCTATAGTAGTTTCATCATAGTGCTTGATGGTTTTTGCGACTGCACTTGAAGAAATGTTAAAGGTTCTTGAAATTTTCAGCATTGACTGACCTTCATGTCTTAAAGTAACGATGGACTGTCGTTTCACTTTGCTTATTTCAGCTGTTCTTGCTATAATATGGACTTGGTCTTTTACCAAATAAGGCTATCTTCTGTGTACCACCCCTACCTTTGGCTCCCGAGTGGCGCAGTGGTCTAAGACACTGCATCTCAGTGCTGGAGGTGTCCCTACGGACCCTGGTTCAATTCCAGGCTGTTTCACAACTGGCTTTCATTGGGAGTTGCATAGGGCGGCGCACAATTGGTCTGAGGTAGGCTGTAATTGTAGATAAAAATTTGTTCTTAAATGACTTGCCTAGTTAAATAAAGCAACAACAACAAAAAACTTGTCACAACACAACTGATTGGCTCAAATGCATTAGGAAAGAAATTCCACAAATTATCTTTTAACATGCATTCCAGGTGACTACCTCCTGAAGCTGGTTGAGAGAATGCCAAGAGTGCAAGCTGTCATCAAGGCAAAGGGTGGCTACTTTGAAGAATCTCAAATATTGTCACGCGCTGACCTTAGATATCTCTGTTTTTCTATATATTTTGGTTAGGTCAGGGTGTGACTAGGGTGGGTACTCTAGTTTTTGTTTGTCTAGGGTTTTGTATGTCTAGGGTTTTTTGTATGTTTATGTTGGCCTGATATGGTTCCCAATCAGAGACAGCTGTTTATAATTTTTTCTGATTGGGGATCATATTTAGGTAGCCATTTTCCTCATTTGTGTTGTGGAATCTTGTATATGTTTACTTGCCTTAGTGCACATCAGTAGCGTCACGTTTCGTTTGTTGTTTTGTTAGGTGAGTTTCAGTTTGTTAAAATTATGAGGAACTCTACTCACGCTGCGCCTTGGTCTCAAAATCATACCTTTGACTATCTTCCTCTGTTTGCAATCCCAATGTTCATTGTTACACAATGAATGGTGTTTTGTTTGATAAAATCTATTTTTATATCCTAACACAAAACATTTTGTGAACCGCTTGTGTCGTGAATTCCTTCTCATTCAATTTTCGATGACACATTCGATGTAAATACACACACTAAACGTGACTTTATCCAGTCATGTTTGGTTTCATTGCAATCAACTGGTTGTTTGTAACACAACCAAACGTGATGGGTCATTTCGCGGGACGTATTGACTGAAAGAAACCGATTTGAAGACAACAAGTAATGAAATCATTGTGCACCAATGATATGACCGCTGTTTCGTTGATTGACTGTATTTTAACCCAATGACCACTGATCGTCTTGAAATCTAGCTTGGTCGATAGCCAATGAGCTGAGGTCATCGGCAGTATGTAATGGTTATGTGTTGGAAGACCAACCCATGTAGTAAACTCCGGCGTAAAGAGGGTCATTCGCCATTGAAGATTCATACTGGAAGGAGCCACGCATGTTACGCACAGCACTATTTTGGTAAAGTGCATCTTCAGCTGTTTATAAATCAATCAGTATGGCGCCTAAGTCAGGGAAAGCTAAATCTAAGTCTAGATATACAGATGTACACATAATTTTAGAAGAAATTGATCTGGAAAGTGAGACAGAGATTGTTGGAGGACGATTCATTTAGCTAGCATAGCTTTGATTCCCAAATGGAGGAATATTTTTTCAACGGAGAGGACCTCATTTTGGACTGGTAAGTTCTTCTCATGCTAATACCGTTGTTTGTAATTAATAATATAAAATATTATTTGTGATTTTTAATTTTTTTAGTAGCAATATATAAAAGAGTAATGAAATGTGTAAAGTACACATTGGCTATACATTGTGGGACGGGGTATGTTTGTATGTATGTGTATGACCCATAGCCGATGTTTGTATGTATGTGTATGACCCATAGCCTATGTTTGTGTGTGTATATATACATACTGTGGATTAGAGAGAGCATGGCTGAGATGTGTGTGTCTGCCGCTCCACCTTACCCCACCCCCACAATAGCCTATTTGAGGCTGTTGAAGGGAGGGCAGGCCCACAACAATGGCCAAAGTGAAATGGAGACAGTAGATCTAGCTGGTCTGTCATAATATAATAGAGACAATAGATCTAGCCAAATGTTATAATAAAAAATAGACAGATCTAGCTGGTCTGTAATAATAGAAATGAGACAGTAGATCTAGAAGGTCTATAATAATATATTCAACCTTATGTTCCCTGTGCTCTATATATACTGTATATCTGTTTATTATACCTGTTGATACAGGGCTCATATGTGAAACTATTTCAACTGAACATTTTCTTTCACAGTGACACTGACTCTGAATGGGAGCCCCCAGTGGCAAGGTGTCCATCCCCCACTGAAACTGGTTCATCTTGCCGGACACCTGTTGTCTCAGCGCTACTGGGGCATGGACTGCAAAAAATGTACCCATTCCAAATGCAATAAAGGACTACAACAAGTGCATGGGAGGTGTGGACCTGTCAGATGCACTGATAGGCTATTACAGTGTTCTCCAAAAGACGATGAAATGTTACAAGAACTGCTTCTATCATTTCATCGACATTGCTGTGGTGAATGCATTCATCCTACGAAAGGAAATGGCTAAGAGCTGTGGAAAGCCCCCCATCTCACAGCTAGCCTTCAGAGAGCTGCTCATCAAGGAGCTTGCTGGCTATAGCACCACAGCACCACTGCACCACGTTCTGGCCCCTCTACCTCTGTCCCTTCTGCTCTGTGCCACAAGTAGTGTTCATCTGCCCAAATTTATTTCTGCAGGCATGGATGTGTCTCAGGACCAAAAGGGCACAGCATGGAGGCGTTGCTGTGTTCTTTGCAAAATGAAGTCCCCCATAACCTGCACCACATGCTTGTTGACCCTCTGCTTTACAGCAGAAAGAGACTGCTATGGCACCTGGCATCAGCAGCACAATATTGTGCAGAGGACTGAGGGTCTTCCAAATATTGAAAGTGTTATTTTGTAAATGTATATATTTTTTCATGTTTTTTCTGCATTTTTTGGGGAGGGGGTGTGTTAGAATACCATTTTGGTATTTTGTATATAGTTATTCCATTGAAAATGTATAACTTCACCAATTTGGGTACATTTGGGCAACTCGTGTGGGACACCTGGGTGACTTCATGATAAATGTCATGTAGCACACTCATTTTGGAAGTTATCTTTTCTGAAACTTTGCAAAAGTACTGTTGCCCTCTTATGTTTTTCACTGAAATTGTCCCCATCATCCTATCTGAATGTTTGTTTTGTCTTGTTCATTTTAAAGATGATGATACAAAAATAAAAAAAAAACGTATGGTTTTTTAATTGTATTATCTAAACCAGATCTATTGTGTTATATTCTCCTACATTCAATTCACATGTACAGAAACTTCAGAGTGTTTTCTTTCAAATGAAACCAAGAATATGCATATCCTTGGTTCTAGGCCTGAGCTACAGGCAGTTAGATTTGGGTATGTTTTCAGGAGGAACTTTAAAAAAGTAGGAGGGTAGCTGTAAGAGGTTAAAGAAAATCCCAAAGGTAACCATTCTCTGTACCCTTGTCACGAGAATTATGTTCTCAATGTTCATAACCCAATTCAATTACACTACTCGGTCTGCAACCCAGAATTTGTAAGATACTGGTTGAATAAAACAGACGGAGGCCCAGCTAAATAGTCAAAATGTTTATTCACGAGAGCGCTAGTTCATTGTACAAAACCATTCATTTTATACTAGCTCCTTACGCACATACATTTACACACAAACAGCAGATATCATATGCACATACATACACACGAACAGTAGGTATCCTACGCACATACTGTATCAATACCCAGCCGACAAAGATTAGGGACCGTGAGAAGCACTCCCTGTCCTCCCTCAAGATTAGAGAGTACTCACTGCCTTCTCCCAAATCTCCCAGAGGCCTCTTGCAAGGTCGGCACTGAATTTTGCTCAGACAGTCTGTGTTTAAGATACTAAAATGATATATTGCAAAGATGTATAATTTTACTGACTAAAACTACACACATCATTAATAATATTTTTATGATCCTAATCAATTTCATACAATTATATGGTTTCAGGGTGGAATATTAATAATAATAATAATAATTACATCAACAATCCACCCTTAATGACTAAATAATATATACTGCTAATGTGGTTAAAACAGCCAGCAATGAACCCCAAGCATTCTACATACCCCGGCCTTTACTGCCAATTAACATATCGAGAGTCAGTCTATTTTACCAGGTCATGAGGGAGGTGGCGAATAATTGGTCAGAGAACCCCTTTACTGCATCCCCAGTATCATTCACAATCTCTGGTGATTATAAAAGATGTCATTAATCCAATCCACATTTTTATTTATTGTCAACCACCAAAAGAACGTAGTGGTAAATTCTTCACCTATTGGATTCATAGCTTTGAATTAATCTGAAACTTCCCTGAGGATGCCAATAGCATCGAGACAAAGCAACTCCCATCCTGGTCAAAACTCCTCCTGTGCCTACTTTAGCCTCCTATAACTGGCCTCTGATGACTTAATATACACATGGTGTCAGATTTCAAAAATGCTTTACAGCTAAAGCACAACATCTGATTATTTTATGTCATAGCCAAGTCGAAAAAACACAGCCATTTTTCCAGTCAAAGATAAGAGTCACAAAAATATAGATACAATTAATCACAAACCTTTGATGATCTTCATCAGATGACACTCATAGGACATCATGTTACACAATGCATGTATGTTTTGTTCGATAATGTGCATATTACTATCCAAAAATGTCAGTTTACATTGGCGCGTTACGTGCAATAATGTTTTGATTCCAAAACTTGACTTTGCAGAAATACTCATAATAAACATTGACAAAAGATACAAGTGTTGTTCACAGAATTAAAGATAGACTTCTCCTTAATGCAACCGCTGTGTCAGATTAAAAAAAAACTGATGATTTTCATCAGAAGGCACTCCCAGGAATCCCAGTTCGACAATAAATTACTGATTTGTTCCATAAAGTTCCATCCATGTCCAAATAGCCACTTGGTGTTAGCGTGTTCAGCCCAGTAATCCATCTTCATGAGGCGCAGGCACTTCATCCAGACAAAAACTTGAAAAGATCCGTTACAGTCCTTTAGAAACACGTCAAACGAATCAATCTTTAGGATGTTTTTAACATAAAACATCAATAATGTTCCAACCGGAGAATTCCTTTGTCTTCAGAAAAGCACTGGAACGAGAAGTAACTCTGTCGGGAGCGCGCGTCATGAGACCGAGGCTCTCTAACAGACCACTGACTCAAAGAGGTCTCATGAGCCCCTCCTTTATAGTAGAATCCTCAAACCAGTTTATAAAGACGATTGACATCTAGTGGAAGCCCTAGGAAGTGCAACCTCATCCATATCTCAATGTGTATTCGGTAGGCCAAGCTTTGAAAAACAACAAACCTCAGATGTCCCACTTCCTGGTTGTTTTTTTCTCAGGTTTTCACCTGTCATATGAGTTATGTTATACTCACAGACATCATTCAAACAGTTTTAGAAACTTCAGAGTGTTTTCTATCCAATACCAATAATAATATGCATATAGTAGGAGGCAGTTCACTCTGGGCACGCTATTCATCCAAAAGTGAAAATGCTGCCCCCTATCCCAAAAAGGTAAACTTCTCTAGGGTAGGGGGCAGCATTCTAAATTTTGGATGAAAAGCATGCCCAAATTAAACGGCCTGCTACTCGGGCCCAGAAGCTATGATATGCACATATCTGGATTTGGATAGAAAACTCTCTGAAGTTTCCAAAACTGTTAAAATAGTGTCTGTGAGTATAACAGAACTGATTTGGCAGGCAAAAACCGCAAAAAACGTTTTGTAGTTTTCTATTCAATGCCATTACAGTATCCATTGAGTTAGGGCACAAACTGCAGCACCTATGCCTTCTACTAGAGTCCACCAGTCTTTAGAAATTGTTTCAGGCCTGTATTCTGATAAATGAGGGAGTAAGACCAGTCTGAATGAGTGGACCCTGACTTGTGACAGAGCTTTTTCATGCGCAATCCCGAGAGAGTGCCTTTCTTGTTTACCTTTTATATTGACAACGTTATTGTCCGGTTGAAATATTATAGATTATTTAGGCTAAAATCAACCTGAGAATTGAATATTAACATCGTTTGACATGTTTCAATGAACTTTACGGATACAATTTGGATTTTTTTTGTCTGCCTGTTTTGACTGCGTTTGAGCCTGTGGATTGCTGAAGAAAACGAGCAAACAAAACAGAGGTTTTTGGACATAAAGAGACTTTATCGAACAAAAATACAATTTATTGAGTAAATGAATGTCTTCTGAGTGCAACCATATGAAGATCATCAAAGGTAAGGGATTAATTGTATCTCTACTTCTGAGTTGTGTAACTCCTGCTTGGCTGGTTACTGTTTGTAATGATTTGTCTGCTGGGCTATGTTCTCAAATAATCGTAAGGTATGCTTTCGCCATAAAGCATTTTTTAAATCTGACACTGTGGTTGGATTCACTAGAAGTTCATCTTTAAACCTATGTAAAATATGTTTTGTTTTCTGAATTGTTATACTGAGTATTTCTGTATTTGAATCTGGCGCTCTGCAATCTCACTGGATGTTGGCCAGGTTGGACACTAGCGTCCCACATACCCTAGAGATGTTAACAAGATTGTTATCTTTCATTTGCTGTATTGGACTTGTTAATGTGTGAAAGTTACATATTTGAAAAAAAAAATTGAGTTCCGCTACCCCTGCGCTAGAAAGGTTAACTCCAACTGGTTGGACCAATAACCCAGGAGCGCAAGTGCCTAACCACCACCTTCTGGTAGTTTCTATCGTATGCGTCCTTTGCTGGTACGAGCCCACCCTACATCAGATAAAGCTGCTGTGAGGTTAAGAATTGTCTCCTGTACTTCCAAACCTAAGTCAGTCACATTAACAATTACCTTTCAGCCATTAACCTCTTTCAGCTAGGGGGCACTATTTTTGTTTGGAAAAATAACCTTCCCAATGTAAATGGCCTATTTCTCATGCCCATATGCTAGAATAATCATATAATTGACAGATTAGGATAGAAAACACTCTAAAGTTTTCTAAACTGTCAAAATATTGTCTGTGAGTATAACATAACTGATGTCTCACCTGGCCAATTGCCAGGAAAAATGCAGAGTGCCAAATTTAAAAAAATGCTATAAAATTCAAACTTTCATTAAATCAAACATGTACGATACCATAATTTAAGCTACACTCGTTGTGAATCCAGCCAACATGTCAGATTTCAAAAAGGCTTTTCGGCGAAAGCCTAAGAAGCTATTATCTGATGATAGCACAACAGTAAACAATGAGACAATAGCATATTTCAACCCTGCAGGCACCACACAAAACGCAGAAATAAAATATAAATCATGCCTTTGATGAGCTTCTTTTGTTGGCACTCTTATATGTCCGAAAAACATCACAAATGGTCCTTTTGTTCGATTAATTCCGACCATATATATCCAAAATGTCAATTTATTTGGCGCGTTTGATCCAGAAAAAAACAGCTTCCAATTTGCGCAACGTCACTACAAAATATCTCAAAAGTTACCTGTAAACTTTGCCAAAACATTTCAAACTACTTTTGTAATACAACTTATTATTTTTAAACGTTAAAGTGAACCGAGGTGGGTTGGCCGAGTACATGAATCTGGACAACCCAATCTCTCTAGTTATTGCTTTCCTAGGGAATTGTTTAATGTTTACCTTAAATCCTACATCTTGATCTTCTTTGACTCCTTATTCTGTAGTTTATCTTTTACTTTGTATCAATGACAATGGCGTCATATAATCAGTACCGGCAGGTGATAGATCTGGAAGTATCAGAAAGGTTACCAAGACTATGATGCAGCTCAGAGCCCCTACTCTTCCCGAAAACCGCCAACCCTCTCCTGCCCTTAGTCGGTCTGCTAGGTACCACCCCATACTCACACTTCTAGGAGCACACACAGTGATGAACGGTCGGGATAGGAAATGTTTGATAAGGAGGTAACCCCTGGACCCTGTTGGTACTCGGTTCTTCTCCTAACTCTGTGTCTGATCAGCAGTGTCAGCAGTGCTTTTATGTGCACATACCTTCTTGCAGTGGGTAACGTGGACCCAAGTGACTCTCTCAGCTATTTTAATGGCAAAGGCAGTGGTTTTAACAGAACCTGGTATGGGCCTTCCCAACGGGGCTGCTTCCAGTATATTCTCCTCAGGGACTGGATTCACCCCCCCGTCTCCTGGTTGGATTGAGTGAATCACCTTGTCCTGTAATTTCCAGGCCTTTTCAATTTGGTAGGAACATGCCTCTATCTCACTCGTTCCCTTCAAGATTACAGCCCCCAGAAAACATCCGAAAGAAAGACAATGAAGCTTTCCTTTTCACAGAAAAAAAACACTTGGTCAGCATTCATTATACTACCCCGATTCAGAAACCCTAACGTTTACTACAAACAAAACCTAATAATAATGATAATTCCATTGTACTCCCTCCAATCATTAGTTTTAAATTTCCTCAATGATTCATTATACTTAATTGAACGTGCGCTACCCTTGGTTACAATACTGTACTTTAAATCTATGAAATTCCCCTACTACTTGACTAGCCCAAGCTTGCTTTGCAACATTAAATCCCATTCAGTATGACTGCAAACAGTCTCTGAAAATGTTTAATAGGAACACCCTGCCATTAGACACACACAACTATGATTAATGTGCACTGTCCCTTTAAAATAAAATTAACTCAACCTGCAATCCACTTTGCTGACCTGACATTGTTCCACGTAATGGAAACAGATTATAATGTTAGAATACATTAACTTCCTGTTCAAATTCACTGGTGTTACCTAAACAATCTACAACTTTCCCTTCTCTTTCGGCTTCACCCTTATGAATTGTCCCAGACTTAAAAGCAATATGTAAATTGCCGAAATGTATAACCTACATCAGTCAATCCATAAGAATAAAAATACCATTCGATGGGCACAACTCTACCTCTATTATTTAGAATTCCTTAGATTTAGGTAACTGTTTCTTCTATGATTCAGTAATTTCAATACGACTCCTTTCTCAATACGTTATTCCAGTAGATCAGTTAGGCAAGACAACGTATTACATCAAAATAGCCTCGAAGTTATTTAGAATGAATTAGTCTTTCAATTTAACCTAAACCAGCTATTAAAACTTTCAGTTTATATCTTAAACAAACACTAACAACCGTATCTCTCCCGGCCAAACATATCAATATTTGAATTACAATCAGAATGAATTTTAGTCTATTGGTGCATAGGCTGAGATACGAACTCGATTCTCCCGCGTGTAGGCAAGAATTCAACCCCTGGACCACCAACACTATTGAAATGATGGAGACGCAAATAACCCAATTATTATAATTGTCTGTAGTCCTAAACTCCGGCACGTACTACTGAGACAATTCCCAGAAAATAGAGGTCCAAGCGTTTCCCCAGCGAGGATTCTCCTTACTCTCTCTCTCTCTCGTTGTCTCTGCCTCTCTCTTTTTCCTTGTATGTCCCCTTATCTTCTCTTTTCCTTTCCTCTCTTGACCCTTGTCACTCTCTCTATCTCCTACTCAGCATTTAGGAACAATTACTATTATGACTTTTGATAAATGATTAGGTCACACACGCACATAATTTTTTCCCCTGCTGATATCCTTCTGGTAACTTTCTCTCACCCTTTCTCTAAGCTTGCCTTCTTACCTTCTTTTCCGGGATTCAGACAGCCAGGTAGTTAACCCTCAACCTGCTGTTTCCCTTGACTATCTACACACGTCTTAAGTATCTACTTTATCATTAAATCACATTTTTCTATGTCTAGACGTCTCTCAAATTCATACTTCTTTCTTCATTTTGGGCATTAGATTTACCTCTCCATTTTGGGCATTAGATTTATCTCTTATCTCCGGTTAATTCCGGGACCTCCTTTGAGGATTTACTACCCATGGTTAGTCAAACCTTGTAGTTCCTATGCTTATTCTCAAAATCTAGGTGTATGTATTTCTATGATCTATGTATGTGCTCTTTTCCCTTTATTTTATTATCAAAATCTATGTGTATGTATTTCTAATTCTGATTAAATTACTCCTATGTGTCTCACTGATGTGTATGTCACTACTCCCTATGTGTGGGCTCACTATTATAGCTTATTTTGCTATCTCTTAACCGATGTGTGCTTTTCCTTTCTTGAAACTTTATCTATAGAGGTGCCGATCGGACACTAGGTCGCATAAGCTATTTTCCAGGGGTCGTAAATCCCTAGTCAGCAGCCTATTTTTCTGTTGTTGCTTGTTATTTTGATGTTAATATCTCGTAACTCACTCCGCTATATTAGGCTTCCCTTCTTCGTTGGATAATCAGACCTAGATGTGCGAAGATCTGACTCTCCCCTTCCTGCTAATATCCCCTAGATTAATTACATTTAGATCTCAATATTCTCTAGTTTATATTGGTACTGCAGATACCCGGTGTCATTACGGAACCCCTTCTACTGCTGCCTAGGTGGCTCTACACCCAATTCCTATATTTAATTTGCATAGAATAATTTGTTCCCTTTAAAACTTTTCTCTACACACAATTCTAAAGATAGGTCACCGGGTTAGAATGCCTAATGGGTATTTTAAAATCAACACCTAAACTGCACAAAAACAATCAAAAATATATTTCTGAATGTAGCCCGAGCATCAATTCCCCAGAATTTGTGAATAAAGATTTACTGACCTTCGTCTCGTAGACTGGGAAAAGCAATGTAGGTTGGATCTCGTCACCACCTCTGTCGTGTACCAGTTCACCACTGGCCGGAAATAAACCCTCAATTCAGAGGTCAGGTCCTTGTTTTACGGATCCTGGATCCGCCCGTGCACGGTTTTCAGCAGTTTCTTGGGACGACAGAGGCAGGTATTGAGATCCGGCTCGAAGGACCAAATTGTCACGAGAATTATGTTCTCAATGTTCATAACCCAATTCAATTACATTACTCGGCCTGTAACCCAGAATTTGTAAGATACTGGTTGAATGAAACAGATGGAGGCCCAGCTAAATAGTTAAAATGTTTATTCACGAGAGCGCTATTTCGTTGTACAAAACCATTAATTTCATACTAGCTCCTTACGCACATACTTTCACACACAAACAGTAGATATCATACGCACATACATACACACGAACAGTAGGTATCCTACGCACATACTGTATCAATACCCAGCCGACAAAGATTAGGGACCGTGAGAAGCACTCGCTGTCCTCCCTCAAGATTAGGGAGTACTCACTGCCTTCTCCCAAATCTCTCAGAGGCCCCTAGCAAGGTTGGCACCGAATTCTGCTCAGACAGTCTGTGTTTAAGATACTAAAATCATATATTGTACAGATATATAATTTTACTGACTAAAACTACACACATCATTAATAATAATGTAATGATCCTAATCAATTTCATACAATTATATGGTTTCAGGGTGTAATATTCTAGTCATTCATTTAAACATATAAATTCCATCAACAGTCCTGAAACTATTACTTCTTCAATTAAATATATGAAGTTACCCAACATCAAAACAAATTCTGTATGAATTAAAGGCACTCATGAAGACACACTCATAAGTATCACATATCGATAAGAATGCTTGATTCTGATTTTTCTTTCATTATATTTTCAGGTACTTCTGTATATCAAGTTACTGCTTCGGACGCTGATGACCCAACGTATGGAAATAGTGCCCGAGTTGTCTACAGTATTCTCCAAGGACAGCCATATTTCTCTATTGATCCCAAAACTGGTAAGACACAATATTGTACACATTATCAACTTACTTTGAGTGAATGCAGTGCTGGTTTGAATTAGTCATAAAGTAGAATCAACATAAAATATTTATACATAGTATACTATCGTCAGATATGCAGTGATTTTTTATTGATACTTCGGAATTATCTCCACGGAAATCTCTCCACAATGGCACCGTGGGCAAATGACATACAGTGTACCGGTAATGATAGAAGCTATCTCTGAGATGTAAGCAAACTACAGCTATAGAGTACCACAGTATAAGTCATAACACTCATAAAGCATATAAAGAACTACAAATGCCATGATGATCTGGACGAGACTACCGAATCGAGGCAAAGGTAAGAATCTCTGATTTAACTCTCTAATGTTTGCTAAATTTAGTAATAATTAAATTGGCTAAATGTTTTTAAATTGACAGTTCTGTGGACTATCTTGTACAAGTTTTAGATTGACACAATACCTGTTAGCAAAGGTGTCAGCTAGAGAATACGTGCAGGAGCTTACAGGGATTTTTAGTCGTGCATCATGTCTACTTTGATGCTAATTAGCATTTTTGTTTCTGAGAGT
This sequence comes from Oncorhynchus mykiss, assembly GCF_013265735.2. Taxonomy (NCBI): domain Eukaryota; kingdom Metazoa; phylum Chordata; class Actinopteri; order Salmoniformes; family Salmonidae; genus Oncorhynchus; species Oncorhynchus mykiss. The sequence continues at coordinate 29,069,109 of NC_048575.1, read as the reverse complement.
AAATATAGCCGAATATATTAATAAAAGTCACCTTGTCCGAGAGAGATTTATATGGTTAGCAAAAAGTCGCACCAGGGTAAGCTTACACGAAATCCAGTGGTGTAAAAAGTACCCAATTATAAGTCTAAAAGTATTTGGTTTTAAATATACTCAAGTATCAAAAGTAAAAGTTTAAATCATTTAAAATTCCTTACATTAAGCAATCCAGATTTTTTAATTCATTTTTTTATTTACGGATAGCCAGGGGCACACTTCAAAACTCAGACATAGTTTAAAAACGAAGCATTTGTGTTTAGTGAGTCTGCCAGATCAGAAGCAGTAGGGATGAGCAGGGATGAAGTGAGTGAATGAACAAGACAATTTTCCTGTCCTGCTTAGCATTCGAAATGTAACAAGTACTTTTGGGTGTCAGGGAAAATGTAAAGAGTAAAAAATTAATTATTTCCTTTGGGAATGTAGTGGAGCAAAAGTAAAAGTTGCCAAAAATATAAATAGTAAAGTAAGTACAGATACCGCAAAAACTACTTAAGTAGTACGTTAAAGTATTTTTACTTAAGTACTTTACACCACTTCACGAAACACAGCACTTATTTTAAGTGATTCTAAAATTCTCTATGGGAAAAATGAATGGTTGAAAAAGGATTAGAACCATTTCCCTGTTTGACCGCTGGGTTTTATAGGTATTATGACACCTCCATTGTGGGGCTCTATACAATCTCCACATTCTTTATTGCAGTGGTCACCAACAGGTCGATCATCCTAGTCGATCACCAAACATTTCTGTAGAAAAGCCAACGACAAAAGCATAAAGGCTTGAGCTCAGTTTTTTTGTGTTGTGCTGTTGGTGGTAGGTGCACTTGGTTCAGAAGCCCTGTGCACCAGGTAGACCATTTAATTCGTATGAAAATACAAACTTTGCCTACCCGGCGGAACAGGGGATCTTTGGCTAAATTGAGTGCTCCTACTGTGCTGTCCAATCTAATAGCCAATCGGAAAGAGCACCAGCTGTTCCGGGAAGACTATGTGACCACGATCCCCATAGCCGATGTGAGAAAGACCTTTAAACAGGTCAACATTCACAAGGCTGTGGGGCCAGATGGACTACCCGAGTGTGTACTCAGAGCATGCAAGGACCAATTATCAATTGTCTTCACTGACATTTTCAAGCTCTCTCTGACCGAGTCTGTGATACCCACATGTTTCAAGCCGACCACCATAGTTCCTGTGTCCTAGAATGCGAAGGTAACCTGCCTAAATGACTACCACCCCGAAGCACGTCGGTAGCTATTAATTGCTTTGAAGGTCATAGCTCACATCAACACCATCATACCGGAAACCCCAGACCCACTCCAATTCGCATACCGCCCCAACAGATCCACAGATGACGCAATCTCAATCACACTCCACACTGCCCTTTCCCAACTGGACAAAAGGAACACCTATGTGAGAATGCTGTTCATTGACTACACCTCAGCGTTCAACACCATAGTGCCCACAAAGCTCATCACTAAGCTAAGGACCCTGGTACTAAACACCTTCCTCTGAAACTGGATCCTGGACTTCCTGACGGGCCGCCCCCCCAGGTGGTAAAGTTAGGCAACAACACGTCTGCCATGCTGATCCTCACCACAGGGGCCCCTCAGTGGTGCGTGCTTAGTCCCCTCCTGTACTCCCTGTTCACCCACGACTGCATTGCCAAGCATGACTCCAACACCATCATTCATTTTGTTGATGACAGAACAGTAGTACGCCTGATCACCGACAATGATGAGTCAGCCTATAGGGAGGAGGTCAGAGACCTGGCAGTGTGGTGCCAGGACAGCAACCTCTCCCTCATTGTGAAGGAGATGATCGTGGACTACAGGAAAAGGAGGGCTGAACAGGCCCCAATTAACATTGACTGGGCATGTAGTGGAACGGGTCAAGAGTTTCAAGTTCCTTGTTATCAACATCACCAACAAACTATCATGGTCCAAAAACACCAAGAAAGTCGTGAAGAGGGCACAACAAAACCTTTTCCCTCTCAGGAGACTAAAAAGATTTGGCATGGGTCCCCTGATCCTCAAAAAGTTCTACAGCTGGATCATCGAGAGCATCTTGACCGGTTGCATCACCGCCTGGTATGACAACTGCTCGTCGTCTGACCGTAAGGCGCTACAGAGGGTAGTGGGTACAGCACAATACATCACTGGGGCCAAGGTCCCTGCCATCCAGGACCTATATACTAGGCAATGCCAGAGGAAGGCCCAACAATTGTCAAAGACTCCAGTCGCCCAAGTCATAGACTGTTCTCCCTCCTACCGCACGGAAAACGGTACCAGAACGCCAAGTCTAGGTCCAAAGGCTCCTAAACAGCTTATACCCCCAAGCTATTAGACTGCTGAACAATTAATCAAATGGCCACCCAGACTAGATACATGGACACCCTCCCCCCCTTAGTTTTTAGACTGCTGCAACTCACTGTTTATTATCTATGCATAGTCACCTTACCCCTACCTACATGTGCAAATGACCTTGACTAACCTGTACCCCCACATATTGACTCAGTACCGGTATCACCTGTATAAAGCCTTAAAATTATGTAATTTTATTGTTACTTTTTATTTATTTTTTTACTTTAGTTTATTTAGTAAATATTTTTTAAACTCTATTTCATCAACTGCGTTGTTGGTTGTGTGCTTGTAAGCAAGCATTTCACGGTAAGTTCTACACCTCTTGTATTCGGAACATGTGACAAATTAAATTTGATTTGAAATCCCTCTGTCTACCTACAGCTTCCACGTCCCCGGCCACAGCAAAGTTTGACGCTAGCCTACGTGAGATCTCATAACTTTTACAACCATGACTAGAGAGAGACTGTCAAAGAATACAGCAAAGAGCTGCTGTTTTTATGAGTGACTTCATGTCTAAGTTTTATTCAACCTTATTACTAAACATAAAACTAGCAATTCTCTCTACTTCCACTCGCGCTACAGCTGTAATGAATTAGCTAAGTGTATCGATAGCACTGTGTTTTTATTAATATTTTAGCAGCTCGTCGTGTCTTTTAATATCGAGGAATATTTCACTTCCTCTGGTCATAGTAACAACATACATTTTTGCCTGAGGCAGATGTGGTACGACTCGTGTTTGGCTATTAGGTGCAAGACTGTGTCCCTTCTCTCTGGTCAGTCTCACCGAATGTAAGTTGTAAGCAGGGACCGTGAGAGGCGAACCCTCTGCTGCTCTCTCCCTCCCTCCTTCCACTGAAGCTTAATACCATGTTCAAACCAATTAGGAACTCGGAAATCTCTGACTTCCGATTTCAGTGCATTCAAGACAACTCTGAATTTTTTTTATCCGGCTGGGGAAATTTGTTTTGAATGGTCATCCAACTCGAAAACATCTTTCTAGGGCTCCGACTTTCCGACCTGGTGTTCACTGACATAATTTTGTGTCTGTAGCCCAGTTGTCTTGAAACCTGTCGTGGAAATTTCCTCTATTTACCAAATCATGAGCGCAAACCACACACAAGTCAGAGTTAGTTATCAAAGTCCATCTTTAATTATATCAGCTCTATCACAATCCTGTGACTCTCAGATCGATTCAGTGTCTAACCATGAATTCTCTGAGAGCCCCCTTACAATGCAACTGAGTTCCTTTTAATAGCAAAAACACACATAGTCAGACAACATAGACATAATTCATCGTTCAGCTTTGTTTCCTTTCCCAAACCCCAGAACCATAAACCAATCCTCCAAATCAACAGGCATATATCAAATTGTCATTTAGATACAACCCACTCAAAATACAACCTCCTGGACAAACTCACTGAGAGGAGGGTGAGGCTATAACTTAAGATAGAAACAACATAAGAGGGAGCATAGAATGATTCCAGACACTGCAACCTTCCTTTCCCCACTATGGGAAAGGTAGAGAGTGAAAGATATGTTTACACATGATGACACTTTGACCTCTCCCCTCTCAGCGGACCATGCAACTTAGTTTTGACATAGAACAGATAACTGCAACCTCACCACAGAATTACACAAAAATACCATTCTGATGAGAAGTAACTTACACACATTTGATGAATATTAAACATCTTACATATGTTACCAACAAATTCTGATTATCCCACGAAAAACCCCATCACCATCAGACTAAGGTACCATCAGTCTAGTAAAATTAAAAAGCGAAGTATTTCAATATACGCTTCACTGAGGCTCGCAAGTACTACACCAATATCTACAGTGCATTCAGAAAGTATTCAGACCCCTTCTTTTTTCCACATTTTGTTAGGTTACAGCCTTATTCTAAAATGGATTAAACATTTTTTTCCTCATCAATCTACACACAATATCCCATAATGACAAAGCGAAAACTGATTTTAGCATATTTATTAAAAATAAAAAACAGAAATACCTTATTTACATAAGTATTCAGACCATTTGCTCTGAGACTCGAAATTGAGCTCAGGTGCATCCTGCTTCCATTGAACATCCTTGAGATTTTTCTACAAGTCCATCTGTGGTTAATTCTATTGATTGGACATGATTGGGATAGGCACACATCTGTCTATATAAAGTTACCATAGTTGACAGTGCATGTCAGGGCAAAAACCAAGCTATGACGTCGAAAGAATTGTCCGTAGAAGTCCAAGACAGGATTGTGTCAAGGCACATATCTGGGGAAGGGTAACAAAAAATGTCTGCAGCATTGAAGGTCCCCAAGAACACAGTGGCCTCCATAATTTCTAAATGGAAGAAGTTTGTAAATACCAAGACTCTTACTAGAGCTGGCCTTTTGGCCAAACTGAGATATAGGGGGAGAAGGGACTTGGTCAGGGAGGTGACCAAGAACCTGATGGTCACTCGGACAGAGCTCCAGAGTTCCTCTGTGGAGATAGGAGAACCTTCCAGAAGGATAATCATCTCTAGAGTACTCTGCCAGACGGAAGCCACTCCTCAGTAAAAGGCACATGACAGCCTGCTTGGAGTTTGAGAAAAGGCACTTAAAGGACTCTCAGGCCATGAGAAACAAGATTCTCTGGTCTGATAAAACCAAGATTGAACTCTTTGGCCTGAATGCCAAACGTCACCTCTGGAGAAAACCTGGCACCATCCCTACGATGAAGCATGGTGGTGACAGCATCATGCTATGGGGATGTTTTTCAGCAGCAGGGAGTGGGAGACTAGTCAGGATTGAGGGAAAGATGAACAGAGCAAAGTACAGAGAGATAATTGTTGAAAACCTGCTCCAGTGCATTCAGAACCTAGACTGGGGTGAAGGTTCACCTTCCAACAGGACCACGACCCTAAGCACACAGCCAAGACAACGCAAGAGTGTATTCGGGAGTATCTGAATGTCCTGTGGCCCAACCAGAGTGGCCCAACCAGAGCCCGAACTTGAACCCGATCAAACATCTCTGGAGAGACCTGAAAATAACTGTGCATCGACGCTCCCCATCCAACCTGATATATCTTGAGAGGATCTGCAGTGAAGAATGGGAGAAACTCCCCAAATACAGGTGTGCCAAGCTTGTAGTGTCATAACCAAAACGTCTCAAGGCTGTAATTTCTGCCAAAGGTGCTGAGTAAAGGGTCTAAATACTTATGCAAATGTGATATTTCCGTTTGTTATTTGTAATATATGTAAAAATATTTGTAAAAAATTGTTTTTGCTTTGGCATTATTCGCTAGAATAAGGCTGTAACGTAACAAAATGTAGAACAAGTCAAGGGGTCTGAATTCTTTACAAATACACTTTATTTTGTTATCAAAGCTTGAGTTTTGAAATATTATGGTATGAGAAGAACAATATTGTCATGGCAAGCATATATCCAATATGCTGTGATAATGTATTTGGCCTAATGCACTGTCATGACATTGGCCTGTGGGGGGAGGTTTATGACCCCCATAAATACCTTTCTCCTTTTCTCTCGCTCTCTACTCTATAGAGTTGACTCTTGTAAAGCCTTTGTAACATAGAGATTCTGGTAACATTGAAAGATGGGAAACGGAACCATATTTCGGTAATCCAACCAGTTGAAAATATGCATTGGTACTTAATGAATATGATCTCAGATCAGCTGTTGTCTAAGACATTACTACTAATGACAGGATGACAAACTGTATCGTGGAAAGTCGACACATTCTAGTTATCAGATTCACATGGAATTGTTGTGCATTTTAAATGTTTAACTTCTTATAGATCAGTGGCATCCCACCTTGACAATTCCGGTGAAAATGCAGCGCGCCAAATTCAAATTAAATTACTATAAATATTTAACTTTCATGAAATCACAAGTGCAATACATCAAAATAAAGCTTAACTTGTTAATCCAGCCGCTGTGTCAGATTTCAAAAAGGCTTTACGGCGAAAGCAAACCATGAGGATTATCTGAGAACAGCACTCAGCGCACAAAACATTACAAACAGTTAGCAGCCAAGTAGATTAGTCACAAAAGTCAGAAATAGCAATAAAATGTATCACTTACCTTTGATCTCTGTATGGTTGCACTCACAAGACTCCCAGTTACACAATAAATGTTTGTTTTGGTCGATTAAGTCCCTCTTTATATTTCAAAAACCTCCATTTTGTTGGCGTGTTTTGTTCAGTATCACAAGAGGCAGACGAAAATTCCAAATAGTATCTGTAAAGTCCGTAGAAACATGTCAAACGATGTTTATAAGCAATCCTCAGGTGGTTTTTAGCCTAAATAATTGCTAATATTTAAAGTGGACAATAATGTCTTCAATATAAAAGAAAAACAAGAAAGGTGCACTCTCGGGATTGCGCACCAAACAGGTTGGGGAAATTCCACTGGCCTCTCATTGAAACTGCTCATTCTCCCTAATTTTTTTAGAATAAAGGCCTGAAACAATTTCTAAAGACTGTTCACAGCTAGTGGTAGCCATAGGGAATGGAATCTGGGTCCTATCCCTTTAAATGGTGGGTAGGCTTTCAATGGAAAAACACCCATTTCAAAATAATAACACTTCCTGGATGGATTTTCCTCAGGTTTTCGCCTGCCATTTCAGTTCTGTTATGCTCACAGACATTATGTGAACAGTTTTGGAAACTTTAGAGTGTTTTCTATCCAAATTGTATGCATATCCTAGCTTCTGGGCCTAAGTAGCAGGCAGTTTACTTTGGGCACGCTTTTCATCCAACATTTCAACACTATATAAACCCGTTAACAAAAATGAAACTTCCTGTTCCAGGGACGTGCAGACTTGCGGTCCCCATGTTAAAAAGGACAAGGTCACCTACAGAACTAAGTCAACCTCACCGTGAGCTCTGGTTGAATGACAATAACCTGACGAATCAAATTTAGCATTAGCGCAGCAACTGTAGACGTGGGCTAGGAGAGGACGGACAGAGTATCCATTCTACCACGCTCCAGTTCACCACTAGACATTCTTCAGAGGACCAGAGATCCATGCTGGACCACCCCGCCTTCTATCTACAACCAATCTACCGAAGCGCAGCTCAGAGTAAATATTTATTGCATTTTCAAATGGAGGGTTATTTAGACTGCATAAGATACTGTATTTACGATAACATAGCTTCCTACGGCCCGATAGAGACACAAAACCTTTTTGTTCCTCAGTCCTCCCGCTCTTTCACTCAAACCCAACCCCCTTTCTTTGGGTAACTAGGCCTCATATCTGTTCCGTCCGCTAGGGACGTTTTCCTTTATGACATCATTTGTAATCAATGTATGATACATTCTGTGTATATGTAATGTATATGTAATTCTGTATGATTATTTAGGTATTTAGTAAATAAATAATTAAACCAAATTTTGCATAGCTGATTCAACTTGTTAGCCAGGGTTCGTAAAGATAACCAAGAATTTACAACTTTCAGATGAGCCTGAATAAAGTGACGATTAAATATTCACTGCTACTGACGTAAAAGATTACTAGGTCTTTAAGAGTTTATTCGGAAGATAACAGCTCTATAAACATTATGTCGTGGTGCCCCGGCTTTCTAGTTAATTACATTTACATGATTAGCTTAATCAGGTAATATTAATGACGGGGAAATTATTTTATAGAATAGCATGTCATATCCCTTAATCCGGCATAGCCAAAGACATGACAGCACAAACCTCATTCCTAAAGAACTGTTTTATTAGGTTAATGTTAAATTTTTTGAGTAATGTGTTTTTTTTTTATCGGAGTGGTAGATCTTGGCTTGCTTTTTGACTGTGAAAGTGATCTTGACTCTGAAAAGATTTTCATTGATTATTTTTTTATTTCACTTTTATTTAACCAGGTAAGCTAGCTGAGAACAAGTTCTCATTTACAACTGCGACCTGGCCAAGATAAAGCAAAGCAGTACGACAGAAACAACAACACAGAGTTACACATGGAATAAAGAAGCATACAGTCAATAACACAATAGAAGAAAAAGAAAGTCTATATACAGTGTGTGCAAATGGCATGAGGAGGTAAGGCAATAAATTGGCCATAGTAGCAAAGTAATTAAAATTTAGCAGATTAAGACTGGAGTGATCGATGGGCAGATGATGATGAGCAGATGATGGTCAGTAAGTAGTGATACTGGTGTGCAAAAGAGCAGTAAAGTAAACATTTTTTACAGATGGACTATATACAGCTGCAGCGATCGGTTAGCTGCTCAGGTTGGTGACCACTGCTTTAAGGTATTGTTCAGCTCCCTATTTACTCTGTAGGCAATCACTAACAATCTCCTCTGAGGTCATTTGTATTAGATGCACTCTCTCTCTCTGGGCTACAGTCAGCCTTTAAAATAAAAATTAAAAGAAAGGTTTAAACTGTTTCACACTTTTCAAAAATGCATATTTTGTTTTAGATGGCCTTCATGATTCTATAAAATATTTAATGCAGATGGCAAAGTGCACACAATACTTCTGTGTCTGTGTAAGATGGCAAGGGTGTGTAGCATACATGTGTCTCGTAACATGAACTACTCACATAGAAGCAATGCTTTAATGACCTAGATGAATGAAAGATGACTTGAAGACTAGTTCAGATATGTCTCTTGGGAAAGTCTCTCCATAGAAATGTATGTGATAAAACATGTTGCAGTAGAGCATTGCAGCCTACCGTATGTCCAAACAAAATTAACATCTCCCCATTGCCTAATCAATAACTGGATGTTGAAACCTCTGTAAATGCAGTTGGTATTATTGAGTGTAAGAGGGTTCATTGTTATTCTACACCAAGAATAAAGTATGTAATACCCATATGCAGCAGTGTGCTCTTGGTCATATTTCCAATGGGTTGTTTTGCTCGGGCTGACTCTGCATCTTGTCTGCATTGTAATTCAGCATGGGGCATGAGGCATGGAGGGAGGTGCAGGGATGTGTGTGTGTGGGGGATGTGATCGAAGGTGTAGCAAGCAGCTGCTCTCTCCACTCCATAGCAGTGTTAGCCATGCATGCTAATACAATACTGTCTCTTTCTGCTGTTTTAGTAACTCATCTGTCCAATGCTTTTCACTAACCGAAAGGTAGCTGGTTTGAGCAATTTGGTCCATGGGTGCCGTACTATGGCTGACCCTGTAAAATACCCTGTAAAATAACACATTTCAATGTACCTATCCGGTGCGTGACAATAAATACAAAACATCAAAACTACAACGAGAGTCTACTAAGGGCTATAGCACAGAGGGTCGGAATGAGTTTCCTATACAATTTGTGGTATCTGAAAGGTTTATGGACTGGTGCCCATTTCCCAAAAACGAGCACGTGACTCTAGTGTGTGTGTGTGTGAGTGAGTGAGTGAGTGAGTGAGTGAGTGAGTGAGTGAGTGAGTGAGTGAGTGAGTGAGTGAGAGACTAACTACTGATGGTGGTAAATCCAGTTTTCTGATTATAATGAAAGGTGTCTGGCAGGAGTCGGTTCTGAGTCCAGTACTTTTTATTGTATACATTAACAATACTGGTTTGTCTGTAAAATAATTGTAACCTGTATGTGGACGATACTGTTTATTCTTTTGCCCCCACTGTTGACGAAGTTCTATCTGAATTATAGTCTTCTTTGATTGTTTTACAGAAAACCTTTATTGATCTTAAATTCGTATTGAATGCAGATAAAACAAAGTATATGTTGTTTTCTAGAGCACACAAAAATTGTTATAATGATTTAAGAATATGTACCTTGGATGGTCCCAACATTGTTCGTTTATGTCCCTGCTTACAAGTATCTGGGCATTTTGGATAGGTAAAAAGCATATTTCTGAGTTATTAACTAAGAAGTTGGGCTTCTTCTATAGAAATAGGTCATGCCTCTCTGTAAATATTAGAACGCAGATCATTCAGTTGACATGTATTCCTCTCCTAGACTATGGCGACATCATCTACATGAATGCAGCTGCCACTTCATTATAGCAGTTAGAAGCAGTTTACCATAGTGCACTTTGTTTTATCACGAATGACAGGTTTTGCACTTATTACTGCTTTCTCTGTCAGAACGTAGGATGGCTCACGTAGGTCGAAGCACTGCATTTTATTCATGTCACGTTCATCGTATACATAATGAGCGGACCAAGGCGCAGCGTGAGTAGAGTTCCAGATATTTAGTAAAGTGAACCTTCAAAACAACAAAGAATAAACTAATGTGAAGTTCGTAGCACACATAGCAATAAACCAAAACAAACCAATATCCCACAAACGCAGGTGGGAATAGAACCACACTAAGTATAATCCCCAATTAGAGGCAACGATCAGCAGCTGCCTCCAATTGGGAACCATACTCACACCAACATAGAAATTCTAGACTAGAACACCACCTAGTCACGCTCTGACCTATTGCACCATAGAGAACCTCAAGGGCTCTCTATGGTCAGGACGTGACAATTCATTTATAAAGCCCTTTTGCTAAAACTCCCACATTACCTGACATCTTTACTTACCCATAGAAGCACAAGTTACCATACCCGATCACAGCGATGGCTAACTCTGGAAATTCCGAATGTTGCGACAGACTTGGGAAAATCTGCTTTAACCTTTTTGGGATAGGGGGCACCATTTTCACTTTTGGATGAATAGAGTGCCCAGAGTGAACTGCCTCCAACTCTGTCCCAGATGTTAATATATGCATAGTAGTATTGGATAGAAAACACTCTGACGTTTCTAAAACTGTTTGAATGATGTATGTGAGTATAACAGAACTCATATGGCAGGCGAAAACCTGAGAAGAATCCAACCAGGAAGTGGGACATCTGAGGTTTGTAGTTTTTCAAAGCTTGGCCTACCGAATACACATTGAGATATGTATGAGGTTGCACTTTCTAGGGCTTCCACTAGATGTCAATTGTCTTTCTAAACTGGTTTGAGGATTCTACTATAAAGTAGAGGCTCTGGCAGAGAGCCTAGGTCTCATGACTCGCGCTCCCGACAGAGTTACCTCTCGTTCCAGTGCTTTTTGAAGACAAAGGAATTCTCCGGTTGGAACATTATTGATGTTGTATGTTAAAAACATCCTAACGATTGATTCCATACATCGTTTGACATGTTTCTAAAGGACTGTAACAGAACTTTTTGAGTTTTAGTCTGGATGAAGAGCCTGCGCCTCATGAAGATGGATTACTGGGCTGAACACGCTAACAACAAGTGGCTATTTGGACATAAATGATGGAACTTTATAGAACAAATCAGTCATTTATTGTCGAACTGGGATTCCTGGGAGTGCCTTCTGATGAAGATCATCAAAGGTAAGTGAATATTTATGGTGTTGTTTCTAACTTTGTTGGTTCCAAAATGGCGGCTATTCCTCTGGCTGTTTTGGGTTCTGAGCGCCGTTCTCAGATTATGCTTTTTCTGTTTTTTTTTAATCTGACACAGCGGTTGCATTAAGGTCTATCTTTAATTCTGTGAATAACACTAGTATGTTTTATCAATGTTTATTATGATTATTTCTGCAAAATCACCGGATGTTTTGGAATCAAAACATTACTGCACGTAACACGCCAATGTAAACTGAGATTTTGGGATATAAATATGCACATTATCGAACAAAACATACATGTATTGTGTAACATGATGTCCTATGAGTCTCTTCTGATGAAAATCATCAAAGGTTAGTGATTCATTTGACCTATATTTCTGCTTTTTGTGACTCCTATCTTTGGCTGGAAAAATGTCTGTGTGTTTTTTTGACTTGGCGGTGATCTAACATAATCATATGTTGTGCTTTAGTTGTAAAGCATTTTTTAGTTTGGACACGATGGGTAGATTAACAAGATGTTTATCTTTCGTTTGCTGTATTGGACTTGTTAATGTGTGAAAGTTACCAATTTCTGAAAAATATTTTTGAATTTCGCGCGCTGTTGTCGAGGGGTTCCGCACTAGAAAGGTTACGTTTCTTTGCACGACATGTATGGAAAAATCTTCAGAGTTCCCTACATATGGATGTATTGGTGCCTTTCGGGCAGTTCAGAGTGTTGATTCAGGACATTTTTGCTGACTAGTGTGATTGTTTTCTTGAGTGTGTTTATTTACATTTTCTGGTGTATTTCTGATGTGTAAGTTGTGTAATTGTAAGATCCAAGGCTACCTTAAAACCCTTGACTGTTTACAGGAACAATGGTGACGTGTTTGCTCTGTCCCTGTACTATAGATTGCCCTTTAACCTTTTTAGCCTTCTGCCTGGTGTGTTTAACTTGTCTAAAGTATGGTACAGTGCCTTGCGAAAGTATTCGGCCCCCTTGAACTTTGCGACCTTTTGCCACATTTCAGGCTTCAAACATAAAGATATAAAACTGTATTTTTTTGTGAAGAATCAACAACAAGTGGGACACAATCATGAAGTGGAACGACATTTATTGGATATTTCAAACTTTTTTAACAAATCAAAAACTGAAAAATTGGGCGTGCAAAATTATTCAGCCCCTTTACTTTCAGTGCAGCAAACTCTCTCCAGAAGTTCAGTGAGGATCTCTGAATGATCCAATGTTGACCTAAATGACTAATGATGATAAATACAATCCACCTGTGTGTAATCAAGTCTCCGTATAAATGCACCTGCACTGTGATAGTCTCAGAGGTCCGTTAAAAGCGCAGAGAGCATCATGAAGAACAAGGAACACACCAGGCAGGTCCAAGATACTGTTGTGAAGAAGTTTAAAGCCGGATTTGGATACAAAAATATTTCCCAAGCTTTAAACATCCCAAGGAGCACTGTGCAAGCGATAATATTGAAATGGAAGGAGTATCAGACCACTGCAAATCTACCAAGACCTGGCCGTCCCTCTAAACTTTCAGCTCATACAAGGAGAAGACTGATCAGAGATGCAGCCAAGAGGCCCATGATCACTCTGGGTGAACTGCAGAGATCTACAGCTGAGGCGGGAAACTCTGTCCATAAGACAACAATCAGTCGTATATTGCACAAATCTGGCCTGTATTGAAGAGTGGCAAAAAGAAAGCCATTTCTTAAAGATATCCATAAAAAGTGTTGTTTAAAGTTTGCCACAAGCCACCTGGGAGACACACCAAACATGTGGAAGAAGGTGCTCTGGTCAGATGAAACCAAAATTGAACTTTTTGGCAACAATGCAAAATGTTATGTTTGGCGTAAAAGCAACACAGCTGAACACACCATCCCCACTGTCAAACATGGTGGTGGCAGCATCATGGTTTGGGCCTGCTTTTCTTCAGCAGGGACAGGGAAGATGGTTAAAATTGATGGGAAGATGGATGGAGCCAAATACAGGACCATTCTGGAAGAAAACCTGATGGAGTCTGCAAAAGATCTGAGACTGGGACGGAGATTTGTCTTCCAACAAGACAATGATCCAAAACATAAAGCAAAATCTACAATGGAATGGTTCAAAAATAAACATATCCAGGTGTTAGAATGGCCAAGTCAAAGTCCAGACCTGAATCCAATCGAGAATCTGTGGAAAGTACTGAAAACTGCTGTTCACAAATGCTCTCCATCCAACCTCACTGAGCTCGAGCTGTTTTGCAAGCAGGAATGGGAAAAAAATTCAGTCTCTCGATGTGCAGAACTGATAGAGACATACCCCAAGCGACTTACAGCTGTAATCGCAGCAAAAGGTGGCGCTACAAAGTATTAACTTAAGGGGGCTGAATAATTTTGCACGCCCAATTTTTCAGTTTTTGATTTGTTAAAAAAGTTTGAAATATCCAATAAATGTCGTTCCACTTCATGATTGTGTCCCACTTGTTGTTGATTCTTCACAAAAAAATACAGTTTTATATCTTGATGTTTGAAGCCTGAAATGTGGCAAAAGGTCGCAAAGTTCAAGGGGGCCGAATCGCAAGGCACTGTATATTTAAAGCTTTTTTTCTTTTCTAGTTTAGTATATTATTTATATTGCTTTGTGTTGTCTTTTCTGTGTATCTGTGTGTAAATCTTAATAAACAGAGTTAAAAAAATAAATGTAAAAAAATAAAATAAAAAAAGGTATTGTCGTGCCCTCTTCTTGACTGTCTTGGTGAGTTTGGACCATGATAGTTAATTTGTAGTGTGGACACCAAGGAACTTGAAACTCTTGACACCCTCTACTACAGCCTGTCAATGTTAACGGGGGCCTGTTCGGCCTGCCTTTTTCTGTAGTCCACGATTAGCTCCTTTTTCTTGCTCACATTGAGGGACCACACTGCCAGTTCTCTGACCTCCTCCCTATAGGCCGTCTCATCTTTGTCTGTGATCAGGCTGATCACTGTTGTGTCGTCAGCAAACTAGATGATAGTGTTGGAGTCGTGTTTGGCCACGCAGTCGTGGGTGAACAGGAAGTACAGGAGGGGACTAAACACGCACCCCTGAGGGGCCCCCGTGTAAAGGATCAGCGTGGCAGCGTGGTTGTTGCCTACTCTTACCACCTGGGGGCAGCCAGTCAGGAAGTCCAGGATCCAGTTGCAGAGGGAGATGTTTAGTCCCAGTGTCCTTAGCTTAGTGATGAGATTCGTGGGCACTATGGTGTTGAACGCTGAGCTGTAGTCAATGAGCAGCATTCTCACATAGGTGTTCCTTTTGTCCAGGTGAGAAAGGGCAGTGTGGAGTGCGATTGCGTCATCTGTGGATCTGTTGGGGCAGTATGCGAATTGGAGTTGGTCTAGGGTGTCTGGGAGGATGCTGTTGATGTGAGCCATGAACAGCTGGTGCTCTCGTGCATGCTTCAGTGTTGCTTGCCTCGAAGCGAGCATAAAAGGCATTTAGCTCGTCTAGTAGGCACGCATCTGTGGTGCAGCTCGCGTCTGGGTTTCCCTTTGTAGGCCGTAATAGTTTTCAAGCCCGGCCACATCCGATGAGCATCAGAGCCGGTGTAGTAGGATTCAATCTTAATCCTGTATTGATGCTTTGCTTGTTTGATGGTTCGTCTGTGGGCATAGCGGGATTTCT
Organism: Oncorhynchus mykiss; assembly: GCF_013265735.2. Classification (NCBI taxonomy): domain Eukaryota; kingdom Metazoa; phylum Chordata; class Actinopteri; order Salmoniformes; family Salmonidae; genus Oncorhynchus; species Oncorhynchus mykiss. The sequence continues at coordinate 29,053,766 of NC_048575.1, read as the reverse complement.
TATAAGCGTCCGGAGTAGTGTCCCGTTCCTGCTTTAGCCTTTAGCTCGATGCGGATGTTGCCTGTCCACCAGTGGTCAACTCAATGGATTGGACATAATTTTTAAAGGCACCTCTCTGGAGGTGAACAAGAATACGATAGTCAACTCTGACAGAGCTCCAAAGTTCCAGAAGGACAACACCTCTGCAGCACTCCACCAATAAGGCAGTTATAGTAGAGTGGCCAGACGTATACCCTTAGAGCCCGTACTTGAAGCTGATCGAACATCTCTGGAAAGACCTGAAAATAACTGTGCAGCAACGCTCCTCATTCAGCCTGGCAAAGTTTGAGAGGATCTGCAGAGAAGAATGGGAGAAACTCCCAAATACAAGTGTACCAAGCTTGTAGTTGTAGCGTGACTCAAGAAGACTCGAGGCTGTACTCGCTGCCAAAGGTGCTTTAACAAAGTACTGAGTAAAGTTTCTGAATACTATGCAAATATAATATTTCATGTTTAATAAATTAGCAGAAATGTCTAAAAACCTAGTTTTGCTTTGTCATTATGGGGTATTTGTCACGATTCTTCAAAATCGAACCCAGAAGCAGACCAGGACAAGGAGAGTAGGAAGAAGGTGAGTATTTATTTCCAAGTGAATGGGAATGGGTAGATATATCCAGGTGGTGTAGCGGGTAGCGGTGGTGAGTTGATGGGAGTAAATAGGTGGATCCAATGGGGAAGCGGAATCCTCTGACGACCAGGCGGGAATGGGGTAAATGATCCGGGTGAGAAACTGAAGACAGAACAAACAGAGGTAAGTTCAAGGCAAGCAATACGTAACAAACAACAAAACAAATTCTATCCAACTTGAGGCTGATACTCTGGCACAACATACTGTTCATGGCTAACGATCCGGCAGGGAATGGATGTCAGGTCAGAGCTTTTGAAGGGGAGAGGTGATGATCAGGACAGGTGTGCAGATTACTGATGGGATACAGGTGCGGGTGAACATCGATCTCCCAACAAGCTAATTCGCCCGGCAACCAGACAGGATGCGTTCCAGGACACCGGAAACACACTCCAGGACAGAAACACAGGCAAACACAGACTCAGGAAGCCGGATTCGTGACAGTATTGTGTTCAGATAAAATTTATCAAATCTAGAATAAGGCTGTAACCTAACAAAATGTGGAACAAGTCAAGAGGTCTAAATACTTTCCAAAGGCTCTGTGTGTTTGTAGATATATATATATATATGTATACAGTACAAGTCAATTGTTTGGACACACCTACTCATGCTCCATGCTTCATGGTGGGAACCACATATGCAGAGATCATCTGTTCACCTACTCTGCGTCTCATGAAGACATGGCGGTTGGAATCAAAAATTTGGACTCATCATACCAAAGGACAGATTTCCACCTGTCTATTGTCCATTGCTCGTGTTTCTTGTCCCAAGCAAGTCTCTTCTTCATATTGGTGTCCTTTTAGCAGTGTTTTGTTGGCAGCAATTTGACCAAGAATGCCTGATTCACGCTGTTTCCTCTGAACAGTTGATGTTGAGATGTGTCTGATATTTGAACTCTGTGAAGCATATATTTGGGCTGCAATCTGAGGTGCAGTTAACTCTAATGAATGTATCCTCTGCAGCAAAGGTAGCTCTGGGTATTAATTTCCTGTGGCGGTCCTCATGAGAGCCAGTTTTATCATAGCGCATGATAGTTTTTGCGACTGCACTTGAAGAAACTTTCAAAGTTCTTGACATTTTACATTGACTAACCTTCATGTCTTAAAGTAATGATGGACCGTAATTTTTATTTGCTTATTTGAGCTCTTCTTGCCATAATATGGAATTGGTCTATCTTCTATCTTCTGTATACCCTCCCTACCTTGCCTTGTCACAATACACCTGATTGACTCAAAAGCATTAAGGAGGAAAGAAATTCCACAAATGAATTTTCAACAAGGCACAGCTGTGAATTGAAATGCATTCCAGGTGACTACCTCATGAAGCTGGTTGAGAGATTGCCAAGAATGTGCAAAGCTGTCAACTTAGTTTTGATTAACACGTTTTTGGTTACTGCAGGATTCCATACATGTTATTTCATAGTTTTGATGTCTTCACTATTATTCTACAATGTAGAAAAGTACATGACTGGTACTGTACATACATACAGACATACAGACACACAAATATAAACGCGACAGTATTGGTTTCATGAGTTGAAATAAAACATCCGAGACATTTTCCATACTCACAAAAAGCTTTTTCTCACAAATTTTGTGCACAAATTTGTCCCCTGTTAGTGAGAATTTCTTATTTTCCAAGATAATCAATCCACATGACAGGTTTTGCTTGTCAAGAAACTGATTAAACAGCATGATCATTACACAGGTACACCTTGTACTGAGGACAATAAAAGGCCACTCTAAAATGTGCAGTTTTGTCACACAACACAATGCCACAGATGTCTCAAGTTTTGAGAGAGCATGCAATTGACATGCGGACTGCATGAATGTCCACCACAGCTATTGGCAGAGTATGTAATGTTAATTTTGCTACCATAAGCCGCCTCCAACGTCATTTTAGAGAATTTGGCAGTAGGTCCAACTGGCCTCATAACCGCAGTCCACATGTATGGGGGTTTGCTGATGTCAACACTGTGGACAGAGAGCCCCATTGTTGCATTTTTGGGGTTTTTGGTTTGAGCAGGCATAAGCTATGGATAACGAACACAACTGCATTTTATCGATTGCAATTTGAATGCACAAAAATATTGTGACAAGATCCTGTTGCCCATTGTGAGGTCCATTTTTTAAGGTATCTGTGACCAACCTGTGCAAATCTGTATTCCCAGTCATTTTAAATCCACAGATTAGTACCTAATGAATTTATTTCAATTTACTGGTTTTCTCATATGAACTGTAACTCAGTTAAATCTTTGAAATTGTTGCATTTTGCATTTTAACTTTTTGTTCAGTATATACAGTGCATACAGAAATATTCAAAAATACACCTTGCATTAAATAATTAGTTTCCCTCATCAATCTATTCTAGCAAAAACTGGTTTTTAGAAGTTTTTGCAAAGGTACTACAAATAAAAAACAGAAATACCTTATTTTACATAAGTATTGAGACCCTTTTTTTTGTGAGCCTTGAAATTGAGCTCAGGTGCATCCTGTTTCCATTGATCAACCTTGAGATGTTTCTACAACTTGATTGGAGTCCACCTGTGGTAAATTCATACCCAAGAAGACTCGAGGCTGCAGAGACATAATAATGGTATCTACAAGTTTACCTGACTCTGGGTAAGTAGAACAAGGGCTTGACTGCCGGAATCTCGCAGTCACCCAATAAGTATAGTGTTACTTGAATCTAAACTACTCTTGCTGTAGGCCTGCGTAACAACAATGTAATAAATCCAACATCATCTCCCAGAAATAAACAGTAGGCCAATGTGTAAACTTCTTATTGCACTCAGAATTTGGTTCCTTCATTACCTGTGTGAAATACTGCCTGCAATTATGCCTAAAACATCAAGCAGCAATTACACATTTTTTTTTTCTTGTTGCCAATACAATTTTGCCAAAGGTACAGACAGATTTCAACATGCCTTCTTAAAGTATACCTGAAGTGCTTGTTTCCATGGTGATGCACCTGCCTGCAACCTATATGCTCTTAGCCTTCAACAAGCACACAGGGGTCAGTCAGCAATTTACACTGTCACCTCTAATCATGACCATTCACGCTTCAGGCTGTTATGCGCAAACCTGTCACCAAATGCCTCACACTCTGATGATAACTATAGTTTGGAATTCTGGATGTTAAATTACAATTTGACAGACTGCATGGCTGAAAAGATTTGATTGGAATCTTGGATTCTAAGAAGTGTTTATGAGTTCTTAGAATGCCTCCCTCCTCAGCTTCCTACTCTTATTAAGGCATCTCAAGCCAAGCATGTGTTATTAAACTGTGTCCTTGTTTCACCCACTGAAGTCTGTTTCTGAGATTCATTTGACAATCTTCATTTTTATGTATAACTTAAGTCTGAGAAAGTAGTATGGAACTTTATCACAAAGATTGGCTTGACAACAATAATGAACTATGACACATTATATTGAACATAAAACTCTTTATGTATTGATCAATGGAGATCATTGCATGGGTCACCATGCCAACACTTTGGTACTATCCAGGTTTCCATCCAACCTTTAAAAAAAAATTACCCCCCTTTTCTCCCCAATTTCGATCTTGTCTCATCGCTGCAACTCTACAACAGGCTCGGGAGGTGAAGGTCGAGTCATGCCGAAACAGGACCAGCCAAACCACGCTTCTGAACACTAACCTCTTAACCAGGAAGCACCAATGTGTCTGAGGAAACACACTTTAACTGACGACCAAGTCAGCCTGCAGGCATCCGGCACGCCACAAGGAGTCACTAGAGCGCAATGAGCCAAATAAACTTTCCTTGGCCAAACGCGGGCGACGCTGAGCCAATTGTTCGCCACCCTATGGGACTCCCAATCACAGCCTGGGATCAAACCCAGCTCAGTAGGGATACCTCTAGCACTGCGAAGCAGTGCCTTTAGACGCCTGCACTAATCGGGAGGCTCTCCATCCAACCTTTTTATGGGAATAAAGTACATGGGGTAAAAAATGTAATGACAGGCCTGATTTTTCTGTAAACATTCCAAATGTCAAACCTAATCAACGTCTTGGCTATATTTCCTATTCATATTGCAACTCAGTTCATGTATGTTTTCATGAAAACAAGGACATTTCTAAGTGACCCCGAACTTTTGAATGTTAGTGTATATCTCTGTGTGTGTAACTGCATACTTCATTAATGATGACATCATTCTTTGCAGACATGGAGTCTTCTCATGTGAATAATTCTCGACTCTCATAAGACATTGCATGATAGATTGAATGTTTACAAACAGTATGAGTGCCTAAGAAGACATTGCTCTGTTGCAGGTGAAAATCTTGTGAAAAGTACAATGACAGTTTACACATAGTAGGAAAAACCAATCCTGACTTGTAGAAAATTAGGCCAACCATTACTATATAAATCAATGGCATGTCATAAAAGTTAGTTAAATGGATTCCCTTGATGAGCGCAGTGAGTGAGTTTTGAACTGCTCAAAATGCAAGCTGGATCTTTTTTAGCATTACATGTTTTAGCAGCAGAACAGAAGGTAAAAAATAATTTATCCTTTTTAATAGCCGGGTCATATCTCCCGTCTTCTCCAATCATTAGTACAGTTACCCAGGGAGTTAACTAAGGCATGTAGTCAGCTCACTGGCTGAGTTTCTGGCTGTGTCCCAAATGGCACACTGCTGAGTTTCTTAGTCTGATGGTGAACCCACCCTCCTACCCCTCGGTTCCCACTACATTTTAAGTAGGTTAATTTCTCAGCTGATCTGGAATTCAATTGAAGGAGCTGACACAGATCGGGTGGTTTTCTCAGAGCATGGACTAGGTTCTACGCCTTGTTGGATCAAATTAAACACCGTCACTTGGTCACCTAGACTATACCAGTCAAGAGATTTACCTTGTAGTTAACAAAAAAACAGTCTAACCCTCACTGCTAGATGTTAGGGAATACCCCTTGTTCACACAATTAACCATCACTATTTTTGCTTTAATCCTCAATTGTTGATTTATACCTCTTTTTCTACAGGGTGCGAGTCTCCATCTCTTCCCGTATTCGAAAACTTTACATTAAGTTACCCCTATTACTATGCAACTACACAGTAAAAACTGTAGTAACAACGTAATAGTTATATAGATGTTACTATGTAAGTACATGGTAATAAGGTTGTAGTTCTATCAGTTATTACACAATTGGAACAAGGAATGTGTAATTACACATCCATATGCAGATGCTTATTCCACATGTCTAATTACTGATTGTATTACACATTTTATTTTTCCACTATGTATCTGCTTTGTAATTACATGTTTGAAAGTCACCTGTGAATTACCATATTAATAACTTAAACCAAAATCTGACCTTACATGTAAGTGCAAGGTGCCACTACCATCGAATCCGCGTGAAATACCATGGTTGATAAGTACAACAATTGTAACAAGGCACACCCTGTCATTAACTACCCGTCATTTTACATGTGTTTATTTCCATGTTATGACATGGCTCAAAGGCTAATCGAATGAAGTGTAATGCAAGAACAATTTATTTACATAAGGTATACTTGTAATGATCATCTACCTACCCAGGAGCAAGCCACTTAATGTAAAGTGAAACCCAGTAGGGTATATAACCTTTATAATCACTTTGTAACAATGTAGACAATATGCTAACCAGGATAAAATAGGCGATAGAAGAACGTTAGGTACAAATAACCCTTTGTACTTAAAATGTAACAATCTTTAAAAACCAGCTCTGTAATTAAAATATTGTTGCAGGGGATATACATGTATTATATACAATGTACTTACCTAGGTGCATTGAAGTGATTTTTTTTTTTTGTAACTCGGGATAAATAAGGAGACAGGATTTTTTTTCTTCTGTTTGACCTTTCTTTAACGGATTTGGCAAGGACGAATTTTCAAACCATTCAAATTCAGTTCCCCATTTCAGACTCCAAGCAACTATTTTAGTTAGTGAAACGTACTAACCCAGAGTGGTAAAACTAGCTAGCATTTCCCCATTATTCACTAATATAGCTAGCCAGCAGATAGTTTAGCTTACTTACTTGTGGGTTTGCTGATGATTGTTAAAAGTGGGATACACACTGTCTGCTACAGACGGAGCACACAAAGGCATGTCCTGTTGTAGCTGTCCATATAGCATCTGTCGCGTCAGGCAATCCTCTGGTATTCGGATGGCATAGCTGAGCCATCTAAGTTGGTGGTGTGTGATGGACGCCTCAATGATCCTGCAGTTGGTTATCTGCAGGATCTCTGAGTGTGGAGTACGGTCCTGTCAGGTCACTTTGAAGATTCCTCAGAGGCATTTTATGTGAAAGGCTGTAGACTGTCCATGTTTCACATCCAAAAAGGAGAGTACAGTGCAATAGGACCACTTGATTTTTTCCACATTTTGCTATATTACAGGCTTATTCAGACCCTGTGCTATTGAGCTCAGATGCATCCTGTTTTCATTGATAATCTTTGAGATGTCTCTACAACTTGATTGGAGTCCACCTGTGGTAAATTCTATTGATTGGACATGATTTGGAAAGGCACACACCTGGGGGGAGAAGGGCCTTGGTCAGGGAGATGACAAACAGAGTACCTCTATGGAGATGGGAGAACTTTCCAGAAGTACAACCATCTCTGCAGCACTCCACCAATCAGGCCTTTATGGTAGAGTGGCCAGACGGAAGCCACTCCTCAGTAAAAGGCACAACAGCCAGCTTGGAGTTTGCCAAGAGGCACCAAAAGAACTCTTAGACCATGAGAAACAAAATTCTCTGGTCTGATGAAACTAAGATAGAAATCTTTGGCCTGAATGCCAAGCGTCATATCTAGAGGAAACCTTGCACCATCTCTACAGTGAAGCATGGTGGTGGCAGCATCCTGCTGTGGTATGTTTTTCAGCGGCAGGGACTGGGAGACTAGTCAGGATTGAGGGAAAGATGAACAGAGCAAAGTACAGAGAGATCCTTGATGAAAACCTGCTCCAGAGAGCTCAGGACCTCAGACTGGGGCAAAGGTTCACCTTCCAACAGGACAACGACCCTAAGCACACAGCAGAGACAACGCAGGAGTGGCTTTGGGACAGGTCTCTGAATGTCCTTGAGTGGCCCAGCCAGAATCTGAACCCAATCTAACATCTCTGGAGAGAGCTGAAAATAGCTGTTCAGCGAATCCCATCCAACCTGACAGAGCTTGAGAGGATCTGCAGAGAAAAATGGGAGAAACTCTCCAAATACAGGTGTGCTAAGCTGGTAGCTTCATATCACATATCTGACAAGGTCTTAACTTTACCTCATTTGTATTTGTTATAACAGGAAAATAAACTCACAACAAGATCATTATTGACAATTTAATGGTGAGCTAATTACAGAAAATAGCTTACGTTTGTGATTGTGACTAAATAAAAGCAGATCATTTTAGAACTTAGACACTGTCTCGTAGACCTAACGTAACGACCTAATTTGACTTTGGTGCAGGTCCTGTTTTTCTTCACATTACCGTCTCTGGTAAACATACACTATATGAAATGAAGTCAAAGTTTATTAATCACATGCACAGGATACAAATCAAATCAAATGTATTGGTCACATACATATGTTTAGCAGATGTTATTGCGGGTGGACCGAAATTCTTGTGCTTCTAACTCCGACAGTGCAGTAATGTCTACATATACCCAAAATACACGTAAATCTAAGTAAGGAATGGATTAAGAATATATATATATATACTGTATATATATAGAGCAGCATTGGACTAAGATATAGTGGCATAGTATAGAGTAAAGTCTATACATCTAATGGGTGATGCAATATTTACACACAATTAAAGTGACTAAGATACTGTAGAATAGTATAGAGTACAGTTTATACATATGAGATGAGTAATGCAAGATACGGAGACATTATTAAAGTGGCTAGTGTTTCATTTCCTTAAAGTGCCAGTGATTCCTAATCTATGTCTATAGGCAGCAGCCTCTGATGTGCTGGAGATGGCTGTTTAACAGTCAGTGGTGTAGTATTGAATACAATACAATATATACATATGAAATGGGTGATGCAATATGTAAACACAATTTAAATGTGACTAAAATACCATAGAATAGTGTGGAGTGCAGTTTATACAGTACATATGAGATGAGTAATGCTAGATACGGAAACATTATTAAAGTGGCTAGTGATCCATTTCTAAAAGTGGCCAGTTATTCCTAATCTATGTCTATAGGCAGCTGCCTCTGATGTGCTAGTGATGGCTGTTTAGCAGTCTGGTGGCCTTGCGATAGAAGCTGTTTTTCAGTCTCTCGGTCCAAGCTTTGATGCACCTGTAATGACCTCCTCGCCTTCTGGATGATAGCAGGGTGAACATGCAGTGGCTCGGGTGGTTAATGTCCTTGATGATCTTTTTGACCTTCCTATGGCATCGGGTGCTGTAGGTGTCCTGGAGGGTGGAAAGTTTGCGTTGGGCAGACCGCACCACCCTCTGGAGAGCCTTGCGGTTGTGTGAAATGGTTACTAGCTAGCTAAACAATGAACCATAATCCCAACTCATAACGTTACTACCTTGCATGAATCTACAGGTAGCTCAAGCTAACCAACTAGGTTCAATGTCAGCTAGCTAACTAACATTAGGCTAAAACTAGAAATGCAAATGCCTCTGAGATACGAATAACATTACTACACAGATCATACATGTAACATTAGCCAGCTAAAGTTAGCTATCTAACAGTACGCTTTCACTTTCTGACCAAATTAGAAACGTATATAACATGAAAATGTAGCTAGCTAGACTCTTTTACATGTATACATGGATATATGCTTATCCCTCTCTGTCACGGATGCCATGGTTGTGCATGTAATCCAGAGACAAGAGACAGCCTTTTGTTTGTTCTCTTTTCAACTCCCTACGTATACAGTGGTTTGCGTAAGTATTCACCCCCTTGGCATTTTTTCTATTTCGTTGCCTTACAACCTGGAAATAAAATATATATATATATATTTTTTTTTTTGGGGGGGGGGGGGTAATCATTTGATTTACACAACATTTACAACAATCTTTAAGTCATACCACAGATTCTCAATTGGATTGAGGTCTGGGCTTTGACTAGGATATTTCAAGACATTTAAATGTTTCCCTTAAACCACTCGAGTGTTGCTGAAACAGGTTTCCCTCAAGAATTTCCCTGTATTTTGCGGCATCCATCATTCCTTCAATTCTGACCAGTTTCCCAGTCCCTGCCGATGAAAAACATGTTCTTGGGGTTATGAGAGGTGTTGGGTTTGCGCCAGACATAAACTTTTCCTTGATGGCCTAAAAGCTACATTTTAGTTTCATCTGACCAGAGTACCTTCTTCCATATGTTTGGGGAGTCTCCTACACGCCTTTTGGCGAACACCAAAAGAGTTTGCCAATTTTTTTCTTTAATCAATGGATTTTTTTCTGGCTACTCTTCCGTAAAGCCCAGCTCTGTGGAGTGTAGGGCTTAAAGTGGTCCTATGGACATATACTCCAAACGCCCTGTGGAGCCCTGCAGCTCCTTCAGGGTTATCTTTTGTCTCTTTGTTGCCTCTCTGATTAATGCCCTCTTTACCTGGTCCGTGAGTTTTGGTGGGTGGCCCTCTTTTGGCAGGTTTGTTGTGGTGCCATATTTTTTCATTTTTTTAGAATGGATTTAATGGTGCTTCGTGGGATGTTCAAAGTTTTGGATATGTTTTATAACCCAACCCTGATCTGTACTTCTCCAGATCTCTGTCCCTGACCTGTTTGGAGAGCTCATTGGTCTTCATGGTGCCGCTTGCTTGGTGGTGCTCCTTGCTTAATGGTGTTGCAGACTTTGGGGCTTTCAGAAAGGGTGCATATATACTGAGATCAAATTGGAATTTGTGTAATGTACATGAATGCTTTATGAAGAAAAAAATGGTGTAGTATTCTCAATGCGTTATATCTCCTGGTTAGCCTATTGTCTGCAAAGGTTGTTGAATTGTAACTACAATGTAGATTTGCTTTAATCAAAATAGTATTTTTCATTAAATCACCGTAACTGGCAATTCTTTGTTATGTCTTTACATTTTTGGTTTAGCGGAAGTGTGAAGGCATGTGGGTAGATGCATAACAAAACTTCCAAATATGTTATTGTTCAAAATAATTAAGATGGCTATTTTGAATGCTTGAATAAACCTTGAAGATGTAACAAGAAAATTAGGTGTGAGAAGTCCTGTCTTGTCTCATCATTTAAAAGGTTCCTGTTCTCCAAGACTCTTGAAGATCCATGCAGATTTGTCAATTCAAAGATCAATGTCCACAGTTTGTTCAATCTGATAATTGTTTTTATTTGTTAAACCACAGAACCACAAAAAAATATTATTTGTTTTTCTCGCAGTATGGCACTTTAGGCAATTAGTTTGTCTGAAGGATCTTAGGATCATAAAGACAAGATACATACAAAGGATTGCACTGTGGACCACAAAATCAAGGGCCCCTGAAGCAGGCGAGAGCAGGAGAAAAGCTTTGGTAATCTCCCCATAATCCTTTCTGTTCACCCTGGAGATTGTCCTCCTTTAGAAGTTTCCAGCCAGACAAAGAGGTGTATATTGTGATGGTATCAACTCTAATAGACTGGTGGGGGTTGAAGTTAAGGCTAACCATCTCACTCACTCAAATAGCCCTGGGTTCAAGCAAGACAGCTACTTTTCAATTATTTTCTAAATTAATGGGCTTGTTCCATTGAGACCTAGCCCAGACTATCAGGGATGGATGTAAGCTAAAGGAAATCGGTAGAGGAGGCGATTCAAGGATCATTCTTATGTCAAACTGTCAAGGCACCTTTCAGGGCAGTGCGTTTTTGTTATAGTACCTCATTTTGGAGGAAGTATATGCACTTTGTCTTTGTTGTGTTTGGTAGGATATTTCCCTGAACACATTTGGCCAATTTGGAGGGAATCACATCCAGAGTATGTATTTTAGTGAAATATTCAGAACTGTAGCATTTGTCTCTCACAGTATAGTTACACATCTATTGAATGCATGTGTTCTAGAAATATTAATATTAATTAATATTAACAGTAAACAACTGTTTTTGATTCTTCCATAAGCCTATTTTAAGCATCCCTTTAAGATTGTATATCTAAGATTTAGTGCGAGCAGTAATGGATAGGGGTTCAAGCAGTAAAACTTGTGAAACCCTGTAGTATTTGTTCCATGTCATTATTGTTATTTTTATGGTTCCTTTTTCTGCAGTTTTGGTGGAAAAAAATAAAATTCCTGTGAGATGAAAAGGCCAATGACTTTGCAATTTAGCAACATGGTAAAGGCCCAAGGGCCACACCCTCTCATGCAATACCATGCCAATTGGCCACATGGTAGAGCTATGACAAGCGAATGAAAAGGCATATTTTGAAAGATCAGCTCGTACCACGTGTGACCTAGAGTCATGAAATGTAGTTCATAGGTCCCTCTCCTCACAAGGAATAGATTTCCCCGGTGAAACTATTAACCATTTTGAATTTTGTGAAAATTACTTAAAATGCTACTCCTCTAGTACCGATTTGACTGATCAGCATGAAACTTGACATGTGGCATTTATGGACCAAGGTCTCGAAATGCAATATTTTCCAGACTTGTGACAAAGCAACATGGACATGGAGCAATATTGATCAATGAGCATTCACATGGACATGGTTTCGTACATAAATGCATGCAAATCAGACAAGGACCTTTGTATTGTGAGAAAAATGGGTCCACATGTTACAAACACTGTGAGCCTCAACATATGTAAGCACATTTTGATCGAACACACAGTGGCACTACTTTTTTAATCTTTATTTAACTAGGCAAGTCAGATCAGAACAAATTCTTATTTTCAGTGATGGCCTAGGAACAGTGTGTTAACTGCCTTGTTCAGGGGCAGAACGACAGCTTTTTGCTTTGTCAGCTCGGGGATTCAATCTTGCAACCTTTTGGTTACTAGTCCAACACTCTAACCACTAGGCTACCTGCCGCTGTAACAGGCACATGTTTATATCTCTTGATATGTTTGACTTAGTAATGAAATTTGACACACACACTCAGGGAGGTGAGGCTAGCTAACCTGTAGCGTATGGTTGAGTTTGGCCGCATGGTGGCGCTGATGGAAAGGACAAAACGTTCATGCAAGCTCATTGGTTCATGTTGTTTTAACTAGACTCTTGGAAAATGTTGCATTTAAAGACGTGCACAAATACAGTAGATGCTACAGTTGAAGTCGGAGGTTTACATACACTTAGGTTGGAGTCCTTAAAACTAGTTTTTCAGCCAACCACTCCACAAATTTCTTGTTAACAAACTATGGTTTTGTCAAGTCGGTTAGGACATCTACTTTGTTCATGACACAAGTCATTTTTCCAACAATTGTTTACAGACAGATTATTTCATTTATAATTCACTGTATCACAATTCCGCTTTAGAAGCGTCTGTTAGACATAATTTGAGTCAATTGGAGGTGTACCTGTAGATGTATTTCAAGGCCTACCTTCAAATTCAGTGCCTCTTTGCTTGACATCATGGGAAAATCAAAAGAAATCAGCCAAGACCTCAGAAAGACATATGTAGACCTCTACAAGTCTGGTTAATCCTTGCATGCAATTTCCAAACACCTGACGTTCATCTGTAAAAACAATAGTACGCAAGTTTAAACCCCATGGGACTACGCAGCCGTCATATCGCTCAGGAAGGAGACGTGTTCTGTCTCTTAGAGATGAACGTACTTTGGTGCGAAAAGTGAAAATCAATCCCAGAACAACAGCCAACTTCTGACTTCAACTGTACTAAACTTGGTTCCGATCGGTTCAGCGGTTCAGGAGGAGACATTTAAAGTAGTCAATATCATACAAATTTGTCCAAAATACATCAAAAGCATTTTGCATGATTTGGTTTATTTTGAGTTCTAATATTTGCCAACTCTGCTATGGAGTTGTAGAGCATGGCGCTTGCAATGGTGTTTGCATGACACTTGCAACTCTAAGGTTGTGGGTTTGATTCCCACGAGGGACCAGTATGAAAAAAGAAAAGTTTGAAAATGAATGTCTTTACTACTAAGTTGCTTTTGATAAAAGCGTCTGCTAAATGACTAAAATGTAAATGAGTACAGAAGTGTCACACCCTACGGCAATGTGTCCAAATTTTCCTGATGGTGACATAGTGGACCACAGCTTGAACCCAGGCAATGCTGCTTGCAACTTTAATTGTTGTTGTTGTTGTTGTAGAAGTGGTATGTCTAGTGAGTTTCGTCCATTTTCCATCTTCCTGACAGATTTCAGACCGTCATTGGGAGGAGGCTGACGATTCATTTTCAGACACAATAGCTGGATGGAAAAGTGCAGAATATCTAGAGCCAAGAGACATTTCATAGTTCATTGTGGGGCTGTGCTCACTATTCCTAAACAATATTCGGTGAATGATGGCTCGGGAGCGATGCACCTTCATGAGTAAATCAGGAAAAAGCCACTGTAAAGGTCAGATCATCTGTCTTTGTATTGGTTTAATGGAAACCGTGGCCATTTGCCAAGATTTTCTGTTACTTAAGGACCTCAGATTAAGTAATAACCTGGTTCCAGTTAATATCTTGCCTATACAGAGCCACCAATGCATGTCAGTCAAATGTATTTATAAAGCCCTGCTTACATCAAATCAAATCAAATTTATTTATATAGCCCTTCGTACATCAGCTGATATCGCAAAGTGCTGTGCAGAAACCCAGCCTAAAACCCCAAACAGCAAGCAATGCAGGTGTAGAAGCACGGTGGCTAGGAAAAACTCCATAGAAAGGCCAGAACCTAGGAAGAACCCCAGAGAGGAACCAGGATTCTTCTGGCTGTGTCAGGTGGAGATTTATGGCCAAGGTGTTCAAATGTTCATAGATGACCAGCAGGGTCAGATAATAATAATCACAGTGCTTGTAGAGAGAGAGAGAAATCATGTCAAATGTAATCATACTGATTCAAACTTCTTGTTCCCGCTACCGGGATCGGTATGACAACAGCCAGTGAAAGTGCAGGACGTCAAATTCAAAACAACAGAAATCTCATAATTAAAATTCCTCAAACATACAAGTATTTTACATCATTTTAAAGATTAACTTGTTGTTAATCCCACCACAGTGTCCGATTTCAAAAAGGCTTTAAGATGAAAGCACACCAAACGATTATGTTAGGTCTGCACCTAGTGACAGAAAAACACAGCCATTTTTCCAGCCAAAGAGAGGAGTCACAAAATGCAGAAATAGAGATAAAATGAATCACTAATCTTTGATGATATTCAGATGACACTCATAGGACTTCATGTTACACAGTACATGTATGTTTTGTTCAATAAAGTTAATATTTATATCCAAAAATCTCAGTTTACATTGGCGCGTTACGTTCAGTAATGTTTTGCTTCCAAAACATCTGGTGATTTTGCAGAGAGCCTCATCAATTTACAGAAATACTCATCATAAATGTTGATGAAAATACAAGTGTTATGCATGGAACTTTAGATAAACTTCTCCTTAACGCAACCGCTGTGTCAGATTTCAAAAAATCTTTACCGAAAAGCACACCATGCTATAATCTGAGTACAGGGCTCAGAGACCAAAACAAGCCATACAGATATCCGCCATGTTGTGGAGTCAGCAGAAGTCAGAAAAAGCATTTTAAATATTTACTTACCTTTAATGATCTTCATCAGAATGCACTCCCAGGCATCCCAGTTCCTCAATAAATGTTTGATTTATTCGATGAAGTGCATAATTTATGTCCAAATACCTCCTTTTTGTTTGCACGTTTAGTACACAATCCAAACTCATGAGGCGCAGGCAAGTCCAGGCGAAAGTTCAGACGAAAAGTTATATTACAGTTCGTAGAAACATGTCAAACGAAGTACATAATCAATCTTTAGGATGTTTTTATCATAAATCTTCAATAATGTTTCAACCGGAGAATTCCTTTGACTGTAGAAATGCAATGGAACGCAGGTCGCTCTCACGTGAGCGCGCGTGATCAGCTCATGCCATTCTGGAAGACCCCTGACTCAATCAGCTCTCATTCCCCCCTCCGTCACAGTAGACTCAAACAAGGTTCTAAAGATGGTTGGCATCTAGTGGAAGCCTTAGGAAGTGCAATATGACCCTATAGACACTTATTATTCAATAGACAGTGACTTGAAAATCTACTAACCTCAGATTTCCCACTTCCTGGTTGGATTTATTCTCAGGTTTTTGCCTGCCATATGAGTTCTGTCATACCTACAGACATCATTCAAACAGTTTTAGAAACTTCAGAGTGTTTATCCAAATCTACTAATCATATGCATATACAGTGCCTTGCGAAAGTATTCGGCCCCCTTGAACTTTAAGACCTTTTGCTACATTTCAGGCTTCAAACATAAAGATATAAAACTGTATTTTTTTGTGAAGAATCAACAACAAGTGGGACACAATCATGAAGTGGAACGACATTTATTGGATATTTCAAACTTTTTTAACAAATCAAAAACTGAAAAATTGGGCGTGCAAAATTATTCAGCCCCCTTAACTTCTTGCTCCTACCTGAGACGCAGATGTCTCAACTAGACACCTGGAAATGCAAATGCGCTACGCTAAATGCACTCCTATATGCCCCATAAACATCACTATTGGGTCTTTTTTTCGATTAAGTTAATACTTTGTAGCGCCACGTTTTGCTGCGATTACAGCTGTAAGTCGCTTGGGGTATGTCGCTATCAGTTTTGCACATCGAGAGACTGAAATTTTTTCCCATTCCTCCTTGCAAAACAGCTCGAGCTCAGTGAGGTTGGATGGAGAGCATTTGTGAACAGCAGTTTTCAGTTCTTTCCACAGATTCTTGATTGGATTCAGGTCTGGACTTTGACTTGGCCATTCTAACACCTGGATATGTTTATTTTTGAACCATTCCATTGTAGATTTTGCTTTATGTTTTGGATCATTGTCTTGTTGGAAGACAAATCTCCTTCCCAGTCTCAGGTCTTTTGCAGACTCCATCAGGTTTTCTTCCAGAATGGTCCTGTATTTGGCTCCATCCATCTTCCCATCAATTTTAACCATCTTCCCTGTCCCTGCTGAAGAAAAGCAGGCCCAAACCATGATGCTGCCACCACCATGTTTGACAGTGGGGATGGTGTGTTCAGCTGTGTTGCTTTTACGCCAAACATAACATTTTGCATTGTTGCCAAAAAGTTCAGTTTTGGTTTCATCTGACCAGAGCACCTTCTTCCACATGTTTGGTGTGTCTCCCAGGTGGCTTGTGGAAAACTTTAAACAACACTTTTTATGGATATCTTTAAGAAATGGCTTTCTTCTTGCCACTCTTCCATAAAGGCCAGATTTGCGCAATATACGACTGATTGTTGTCCTATGGACAGAGTCTCCCACCTCAGCTGTAGATCTCTGCAGTTCATCCAGAGTGATCATGGGCCTCTTGGCTGCATCTCTGATCAGTTTTCTCCTTGTATGAGCTGAAAGTTTAGAGGGACGGCCAGGTCTTGGTAGATTTGTAGTGGTCTGATACTCCTTCCATTTCAATATTATCGCTTGCACAGTGCTCCTTGGGATGTTTAAAGCTTGGGAAATCTTTTTTGTATCCAAATCCGACTTGATTACACACAGGTGGATTGTATTTATCATCATTAGTCATTTAGGTCAACATTGGATCATTCAGAGATCCTCACTGAACTTCTGGAGAGAGTTTGCTGCACTGAAAGTAAAGGGGCTGAATAATTTTGCACGCCCAATTTTTCAGTTTTTGATTTGTTAAAAAAGTTTGAAATATCCAATAAATGTCGTTCCACTTCATGATTGTGTCCCACTCGTTGTTGATTCTTCACAAAAAAATACAGTTTTATATCTTTATGTTTGAAGCCTGAAATTTGGCAAAAGTTCGCAAAGTTCAAGGGGGCTGAATACTTTCGCAAGGCACTGTATTAGCAACAGGGCCTGAGTAGGAGGCAGTTTACTCTGGGCACCTTATTAATCCAAGCTACTCAATACTTCTCCCAGCCATAAGAAGTTGAAAGATGTTTACACTATTTCTGCTGAACAGCGTACCACTTACCTTCACAGTTAAATGTAACTAAATGTAATCAAAAAGCAATGCCGCATACTCCAGGTTAAAATCAAACCTTTCTGGTAAAATGTTTTATAAATTGCTACACTGGAGTCATTTTTGAGGACACAAGCTCAATTACACAGCAAAAAGATGATAGAAATATGCTATTATAAGTATTTGATGATGTGTTTCCTATTCAACAAAACTGTGTGAGTAACGCTTGAAATGACATATGCTTTCTAAATGTAGTATAATAATAAAATTGCACCTTCCTTATAACCTGTAAAATACATATTTGTATGTTTAGTGTTAGAGAAGAATCGCTTAATCAAAACATCTGCCCCCATTGCTGTGAACGTATCACAGAGCTTAAAAATCCATAAATTATTTTATATTCACAGCTACAGTATATATCGATCTCTGAATTTGCTACAGTGATGAAACCATTCTCTCCTGCTGTGCTACGATGTAAGGATTGCATGCATGTCCTTTGTCAGTAGCTGTGATGTAGGGCTCAGCCATGGATTGGTGGACAGTCGAAAGAGCGAATGAAATGGTAGGAAGGACATCCCGGCTTCAGTTAGTTTCAGATTTCATTGAAAATATACTACTGTGTCCGTGAGAATCAGGGCTACCACTCAATGCCATCCATTTCGATCCATGGTTGATTTATAACTCAAAATGTCGGTTGGAACAGGTACCAGAACCATGCACGTCCGCTAAACAGGGGACTTTACATCTAAGAAGATTTATTAAAACCCCCATACCATTTTATTACATCCCTTGTAAAAAAAATAACAAGTTTACATGTGACAAACATTAAAATGTTGTCACGTGTTGAAGTTTCCATCCCCAAGATACCACTTTTATTTCACATGCTCAAATTTTCACGTGTCGTTTCATGTCATCACATGTTGCTTTTGCATGATACTTGTTATAACATTAACATAAGATCACATGTACAATTCATGTGGTTTTTCTGTAAGGGATAAGAACATGAGATACTTTTGAAGAGGAATGAACAGGAAAGGTTAAGGTTATTTCATGCACAAGTACTGGGCTAAGGCGAAATCAAACATTCATTCCTTTCCTATCTAGTTTGCTTACCCAGCTATGCATAATGTACATTTTGAAAGGTTGCATTATTTCCAGATTCCAGATGATCTAGAACAGTTCGCAAGATGGGCTACCAATGTATTGAATGTGTGTTATGCCACCAAGGGTGGCCTGTGCAATAAATACAGAAAAATGGCTTTTTGACTTAATACTTTGGCATACACAAGGCCTACCCATTGTGACTATAAATTCTTTCTGCATTCTGCCCCTGGTAGTCAAAGCTACTGGCCCGCCAGCACAGCATCCTCTTATCTATTGTGTGCTTAAAGCCGTCTATCTCTTTTCTTTGAAATGGAAGGCTACGGTAGTGTGGAGATCAGAGAGCACAGACAACTGGACTACTTGATCCGTTCCCCTGGGTGACAGATGAGGCTGCCTCCCAAATGGCAACCTATCCCCTATTTAGTGCATTACTTTTAACCGGGCCCAAGTTTGTGTAACTGATAAATGCACAATTACAAGCACACACTATGACACACACCCACACATTATTATTATTTCGTTGAATTGTTTCTTATTTTTGTGTGTGTGTAAATATGTCTATTGTATTTTTATATAGTATATATATATATATATATATATATATATATATATATATATATATATATACTGTATACACTGCTCAAAAAAATAAAGTGAACACTTAAACAACACAATGTAACTCCAAGTCAATCACACTTCTGTGAAATCAAACTGTCCACTTAGGAAGCAACACTGATTGACAATACATTTCACATGCTGTTGTGCAAATGGAATAGACAACAGGTGGAAATTATAGGCAATTAGCAAGACATCCCCAATAAAGGAGTGGTTCTGCAGGTGATAACCACAGACCACATCTCAGTTTCTATGCTTCCTGGCTGATGTTTTGGTCACTTTTGAATGCTGGCGGTGCTTTCACTCTAGTGGTAGCATGAGACGGAGTCTACAACCCACACAAGTGGCTCAGGTAGTGCAGCTCAGCCAGGATGGCACATCAATGCGAGCTGTGGCAAGGTTTGCTGTGTCAGTCAGCGTAGTGTCCAGAGCCTGGAGGCGCTACCAGGAGACAGGCCAGTACATCAGGAGACGTGGAGGAGGCCGTAGGAGGGCAACAACCCAGCAGCAGGACCGTTACCTCCGCATTTGTGCAAGGAGGAGCAGGAGGAGCACTGCCAGAGCCCTGCAAAATGACCTCCAGCAGGCCACAAATGTGCATGTGTCTGCTCAAACTGTCAGAAACAGATGCCATGAGGGTGGTATGAGGGCCCGACGTCCACAGGTGGGGGTTGTGCTTACAGCCCAACACCGTGCAGGACGTTTGGCATTTGCCAGAGAACACCAAGATTGGCAAATTCGCCACTGGCGCCCTGGGCTCTTCACAGATGAAAGCAGGTTCACACTGAGCACGTGACAGGCGTGACAGTCTGGAGACGCCGTGGAGAACGTTCTGCTGCCTGCAACATCCTCCAGCATGACCGGTTTGGCGGTGCGTCAGTCATTGTGTGGGGTGGCATTTCTTTGGGGGGGCTCGCCAGAGGTAGCCTGACTGCCATTATGAGATGAGATCCTCAGACCCCTTGTGAGACCATATGCTGGTGCGGTTGGCCCTGGGTTCCTCCTAATGCAAGACAATGCTAGACCTCATGTGGCTGAAGTGTGTCAGCAGTTCCTGCAAGAGGAAGGTATTGCTGCTATGGACTGGCCCGCCCGTTCCCCAGACCTGAATCCAATTGAGCACATCTGGGACATCATGTCTCGCTCCATCCACCAACTCCACCCTGCACCACAGACTGACCAGGAGTTGGCGGATGCTTTAGTCCAGGTCTGGGAGGAGATCCCTCAGGAGACCATCCGCCACCTCATCAGGTTCATGCCCAGGCATGGTAGGGAGGTCATACAGGCACGTGGAGGCAACACACACTACTGAGCCTCATTTTGACTTGTTTTAAGGACATTACATCAAAGTTGGATCAGCCTGTAGTGTGGTTTTCCACTTTAATTTTGAGTGTGACTCCAAATCCAGACCTCCATGGGTTGATACATTTGTGTGATTTTTGTGTGATTTTGTTGTCAGCACATTCAACTATGTAAAGAAAAAAGTATTTAATAAGAATCTTTCATTCATTCAGATCTAGGATGTGTTATTTTAATGTTCCCTTTATTTTTTTGAACAGTGTATATATATATATATATATATATATATATATATATATATATATATATATATATATATATATATATATATATATACACACATAGTTGAAGTCAGAAGTTTACATACGCCTTTGCCAAATACATTTAAACTCAGTTTTCACAATTTCTAACATTTAATCCTAGTAAAAATTCCCTGTCTTAGGTCAGTTAGGATCACCACTTTATTTTAAGAATGTTGAATTTCAGAAAAAAAGTAGAGAGAATTATTTATTTCAGCTGTTATTTCTTTCACCACATTCCCAGTAGGTCAAAAGTTTACATACACTCAATTAGTATTTGGTAGGATTGCCTTTAAATTGTTGAACCTGGGTCAAACGTTTTGGGAAGCCTTCCACAAGCTTCCCACAATAAGTTGTGCGAATTTTGTCACATTCCTCCAGACAGATCTGGTGTAACAGAGTCAGGTTTGTAGGCCTCCTTGTTCGCACACACTTTTTCAGTTATGCCAACAAATTGTCTATAGGATTGAGGTCAGGGATTTGTATTGGCCACTCCAATACCTTGACTTTGTTGTCCTTAAGCCATTTTGCTACAACTTTGGAAGTGTGCTTGGGGTCACTGTCCATTTAGAAGACCCATTTGTGACCAAGCTTTAACTTCCTGACTGATGTCTTGAGCTGTTGCTTCAGCATAGCCTAGTGGTTAGTGTGTTTGACTAGTAATTGAAAGGTGCAAGATCAAATCCCCGAGCTGACAAGGTACAAATCTGTTGTTCTGCCTCTGAACAAGGCAGTTAACCCACCGTCATTGAACATAAGAATTTGTTCTTAACTTACTTGCCTGGTAAAATAAATATCCACATAATTTCCCTCCTCATGAAGCCATCTATTTTGTGAAGTGAACCAGTCCTTCCTGCATCAAAGCACCCCCACAACATGATGCTCCCACATCCGTGCTTCACAGTTGGGATGGTGTTCTTCAGCTTGCAAGCTTCCCCCTTTTTCCTCCAAACATAACGATGGTCATCATGGCCAAGGTCCTTTGCTGTTGTTCTGGGATTGATTTTCACTTTTCGCACCAAAGTATGTTCATCTCTAGGAGACAGAATGCGTCTCCTTCCTGAGCGGTATGACGCCTGCGTGGTCCCATGGTGTTTATACTTGCGTACTATTGTTTGTACAGATGAAATTGGAAATTGCTCCCAAGGATGAACCAGACTACAATTTTCTTTCTGAGGTCTTGGCTGATTTCTTTTGATTCTCCCATGATTTCAAGCAAAGAGGCACTGAGTTTGAATGTAGGTCTTGAAATACATCTGAAGGTACACCTCCAATTGCCTCAAATTATGTCAATTAGCCTATCAGAAGCTTCTAAAGCCATGACATAATTTTCTGGAATATTCCAAGCTGTTTAAAGGCACAGTTAACTTAGTGTATGTAAACTTCTGACCCACTGAAATTGTGATACATTGAATTATAAGTGAAATAATCTGTCTGTAAACAATTGTTGGAAAAATTACTTGTGTCATGAACAAAGTAGATGTCCCAATTGACTTGCCAAAACTATAGTTTGTTAACAAGAAATTTGTGGTAAAAAAACTAGATTTAATGACTCCAACCTAAGTGTATATATGTGTAAGTGTATATATATCTAAGTGTATATACACTATTTGAATCGTTATTTTCTCATCAATCTACCCACAAAACCCCATAATGACAAAGAAAAAAAACATTTTTCTAAATTATTAATTTATTAAAAACAAAATACTGAAATAACACATTTACATAAGTATTCAGACCCTTTTCTAAGTACTTCATTGAAACAGCCTTTGGCAGCGATTACAGAATCAAGTTTTCTTGGGTATGACGCTAGCTGACAAGGTACAGATCTGTCGTTCTGCCGCTGAACAACCCACTGTTCCTAGGCCATCATTGAACATAAGAGTTTATTCTTAACTGACTTGCCTGGTTAAATAAAGGTGAAATAAAAAGAAAAGCAAAATAAGATCCCCCCCCCCTCCAAGAACTCAGTGGCCTCCATCACCCTTAAATGGAAGAAGTTTGGAACCACCAAGACCTCCTAGAGCTTGCCTTACTTCCAACAGGACAACGACCCTAAGAACACATCAAGACAACGCAGGAGTTACTTTGGGACAAGTCTCTGAATTTCCTTGAGTGGCCCAGCTGGAGCCCGGACTTGAACCCGATCAAACATCTCTGGAGAGACCTGAAATTAGATACTTGAACTTGAGAGGATCTGCAGAGAAGAATGGGAGAAACTCCCCAAATACAGGTATGACAAGCTTGTATTTTTTGTATTTTAACCAGGTAGGCTAGTTGAGAACAAGTTCTCATTTACAACTGTGACCTGGCCAAGATAAAGCAAAGCAGTGCAACAAAAACAACAACACAGAGTTACACATGGGATAAACAAACATACAGTCAATAACACAATAAAAGCTATGTACAGTGTGTGCAAATGTAGTAAGATTAGGGAGATAAGGCAATAAATAGGCAATAGTGGCAAAATAATTACAATTTTGCATTACACTGGAGTGAATAGATGTGCAGATGATGATGTGCAAGTAGCGATACTGGGGTGCAAAATAGCAAAAAAATGATTAACAATATGGGGATGTGGTAGTTGGGTGAGCTATTTACAGATGGGCTGTGTACAGGTGCAGTAATTGGTAAGCTGCTCTGAGAGCTGATGCATAAAGTTGGTGAAGCTTCAATGCTGCAGAAATGTTTTGGTACCCTTCCCAAGATCTGTGCCTCGACACAATCCTTTATCAGAGCTCTACGGACAATTCCTTCGACCTCATGGCTTGGTTTTTGCTCTGACATGCAGTCAACTGTATGGCATTATGCAGTCATGACTTTCCAAATCATGTCCAATCAATTGAATTTACCACAGGTGGACTCCAATCAAGTTTTAGAAACATCTCAAGGACGATCAATGGAAACAGGATGGACCTGATCTCATTTTCGAGTCTCATAGCAAAGGGTCTGAATACTTACGTAAGTAAGGTATTTCCATTTTTTTGTTTTTTTGCTGTCATTATGGGTATTGTGTGTAGATTGCTGAGAACATCAATTTTAGGCTGGAACTTAAGAAAATGTGGTAGGGTCTTAGGGTCTGAATACTTTCTGAAGCAACTATATAGTACAAGGATGTGAATGGGTTAGGTAGTCTCATGTCTTAGTCTTCCCAACCCTGACAGTCATTCTGAATACAGGTTGTGGGTTAATACAAATTCAAAATGATGGATATCCCCATTCTGTCTGGATTCCAATACAAATTACACATCACTTTGCAAGCCAGCATAATATGACTTGCAGGCCTGATGAGGCATGTAAACTATGAGTTTCAGCCCACTCTATTAGGGTAAAACTAGACCATCAAAAGAAGGCCTTATGAAATATATTGTAATTTAGTACACTCTTATCTAGAACAAATGCCAGTAGTGAGTGCATACATGTTCATACTGGTCCCCCGTGGGAATCAAACCCACAACTCTGGTGATGGAAACTCCATGCTCTACCAACTGAACCACACAGGTCTTGTATTGTCTTAAATAATTACATTTTAATGACAACATATTCACCTAGGACCTCACTTGGTGAAGGCTCAAAGAATACAACAACCATGTCTCCATCACAGTCATGTGTAGTACTGCTAACTCTAAAATTAATTTGATTAAACCCCTACAGCAAGGCTATTTTATCCAGATCCTCAAGGGCTGAAACATTTCTGGTTTGGGATTTTTGTGTGGTTATTCAAAGAACCATCCCATTAATGGATCTTCAGAGAGCCTAAAATGGTTCCCCTATGGAATCGTTCTGAAGAAACGTATTTGTTTCCAACTTCCACCTTTAATTTTAAGAGTGTAGTAACATTGGTACTCTTCTATTATTTATATTCTTCTCCCCCTGTCCAGGAGTCATCAGGACTGCCTTAGCCAACATGGACTGGGAGACTAATGAATTGTATACTGTATATGTTTGTAATGTATATTTTAATGGTTAACATTTTTGCCTGTAATGTATTTTTCGTTATGTCTGGTAGACTTGCTGTCTGCATTTTTTATATATTTTTTTTAATTAGTGCACTAAACAGAGAATAGGGTGCCATTTGGGATACAGCCAATATTTAACCTAGCCTCCCATATCCATTGGATGGTAAAAATGTTGGCTGCATTGCTCCTTGACCCACTTCTAGTGATTATTCTGCCCGAGGCAATTGGATTGGATTATTTTCTGCCTATAACATCTTCTTGAAAAGAGAAGAAATAATGGATTGCTGTAAGAAAACAAACATCAGTAGGGCCTCTTTTGTCCAAACTTGGTTTGATGGTGCATGATAAAATCTAAATATGGCTTCGCTCTTAAAATCCGATCAGCGGATGATCAGTGGATTCTAAGAATACAATAGAATAAGGATACAGGGAATAAGGTTTATCTATAGATTAACAATATCTGGCAGGATTGTAATGAAAACACCTTTCTTTTGAAACATTGGAACAGTTAGAAATCCAAGATGGCTTTGCTCTTAGAATCCGATCAGAGTACAAGAGGATACATTTTTTTTGTCCAGCAGGACTGGTAATGGAAAGCAACAGCCTATTTTTCATTAACATTTCATTATTTCTATTCAAACAGATAGATAGTGATCATGGATAAGTCATGAATAAATTGTTACAATGTCTCTGTCCTACCAAAATCAAATAGACACATTTTGCTCAGAAATAGTAAAACCATATTGCAAATACTTACATTAGATATGCACATAATATTGCAACTCTGTCTGTTGTGTGGGTGCCTTTCGGCTTCCCATTTATTTCTTCTCCACATTAATGTATTTTGATTTATGGCAACGGTGGGCGTGAAACTGAGAAGATTGTAACTAGTTATGTGCTCTTTCCAGACGTAAACCTTTGTTTTGTTTGTTTGTTACTTTGAGGATTTTTACACATGCAGAGACTACCTTACCAAGTAAACAAGTATTATTTTTACCCTCAAGGAAGAAGTACATAGAAAAGGGGTTGAGTAAGAAAAAGGAAAACAAGACAAACTGCACTTTTACTCCAAGAATTTACAGATCGTCTCCTAGAACGTTCCTGATATTGTTAAAAGTAAACAACCCAATTCCTGCAAACATAGTCACTGAATTCCATATTGACATATTATTCAAGGGGCCTTGTAGTGATGAAATCACACATGACTGCTTATCTTTTCTATAACCTTGTCATTGATAGCTGTGATTTCAAATAACCTAGGACACACTCCTCTTCAGTAGCAACCACTTCGTTTCTTGATCAATGATTTTATATCACAGGCGAGACCCTGCTGTGTTCTGTAGATTGCTGTTACAGAGTTCACACACAGGTTCACAAGAACACAAGTTCACCAGTTGCTCTAGGGTTTTGCCTCCGGGGGAGAGAAACAGAAAATCAAGAGCGAGAAAGAGATTGAGAATGAAAACTGAGGTAACAGGCAACACATAGTAAATCAAGGTCCTTGATCTGGTTTCAGTGTACAGCGGGGCGAGACAGTGGGTCACTTTAACCCCCCCCCCCACACACACACACACATACACATAAACACAGTGTGTGATTTCATTTGTATATGCACAAACGACTATCCCCCCTTCGCGCTCACCTCAATCATCATGAAGTGCTTCAAGAGGCTGGTCATGCCCCACCCCACATCAAGGCCAGCATGCCATGTACACTGGAACCACTCCAATTTGCCAACCGCTCCAACAAATCAATGAAAGATTCCATTTCCATTGCTGTTCACACAGCCTTAACACATCTGGACAAGAGGAACACCTATGTGAGAATTCTGTTCATTGACTTCAGTTCAGCATTCAACACTATTATTCCCTCCAAGCTTGACTTCAAGCTCAGAGCCCTGGGTCTGGACATCACCCTCTGCAACTGGATCCTGGACTTCCTGACAGGCAGGCCACAGGCTGTGAGGATTGGCAAACGGAAAAGACCACACCTCCTCCACACTGACTCTTAACACAGGGGCCTCCCAGGGGTGTGTCCTCTGTCCTCTGCTGTAGGACTCTGTGTGGCTTTGCACGACACCAACTTCATCAAGTTTGCTGACGACACCACGGTTGTAGGCCTAACCAAAAACGACGAGTCAGATCATAGGGAGGAGGTAAGTGAACTGGCATTGTGGTATTGTGATGACAACCTCTCCCTCAATGTCAGCAAAACAAAGGAGTTGATTGTTGACTTCAGGAAGCAGAGGAGGGAACATGCCCCTATCCACATCAACGGGACTGCAGTAGAGAGTGTCATGATTTATAAGTTCCTCGGCATTCACATCACTGAGGACTTGTCATGGACCAACACCACCACCATTACTCTTGTCAAGAGGGCGCAACCGCGTCTCTGCTTCCTAAGATGGTTGAAAAAATTTGGCATACTGCCCCGGGTCCTCTACAAATACTACCACTGCAGAATCGAGAGCATTTTGACCGGTTGCATCACGGCCTGGTATGGGAGTTGCTCCATCCATGACTGCAAGGCCCTTCAGCGGGTAGTGAAGACAGCCAAACACACCCCTGGGATCGTGCTCCCACCTCTCCAGGGAATTTACTCAATGGTGTATGAGGAAGACACAAAGCATCATAAAGGACCCCACACACCCCAGCCATGAGCTGTTCTCTCCCTTACCATCGGGCAGACGGTATCGGAGCATGAGGTCTGATAAAAACTGTCTCTGAGCCTGGTGGTATCTTCAAGCCATCAGACTGCTAAAGACTTGAACTGGACTGGCCATTTGCTCTGATTCTCCGCACCTTAGCAAACATGCGCACACACACACACACACACACACATGCTACACACATCACAACTGCTGCTACCAGACTATTATACTGCCCAATTCATACACTTTCCCCCCGTCCCCCTTCCCCAATGCATGTGTAAATATTGGACTATAAATTGTGACTTCCTGTATTATTCTTATGCTAAAATGTATAATTATATTCTGCTGCCGTTTACGTTATGTTTGTATTCTTGTCTTATTATTTCTTATTGTTATTGCATTTTGGAGAAGGAACCTGCAAGTAAGCATTTCGTTGGACGATGTACCGTACATATCCCATACATATGACTAATACAACTTGAAATACGCACACGCACGCACACACTCACGCACACACACACACACACACACACACACACACACACACTAATCTGGATGTCAGGTAGCCTAGCCGGCAGGTAGCCTAAGTAGATTGAACCAGTAACTAAAAGGTTGCTGGTTAAAATCCATTTGCTAACTAGGTAGAACATCTCTTGATGTGCCCTTGAGCAAGGCACTTATCCCAAAATGTTCCTGTAAATCACTCTGGATTAGAACGTTTGCTAATGGACTAAAATGGAAGTTTGTTGAACAGATTATGTACTCTTTTCAATGTGTGGAAAATTAAATATAGTACAACAGCTCCAACATTACATTGAGAACACATTTTTTATTTGTAGTGACAACTTACCTTCCTACTTTTATACTATATTTACTGTAGTATGCAATGCTTTGATGCAGGATACCTATATTTAACCCGAGTAACTCACTGCACCACTTGGGGGGCTCCTGAGTGGGGCAGCGATCTATGGCACCTCATCTCAGTCCTAGAGGCATCACTACAGACCCTTGTTTGATTCCAGGCTGTATCACAACCGGAAGTGATTGGGAGCCCCGTAGGGCAGCGCACAATTGGCCCAGTGTCGTCCGGGTTTGGCCGTCATTGTAAATAAGAATCTGTTCTTAACTGACATGCCTATTTAAATAAAGGTGAAATAATAAATAATAAAAAGATCATGGTGCTAATTCATGCGTTATCATAGTGATGAACATGATTGAATGGGTTATTTCAGGAAGGTTGCATTCTCTGTCCTACAAAGGTTGCATAGTCATTTGAAATATAATGAAAAGTGGAGAAGCTAACCTTGGCAATGAAATAAGAATCAAGATCGTAAGGATATTGGAGCAGCGTGTTATTATGAATGCATCTTAAACTGTCAAACTGTATGATTATTTTTAACAAGGCTCTTGTGAGAATCCAAATTCCATCCTAGACAGTAATGGCATATTAACTCAAAGACTTCCACACCATAACTTCCTCCCTTCAGAATCTATTTTCTAAAATTGAATTATCAGTAACTGTAAAGTAAAGAGCCTAGGGTCAGGCTCTTTTACCACCATGTATAAAGGGGTTGCCATGAATTTAACAGTAGCTTGCAGGCAGCTCGTGGCAAATATTTATTTTTATTACAATAGACCTACTGTAATATAAATACATTATCATAGCAAGTACCGTGTAATGACACACAGTACAACACTGTACAATTGAATGTATTATACTATAGAAAAGTAAATGCTACTATAATTGGAATGGATGGATGGATGGATGAGATTCATTGAGGGGAGGGGTTTGTATTTCACAGTATTTTACTATAATTACAAGGGATTGGTGCAAGCAGGTTGGCTGCTAGGTAACGTCTTTACATACATGACACCACATTCATTTATTATTTGTGTTTTATATCACTTACACTTCTAGAGGCCTTAAAGGTCCCGAACAGTCAATCTGATTCCCATGTAAAATAGCCTTTTGAGTGACAAATATCACCTAGAATTTGTTTGGGATAGAGATGCTTAACATTTTTCAAAAATAAATGTTTCTCTCATGGCAAACTACAAGGAAGTTTGAAAAGACTGGTTGATTGGGCGGGGAGCATATATCCATGAGCTCACTTTGACTGATAGTTCTTTGTAACGCCTATGTCAAGCTACTTGGATGCAGTGAGCAGTGTTGCCATCAAATCATCTCAAGCAAATGTGGTGATACACAAAGCTCCTCAATCATTTAAAATAGCATCAACGATGTACATTTTTTTTTATACATCTCTCATTTGACGTCTTTTGTGATGCATTTCACAGCAGCACTGACGGATGTGTTGACATGACAACTGTGTCAGAGTTTTGAATGACCCTCCCCCCTTTTGTTCCATGCTGGCTCAAGCCCTAGCTAGCTAGTAACTAGCAGACACAGATGAAAGGGAAAACATATACAGTGGGGAGAACAAGTATTTGAAACACTGCCGATTTTGCAGGTTTTCCTACTTACAAAGCAAATACAGGTCTGTAATTTTTATCATAGGTACACTTCAACTGTGAGAGATGGAATCTAAAACAAAAATCCAGAAAATCACATTGTATGATTTTTAAGTAATTAAATAGCATTTTATTGCATGACATAAGTATTTGATCACGTACCAACCAGTAAGAATTCTGGCTCTCACAGACCTGTTAGTTTTTATTTAAGAAGCCCTCCTGTTCTCCACTCATTACCTGTATTAACTGCACCAGTTTGAACTCGTTACCTGTATAAAAGACACCTGTCCACACACTCAATCAAGCAGACTCCAACCTCTCCACAATGGCCAAGACCAGAGAGCTGTGTAAGGACATCAGGGGTAAAATTGTAGACCTGCACAAGGCTGGGATGGGCTACAGGACAATAGGCAAGCAGCTTGGTGAGAAGGCACCAACTGTTGCCGCAATTATTAGAAAATTGAAGAAGTTTAAGATGACGGTCAATCACCCTCGGTCTGGGGCTCCATGCAAGATATCACCATGTGGGGCATCAATGATCATGAGGATCACAATGACCACAGTCTCAAAGAAAACCATTAGTAACACACTACGCCATCATGGATTAAAATCCTGCAGCCCACGCAAGGTCCCCCTGCTCAAGCCAGCGCAAGTCCAGGCCCGTCTGAAGTTTGCCAATGACCATCTGGATGATCCAGAGGAGGAATGGGAGAAGGTCATGTGGTCTGATGAGACAAAAATAGAGCTTTTTGGTCTAAACTCCACTCGCCGTGTTTGGAGGAAGAAGAAGGATGAGTACAACCTCAAGAACACATCCCAACCGTGAAGCATGGAGCTGGGAACATCATTCTTTGGGAATGCTTTTCTGCAAAGGGGACAGGACAACTGCACCGTATTGAGGGGAGGACGGATGAGGCCATGTATTGCGAGATCTTGGCTCACAACCTCCTTCACTCAGTATGAGCATTGAAGATGGGTCGTGGCTGGGTCTTCCAGCATGACAACGACCCAAAACACACAGCCAGGGTAACTAAGGATTGGCTCTGTAAGAAGCATCTCAAGGTCCTGGAGTGGCCTAGCCAGTCTCCAGACTGAAAATCTTTGGAGGGAGCTGAAAGTCCGTATTGCCCAGCGACAGCCCCGAAACCTGAAGGATCTGGAGAAGGTCTATATGGAGGAGTGGGCCAAATCCCTGCTACAGTGTGTGCAAACCTGGTCAATAACTACAGGAAACGTATGATCTCTGTAATTGCAAACAAAGGTTTCTGTACCAAATATTAAGTTCTGCTTTTCTGATGTATCAAATACTTATGTCATGCAATAAAATGCAAATTAATTACTAAAAAATCATACAATGTGATTTTCTGATTTATTTTTTAGAATCTGTCTCTCACAGTTGAAGTGTACCTATGATAAAAAATTATAGACCTCTACATGCTTTGTAAGTAGGAAAACCTGCAAAATCGGCAGTGTATCAAATACTTGTTCTCCCCACTGTAAGTATCTTTGCCATAGATGAATAGTGTTAATGTTTAATTATATTTGCTGACACTCTACAGTAAAATTTTGGCACCAGTAGAGCGGGTATCTACAGTGCCTTGCGAAAGTATTCGGCCCACTTGAACTTTGCGACCTTTTGCCACATTTCAGACTTCAAACATAAAGATATAAAACTGTATTTTTTTGTGAAGATTCAACAACAAGTGGGAAACAATCATGAAGTGGAACGACATTTATTGGATATTTCAAACTTTTAACAAATCAAAAACTGAAAAATTGGGTGATGATAAATACAATCCACCTGTGTGTAATCAAGTCTCCGTATAAATGCACCTGCACTGTGATAGTCTCAGAGGTCCGTTAAAAGCGCAGAGAGCATCATGAAGAACAAGGAACACACCAGGCAGGTCCGAGATACTGTTGTGAAGAAGTTTAAAGCCGGATTTGGATACAAAAAGATTTCCCAAGCTTTAAACATCCCAAGGAGCACTGTGCAAGCGATAATATTGAAATGGAAGGAGTATCAGACCACTGCAAATCTACCAAGACCTGGCCAACCCTATAAACTTTCAGCTCATACAAGGAGAAGACTGATCAGAGATGCAGCCAAGAGGCCCATGATCACTCTGGATGAACTGCAGAGATCTACAGCTGAGGTGGGAGACTCTGTCCATAGGACAACAATCAGTCGTATATTGCACAAATCTGGCCTTTATGGAAGAGTGGCAAGAAGAAAGCCATTTCTTAAAGATATCCATAAAAAGTGTCATTTAAAGTTTGCCACAAGCCACCTGGGAGACACACCAAACATGTGGAAGAAGGTGCTCTGGTCAGATGAAACCAAAATTGAACTTTTTGGCCACAATGCAAAACGTTATGTTTGGCGTAAAAGCAACACAGCTCATCACCCTGAACACACCATCCCCACTGTCAAACATGGTTTGACAATGATCCAAAACATAAAGCAAAATCTACAATGGAATGGTTCAAAAATAAACAAATCCAGGTGTTAGAATGGCCAAGTCAAAGTCCAGACCTGAATCCAATCGAGAATATGTGGAAAGAACTGAAAACTGCTGTTCACAAATGCTCTCCATCCAACCTCACTGAGCTCGAGCTGTTTTGCAAGGAGGAATGCGAAATTTTCTCTCGATGTGCAAAACTGATAGAGACATACCCCAAGCGACTTACAGCTGTAATCGCAGCAAAAGGTGGCGCTACAAACTATTAATTTAAGGGGGCTGAATAATTTTGCACGCCCAATTTTTAAGTTTTTGATTTGTTAAAAAAGTTTGAAATATCCAATAAATGTCGTTCCACTTCATGATTGTGTCCCACTTATTGTTGATTCTTCACAAAAAAATACAGTTTTATATCTTTGTGTTTGAAGCCTGAAATGTGGCAAAAGGTCGCAAAGTTCAAGGGGGCCGAATACTTTCGCAAGGCACTGTAGCTAAATATACCATGTCCCTCCTCAAACATGCCTTCTCCGATGTTGGTTACAATGCAGAACTTATTTAAATTAGGTACGAGATGTCACCCCACCCTCTTGATAACCATGCCTCCTGAATCCAAGTGTTTGACACGGGGTAGGAGACCATTAACTTTATGATCAAACTTTATCAATGTAGAAGCAAAAGTCATATTTCATACTTTGGTCATGATACCTCTATCTGTTTTCATCCAAATACCATCTAATTTCATAAAAAACATGACTTTGACTGTTCATGACCTTTATCAAAGGTTTCCAAAGGCAACTGCAGGGCAAACAGACCAAAAGGACATGGCAAAATGTCAACCTTTTAAGATACATATTTTCATATTTTTCCTAAATTCACAAAGTCTACATTTCAAATACAATTTAGTTCAAATTCAAAATAATTAACAATTCAAACAATAAGCAATCTATCCAATTTAAGTTAATCAACTCAAAACAAACAGCATCAACAACAGCATAAATTTAATAAAAAAATAACAAATAATAACTGGTAACAATCATCAGTCCATCACTTACGTAGACAGTAATGGTTGGTCTGGTGGAGTGGTTGAGATTGTGTTTGTGTCTTTGTTGGGAAAGGGGTGGAGTCTGGGCAGTCAGTTGCTGGATGGAGGTGGCAATTGTGGTTGGTCGGTGCTGGTCTTGGGGCTGGGACCGGAAAAACCTGGGTTGGTGTTGGTACCAGGACTGGAAATCGTACGGCTACCTGGGCTGAAAAACCAGGTGTTGTGCGGGGTCTGGTGCTGGGACTGGGAGAAACAGGAACCAGAAACTGGGGCTGGGGCTAGTGATGGGTTGGGATCTGTGGAGGGGAGGAAGGACAACCTGAGGAACAGGTTGACACACAAGGGAGCCTTAGACCCAGAGGTCAAGTGTGGCACTCTATAGTTTGCTCGCTCCAGGTGAATGTTTGTTGTTTGGTCCCTTCTCCGTGCCTCTTCCTGTGTATTGACTGGGTCTGTTGCTGGAAATGGTACTGGTGTTGCATCTGCAGAGTGGAGGAAGGACAGTCAAAGGAGAGAACAGACACACCTGGAAGCACAAATCCCGGAAGTCAGTGATGATACTCCCCTGTGGCTTGCTCACTCCGGGTGTAGGCCTAGAGCTTTTGTCCTTCCTCCGTGCCTCTTCAGGTCTGGTGATTAATGGTTCCTGGTTCTGGTCTAGTTCTGTGAGAGTTATACATTTAGAGGGAGGAAGGGTGAAAGGGATAAAGAGAGAGCAGGGGGTTGGGGTTGGTGGAGGGCCTGTCCATCTGCCTGGGTTGGTGTTGGAGGAGGAGCGATGCAGTGACAAAGCTGGATTCCGGATGCTTGAAGACAGAGGGAGCAAACAGGGCCCAGACCCACCTGGCCACGGAGCACTCACAAACAGTTGGTGGGTGTGTTCAGTACGATTACTTCCATGGGGGCAGTTCTCTGTACGTACCTTGTACTGTCTATAGGTGGATTCCCTAGTGGGGAGGCAACCATGAGCAGCCGTCTGAGGAAAGTCCTTCTATTTGGAGTGTGTTGTCAGGGTCATGATGGGTTATTGGGGGATCCAGGTCTGATAATTGCATTGGAGATTTGGATGAGGGCCTCAGCGGGTTGAGGGGGGTGGTCCGTGGACTTGGGAGTCAGGTCAGGCCATAGTCAAGCCACTGTTACCTTTCCTTCGTCCCCAGTCCTTCAGGTATCGGAGTGGTCTGTGAACTAGGGGAACAGCACCAGCCGCGTTAAAGACACTGTTACTAGCACTGTCCCCAAGTCTGTCAATAGAAAATCCAAGACAGAGAAAATATGGTAGATAGAAGGACACAACCCTAGAAAATGCTCACCACGCCTGGTGTGGTTAATGAAGAGAAACCAGAGTCTAATATATTGTTTACGGTTTGAGACTTGCTGCCACTATAGAGACTTGCTGTGCCTATCTGTCCCCTATACATCTTAAGTTTTTGGGGAACTATAACCACATTGGAGTTAAATTGGTACAGCAGTCTCACTCACAATGTAAAAAATAGCTGTCACGATCGTCGTAGTGAGGAGACCAAAGCGCAGTGTGATTAGAATACATACTTTTTAATGAATGACGAAGAACACTTAACAAACTATATAAAACAACAAACCTAACGTGACGCTATATTATACTAGTGCAGCCACAGGCAACTAGACATAGACAATAACCCACGAAATACCCAAAGAAGATGGATGCCTAAATATGGTTCACAATCAGAGACAACATTAAAGAGCTGCCTCTAATTGAGAACCAATCTAGGCAACCATACACATACATAAACACCTAGATGATAAACAACCCCACAAACCTACAAAACCCTTAGACAGTACAAAAACACATACATCACCCATGTCACACCCTGACCTAACCAAAATATATATAGAAAACAAAGAATACTCAGGTCAGGGCGTGATTTCATTGGGAACTGTGGTGAATACATACCAAGCTCAGATTTCTCACTTCCTGTTTTGATTTCTCCTCAGGATTTTGTCTGCCATATGAGTTCTGTTATACTCGCAGACATCATTCAAACAGTTTTAGAAACTTTAGAGTGTTTTCTATCCAACAGTAATAATAATATGCATATATTAGCAACTGAGACTGAGGATCAGGCCGTTTACTTTGGGCAACTTATTCATCCAAGCTACTCAATACTGCCCCCTATTCATAAGAAGTTGTAATGAGCCACTAGTGCTCAAAAGGTTTTTGCGCTCCATAAATACAGTACGGTAGTGTATTCTGTGGGGTCAAATCACAGTATCGTTATTATTTCCCAGGACAAAACATGTTCCCACAATGCACCAAAATTTACAGTATGCTGCAGTGAAACGTTTCAGAGTACTTTACTGTTAATAATTCAAAAACTTACTGTATAATTTACAGTTTTCCATTACAGTACAAATATGTTGCTTCCATCGTCACTTCTCCCCACTTAACAATAGAAATAACACATGCATGTCAAAAATCCAATAAAGGGTCTCCAAACAGAAAGATATTAACATAGGTATTCCTCTATTCAACTCCCCCTGTCCAGGAATCATCAGGACTGCATAGTCATACAATACGTTACATTGGTATACATTGGTAACAAAATGTTCTCCTCCTGTCCAGGATGGTCTTATTACTGTACTTTATGGCCTAGCTGTATATTACAGCATTCATACAGTACACTGCAAAAATACCTTTCTTAAATGTTTGTATCACGACGCAGGATATGATCGAGATGGAGGCACATGGTTCAGTTCTCAGAAAATTGATTATAACAAAGGGGCCGGCAAAAGGGCAGGTCGAGGGCAGGCAGAGGTCCTAAAGCCAAGGCAGAGTCAAAAAGGGACAGAATGGCAGGCAGGCTCAGGGCAGGCAGAAAGTTTGGAACCGGGAAGACGAGAAAACAAGAACTAGAGAACTGGAGAAATGGGAAATACGCTGGTAAGACCTGACAAAACAAGACAAACTGGCAACAGACAAACAGAAAACAGGAGACAAAGGGATGTGAGACAGATGTTTAATCTTAGACACATGGAAAGTGGGATGAATACAGAGGGTTCAGGGCAACAGAAGATGAACAGCAGTGGGGCTAAGGATTTTAGAGATGGGGAAAGGGCTGATAAAGCAGGGGCAGATCCCGAGTGGAGAGCCATACACTCTGCCCAAAACCATAATTTGCAAATAAATTCATTAAAAATCCTACAATGGGATTTTCTGCATTTTTTTTCTCATTTTATCTGTCGTAGTTGAAGTGTACCTATGATGAAAATTACAGGCCTCTCTCATCCTTTTAAGTGGGAGAACTTGCACAATTGGTGGCTGACTAAATACTTTTTTGCCCCACTGTATATATATAAAAAATCTCAGTTTACATTGGCACGTTACGTGCAGTAATGTTTTGATTCCAAAACATCCGGTGATTTTGCAGAAATACTCACAATAAACATTGATAAAAGATGCAAGTGTTATTCACATTATTAAAGATAAATGTATCCTCTGTGCAACCGCTTTGTCAGATTTAAAAAAAAACTTTACGGAAAAATAATAATCTGAGAACGGCGCTCAGAACCCAAAGATATAGCCGCCATTGTGGCGTCAACAGAAGCTACAAAAAACACTATAAATATTCACTAACTTTTTAATATCTTCATCAGAAGGCAGTCCCAGTTCGACAATAAATGACTGATTTGTTCCATAAAGTTCCAAAAAGCCCATAATTTAGCCACTTGATGTTAGCTTGTTCAGCCCAGCATTCAATCCTCAAAAAACACAAGCAATTCCTACAGACAAAAACTCAAAAAATTCCGTTACAGGTCGTAGAAACAAGTCAAATGATGTATGCAACCCATATTTAGGATGTTTTAAACACTAATCAGCAATAAGGTTCCAACCTTTCATCCAAAAGTGAAAATGCTGCCTAGCCTCAACAGGTTTTAACCTCTCTTGGATAGGGGGCAGTATTTTGACGTCTGGATGAAAAGCGTTTCCAATGTAAACTGCATGCTACTCAGGCACAGAAGCTAGGATATGCATATAATTGGTAGATTTGGTAACTCTAAAGTTACTAAAAATGTCTGTGAGTATAACAGAACTGATATGGCAGGTGAAACAATAGAATAATATATTTCAGCCTACCTCCATTTTCAATGGCTATCGCTTTAATTAATTAAGGCCAAGTCCTCCCAGATTGCAGTTCCTGGGGCTTCCACTAGATGTCAACAGTCTTTAGAAAGAGTTTCAGGCTGGTTTTCGGAAAAATTAGCCAAAAATTGTAGTTTTTCTGGGGGCTCCCATTTTGGCTGTAGTGTTTTCAAGCACATGGAAGAGAGCACGTTCTTTGGTATTTTTCACCGGTAAAGACAATAACGATTCTCCATCTTAAATGTTATCGTTTATTTACGTATAAGGGTACTTAAGGTTTGAGTATAAACGTTTTTTGACTTGTTTGGAAAAGTTTATTAGTAACGTTTGGGATTCATTTTGTATGCATTTAGATGGAGGGAAAATGGATGGATTATTGACTGAAGCGCTCCAGCTAAACTGAGTTTTTATGGCTATAAAGAAGGACATTATCGAACAAAAGGACCATTTGTGATGTAACTGGGACCTTTTGGAATGCCAGCAGAAGAAGATCATCAAAGGTAAGGCATTTTTTATATCGCTATTTCTTACTTTTGTGTCGCACCTGCCTGGTTGAAATATGTTTTTCATGTGTTTGTGTGCGGGGCGTTGTCCTCAGATAATCGCATGGTCTGCTTTCGCCATAAAGCCTTTTTGAAATCTGACACAGTTGCTGGATTAACAAGAAGTTACGCTTTATTTTGATGTATTACACTTTAGATTTTATGAAAGTTAAATATTTATAATAGTGTAGTTTGAATTTCACACTCTGCAATTTCACCGGATGTTGGCCAGGTGGGACGCTACCTGGCCAACATCCGGTGAAATTGCAGAGTGCGAAAATCAAACTACACTATTATAAATATTTAACTTGAAAAGGGAATGAAAAGTGTGGCTTTGGAAAACCTATCCACAACCGTAAGGATGGTGGTGTTTCCATCTGATGGGAGGAGACCAGTGACAAAATCCAGGGACCTGGGGTGGTGAGGAACAGGGAGTGGTTGAAGGAGGCCAGCAGGAGCTTGCCGCTGAGTATTGTTCTGCCCATACACAGTGCAGGCGGCGACAAATGCGGAGACATCAGGAACCATGGTTGTACACCAAAAACGTAATTGAATGAAAGTCAAGGTCTGATGGGAGCCGGGATGACAGGTAAGTTTAGCGGAATAAGCCTATTCCAGGACCGGGAACCTGGCCGAATCAGAGACAAACATCTGGTTAGCTGTCCCCCTGGGTCCGGCTGGGAACACTGCGCCTTGCGGACCAGGCTCACGATACCCAAGACAAGGGTAGCTGCAAGACAGGATGTAGGGAGGATGGTCTCTGGGTCAGAGGGTGTAGCCATAGAACTATACAGGTGAGAAAGGTTATCAGGCTTAACATTATTGGACCCAGAGGCGGTAGGAGATTGTAAAATGGAACTGAGTGAATAACAGAGCCCAACGAGCCTGCCTTGAGTTGGAGCGTTTGGCGGTGCAAAGATATTCTAGATTCTTATTGCCGGTCCACACTAAGAATGGGGGTGTTCCGCCCCTTCAAGCCAATGCCTCCACTCCTCCAGGGCCATCTTGACTGCGAGAAGTTCCCGATTACCAACATCATAGTTCCTCTCAGCGGGATTATGGCAATGGGATGTTAGGGCAGGGATGCAACTTTTCCTGGGCAGAACGTTGGGACAGAACGGCCCAACATTAGATGCATTGACCTCCACCACGAACTGATGGGACGGGTCCGGATGGATTAGGATGGGGGCAGCGGTGAAAGATCCACAAATGCCCGGTCAGCAGCTGGGGACTACTTGAACGGAACCTTGGGAGAGGTGAGTGCAGAGACAGCCAGGGTGCTGTAACACCGAATGAAGCAATGGTAAAAGTGTGCAAATCCCAGGAAACTTCTTAGCTGCGCTCTAGATATGGGTTGGGGCCAATCCACCACCACTCTCACCTTGCCAGGATCCATCTGAACGTTCCCTGCAACAATGACGTATCCCTAAAAGGAGATAGTGGGGCGATGAAATTCACATTTATCCGCATTGACAAACAGCTGGTTCTCCAGGAGGTGCTGGAGGACTTGCTCTTGAGCCGAACGGGAAAAGGCAAGGATGTCGTCGAGGTAGACAAACACAAACCAGTTTAACATGTCAAGGAGTACATCGTTGAACAGGGCCTTGAACACTGCAGGAGTAATGGTTAGTACCAGGACTTCTCAGAGGTCCTGGTACTCCGCAGGAACAGTGGAGAGATCTAAGGCTTTTACCAAGCCCGCAGGAGGACGTCCTGGGCAGTGGTGTAAAGTACTACTTAAGTACTTTTACTTCACTACAGTCTTTAAGAAAACAATGTACTTCTTACTGCCTACATTCTCCTTGACACCCAAAAGTAGTCTTTACATTTTGAATGCTTAGCAGGACAGGAAAATAGTCAAATTCATGCATTATCAACCGAACAACCCTGATCATCACTACTGCCTCTGATCTGACGGACTCACTAAACATACATGCTTTGTTTGCGCGTGCCATAAAAAATAATTAAATAAGGAATTTGAAATATTTTCATACTTTTACTAAAGTATTACTTCTAGGCGTGTACACCATCCACCGTTTCCAAGTATATTACTCGCTAATGTTCTGTCCCTGGACAAAAATTGGACAAACTCAAGGCTAGGAGCTCCATCCAGAGAGACATCAGGGACTGTAACATACCCATACATAGCTCAGCATTCAACACCATAGTACACTCAAAGCTCATTATTAATCCTGGGGCCCTGGGTCGGAACGTTAGCCCTGTGCAACTGGGTCCTGGACTTTTTTTAAAATTACCTTTATTTAACCAGGCAAGTCAGTTAAGAACAAATTCTTATTTTCAATGACGGCCTAGGAACAGTGGGTTAACTGCCTGTTCAGGGGCAGAACGACAGATTTGTACCTTGTCAGCTCGGGGGTTTGAACTTGCAACCTTCCGGTTACTAGTCCAACGCTCTAACCACTAGGCTACCCTGCCGCCCCCCGCCGACTTCCTGAAGTGCTGCCCCCAGGTGGAGAAGGTAGGAAACAACACCTCTAATTTGCTTATCCTCAACACATGGGCCCCACAAGGGTGCATGCTGAGCCCAATTCCTGTTCACCCATGACTGTGTGGCCACTCACGCCTCATCAAGTTTGGAGACTGATTACCAACAATGACGAGACTACAGAGGGGTGGTGAGGGCCCTGTTTGAGTGGTGCCAGGAAAATAACATCAACAAAACAAATCAACTGATCATGGACTTCAGGAAACAGCATAGGGAGCATGCCCCTATCCACATCGACAGGACCCCAGTGGAGAAGGTGGAAAGCTTCAAATTCCTCGGCGTACACATCAATGATGATCAGAAATTGTCTACCCACACAGACAGTGTGGAGGAGAATGTGCAACAGTGCCTCTTCATTCTCAGGAGATTGAAGAAATGTGTCTTGACCTCTAAAACTTTTACAGATGCACAATTGAGAGCATCCTGTTGGGCTGTATCATTGCCTGGTATGGCAACTGCACCTTCTGAAACCACAGGGCTTGCCAAAGAGTGGTGCGGTCTGCCCAACGCATCACCGGAGGCAAACTTCCTGTCCTCGGGACACCTACAGCACCCGATGTCACAGGAAGGACAAAAAGATCATCAAAGACATCAACCACCCGAGCCACGGCCTGTTCATTCCGTTATCATCTAAAAGGCAATGTCAGTACAGGTGCATTAAAAGCTGGGACCGAGAGACTGAAAAAAAGCTTCTATCTCGAGGCCATAACTAGCCGGCTTCCACCCGGTTATGTAATCCTGCACCTTAGAGCCTGCTGCCCTATATACATAGACTTGGAATCACTGGCCACTTTAATAATGGAACACAAGTCACTTTAATAATGTTTACATACCGCTTTATTCATTTCATATGTATATCCTGTATTCTACTGTATTTTAGTCATTGCAACTCCGACAATGCTAGTCCTTATATATAAACATTTCTTAAATCCATTATTTTACTATTAGATTTGTCTGTATTGTTGTGAATTGTTAGATACTACTACAGCATTTCCCTACACCCGCAATAACATCTACTAAATATGTGTATGTGGTCAATAAAATATGATTTGATTTGTGTACAGCATAAGCAAATCTAATATGTCAATGGCAAGTGAGGCCAGCTACTGCATTCTCCATCTTTCTCTCCCACAAGCACACGTGTGTGTACACACATATCACAGAAATCAACACACACCCGCGTGTGTCTGTGGTGTGTTTGTACACATGTAGTACTAAACACTTCAAAAACAACAACCAGATGAATCATACATTTGGCATATTTGAGCATAGAACAAGTCAAATAACAATGCTATATGACGTTAAACTATTTAATTCTGAAATGCATTTC
Source organism: Oncorhynchus mykiss (assembly GCF_013265735.2). Lineage (NCBI taxonomy): Eukaryota > Metazoa > Chordata > Actinopteri > Salmoniformes > Salmonidae > Oncorhynchus > Oncorhynchus mykiss. The sequence goes on along the minus strand of NC_048575.1, from coordinate 29,011,659 downwards.
AAAATACATACGTTGAAATTATTTTAATGATATTTGAACATTTTCTCAAAATCCCAACTTTGATTGTTATTATCTATCATACTTTCTGTGTCAATCTTAAAATGTCAATGTGGCCTGTACGTGCACTTGTACTCTGCTGGCACCAAATTTCATTCACACCAAAACCGAATTTGTTCAATGGCACATTTTGATATTGCACTAAATATAGTGCCTTCGGAAAGAATTTAGACCCTATGACTTTTTCCACTCTATGTTAGGCTACAGCCTTATCCTAAAATAGATTAATTCATTTTCCCCTCATCAATAAACACACAATACCCCATAATGACAAAGTAAAAGCAGGATTTTAGATTTTCTTTTATTTTTATTAAATTTAAAAAACTGAAATATCACATGACTATTCAGACTTTTGTTGAAGCACCTTTGGCAGCAATTACAGCCTCGAGTCTTCTTGGGTATGACGTTAAAAGCTTTGTATACCTGTATTTGGGGAGTTTCATTCTTCTCTGCAGATCCCCTCAAGCTTTGGCAGGTTGGATGAGGAGCGTTGTTGCACAGCCACAACCATGCTTCATCGTAGGGATAATGCCAGGCTTCCTCCAGACGTGATGCTTGGCATTAAGGCCAAAGAGTTCAATCTTGGTTTCATCAGACCAAATAATCTTGTTTCTCATGGTCTGAGAGTCTTTAGCTGCTTTTTGGCAAACTCCAAACGGGCTGTCATGTGCCTTTTACTGAGGGGTGGCTTCTGTCTGGCCAATCTACCACAAAAGCCTGATTGGTGGAGTGCTACAGAGGTGGTTGTCCTTCTGGGAGGTTTCCGAACTCCACTGAGAGACTCTGGAGCTCTGTCAGAGTGACCATCGGGTTCTTGGTGACCTCCCTGGCCAAGGCCCTTCTCCTCCGATTGCTCAGTTTGGCCAGGTGGCCAGCTCTATGAAGAATCTTGGTGGTTCCAAACTTCTTCTGTTTAAGAATGATGGAGGCCACTGTGTTCTTGGGGACCTTCAATGCTGCAGATATTTTTTGGTACTCTTCTCCAGATCTGTGTCTCGACACAACCTGTCTTTGAGCTCTACAGACAATTTCTTGAACCTCATGGCTTGGTTTTTGCTCTGACATGCACTGTCAACTGTAGGGCGTTATGTAGGCAGGTGTGTGACTTTCCAAATCATGTCCAATCAATTGAATTTACCACAGGTGGACTCCAATCAAATTTTACAAACATCTCAAGGACGATCAATGGAAACAGGATGGACCTGAGCTCAATTTCGAGTCTCATAGCAAAGGGTCTGAATACTAGTGTAAGTAAGGTATTTCCATTTATTTTGCTTTGTCATAATGGGTATTGTGTGTAGATTGCTAAGGATGTTTTATCGAACACATTTTAGAAGGCTGGAACTTAAGAAAGTGTGGAAAAAGTGTTAGGGTCTCAATACTTTCTGAAGGCACCGTATAGTACAAGGATGTGAATGGGTTAACCTGTCTACGATACTGGTTCCCAATTGGGGATCAACCCTCCCACGTTCAGCTGAAACGGTGGCGCATGGAACGCAAAAATATTCTTAAAAATATTTAACCTCCACACATTAACAAGTCCAATAGCTCAAATGAAAGATAAACACCTTGTTCATCTAGCCAGCAAGTCAGATTTCTAAAATGTTTTACGGCGAAAACATAGCACATATATATGTAAAACCACCACCAGACACAGCTCATTTCAATAGCCAAAACATGCAATCAACAAACGCAGGATTAAAAAATAAATCGCTCACTAACCTTTTGAAAATCTTCATCAGATGACAGTAATATGACATATTACACAGTACATATTTTTTTTTTTTCAATAATATGCCATTTATATCCATAAATGTCCATTTACAGTGAGTTCACCTTCAGAAATTACTCAAAAATGCCCGCAGGAAATCTATGTAGCGCGGCAAGATAACGTAAATAGACATCATAAACTTTGACTAAATATACATGTTCTACATATAGTTAGAAAGATACACTGCTTCTTTATGCAACCGCTGTGTTAGATTTATTTTTAACGTTACAGAAATCGCACACTATTCCATATGCTGAGACAGCGCTCAGTTCCAAGCTACATTTCCACGTAATGTTGGAGTCAACAGAAACACAGATTTAAGCATAAATATTCCCTTACCTTCGATGGTCTTCGTTCAGAATGTTCTGGAAGGCTTCATACTTACCCAATACATAGTTTGGTTTCAAGTCTTGCGTCTTTGTATTAGCTACTGCTAATAACATCAGCTGAAATGCACCCAAAACGTCCTCTGGTCCGGATAAGTTGCGCATCAAAACTTCAAAATTACACATTATATGTCGACTAAACAGGTCAAACTAAGTGCAGAAGCAAGCTTTATGATGTTTTAGACATGCAAAACAAACTTCAATTCAATCGGCCATCGTCTGCCCTTCTCTTGAGTGCTGGAAACAAAGGAATGGCTGGGACCAATTCGCGCCCATACGCACAGCCTATTCTCTCGTGGCACGCACTAATTTCACTCCCATAGGGTCAATTCTCGCGGGATTTGAACGATTTGAAGCTCTAATGAAAGAGGACATCTAGCGGAATCATAGCTCGTTGGGAAGGGTGGGGGCCATGACGTCAAAGTTGCTCCAACTTTCATGGCCACAAAAACTAGTTTGGAAGAATGCCTGCCCTGTGAGTTCTGCTATACTTACAGACATAATTCCAACGGTTTTAGAATCTTTAGAGTGTTTTCTATTATTTGCATATATTAGCAATTTTTGACAGATTTCTTTTCCAGTTTACTAGGGGTACCCAATCTCTCCAAAGGGGGCGTATGTCTGCCATATCCTTAACAGGTTTTAAGGTAGTCTCATATCTAAGTCTTCCCAACCCTGACAGTCATTCTGAATACAGGTTGCAGGTGAATACAAATTCAAAATGATGGAAATCCCCATTCTGTCTGGATTCCAATAGAAATGACACATCACTTTACAAGCCAGAATCATGTGACTTGCAGGCCTGATGAGGCCTGTAAACTATGAGTTTCAGCTCACTGTACTAGGGTAAAACTAGACCCTCGAAAGAAGGCCTTATGAAACATGTAAAAAAATATGTTGTAATTTGGTAGACACTAGAACATATGACAGTAGTGAGTGCATACATGTTCATACTGGTCCCCCGTGGGAATCAATCCCACAACTCTGGTGATGGAAACTCCATCCTCTACCAACTGAACCACACAGGTCTTGTATTGTCTTAAATAATTACATTTTAATGACAACATATTCACCTAGGACCTCACTTGGTGAAGGCTCAAAGAATACAACAACCATGTCTCCATCACCAGGAAACACAGTCATGTGTAGTACTGCTAACTCTAAAATTAATTTGAATGGGTTAAAAACCTACAGCAAGGCTATTCAATTCAGATCCTCAAGGGCTGAAATATTTCTGGTTTGGGATTTTTGTGTGGTTATTCAAAGAACCATCCCATTTATGGTTCTTCAGAGAGCCTAAAATGGTTCCCCTATGGAATCGTTCTGAAGAAACGTATTTGTTTCCAACTTGCACCTTTATTTTTAAGAGTGTAGTAACATTGGTACTCTTCTATTATTTATATTCTTCTCCCCCTGTCCAGGAGTCATCAGGACTGCCTTAGCCAACATGGACCGGGAGGCGAGGGAACACTATGCTGTAGTCATTCAAGCCAAAGACATGGCAGGATCGGTTGGAGGACTCTCTGGATCCACCACCATCAACATCACCCTCACCGACGTCAACGACAACCCACCCAAGTTCCCGCAAAGTGAGTACTGTATAGACACCAGGGTTGCCTTCAGCAGTCAAACGTTGTAGAGTGTTCAGAGAGAAAGAACAAAGATACCTCTCTGACATGTGGAATAAGGAATCACATCAGTTTTATTCGTAGACTTTATATCAGCAACGTTTCACACCATTTACAGAACGTTGCACAGTTACTCCATATCACTTGGAACGTGATTTTAAAAATGGCTTTACAGTATCTAAGAAATCGACTGACTATTTCTGCTAAATACTAATTCCTTTGTTTAATAAACAGCAGTGCTTCTCAGATATGTCACGTGACTGGCACAATGTCAATTTGAGAGTATTTTTAGCAGGCCAATTACAAATGGAGATTTCTCATATATCTATTAAAGAATCGAAATACACTCCTCCTCACTCAAATGGATTGAGCTTAATTACAGAAAAACTAAACAGCTTTAATTGACTGTCAGGAGCCCAATCGTTAATAATTAACAGATGTTCAACATACATTAGTTAGATGAGTATAGCATTGAGTAAAACCTTACCAATTGTGAATCCTGATTTTATATATTTTTTGATCTATCCTATGTAATAATAATCATATATTGATATGACATTTGATCTCAAAATCTATCTCATCAAATGCCATGCTGGCTGAATAAATATGTAAGAACACTGAACATCAATACTGTAAAATTATAGTTTAATAATCACATCTCTTTTAGAGTCCAAGTTAAAGTAAATTATATTCAAGTGCCCTCAGACACATTGTAGCTCTAAATGTTGATTCAAGCAATCTCTTGATATGAAAAGGTATTTAGTAACAATTCCATTCTGTGAAGTCAAATCAGGGTGACACAGGTAAAATACATCATAATTTGGAAAATTCACCCAAAATATGGCACCAACTAGTGATGCTAAGCTGTTTCTTAGCCTTTGTCCCAAATGCCACCCTATTCCCTATGAGATGCAAACAATGTCTGTATTGTTATGTTCATGATCCACAGAAAATTACCAGTTGTACGTCCCTGAATCAGCCCAGGTGGGCAAGCCAGTAGGGAAGATTAAAGCCAATGATGAGGACCTTGGCGTAAACGCAGCAATCAAGTACAGCATCATCAACTCAGAAGGAGCAGCCACGTTCTCCATCGCCACAGACAGAGACACCAGAGAGGGAATCATCAGCCTCAAGAAGGTATACAGAGTGAATGAATAAATTCATTAATTCATTAAAGAATAAATGAATGAATTAACAATGACAGGCACTCTAGGGAAGGAATAATCAATCTCAAGAAGGTACATGACAGAGTAAATGAATGAATCAATGAATGAACGAAACAGTAACAGGGACAACAGGGAGGGAATAATCAACTTCATGAAGGTACATGACAAAGTTGTGCTTAAGGCACTCTTTTCCAAAAGTGTGTACTTGCACACTCCCCGTCATGGATTTAAAAGCATACAATTGTTGTAAGCATTGGTTGGAGAGAGTTTCTACCATTGTAAAAATCCATGTGACATATTTTGCAAATGCAAACTTTAGGAAAACAATGATATTGCTCTCTATTCCTGTGTAATAACACTGTTATTATTTTAGTAAAAACATTGTATTAACTCAGGGGTTCCCAAAAGTTTTTGGCCTACGATCCCATTTTGATATCGGAAAATTGTCGCGACCCCAACCATGTGAAACAATTATGTAATTAATAGCCAATGTTAACTTTTTTATTTGGGGCTATAACAGTCAATTGAAAAACATTAACAGTATTTCTGATTGTTTTCTCAACTCACCATCACATACTTTAAATGTTGGGCTATGACAGTCAATTTGCAAATTAGTCTGACATAATATACAGTATCTTGTCTCACCACCACTAATGAGATCGGTGTGCTTGATGCATGTTACGTCAAAACTTCTCAAAGTCAGGGGGCGTGGTCGACAGTCGCACATAATTTGAATGCATTCGATCAGCTGTTCGATTCAAATCAAATCAACGTTTATTTGTCATGTGCACCGAATACAACAAGTGTAGACGTTACAGTGAAATGCTTACTTACAGGCTCTAACCAATAGTGCAAAAAAAAGGTTGGATGCCAAGCAATTGCCGTACCAGGCAGTGATGCAACCGGTCAAGATGCTCTTGATGTTGCCGCTGTAGAACCTTTTGAGGATCTCAGGACCCATGCCAAATCTTTTTAGTTTCCTGAGGGGGAATAGGCTTTGTCGCGCCCACTTCACGATTTCGATTACCGGCATGTCAACTGAGCCAGGATCACAGTCAAACGAATTGGGAAGTATGTCCCAAACTGCTCGTCTGAGCATTAGAGGTGAGAAGTCATCAGTTGTGTGGGACACTTAATGATACTGTTTTCTGTCAATAAACATGCACTGCCGCGGAAAGGGGACGTGGTTCGCTTTTGAAAGACTCTATCCAATAATTATTATTTCCTCTGAGTCCACTGATTCGGTCATTCATCTGTAGAATGTTTTTGTATTATCCCTGCATGATTTGGTTCAGTTTCCCAAATATGTCTGTTACAGAGGCAAGGAGACACAAGTCCGACACCAAGTCTGTTTTTTCACATCCATTTTGAATGACAACAGATCCTCTTTCATTACAAAAATCTTTCCAACACCCCCCCTCGATAACCACCAAACCTTGGTGTGAAATAGAACATTGTTATTCTCTGATCCCATATCTCCAAAACAAAATAACATTTTATCAGTCACATACACGTGTTTAGCAGAGGTTATTGCGGGTTTAGTGAAATGCTTGTGTTTCTAGCTCTGACAGTGCAGTAATATCTAACAAGTAATATCTAACAATTTCACAACATATACCCAATACACACAAATCTAAGTAAAGGAATGGAACTAAGTATATGAATGAGCAATGTCAGAGCGGCATAGACTATGTTACAGTAGAATATAATAAAATACATTGTATACATATGAGAAGAGAAATGCAAAATATGTAAACATTGTTAAAGTGACTAGTGATTTCAAGTCTATGTATATTGGCAAAAGCCTCTAATGTTTAACAGTCTGATGGCCTTGAGATAGAAGCTTTTTTTCAGTCTTTCGGTCCCAGCTTTGATGCACCTGTACTGACCTCACCTTCTGGATGATACCAGGGTGAACAGGCAGTGGCTCGGGTGGTTGTTGGCCTTGATGATCTTTTCGGCCTTCTTGTGACATTGAGTGCTCTAGGTGTCCTGGAGGGCAGGTAGTTTGCCCCCGGTGATGCTTTAGGCTGACTGCACCACTCTCTGGAGAGCCTTGCGATTGCGTGCGGTGCAGCTGACATACCAGGCGGTGATACAGGATGCTCTCAATCTGTAAAAGTTTGTGAGGGTTTTACATGCCAAGCAACGTTCTTCAGATACAGCCTGACAGGATGCTCTGAATTGTACATCTGTGAACATTTGTCAGGGTTTTAGGTGCCAAGTCAAATGTATTCAGCCTCCTGGGGTTGAAGAGGCGCTGTTGTGTCTTCTTCACCACACTGTCTGTGTGGGTGGACCATTTCAGTTTTCAGTGATGTGTATGCCGAGGAACTTGAAGCTTTCCACCTTCTCCACTGCCCATCGATGTGGATAAGGGAGTGCTCCCTCTGCTGTTTCCTGAAGTCCACGATCATCTCCTTTGTTTTGTTGACGTTGAGTGACAGATTGTTTTCCTGACACCACATGTCCAGATCCCTTACCTCCTCCCTGTAGGCTATCTCATCATTGTTGGTAATCAGGCCTACTACTGTTGTGTTATCTGCCAACTTGATGACTGAGTTGGAGGCATGCTTGGCCAATGAAGTCATGGGTGAACTGGGAGTACAGCAGTGGGTTGAGCACACACCCTTGTTGGGCCCCAGTGTTACGGATCAGCGAAGTGGAGGTGTTGTTTCCTGCCTTCACCACCTATTGGTGGCCCGTCAGGATGTCCAGGACCCAGTTGCACAGGGCGGGGTTCAGACCCAGGACCTTGAGCTTAATGATGAGCTTGGAGGGTACTATGGTGTTGAATGCTGAGCTATAGTCAATGAACAGCATTCTTACATATGTATTCCTCTTGTCCAGATGGGATAGGGCAGTGTTCAGTGCGATCACTGTGGATCTATTGGGGCGGTAAGCAAATGCGTCTAGGATGACAGGTAAGGTAGAGGTGATATGATCCTTGACTAGTCTCTCAAAGAACTTCATGATGCCAGAAGTGAGTGACACAGGGCGATAGAAATTTAGTTCAGTTACCTTTGCTTTCTTGGGTACAGGAATAATGGTGGCCATATTGAAGCATGTGGGGACAGCAGACTGGGATAGGGAGAGATTAAATATGTCCGTAAACACAACAGTCAGCTGGTCTGCGCATGCTCTAAGGATGCGGCTAGGAATGCCATCTGGGCCAGCCGTGTGGTTCAGGTTCTCGTCACTGGTACATCCTGTTTGAGTTTCATCCATCTGTCAAGCATGGTGGAGGCAATGTGCTGGTCTGTGGGTTCTTTGGCAGTGGTAAAGTGGGAGATTTGTACAGGGTAAAAGGGATCTTGAAGAAGGAAGGCTATCACTCCATTTTGCAAAGCAATGCCATACACAGCTGACGGCGCTTAATTGTAGCCAATTTCCTTCTACAACTGGACAATGACCCAAAGCACAGCTCCAAACTATTCTGTCTATAATGGAGTGGCCAGCACAGTCACTGGATCTCAACCCTTTTGAGCTGTTGTAGGAGCAGCTTGATCTTATGGTACATAAGAAGTGCCCATCAAGCCAATCAAACTTGTGACAGGTGCTTCAGGAAGCATGGGGTGAAATCTCTTCAGATTATCTAAACAAATTGACAACTAGAATGCCAAAGGTCTGCAAGGCTGTAATTGCTGCAAATGGAAGATTTTTTGAAGAAAGCAAAGTTTGAAGGACACAATTATTATTTTAATTAAAAAATCATTATTTACAACCTTATCAATGTCTTGACTATATTTCCTAATCATTTTGAAACTATTTTCATGTATGTTTTCATGGAAAACAAGGACATTTCTATGTGACTCCAAACTTTGGAACGGTAGTGTACTTCTTGTGTCTGAGCCATTGAATTGTGACTCCACTTTGTCTCTATACTGACGTTTTGCCTGGTTGATTGCCTTGCGAATGGAATAACTACACTGTTTTGTATTCTGCCATATTACCAGTCTCCCTGCCGTGGCTAAAAGCGATGGTTCGCGTTTTCAGTTTTGACGAATGCTACCATCGATCCATGGTTCCTGGATAGGGTAGGTTTTAATAGTCACAGTAGGTACGACAGCTATACATACACTTCCTGATAAACTCAGTCACTGTATCAGTATATTCAGCAATATTATTATTGGAAGCTACCCTTGTCCGCATTATCAAATCAAATGTATTTATATAGCCCTTCTTACATCAGCTGATATATCAAAGGGCTGCACAGAAACCCAGCCTAAAACCCCAAACAGCAGGCAATGCAGGTGCAGAAGCACGGTGGCTAGGAAAAACTCCCTAGAAAGGCCAAAACCTAGGAAGAAACCTAGAGAGGAACCAGGCTATGAGGGGTGTCCAGTCCTCTTCTGGCTGTGCCGGGTGGAGATTATAACAGAACATGACCAAGATGTTCAAATGTTCATAAATTTCCAGCATGGTCAAATTATAATCACAGTAGTTGTCGAGGGTGCAACAAGTCAGCACCTCAGGAGTAAATGTCAGTTGGCTTTTCATAGCCGATTATTGAGAATATCTCTACCGCGCCTGCTGTCTCTAGAGAGTTGAAAACAGCAGGTAGCACGTCCGGGGAACAGGTCAGGGTTACATAGCCGCAGGCAGAACAGTTGAGACTGGAGCAGCAGCACGGCCAGGTGGACTGGGGACAGTAAGGAGTCATCCCGCCAGGTAGTCCTGAGGCATGGTCCAAGGACTCAGGTCCTCTGAGAGAGAGCACCAGACACCGGATAAGACAGGAGAAATACATCAGATATAACAGACTGACCCTAGCCTCCCGACACATAAACTACTGCAGCATAAATACTGGAGACTGAGACAGGAGGGGTCAAGAGACACTGTGGCCACATCCGATGATACCCCCGGACAGGACCAAACAGGCAGGCAATAACCCCACCCACTTTGCCAAAGCACAGCCCCCACACCACTAGAGGGATATCTTCAACCACCAACTTACCATCCTGAGAAAAGGCAGAGTATAGCCCACAAAGTCTGGGTTGGGGGGGCGCCAACCCAGACAGGAAGACCACGTCAGCAACTCGACCCACTCAAGCGACGCACACCTCCTAGGAACGGCATGGAAGAGCACCAGTAAGCCAGTGACTCAGCCCCTGTAATAGAGTTAGAGGCAGAGAATCCCAGTGGAGAGAGGGGAACCGGCCCCGCAGAGACAGAAAGGGTGGTTCGTTGCTCCAGAGCCTTTCTGTTCTCCTCCACACTCCTGGGCCAGACTACACTCAATCATATGACCTATTGAAGAGATGAGTCTTCAGTAAAGACTTAAAGGTTGAGACCGAGTCTGCGTCTCTCACATGGGTAGGCAGACCATTCCATAAAAATGGAGCTCTATAGGAGAAAGCCCTGCCTCCAGCTGTTTGCTTAGAAATTCTAGGGACAATTAGGAGTCCTGCGTCTTGTGACCGTAGCGTACGTGTAGGTATTTTCGGCAGGACCAAATCGGAGAGATAGGTAGGAGCAAGCCCATGTAATGCTTTGTAGGTTAGCAGTAAAATCTTGAAATCAGCCCTTGCCTTAACAGGAAGCCAGAGTAGGGAGGCTAGCACTGGAGTAATATGATCAAATGTTTTGGTTCTAGTCAGGATTCTAGCAGCTGTATTTAGCACTAACTGAAGTTTATTTAGTGCTTTATCCGGGTGGCCGGAAAGTAGAGCAGTAGTCTAACCTAGAAGTAACAAAAGCATGGAATAATTCTTATGCATTCTTTTTGGACAGAAAGTTTCGGATTTTTGCAATAGAATACGTAGATGGAAAAAAGCTGTCCTTGAAACAGTCTTGATATGTTCGTCAAAAGAGAGATCAGGGTGCAGAGTAGCGCCGAGGTCCTTCACACTTTTGTTTGAGACGACTGTACAACCATCAAGATTAATTGTCAGATTCAACAGAAGTTCTCTTTGTTTCTTGGGACCTAGAATAAGCATCTCTGTTTTTTCCGAGTTCAAAAGTTGAAAGTTTGCAGCCATCCACTTCCTTATGTCTGAAACACAGGCTTCTAGCGAGGGCAATTTTTGGGCTTCACTATGTTTCATTGAAATGTACAGCTGTATGTCGTCTGCATAACAGTGAAAGTTAACATTATGCTTTCGAATGACATCCCCAAGAGGTAAAATATATAGTGAAAACAATAGTGGTCCTAAAATGGAACCTTGAGGAACACCGGAATTTACAGTTGATTTGTCAGAGGACAAACCATTCACAGAGACAAACTGATATCTTTCCGACAGATAAGATCTAAACCAGGCCAGAACTTGTCCGTGTAGACCAATTTGGGTTTCCAATCTCTCCAAAAGAATGTGGTGATCAATGGTATCACAAGCAGCACTAAGGTCTAGGAGCACGAGGACAGATGTAGAGCCTCGGTCTGACGTCATTAAAAGGTAATTTTCTCCAAAATGGAGTTGTGGTCAGATTTGTCGAAAGGAGGGCGGGGGAGGGCCTTGTTGGCATCCTAGAATTGGAGTAGCAATGGTCGAGTGTTTTAGTAGCGTGAATACTACAGTCAATGTGTTGATAGAACTTCGGCAGCCTTTTTCTCAAATTTGCTTTGTTAAAATCCCCAGGTCCAATAAATGCGGCCTCAGGATATGTGGTTTCCAGTTTGCATAAAGTCCAGACAAGTTCTTTGAGGGCCATCATGTTGTCAGCTTAAAGGGGGATATACAAGGCTGTGACTATAACCGAATATACTTTTCTAGGGAGATAATACGGTCGGTAGTTTTTAGTTTAGTTTATTAGTTCGACCATTTTAAAAAACAAGCACACATAAAACTTGAAAAAGCCATACATGCACATTAATACAATCATTGAGGATAACACACAATAAAGTCTAGGACTTATTTCTATTGTGATCCTCTTGAGACAAGATGGCTAGACAAGGTCGAACACAGTATGGCAGTGAAAAAATAAAACATAAACAGAGAAGAAGGACATCTATCTCATCATTCCAGTTACATTCATATGGGCACAGAAGACATTAAACATATTATTACTTTTTTTTAAAGCTGCCCAGAGAGGATGTTGTTTTTATGGGCAGAGGCAACTCATTCCATTCTGAAGCTCCAGTATACAAGAAAGTACCTTTCCCAGAATTACTCCTGAACCTGTATAAGTACACATCAGCAACACCTGATCTGGTGCTGTGATTGTGTGCATCCATAACACAAGGAAAGTAATCACTCAGATATCTGGGCACAGGACCATAAATACTCCTGTAAACCAAACCTAGCCTCAACAAGCAGCCAGTTTAGTTCCTGAAAGCAGCTCCTGCCTATGTGAGTACGTGGACTCACCTTCAATACTACACTGATCAGCTTATTCTGGGCAATCTGGAGCTTCCCCTTCATAAGCTTAGATAAGCCCCAAAACCAGGAAGTACTATAATAGTCAAAATGGCATTGAATGATGGCAGTAGCTAGCACTTTCATGGAGTCGTTATCAAGCATCTTGGACTTTCTAGCCAAAAACTTATCCTGGCATTAATCTTCCCTAGCACTTTATTAGCCATGCTCACACCTCCCAAGCTTCCATCAAGGATACATCCAAAGTAGCTAACAGAGGTTTTAGTAGTCAGCACCCTAATTCCACTGATTTCAGAGGGCCTACTCAATTTAGGTCTGGATCCCAAAATAATTGCTTCAGTTTTCCCTAAGTGCAGAGATAGCTTATTATCTCCAAGCCATTTGCTAATGTTAGTAAACTCTGTGCTAAGTATGCTCTCCAACATAGTTTTACTTTTGTGAGACACCAGAAGTGTAGAGTCATCCATATCGTTAATATAGAATAAAAACAGCAGAGGCCCAAGCACGCTCCCTTGCAGAACGCCACAACTGAACCACTAACCTCAACTACTTGCTCCCTTCCTGACTTTACCCAGTCTAGAGGGATACTGCTCAACCCCAGTGCCTCAAGTTTGGAGATTAGGAGACAGTGGTTAACTCTATCAAAGGCTTTATGTAGGTCAATCAGTACCAGAGAATTACAAAAATTCCAAATTATATCCATAATATCGACAGAAACATGTCAAACATGTTTTATAATCAATCCTCAAGGTGTTTTTCAAATATCTATTCGATAATATATCAACCGGGACAGTTGGCTTTTCACTAGGACTCTGTTTTGCGCAAAAATCACACTGAGAGCCAACAACTCACCCCTTACGCAATGTGGACGTTTACGCTCATTCTTCAAAATAAAGGCCTGAAACTACGTCTAAAGGCTGTAGACACTTTAGGGAAGCCACAGAAAAAGGAATCTGGAAGATATCCCTTTCAATGGGCAATAGGGATGCATAGAAAGACAAGGGTTTTAAAATAAGAGTCACTTCCTGATTGGATTTTTCTCAGGCTTTCGCCTGCAATATCAGTTCTATTATACTCACAGACAATATTTTTACAGTTTTGGAAACTTTAGAATGTTTTCTATCGTAAGCTGTCAATTATATGCATATTCTAGCATCTGGTCCTGAGAAATAGGCAGTTTACTTTGGGAACGTTATTTTTCCAAAAATAAAAATAGTGCCCCCTAGTTTCAAGAGGTTAATCCAGCAAACCATGCTATTATCTAAGGATAGCACCCCATTAAACATACACATGAAAATCATAATTCAACCCACCAGGCACAACACAAAAGTCAAAAATAACATATAATGCATGCCTTACCTTTGAAGATATTCTTCTGTTGGCACTTCATTATGTCCATTAAACATCACAAATTGTCCTTTTGTTTGATAAATTGTGTCGTTATATATCCAAAATGTTTTTTTTTGGCACGTATGATTCAGAAAAGACACCGGTTCCAACTCCCGCAACATGACTACACATCTAATTAGTTACCTGTAAACTTGATCCAAACTTTTCAAACAACTTTCCTAATCCAACTTCAGGTATTTTTAAACATAAATAATCAATTAAATTTAAGACGGAATAAACTGTGTTCAATACCGGAGGAAAACAAAGTGGAGCGTGATTTCAGGTTGCGCGCCTCATCCACAACAGTACACTTCACTCGATCCTCGTTCTGGACAGCCCTTCTTCATTTCTCAATGGAAAAACATGAACCAATTTCTAAAAACTGTTGACATCTAGTGGAAGTGATAGGAAATGCAAGCAACTGCCTTAGATTTCTAGATTTCCATTGAAATATCATTGAAAAGAGAGTGACCTCAATTTCTTTTTTTCCTGGATGGTTTGTCCTCGGGGTTTTGCCTGCCAAATAAGTTATGTTATACTCACAGACATCATTCAAACAGTTTAAGAAACTTCAGAGTGTTTTCTATCCAAATTTACTAATATGCATACCTTAGCTTCTGGGCCTGAGTAGCAGGCCGACACTTTTCATCCGGACATGAAAATAGTGCCCCCTAGTCTTAAGAAGTTTTAACAAACAATGCAGTTTTACGAAAAATACCCCCCAAAATAGAAATAAAATATACAAATAAATAAAGAGCAGCAGTAAAATAACAGTAGCAAAGCTATATACATGGGGCACCGGTACAGAGTCAATGTGCGGGGGTACCGGTTAGTTGAGGTAATTGAGGTAGTGTCCACATGTACATAGGTAGAGTTATTAAAGTGACTATGCATAGATAATAACAGAGAGTAGCAGCAGCATAAAGGGGGGGGGGCAATGGAAATAGTCTGGGTAGCCATTTGATTAGATGTTCAGGAGTCTTATGGATTAGAGGTGGAAGCTGTTTAGACGCCACTTGGACCTAGACTTGGCGCTCCGGTACCGCTTGTCATGCGGTAGCAGAGAGAACAGTTTATGACTAGGGTGGCTGGAGTATTTGACCATTTTTAGGGCCTTCCTCTGACACCGCCTGGTATAGAGGTCCTGGATGGCAGGAAGCTTGGCCCCAGTGATGTACTGGGCTGTACGCACTGCTCTCTGTAGTGCCTTGCGGATGGAGGCCGAGCAGTTGCCATACTAGGCACTGATGCAACCCGTCAGCATGCTCTCGATTGTGCAGCTGTAGAACATTTTGAGGATCTGAGGACCATGCAAAATATTTCCAGTCTCCTGAGGGGGAATAGGTTTTGTTGTGCCCTCTTCACAACTGTCTTAGTGTGCTTGGACCATGTTAGTTTGTTGGTGAGGTGGACGCCAAGGAACTTGAAGCTCTCAACCTGCTTCACTACACGCCCCCCGTCGATGAGAATGGGGGCGTTCTCGGTCTTCCTTTTCTTGTAGTCCACAATCATCTCCTTTGTCTTGATCATGTTGAGGGAGAGGTTGTTGTCCTTGCACCACATGGTCAGGTCTCTGACCTCCTCCCTATAGAATGTCTCTTCGTTGTTGGTGATCAGGCTTATCACTGTTGTTTCATCGCCAAACTTAATGATGGAGTTGGAGTCGTGCCTGGCCGTGCAGTCATGAGGGAACAGGGAGTACAGGAGGGGACTGAGCACACTCCCCTGAGGGGCCCTAGTGTTGAGGATCAAAGTGGCGAAAGTGTTGTTACCTACCCTTACCAACTGGGGGTGGCCCGTCAGGAAGTCCAGGACCAGTTGAAGAGGGAGGTGTTTAGTGCCAGGGTCCTTAATAACTTAGTGATGAGCTTTGAGAGCACTATGGTGTTGAAAGCTGAGCTGTAGTCAATGAATAGCATTCTCAAATACAGTTGAATTCAAAAGTTTACATACACTTAGGTTGGAGTCATTAAAATTTGTTTTTTAACCACTCCACACATTTCTTGTTGGCAAGTCGATTAGGACATCTACTTTGTTCATGCCACAAGTCATTTTTCCAATAATTTTTTAAAGACAGATTATTTCACTTATAACTCACTGTATCACAATTCCAGTGGGTAAGAAGTTTACATACACTAAGTTGATTGTGCCTTTAAACAGCTTGGAAAATTCCAGAAAATGATGTCATGGCTTTAGAAGCTTCTGATAGGCTAATTGACATAATTTGAGGCAATTGGAGGTGTACCTTCAGATGTATTTCAAGACCTACCTTCAAACTCAGTGCCTCTTTGCTTGAAATCATGGGAAAATCTAAATAATCAAACATTTTAGACCTCCACAAATCTGGTTCATGCTTGGGAGCAATTTCCAAATGCCTGAAGGTACCACGTTCATCTGTACAAACAATAGTACGCAAGTATAAACACCATCGGACCACGCAGCCGTCATACCGCTCAGGAAGGAGGAGCGTTCTGTCTCCTAGATATAAATGTACTTTGGTGCGAAAAGTGCAAATCAATCCCAGAACAATAGCAAAGGACC
This sequence comes from Oncorhynchus mykiss, assembly GCF_013265735.2. Classification (NCBI taxonomy): domain Eukaryota; kingdom Metazoa; phylum Chordata; class Actinopteri; order Salmoniformes; family Salmonidae; genus Oncorhynchus; species Oncorhynchus mykiss. Next base: position 28,995,405 of record NC_048575.1, on the reverse strand, counting down.
TTGTGAAGATGCTGGAGGAAACAGGTACAAAGCATCTATATCCACAGTAAAACGAGTCCTAAACAGATCTAAGGTGAAAAGCCGTTCAACAAGGAAGAAGCCACTGATCCAAAACCGTAATAAAAAAAGCCATACTACGGTCTGCAACTGCACATGGGGACAAAGATGGTACTTTTTGGAGAAAACAGAACTGTTTTGCCATAATGACCATCGTTATGTTTGGAGGAAAAAAGGGGAGGCTTGCAAGCAGAAAACACCCTCCCAACCGTGAAGCACGGGGGTGTAGGGCAGAACTGAAAAAGTGTGTGCAAGCAAGGAGGCCTACAAACCTGACTAATTTAACCTTGCATATTCCTTAGATATCATGCAACAGCTGTTGTTTACAAATGTACATAGACCGCCACCCCTTGTCTTACCAGAGGCTACTGTTCTATCCTGCCAGTACAGTGTATAATAAGCCTGCTGTATGTTATTCATGTCATCTTTCAGCCACGACTTGGTGAAACATAAGATATTACAGTTTATAATGTCTTGCTGGTAGGATATATGTATATATTATTATTTATTGTTTTGTAGAAATTCTCCAGCTACTCCATTTTCATATTACACAAACCCACGTGGGGTCGCGAACCGTAGTTTGGGAGCCCCTGGTGCAGAGTTTGTTGTCCTCTGGCAGGTTCTCCCATCTCAGCAAAGGAACTCCGTATTTCTGTCACTAGTGATTGGTTTCTTGGTCACCTTTCTGACCAACGTCCTCCTTGCCCGTTTGCTCAGTTTGGTAGGAAGGCCAGCTGTATGCAGAGTCTGGGTAGTTCCATACTTTTTCCATTTCCCAATTATGGAGAACACTGTGGTCTTGGAAACTTGGGGTCGGGTACCCTAGTTTGGGAACAGCTGGATTAACCCTATCTCTCCCAAAACCCCAGCAAAGATTGGCTTTTCATTTATCTGAATTTCATTTATCTGCATGTCCATCCCCTGTATTTGGCCTCACACTTAAGTGTTTTTCCATTCCATTTTACAAATGTCAATAAAAATGTTTTGCCAGAGCAAAAACCTGCTAAAAATTAATTCATATGAATGCTGTACATTTGTTGTTTGCTCGCTGTGAAATTAATATGCAACTAGTCAGTGACAATTGTGTGGAGTTTGTGACAGCAACCATGTGAGATTATTACAGTATTATTTACAATATGTCATGGGATTTCTAATGATCTTCTTTGTAGAAGAACCCCTTACCTTGTAACATCACTTCTATAGCTTGTGAGCGTCATAGAGCAAATGTTCCATGTGCGTGTTCTTGAGCCTCTCAGCTCTTCCTTGATAGAGCTAACCCAGAAGTCTGTAGACATCTCAAACACACTGGTTTAAAACATGCTGGTGTTGCTGTGGGACGCATTGGTTTAAAATGTTGTAACATAGTACTTTAGTGGGCTACTTGCATTGTAATTACATGGTACACAAGTGGAGTAAAGTATGTTCCTAATCCTGCATGTTTTCCTGGTGCCTTTTTCCTGGACATACAGCCACTGAACTATGAGAGGAAGAAGACCTACACCCTTCACATTGAAGGAGTGAATACCCACGTGGAACCTCGTTTTTCCTACCTTGGTCCTTTCAAAGACACTGCCACCCTAAAGATCACTGTGGGAGATGTGGACGAGCCTCCTGTATTCTCTATGGATTATTACATCATGGATGTTTATGAAAACGCTCATATTGGTACAGAGGTGGGGGCTGTAACAGCCCGGGATCCAGACAGCAAAAACAGTCCTGTCAGGTAAGAGCTTGGAGACAATCTATTCTCTGTCTGCATCACCTCATCGCTAAGCCTGGGTAGTACAGTTTCCAGAACTAGGCTAATCATGTGTCCACTCCATGTTTTGTGTTCAAACATGATTCTCCAGTCTGGTCAGGCAAATGTTTTGTTGTTATGAGTATGCATTTAACTACTAGACAACACATAATATGCATGTATGCTCACGCGCAAAGATATGGTAATATTAACCTGATTTTATAAAAACATACAACCTTTCAAGTGTCCTAATAGGAATCAGCTTTCCTAGTTTGCACGGCATGGGCTCCAATTATCATGTCTAAAAGCTTAGGGCCATTCAGTCTATACAAACCTTGTATTCATTTTCACATTCCAAGAAATGAAGAGGGAATTGCGTCATAACCTCATATCAGATACAGTATATTATCCATACCCCAATAGATTGTAATCTAATATTCCATATTACATGATATAAGATCTTGGTTTTGTGAAACACCACGCTGTACATATGGGAATTCCTCAACTGTATTAAGCACTGAACCGCAGTCCCTTCACATGTTATTGTGGCCATATCTCTTTCCGCCATGTCTGCAAAAGACAGGCTGGCTAGCCAGACCCTTTATGAAGAAAGATGTATCTATAATACATTTTCAAGGAGTGATAGAGATGCTGACGGAGTCTGACATTTTTTAAACAAGATTCTTATTGTGAATCAACAGTTTAAGATATTTGAAAGGGATTTGTGTTAAACAAAAGGACATCTACATATGAAAGGGTCCTGGTGGGATACCTCCCCTCGTCTAATTCGTAGAGCTCTCTGTCTCACTGTTCACCACCAGAATGGAAGAGACAATGGGAAAGGTTTGAATAAAATCCATTTGAACTGAGGAAAAGAAAAATGCCACAAAATAATATTCCTTGAGTTAGTGGTTGACGGTTTGCTGTTGGGGACAGATAGCAATCTCTCTCTCTCTCTCTCTCTCTCTGATTGCTGATGCTGCTTTTGCCTCATGTATCATTTATGTTCCCTCAAGATACAAAGAAATAAGGCCAGTAGTTAGATTTTATTAAAGATAATTTCAGGTCCCTTTGTTATTGACACATTTTAATTGCCGAACAAGGTGGTGAGTCATAATCATCACAGCAACATCTTGAAGTTCCTCTGACCAAGGTGCTGTCTGATCTGACACCTCCATGATGAGAGTTCTCTAGCAACTCCTTAAGTTACAGAGAGTAATAACCTGTGTCACACTCGTAGTGCACTGTAAATGGCCTTCTGTAATAGTACTAACATCTTTTTTAATAAAGCCCTATGTATGACTCAGGGTTAGAGAGTTATCTGATTACAAAAAATACAAAAAACTGTACACACTAAAATATGAGGGTTCCTCAAGGGTGCTTTGGGAAGGGTGATGGTTCTATGTGGAATCATAATGACTCAAATTAACCTTTGAGTTCTTTGATGGTTCTTTACAGTTCACCAAAGGGTTCTTTGCTCGTTTAGTCATAATTCAAATGTAGGGGAAGCAGCTCATTAGAACATTTTGGGACGGCTCTTTTTGTGCAACCGTGAGTGAGTGTCATTCCAGTTCATCTAACATGTTGTTTTATGCCATTCTACACTATGGCCAGTGACAGTGTCTTGTAAAATACTTTGAGTCAATTGAGAACAATTGAGAATGGTTGACTAAATCAATCAATGGTTTTCAAGTCTCTCCTCAGGGAACTGCAGCTGTTCCAGAGGAAGCTCACTTAATTAAACGTGTCACCTAACCCAATAATAACACCTATGGAATTTTAAGAATATAATATGGCTTCCCGTAATAAAAAAACCTGTATGGTTCTTTGAAAGGATCTACAAATAGTCATTCTTTATAGAATCATTCTCCATAAAGGTTATATAAAGAACCATAAAAAATGTATCTATATTGCAATGAAAGGGGTTTTACATTTATAAAATATGTTTGCAAAAAAATACATTATGACACCTTTCAGTCTTCTCAATGACATTTAATTCAGCAGTGAAAAAAGACACAAGTTTACGTTTGTTCCACCACAAGTCAGAGACCACTATGATGACACACCAAATGCGTTTGATTGATCCTTTTTTGTCTTCTAATGCCTCTTAAAGACATACTCTGGAATTTCGGTGAATAATAAGCATTTTTTAAACCTCCCTCTTTGGGCTTGATGTGTCAATATGTAGTTCATACATGCATATAATCTATGAGCATAATTACTGTTTTACCTCAATTAGACACGAAAATCCTAGTTTGAAAGCAACTGTTTCATGGAAGCTGTTTGGTGCCATTTTTCCTACACGTGCGCCAGCCCCCCTAGCAATTCGAGTTCTAGCCAATGAGCTTCAGCCCCTCGCCATTTGAGTTACAGCTAGTAAGATGCACACAGAGAGAGAGAGAGAGAGAGAGAGAGAGAGAGAGAGAGAGAGAGAGAGAGAGTTTTGAGTTTTTATAAAACCTTTATTTTTTACTCAAGTGTTAACATAAATAATGACGCACTGCCTTTTCAGAAATGAAACAACAAATGTAATTCCTAAACAAAAATAAATACATAACATATACATTCAACTTATTTCAGCAGCAAAAAATAATTTCCCCTCTTCTACAAAACAAAGCGCTCCTTCGTAGGCCCACTTCTCCTCAAATAATAGGAGATCTTTTACAGCTGAAAATAACTCAAAATCTACTTTTATTCTTGCTTTCACTAAACCTTTAAAAACACATCTTACATCCTGCCCATATCCCATTTCTATCTTATGTTTCCTACTCAGAAAAATTGACATCTTAGCTTGTCCCAAAATAAAATTTAACATTTGACATTTTCTTTTCTGTTGTTTATTATTGAAACGCCAAAATAAAAACAGTGTTATTGAAAAACTGCCCTACAGCTTTAAACAAAGATTCCAGCATTTCCAATAGAGGTTTTATCCTCTCACACTCCATAAAACAGTGAAAAATGGTTTCTCTTATATTACAAAAAGGACATCCATCTCTAACATCTGAGTTAATAACAGATACAAAAGCATTAACTGCAATGATGCCACGTAAAACCCTCCATTGCATATCACCAGTACCCTTTTGTAACGGTGGCTTGTACAGTGCTCTCCATGCTGGCTTTACCTTGTCATCAATGCCCAATTTTACCCTCCATGGAGTATCTTTTCTATTTTTCAATTTATCTTTATTCAACACCTTGACACAGGTGACCCCTTATACAATTCCTTCCCATTCACCTCATCCAAACCCACCTCCTCCAACCCTCTCAAATCCAGCAATAACGCCTTTCTTTCTGACTCTGGGATATTTGGTGTAATCCCTAGTTTTGGAAATGAGACGTCTTCATCTTGCACCTTCTTCTTGTGGCTACTAAGCATACCCCATTCTTCCGCTGACAGAGCCTTCCTACAGCTCCCCAGCATTTGTCCGACAATCCTTTCCGACCTCATCCCCAAATGTTCTGCCACCCGTCTTCCATCCATTAAGGCGGGCCCAGCCATGGCCATTAACTGTCTTAAGGTGATGATTTTCCCCTTCACCAGAATCTTGGAGAAATGTGGAACAGCTGCAGTTGTACAATCCAGTCTTGCCCCATACACCAGAGGTTCCTCCAACAGCCAATGCACTGACTCCGCTGAAGTTCGTCTGGACACCTTCATTATGCTCCACACTCTGAGAAGGCCTCTGTAAAACGGAGGTACTCCCTCCCTAGAAATCTGGCTACTATCAACCAGAAATAAAGCCTTCTTTAAACCTAATCCTCCAACCCGCTGTAATATAAGACCTGCCACCCCTCTCCACACCACATTTTCCGGTCCATAAAGCAACCTTTGAATAAACTGAAACCGGAAAGCAGCAGCCCTACTAGCAAGATGTACAAGACCTTGTCCTCCCTCCTCTTTTGACAAATACAAAACACTTTGTGGAACCCAGTGATATTTATCCCAAAAGAAATCCACAATAATTGCCTGTATCTTAGCCAGAAGGCCAGATGGTGGTTCTAAAACTGACAACCGATGCCACAGTGCAGAGGCAATCACATTGTTAACTATAATAGTGCGCCCCCAATATGACATACGAGATAGTAACCAACGCCATCTCCTCATCCTCCCTTCCACCATTTCAACCACCCCACTCCAATTTTTTTCCATAGTCCCCTCATCTCCTAGGTACACTCCAAGATACTTAAAACCTCCCTTACACCATTCTAGCCCCCCTGGCAAAGCCATGATCCCTCCAGACCATTCTCCAATCTGTAAAGCACAACTCTTTTCCCAATTTACCTTTGCAGAGGATATTCCCCTAAAACGATCAACCATTAGACTAAAACTATCCACCACCGCATGATTTTTCACTACATCATCAGCATAGGCTGAAAGACGAATAGGAGGAATATCCTCTGAAAGTCACACCCCTGCAATGCGACTTCTAATGCTATTTAGTAGTGGCTCTATAGCAATAGCATATAACATCCCTGACATAGAACATCCCAGCCTAATACCTCTACACACTTTAAAAGGAGCACTCAAACCACCGTTAACTTTCAATACACTTTCAATGTCACCATATATCACCTTTATCATGGCAATAAAACCAGAGCTGAACCCAAACGCCTCAAACGTGTGCCATAAATATTGATGTTCAACTCGGTCAAATGCCTTTTCCTGATCAATTGAAATTAGACCAGCATCCAACCCAATAGCCCTAGAGACGTCCAAAAAATCACGAATCAGAGAAATGTTATCCCCTATCTGCCTGCCAGGAACACAGTAGGACTGATCCGTATGTATGATTTGCCCCATCACCTCCCTCAGCCTGTTGGACAAAGCCTTTGACAATATCTTATAATCAGTACACAATAAAGCCACCGGCCTCCAGTTCTTCACCTCCCTCAGGTCACCCTTTTTGGGCAGTAGGGTGAGGACAGCCCTTCTGCAGCTTATTGGTTGTAACCCTCCGGTTAAACTATCATTAGCTACTTCTAACCAATCCTCTCCCAACATAGCCCAAAAAGACTTAAAAAAGTCAACGGGAAGCCCATCAATGCCTGATGCCCTTCCATTTTCCATGCCTTTTAATGCAGTGTATAAATCCTGCAAAGACAATGGTTGCTCAAGCTCAACCTGAGCTTCTGCAGCCACCTTTGGGAGCCCATCAAAGAACTGCTGTGTCACTGTTTTGTCCTCTTTGTACTCACACTTGTAGAGCTCAGCATAGAACTCTACTGCCCTCTTTCTAATTTCACTAGGGCTAGTGAGCTCTTGTCCAACAGCTGATTTGAGACAATGAATCATTTTTCTTTGTCCATTCTTTTTCTCTAAACCAAATAAAAATTTGGATGAGGCATCCATTTCAGATATTCCCTGAAATGTACTTCTCACCAGTGCCCCCTGTGCTCTGATACCCAGCAGGTCTGCCAATGCAGCTTTTCTCCTCTTGAGGGCCTGAGTATGGCCTCGATCTCCTGTGGTCTCAACCAACGTCATGAGTTCCACTATTTCAATCTCTAGGGCTTTCATTGATCTGGTGATATCCTTGGTGACATTCCTCGTGTATTGATTACAAAATAGTTGAATCTGGATTTTCCCTATATCCCACCATTGTTGAAGGGATACAAAACTGACCTTTTGAGACCTCCACCTCTCCCAAAAAAAACGGAAACAGTTCCTGAAGTGAGCATCACTCAATAAAGTTATATTAAAATGCCAGTATGCGCTTTTAGGTGTTACATCGTTAATGAACACCACCTCTGTTATTAAACAATGATCAGAAAATCCCACTGGAGTTATCACACTTGATTTACAGACCTGAGATTGATGCTCAAAAACATAAAACCTATCTAACCTGGCCATAGAGATGATGTTCTCTCTCACATGCGCCCAGGTGTACTGCCTTGTTCCTCCATGTTGACTCCGCCAAATATCACACAGTTCATTTGTTACAATAAGGCGTTTTAAAAAAGTCCTTGAGGCTATATGAGGTTCTTGGTGATTTCTATCTAAATCGCTAACTGTGCAGTTAAAATCCCCAGCAATAAACAAATAATCTTCTTTGTTACATTTCTCAATGGTATTTGATAATGTCTCTAAAAAACATACCCTCTCAACTGTCACCACTGGGGCATATACATTTATCAGACACATATTGATGTTTTCATACCTTGCTCTAACTTTTCATAACCTCCCCTCAACTACCTCTTCAACCTCATATGACAAAGGCAAAAACCCTTTTGAGAACAAGATAACCACACCCCCACTTTTTGAGTTTTTATGACTACACACCACTGTCCCCCCCCCCCCCCCCCCACTCCTGTTGCCACATAACTTCATTTTCCAAATTACTATGCGTTTCTTGTAGAAAAATTATGTCACTTCCCTTTCCCCTCATTAGCTCATACACCATGGCTCTTTTTTTAACATCCCTTGCCCCATTTACGTTTAAAGAAGAGATCTTAAAACTGCTCATGGATAAAAAAAAATACAGAGGAAGATACAGCCACCACATCTCTTTACAGAGTTAAAACTGCAACTGAACTATTTCATTTTCTTTAGAATTTACATCACTTATTACTCTCGTGACCACTTTCTTGAGTCTAGCCATTTCAGGGCTTTTCAAACCTCCCCCTGTAATTTTTGACATCAGAAACTTTGCTGATTCAATAAACAATTCACGTTCAGGGAAAAAATCAGTTACATTGTAATCCTGCATATATTTCTTCCCTTTTGTCAACTTCAGAAATTGACGTATCTTCTCGATCCCATACCTCCCTTCCACCCCATCTATCTCACTATATTGTTGTGACACGTCAGATGACTCACTCTCGCTATCTCCCCAGAAGAAAACTCCATCTCTACAACCTGTTCATCTTCAACTGATTTATCCATCTCTACCTTTCTCTTAGAATTAGACCCTTCACCACCCCTTAAAACCTGTTGATGCCAGGAGTTCCTCTGTAGGAACACCCTCCCCCCCTTCAGCTCAAACGGTGGCGCATGGAACGCAAAAATATTCTTAAAAATATTTAACCTCCACACATTATTAAGTCCAATAGCTCAAATGAAAGATAAACACCTTGTTCATCTACCCAGCATGTCAGATTTTTAAAATGTTTTACGGCGAAAACACACCACACATTTATATTAGACCACCACCGAAACAAAGACAAGCGGCAGCCATTTTGTCCCAGAAAATATAAAATTATAAAAGCAGGATTAAAAAATAAATCGCTCACTAACCTTTTGAAAATCTTCATCAGATGACAGTGATAGGACATGTTACACAGTACATTTTTTTTTTTTCAATAATATGCCATATATATCCATAAATGTCCATTTACAGTGTACTCATGTTCAGAAATTACTCAAAAATGCCCGCAGGAAACCTAGGTAGCTCGGCAAGATAACGTAAATAGACATCATAAACTTTGGCTAAATATACATGTTCTACATATAGTTAGAAAGATACACTGCTTCTTTATGCAACCGCTGTGTTAGATTTATTTTTAACGTTACAGAAATCGCACACTATTTCATATGCTGAGGCAGCGCTCAGTTCCAAGCTACATTTCCACGTAATGTTGGAGTCAACAGAAACACAGATTTAAGCATAAATATTCCCTTACCTTCGATGGTCTTCGTTCAGAATGTTCTGGAAGGGTTCATACTTACCCAATACATCGTTTGGTTTCAAGTCTTGCGTCTTTGTATTAGCTACTGCTAATAACATCAGCTGAAATGCACCCAAAACGTCCTCCGGTCCGGATAAGTTGCGCATCAAAACTTCAAAATTACACATTATATGTCGACTAAACAGGTCAAACTAAGTGCAGAAGCAAGCTTTATGATGTTTTAGACGTGCAAAACAAACTTCAATTCAACCGGGCATCGTTTGCTCTTCCCAGGAGTGCTGGCACAAAGGAATGGCTGTGACCGATTCGCGCCCTGACGCACAGGTTTTTTTATCGCGACACTTACTCCAACCACTCCTGTAGGGCCAATTCTCGCGCGATTTGAACGATTGAGCGCTCCAAAGAAAGAGGACATCTAGTGGAAGAGATGGAAAGTGTCCCCAGATCCATAAGTGGTCGGGAAGGGTGGGGGCATGACGTCAAAGTTGCTCCAACTTTCATGGCCACAAAAACTAGTTTGGAAGAATGCATGCCCTGTGAGTTCTGCTATACTTACAGACATAATTCCAACGGTTTTAGAAGCTTTAGAGTGTTTTCTATCCAATAATAATTATTATATGCATATATTAGCAATTTTTAATATATTTTTTTTTCAGTTTATTAGGGGTACCCAATTTCTCCAAAGGGGGCGTAAATCTGCCTGGCATCAACAGGTTAAATTCTTCCTTTTACTCCTCGGTATTTTGAAAACATCTGCTTCCTTTTCTGTTATTTCAATCTCCTCTTGACCTCCAATTTCATTTTCCAGCACCACCTCAGCGACGGCAGTCGCAATCTCACCTACTGTTTCCCCTCCCTCTTTGTTCTGATCTACCACAATTGCCCCCACATCTGCCCACCTTCTCTCTTCCCCTACACCTGTAGTATTTTCATCCCTTCGCTGTGGTACGTTAGTTGCACCCGCACTAAAGCTACTACCAGGCTCAGTGCGCTCATTCTCTGGACAACTACGCACCAAATGCCCCTCTCTTCCACATCCAAAACATTTCATTGATTCAGTAGATGCATAGAAGACATAATCAAATCCATCAATCTTAAAACTAAACGCTAAATTCAGTTCATCTCCTTCCTTTTTTAAAATCATATGCACTTCTCTCCTATGAGACACGACATGTTTCAACAACGGAGATTTGCATCCAAAAAGAACCTTCTTTATTGTAGATAAAATTTGACCATGGCGAGATAACTCTCGCTCTAACACTTCATCTCTAACAAATGGTGGCACGTTAGAAAGCATAACTTTCTTCGCCGGATTCATAAGCGGAAATACCGGCGTCTGTGTCTCCCGCAACACAACACCCCTCTCAACTATCTTATTCACCTTTTCAATTGAATCTAAGAATATCACCACAGCGCTATTCATCCTTGAGGCTGATTTGATGCTATCATACCCAATGATAGCACCCACAGCCAAGCTACATTCTTCCACTGAACACCCAGCCGCAGCAGGAATTTTTACTCCATGCCTCCGACTAAGTTTTTCAAACTCTACACTTCCGCGAGTGGCCATTGCAACCAGCCCCACCCGCTGGTTGTGCCCTCGCGAAAAACCAACCTCAAAGATCCCACCACCCCTATACGTGCTTAGTGATAGTTAAACAATATACCCTTAAAACAACTAAACTAATCAATATATATGTACATACCAAAACCCAATAGAGTGAAAAGAAATTCCATTCGCTCTCACAATCACCCCTGCTTGACGACTCACTCCCAGCATGCACTCCGACGAGAGAGAGAGAGAGAGAGAGAGAGAGAGAGAGAGAGAGAGAGAGAGAGAGAGAGAGAGAGAGAGAGAGAGAGAGAGAGAGAGAGAGAGAGAGAGAGAGAGAGAGAGAGAGAGAGAGAGAGAGAGAGAGAGAGAGAGAAATATGACATGGTGCAAATATGAGGTAGTAGGCAGTTTTCAGGGACCACTTCTGTCTCGTGAGTGCTACTTTCAGAACAACTGGCTAAAAGTATACAGAAGTACTGGAGAATCTTTTTACGGGGAAAGCATTCCGAAAGTAACTGAAAATAATCCGATTAAGTTACTGAGTTTTGGTAATCCAAAAGTTACGTTACTGATTACAATTTTGGACAGTTAACTAGAACCTGTAAAAATTACATTTATAAAGTAGCCTGCCCAATTCTGGACTTACTTGACCCCTATAAGGAGTATAGGCCATTAGCGAATGTCCATCTCAGGACACTGACATGTGAATAATTGACAGGCAAACTTTGTTGGAGGATTTCAGTTTACCAGGAGAGTGTAACTTTTGCCATCGTATTCAGTTACCTTATAGACTGATGCAAAACCCACCACACCAAGCAATTGATATGATATGAGGTTGTGTTTAGGCATTTTTTGTGCTGTCAAAATTTCACACTTAAAAACATTTCACTATTTTGACGTCTTATGGAATCACATGATCATGCAAACGCCCATTCTGTTTTTGATTCCTCCCATGTAATCACCAAACGCTTGAACCTTGCTGTTAAAATCTCTCTTTCAGTCTTAATTGGTTCATTAAAAGATAAATTACCAACCACACATTCAATGTTCATTTCACACATAATAAAAATCTGACCTGCATATAGGCTAACATATGGAATTGTTTTAAAATGGTCTTAACATGCATTATATAGCTATTTCATTTGACATTTTAGGACCTCTTTAATTATAAATATACAAATATATATAATTTGATAAAATATTGAATTTTGCCTTTACTACGAAAAAAGTATGAAAATGTATGCACTCTACTGTAATTCACTCTGGATAAGAGCGTCTGCTAAATTAATAAAATGTCAAATGTAAAAGTACTTTTGCCGATAGAAATGGGTTGAATAACACATTAATAAATGGCAGTAAAATACAGTCAAAAAAATAATCATAATGTATACGGTTTTGAAGTGTCTGTCCTATATCGAGGAGATATAAGAAAGCTCAGGAAATTTTTGTTTTTTGGATACACATTTAACCCCTGATTTGTGTTGCAACAAAACTACCTCCATACTTCCATTAATGGGTCACCTTCGAACGTGATCCGTAGAGCAAAACAGAGAGCTTAGAGTGGCCATATTAGTTTGTAGGCCAAACCATTCGACGCTACAGACGTTTTCATCAGAAGATCGATTTCCGGGATGTCTCATGGTCTGACAAACACCACTGTAGTGGTTGAAAAAGTTGCCATTCGTCATATTGAGTAAAAATATCTTAATATAACATGACTCAAGTAAAAAAGTGGAAGGCACCCAGTAAAATAATACTTGAGTAAAAATATTTTGTTTTAAATATACTTATTAAGTATCAAAAGTAAAAGTATAAATAATTTCAAATTCCTTATATTAAGCAAACCAGATGGCATGATTTAATTATTATTATTATTATGATTTTTAATATGGATAGTCAGGGGCACACTCCAACACTCAGAAATAATTTATAACAAAGCATTTGTGTTTAGTGAGTCTGCCAGATCAGAGTCAGTAGAGATGACCAGGGATTTTCTCTTGATAAGTGGGTGAATTGAACCATTTTCCTGTCCTTCTATGTGTTCAAAATGTAATGACTACTTTTGGGAGACAGGGAGAATGTATGGAGTAAAAACTAAAATTAATTGTAGGAATGTAGTGGAGTAAAAATATTAAATAGTACTTTAAAAAATGGAATAGTACTTTAAAGTATACTTAACCCTTGTGATGTCTTAAGGGTCAAAACAGAGTGCAATGAATACTCAGGGATAAAAAAAAGTGTAGATTCACGCGCAGAGCATGGCAGGTGTTAATTTCGCATTCACAGAAGGCAGGAATTATAGTCACAGGCAGGCAATGATCATACACAGGTAGGCAAACAGGCAGGTAAATCAAAACAAGGACTGAAGGCTCTAACTGGTTCACATAAACAAGCTAGGAAAAGGTTTAGTAGTCTAAATGAAGAATACCTCACAAAGGCACAAACAGAATAAACTGAACTAAATAAGGAGCTGATGAGACCAGGTGAGTAACTAACACAGGTGAAAGAAATGAACAAAAATGAAAGACAGGGCTACGTTCAAGAACACAATGAAACAGGGCCACCACCAAGTACACAACGAAACAGAAAACAAGGTTGACTAAGAAAATAAAAACAGAACATTACAGTACCACCAGAACTTACGGGACCGGTGGTTCGTGTAATGCTCGGATGTCCTGACACCAAGGACTTGTTACACCATTGCATCAGTTGGGGCTAACAGCTGCTGGTATGTAATTCTTCCCAGCTGGTGTCTCAGGAGGAGCCTGGTCTGAGGTTAGGGCTTCTTGTATGGCAGAGTGAACCTCCCACTGTACCGGTCCCATAATGCATGAGAAAGGAAGAATGGGTGTAGGGTCTGAGTTACTGGACAGAAGGTCAAACTGGTGGGAGCGAGGACCAGCTTTTACGTTTTTCTTTACAGGGACGTAAGTAACATAAAAATGGAAATGTGTGAAGCAGAGAGCCCAGCCGGCTTGTCTGGAGTTTAACTTCTTGGCCCCTCTGATATATTCCAGATTATGATGATCTGTTAGGATGAGAAAGGGATGTTGTGCGACCTCCAACCAATGGCGCCACTCCTCGAGGGCCAGCTTGATGGCGAGGACTTCTCTGTTCCCCACATCGTAATTCCTCTCGGCAGGGGATAACTTCCTGGAGAAGAAGGCACAGGGATGTGATTTTGGAGGTGTTCCCACCCGCTAAGAGAGGATGGCTTCTACTCCTACTTCGGAGGCATCCACCTCCAGGGTGAAAGGAAGGGTCGGATCAGGTTGGCGAAGGACAGGAGCTGAGGTGAAGAGGCGGTTCCGAATGAACCGGCGATAGTAGTTGTAGAACCCAATGAAATGTCGGAGTTCCTTAACGGTGGTGGGTTTGGTGACTTGTTCTCGGTGACTTTGTTCTCATCCATGCTGACCCCTCCAGGTGTCCGTACGAAACTGGGGAAGGTTACAAAGGTTACATTGGAGGTGCTCTTTTCAGTCTTCACATAAAGGTTATGGTCAAGGAGCAGTTGAAGAACCTTTTGCACATGCTGTATGTGTTCATTCAGGGGGTGTGAGTAAATCAGGATGTCACCAATGTAGACGATGAGAAAGCAGTTGATTATATCCTGGAAAACCTTGTTTGTGAAGGATTGGAAGACGGCGGGGGCGTTAGTGAGGCCGTAGGGCATGACCAGGTATTCGTAGTGCCCTTGTGTGGTGATAAAGGCCGTCTTCCATTTGTCGCCTTTACGGATAAGGTTATATGCACTTCGCAGGTCGAGTTTTGTATAGATGTTGGGGCGGCCCACTTGTTCAAGGGTCGCTGGGATCAGAGGAAGAGGGAAATGGTTCTTTACCGTGATGTCATTCAGGGAATGGTAATCAATACATGGACGGAGACCACTGTCCTTTTTACCAACGAAGAAGAAGATGGGGAAGAAGAAGGACAAATAAAAGCGTTTTAGTGATTCATCAATGTAATTCTCTGTTGCCTCATTTTCCAGGATAGATAGTGGGTAAACACGGCCCTTCAGTGGGGACACTCCAGGGCGTAAGTCAATAGCCCAGTCCCCTGGGCGATGTGGTGGCAGAGTGAAGGCCTTGATTTTGCTGAAGACATTGCTGTACTGGTCGTATTCAGATGGTATGGTTGGTGGCACTGCAAAGGCAGAGTCCTCAATGGGGGTGACTCTGCAGGGTAGGCTGAGACAACTGGTGACGCAGATAGAAGACCAGGACAGTAGTTCACCTTGTCTCCACGAGATGGCAGGGTCGTGACGACAAAACCTTGGGTGTCTGAGGATGAGTGGCTGTTTGGGGGAGGAGAGTTCCATGAGTTGAAGAGTTTTGATGTGGAAGACTCCAATCTGGAGGGTGACACTCTTTGTTAGGTGCGTAATGAAGCCCGTGCCCAATGGCTGCCCGTTCAGGGTGTTAAACCTTAAGGTAGAAAGAGGGGTGACAGGTGTTAGATCATTGTCAAGCTCTTGTACTAGCTGGTGATCGATAAAATTACCTGCTGCACCCGAATCTATCAAGCCCTCTACGTACTTAGTAACCTCCTTCACAGCTATCAATACTGGGATGACGAATTGCTTCTGGGAGATGTTTAGAAATAAGGACACACCTACCTGCATGGCAGCGGAGGGACCCTTCTCATCTCTCCGTGGGGGGCAAACAGGGCAATGTCTGAGTAGATGATCTTTCCCTCCACAGTATAGGCAGAACCCTTCTTGGACCCGCTTTTGACATTCGATACACGGGAGAGGAGCATGGCCCAACTGCATGGGCTCTGGAAGACTTGGACGGGATGGCAGAATCATGGAAGGAGAAGGTTTCGGGTTCTTGGGTGGCAGAGTTCTTCGGCGGTCGGCAACGATGGAGATGGACATATGAACGTATTGATTTAAATCCTGAAGGTCACCTCTACAGGCCAGCGCCACCTGAAGTTCCCTATTGAACCCTCTTCGGTAGACGGTAAGTAAAGCAGCCTTACTCCATCCACTCCCTCCAGCCATGGTGCGGAACTCGAGGGCATACTCGGCAGCTGAATTGCATCCTTGTTGAAGTTCTATGAGGAGGTGTCCTATAGGATGACAGGAAGGAGAGTGATCGAATACCTCTTTGAAGAGGGTGTGGAAATTGGTCTTGGATCCGAGTTCTGTGCTGTTGGCAGTCCATATGGCAGTGGCCCAATCCAGGGCTTTGCCTGTAAATACATTGAGCACAACCCCACTAACTTCGGTGGCAAAGTGAAGCTTGAAAAAGGCTTAGTAGTCAAAATGAACAATACCTCACGAAGGCACAAACAGAATGAACTGAACTAAATAAGGAGCTGATGAGACCAGATGAGTAACTGAAACAGGTGAAATCAATGAAAACAGGGCTACTTTCAAGAACACAACGAAACAGACGACAAGGTTGACTAAGAAAATAAATACAGAACCTTACACAGAGAAAACCCCCTACATGATAATTTTTCAACTTGAAATTTGAGTGACCACAACATTAGAAAAAGTGAAACATCGCCTTTGTTCATATTTCCATAAAAGCTGTAACCCACCAGGGTACAAAGATTGTCTTAGGGTCATTTTTGACCCGGCAGTTATAAAATAATTTATACACCACTAAAACCACAAAGACACACACACACACATACAATGAGAATTTGAGATTGTGTGTGCTACTGATCGAACTCAGCCAGCAGCTCCTGAAGAGGAGGATCACCATGGCTGGCACAGTTAGAAAGAACAAGCCTGAGCTCCCTGCACTCCTCGCAAAAAGGGGGAGAGAGGCCTTCTCATCAAAGTTTGCCTTCACCCCCACTACCACTCTAGTTTCTTACCTCCCAAAGAGGAACAAGAATGTGGCCCCCCTGAGCACACCGCACAAAATAGCTGAGATCAGTGATCATGAGGACAGAAAGCCAACCGTCATCCTGGATGACAACCACAACAAAGGAGGCGTGGACAACCTGGACAAGGTGACTGGAACTTACAGCTGCAGGAGGAGGACTGTCCTCTGGTCCCTGGTCATCTTCCATAGCATCATTAATGTGTCCTCATACAATGCCTTCGTGGAACAAGATCAACCCTAACTGGATGCCTGATAACCTGAACAAGAGGAGGGTGTTCCTGGAGCAGCTGGGAAAGGCACTTGCAACCCCACACATTCAAAGAAGGGAGCACCTCCCCCGCACAGTGGCCTCTGCAGCACTTGTGAAAGCTGTTGAATCTTGTCCTGATCCACCTGAGGATGCAGTTGGGGCAGGCAAGAGGAGGATTTGCCAATTTTTCCCCCAAAGAAGGACTGTAAAACAAATACTATGTCCTGCACGTGATAAATACATCTGCAAGTCCATGAACACACACTTGCATACTGTCCTACATGTTTGCTAATTAAATTTGATTGATTTATGTTCATCACATTTTTGTTTGTATCTATTATCTTCTTTTATTCTTATTTATTGTTGTTGTTTATACACCTTGTGGGTGATGGAAATGGTTCAAAAAATGGTAGAAGACTAGTATTTTGTAGTTGAATTCCTCATTGTACAGAATATATCACTATGTTGCCAAAAAAGTTCAAGACTGTTATAGCTTCCTTTCAATAAAATGCATTCAAAACTACTTTCTTCACATTTCTGCAACTTTTAGGCTATACAAGAGCTATCTCTTGCTAAAAAAAAAACATGTTTACACCTACGCAGTATCTTTAGCAATAATAATAATAAACCTCTACTTTAGTAAATAAAACAATTATGACAGGTGTGTTGTAATAAAAACAGGTGGTGTCCACTGATTAAATGCAGTCTTTCTGCATTGTGAAGAGGGAAAACACAGATATTCACAAGGTTTGTGATGAAGGTTGTTTCTTCATGCAAAATAGATTTGGGGTTTAAAATTCAATTAAGCTGCTTTATTTTAGGGGTTAATTGAAGGATGGTAATTGTTTACCCTTAGGACATGGGGAGTATACAGAATGTTAAGACTACACAAGGGTTAAGTACTTTACATCACTGCACTGCTGTAGCTCGGCCATCTTCAACCGTAGATGCGTAAGGCGGACATAGGCAGATTGAGAGATAGCCCATGCAAAAAAACTCAAATCTGTAGCTTAAACTGACATATTTTGATGGTGATGTTTTTTATTATGATACTTAGATTGATGCAGTCCTATGGGTCCTGATCTTATAGTGAGCCCTAGTCCTATGGGCCCTAGTCAAAAGTAGCGGCCTAAATAGGAAATAGGGTGCAATTTGGGATGCACAACCACTGTACTGTAAACTGTGGACCGTAGACTCCATAGCACACAGGGATACATTTGACATCAACCCTTCAAGGGTAATTTGTTTTTGCATTGTGATGCATTTCCCATTTCCACAGGTCTGCATGACATTTTTATTAGACTGTGCAGAAACGATATTAATGCGTTTTTAAACTATCCTCTACCTCCTCCTTTCTCAAAATAGGTATTTCATCAACCTCAGTGAACATGGAGATAAGTATTTTAACATTGACATGGACAGCGGAGTTATAAAGACTACCCAGAGTCTGGACCGGGAAGACATGCCGTGGCACAACATTACTGTGATGGCCTCGGAGGTTGGTAGGTACCCAGGGTTTCCATTCCTACTGCAGCAGGGTGTGTGTCTGTATGTGTGTCTGTGTGTGTGTCTAAAGGGTAGGGGAAGCATCAAACTTAAAATCTAAAATCTACCGTATAGAAGTTTGGGAGGTGAGGTTTGAAGGGTCAATCAATTCATATATTCTTGTTCTGACCTCATCACTGCTATTAATCTTTCCTTTAGCCTTTACACAAACATAATGATGTACTAATGGTATTGAGGTATATGCCTAGATGGTTGCATCAGATTTGGAGATGATTCAATATGAATTGGTGTGTATGTCACTGTTGAATTTGAAATGAGGGGTTTAGTTGTGGTTGTAAGGAGGTGACTGAGTGATAAATGACTTATGAAGCTGTTGACATCCCTGCTGTGGGGCTGAGTCACAGTGTGTGACCCAAATGACACACTATTCCATAGGGCTATGGTCAAAAGTAGTGCACTAAATAAGGAATAGGCTGCCATTTGGGACGTTACCCTATGATTAATTAATGATTGTGTTTTATATAACCTATTATAAAGCATTTCAATTCTGGTTGTCTAATGTGTCATTTATGTTACCGTTTCCAAAATGCTGTTCTTTTATGAAAAGCACAACTATAGAGATGTTGTTTTGGAAAAGCTTTAACAGTCTATTCATAGCACATTTAATGGAAAAAAAATACAATTCCAATACCATTTTGGCTTTTAAAAGTGTATTATTATGCATGGGTCATGAAGAGTTGCAAGATTTCTCCTCGAGTGTTGAAAAACATGACTTTAAACAGCTTTCAATTTGTTTATATCCCATCCACAGAATTAAGCACTTCAGGCTCACTGCTGGTAAAGCAGATGATTGACAAAGGCAATGTACTGTACTCCGTCTCAGATTGAACAATTATTATTTAAGTTATTGGTCAATTAGAAGGAATAGGGGAAAGCTCGCTCATAATTAAAATATTGATGCTTTATTTGTCAAATTATAATTAAAATTATGACATTTTGGCCATCAATGCCCTTCACTATTCTCATAAACATAGTTAGTTCCACTTGCATTGTACTGCATGCACTGAAACATTAACAAAACACAAAACAAAAACAACATTCTAGCTAGCTAACTAGACAGTCATTCGTGCTGACAGATTGAAACTGATGTGTTTCAAATTATCCCACACAACATGACATTGCTAACCAGGCCTTAAATTGGCATACACAATTTGCAAGTTTATTAGGAAGTTTAATAAGTTACACTCACCGGACAACCCTGGTGGGTATTTTAGCTAGCTTGGTTTCCATTTTCCAACAGATTTTTCTTCTTCCCCTGACTGCTTGTCAACGGTTACTGTTCTTGGAACTCGTGTTCACCAGAACTGGCTTCTGGCAAACTGTTTGCCACTACTGGCAATAAGTATTGTTGCCACAAGTTTGCCACAGATTCAAATAGAATGTTGAGAAAATAGTTTGCCAGATAAAAACCTCTGGCACTCTGTTTGCCTCTAGTGGCAATAACTATTATTTTTGTCAATGTTTTGCAGCAAATTCACCAATAGTGGCAAACATTTTCAATCTTCTGGCAACATTTTGTGGCACACTATATAGTTTACAGTAAATTTGACAAACTTGCAGGAAGTTTGCCGCAACAAATAATCGCGTATACTGGAGATTGAAATAAGAACGTCTCATACAAACCCACATGATATACATGTCAAGATGTCACTATGTCAACATCTTTATGATACAAGTATTTGGAATAATGATATAAAGTATTCTATCTAACAGCATAGCACTTAACTGCAATATTTCAGCATCACAAAGACTCCGACATAACATTGCAAAGGGGTGATGATGCACTTATCATGATGATATCTACAGGTAACTGCCAAAATAAAGAAAACACCAAAATAAAGCGTCTTAGGGCATTGGGCCACCACGAGCCAGAACAGCTTCAATGCGCCTTGGCATAGGTTCTACAAGTACCTGGAACACTACTGGAGGGATACCATTCTTCCATGAGAAATTAAATCATTTGATATTTTGTTGATGGTGGTGGAAAACTCTGTCAGGCACCGTTCAAGAATCTCCCATAAGTGTTAAATTGGGTTGAGAACTGGTGACTGAGATGGCAATGGCATATGGTTTACATAGTTCATGCTCACCAAACAATTCAGTGATCACTTTTCTTCTTCTTCTTCTTCTTCTTCTTCTTTATTATCGTGCTCCGCGTACAAATGTTATAAACGTCCCTCTTTCAGGACCCTGTCTTTCAAAGATAAATCGTAAAAATCCAAATAACTTCACACATCCTCATTGTAAAGTGTTTAAACACTGTTTCCCATGCTTGTTCAATGAACCATAAACAAGTAATGAACATGCACCTGTGAAACGGTTGTTAAGACACTAACAGCCTATGGTAGGCAATTAAGGTCACAGTTATGAAAACATAGGACACTAAAGAGGCCTTTCTACTGACTCCCGAAAATCACCAAACGAAAAATGCCCAGGGTCCCTGCTCATCTGCGTGAACGTGCCTTAGGCATTCTGCAAGGAGGCATGAGGACTGCAGATGTGGCCAGGGCAATAAATTGCAATGTCCGTACTGTGAGACGCCTAAGACAGCGCGTTACAGGATGGAAACAACAACTGTCCGAGTTACACCAGGAACGCACAATCCCTCCATCAGTGCTCAGACTGTCCTCAATTGTCTGAGAAGCTGGACTGAGGGCTTGTAGGCCTGTTGTAAGGCAGGTCCTCACCAGACATCACCGGCAACAACGTCACCTATGGGCACAAACCTACTGTCGCAAAAAGTGCCCTTCACTGATGAGTCGCGGTTTTGTCTCACCAGGGTTGATGGTTGGAGTCGCGTTAATTGTCGAAGGAATGATCGTTACACCGAGGCCTGTACTCTGGAGCGGGATCGATTTGGAGGTGAAGGGTTCGTCATGGTCTGGGGCACTGTGTGTCAGCATTATCGGACTGAGATTGCCTGCAATGACAACAATCTCAATACTGTGCGTTACAGGGAAGACATCCTCCTCCCTCATGTGGTATCCTTCCTGCAGGTTCATCCTGACATGACCCTCCAGCATGACAATGCCACCAGCCATACTGCTTGTTCTGTGCGTGATTTCCTGCAAGACAGGAATGTCAGTGTTCTGCCATGGCCAGCGAAGAGCCCGGATCTCAATCCCATTGAGCACGTCTGGGTTCTGTTGGATCGGAGGGTGAAGGCTAGGGCCATTCCCCCCAGAAAGAGTGGGGTAACTTATCACAGCAAGAACTGGCAAATCTGGTGCAGTCCATGAGGAGGAGATGCACTGCAGTACTTAATACAGCTGGTGGCCTCACCAGATAGTGAATGTTACTTTTGATTTTGATCCCCCTTTGTTCAGGGACACATTATTCCATTTATGTTCATCACATGAGTGTGGAACTTGTTCAGTTTATGTCTCAGTTGATGAATCTTGGTATGTTCATACAAATATTTACACATGTTAAATTTGTTGAAAATAAACGCAGTTGACAGTGAGAGGACATTTCTTTTTTGCTGAGTTTAGGTGAACAACGTACTGAATTGGCAGTCTATCAGCCTACTATTCTGTAGTATTCATTACACTTTGTGAAAAAAATTGCCCTACCAACTAACTCCACACCCATTAAAAACAGAACACCAAATAACATTAGAATTTTTATTTGATTTGACATCCTTAATTGGCTTCATCTGGTTAAAACTCAGTAGTACATACAGTGTCTTCTCTGTTTCACCACACTCTTTCACCACACCACACTTTCACCACACTCTCCACTGTGCCTGCGTTGCACCAAACAGAGGGCGTCACAGACACCAGGAATCTTCAACTTCGGTTGACCCTCCTCAACATTTCACACCTCTCCAGTTATCATTCCTTTCAACTGCGCCCTGCTATGGAGAGGAAAGCAAGTCACAATTCTTGTCCCCAGTCACGTGGTGTGGAGCACACACTCCCTCTGGAAGGCAGAAATGCAAAAAATCTACATGATTACACTTTGAGTCCCTTTCATCGACCAAACATTCCCGGACCTCTTTTCCACTCAACCTGACACCACATATGGATCAGCCAGAAGGCAAGGATCCATTCTCTCCAAAAATGTCACTCCGACTGGGCAAAAAAAACATATTCATCACCATCACGATGAGATTGAAACTTTGCCAACGCAGTTAATTCATCCTCACTCTCTTCATGATCAATATTATTCTGCAGCAACCCATATGTACTCTTATTATATTCCACTCTCTTAATTTTTTTTCCTGCCCGCCTTCTTACCGGCCTCAATGGGTTTAAACACCGATTCAACCACAAAAACCAGAGAGGTTTTCCAATGCCTTGCAAAGAAGGGCACCTATCGGTAGAAAAAAGCATACATTTAAAATCCTTTTGAGCATGGTGAAGTTATTTATTACACTTTGGATGGTACATCAATACATCCAGTCACTATCGAAATGCAGGTGTCCTTCCTGACTCAGTTGCTGGATAGGAAGGAAACCTCTCAGGGATTTCACCAAGCGCCTAATATAGACTATAAAACAGTTACAAAGTTTAATGGCTGTGATACAAGAAAACTGAGAATGGATAAACAACATTGTAGCTACTCCACAATACTCCACAATACTAATTGACAGAGTGAAAAGAAGGAAGCCTGTGCAAAATAAAATATTCCAAAACATGGCACTGTTATTTTAGCAACAAGGCACTAAAGTAATGCTGCAAAAAATGTGGAGAAGCAATTTGCTTTTTTGTCCTGAATACAAAGTGTTATGTTTGGGGCAAATGCAATACAACACATTACCAAGTAGCACTGTCTATATTTTCAAGCATAGTGGTGTTATGGGTATGCTTCTAATCGTTAAAGACTGGGGAGTTTTTCAGGATAAAAAAAATAAACGTAATGGAGCTAAGCATAGGCAAAATCCTAGAGGAAACCCTAGTTCAGTCTGCTTTCCAACAGACACTGGGAGATAAATTCACCTTTCAGCAGGACAATAACACAAAACACAAGGCCAAATTTACACTGGAGTTGCTTACCAACAAGACAATGAATGTTCCTGAATGGGAAAATTACAGATTTGAATTTAAATATGCTTGAAAATCTATGGCAAGATCTGAAAATGGTTGTCTAGCAATGACCAACAACCAATTTGACAGAGCTTGAAGAATTTTGAAAAGACTAATGGGTAAATGTTGCACAATCCAGGTGAGTAAAGCTCTTATAGACTTATCCAGAATGACTCAAAGCTGTAATCACTGCCAAAGGTGCTGCTACAAAGTATTGATTCAGGGGTGTAAATACTTTCTCAATACATTTCTAAAAACATGTTTTCATTTTGTCATTATGGGGTATCGTGTGTAGGTGGTTGAGAATCTACAGTATGTAAGCCATTTTGTACATTGACTATAAGACAACAACATTTGGAAAAGTCAAGGGCTATTAATACGTTCTGAAGGCACTGGAAGTTATTATGAACTTCACAGGGTAGTAAAAGTGCAAGGTGATGCACTTGATGCTCCTTTCCAATAAATATCAAGGGACTTCAACTCAGTAGAGTTCAATTTGATTTCAACATTTTATGTGCACTACCTCATCCCCCACAGCTTATTATTATCTGATTAAGTCAATGTGATGGAAGCACATCTCTAGTGGGAAAATGTGCATATTGTTTTTTGCACATTTTTGAATATTCACTTGAAAATCTGTCGCCAATTGGATAGAAACCTAGCTAATGACCTCAACTTGCACATGCCAAATCTAACCAATAACTAACTAAAAAAATATTCTCACACCCACATCTATATGCTTCAAGTTTAGGTAATTTTTTTATTTCTATTGCTAGGACATTGTGGAACTTATACAATAAATGTTCACATCATATACAGCATAGACTGATATTATGATTTATAAATGTAAAACCGTTTGGTAAGAAAATGCAAAAAAACTAAGTCATACATACAATAAATCAAATATTTGCACATTTATAGCATTGGTTTAAATTGGACAGTCAGACATTTGTGTCCTTAGCTATATTTCCTATTAAATAATCAATTATCAAATTAGTCAATGTTCCACTGTTCTTTGTATTCTTAATATTATGTTGTAAATTCATTAAATCAATTCGGGCCCCGACGACTTCAGGAATTCCTATCAGGCTAATTTGTAATCACAATTAGGCAATCCCTCACCAACTGACGCTGAGGCTGCATACAAATGTGTCTTTATCTTTTTGCCTCTCTTTAGTATGCAAAAGGTACAATGGCATGTTTAAACTTTTCCCATCAAAATTGTGAATAATATGTTTCTATATCAAGACTGATTTCTTTCAAATGGGCCTTTTTTCCCAGACACAGATTGAGCCTAGTCCTGAATTTAAAAGCATAGAGCAGGTAAGAGTTTGACCAATGCGATGGAAAGGCCACACACACCCCCCCCCCATGCAGGGTACATACAGAAGCTCCTAATTGCCACCCACCAAAATTAGCCTTCAATTAGGCTATTGTTTATATATAGTACCCGTTAAAAGTTTGGACACACCTACTTTTACTTTATTTGTACTATTTTCTATATTGTATAATAAAAGAAAATACATTAAACCTATGAAATAACACATATGAATCATGTAGTAACCAAAAAAGTGTTAATCAAATCAAAATATATTTTATATTTGAGATTCTTCAAAGTAGCCACCCTTTGCCTTGATGACAGCTTTGCACATGCTTGGCATTCTCTCAACCAGCTTCATGAGGTAGTCACCTTGAATGTATTTAAATTAAAAAGTGTGCCTTGTTAAAAGTTCATTTGTGATATTTCTTAATTTCCTTAATTCTTAATTGGCATTTGAGCCAATCAGTTGTGTTGTGACAAGATAAGGGTGGTATACAGAAGATAGCCCTATTTGGTAAAAGACCATGTCCATATTATGGCAAGAACAGCTCAAATAAGCAAATAGAAAAGACAGTCCATCATTACTTCATTTCACTGGCCTGAACTAAAATTCATGTCACCTATTTGATAAAATATTGAATTTGACCTTCACTACCATCGCCCATAGAAATGCATTGAATAACACATTCATAAATGGCAAAAAAAACACAGTCAAAAAATAAATCATAAGGAAAAAGGTTTTGATGTGTCTGTCCTGTATCTAAGAGATACAAAAAAGCTCAAGATATATTTGTGTTTTTGGACACATATTTAACCCACATATAGACTACCTCCATACTTCCATTAGTTTGTATATGTTACCTTCAGACAAGTCACGAGTCCCATAATATATGTTAGTCTGTAGGTCAAGCAGTTCGGACGCTACAGACAGAAGTTGGCACAACAACATTACCGATTTCAGACGAGTCCCGTGATCCTTGTGGGGGGTCGTAGAGAAAAACGTCTTTCGTAATAGTTTGCACGCCAAACCAATCGGACGCTACATACGTCCTGAGAAGACAGATTTTCGGGATGTCTCATGGTCTGACAAACAACGCAGATATGGAAGGCCAACATAGGTAGATGCAGTGTTTTGAGACACAGCACATGCAAAAAATATCTCTAGCTTAAACTGACGGATTTTGATGGGGATTGTTTTATTATGTTGCTTTGATTGACTCACGGGTGCTGCAGTAAATATATAGCATAACAGTACTTTATTGTTAAATTACATTTTAATACATCTACAGCAATTGCTAAAAGTGAATATGGAATTATATATTACAGCGTGCTCCAAAATATTTTGTGTTTTTTTATCACTTGCACTCCCCTAGGCCTAAACAAAGGCTTATAAACTGGCAGTGACTACAGGGCAAACAGATCAAAAGGACAAGGCTAAAAACTCCCCAATTAAGGGTTTGCGACATGCTGGCACTCTGATCTGTTCCCTATACACATTTAATTTCTAGGGAACTACTACCACAAATCACTTATATTGGTACAGTACTCTAACAGGTGCAAGAAGTATTGCGTCTTATAAGGCACACCTCCAAAATGTGTTAATTAGAGAACTTTAACAATACCATGCATCCACAAAAGGCTGTTGAGTGGTACCGAATCAGTAAATTCCATAAAGTCCAAAAATACACTATGGTACTGAAATCCAGTAAATATAGTCTGTGGGGTGCAGCATTCTCACTAATGGGAGCTCAAAATATGTTAATGAGCCAGAGATTATTTTGCTCCCCACAACATTGTACTTTACTGTATTTGCTGTAATTTTGCAGCAGTGTAGCGGAATGCCATTGAGGCCATAATTCATTGCTCTTTACAGGACTGTACTGTAATATAGATTATAGCAGCTAAATGTAAAAGTTTTACAGTAAATTTACAGCCATTTGTTTGTGTTATGCTACCAGTTTATTCAAACTACCAGATATTTTTTCTAAAGCCAAAAATGACAACTTCTACATTCTGCAGTGAAAATAGCCAAATATATCCAAATCTGATTTTTGTATCCACATTGTGGACCTGTTAGAACAAATATTGTAAATCATGATGGATTTGACAAATATCCACTTTGTTAGAGCAGATTTTTTTGAATGGGTGTCAATGATGATGTCCTCGTTCCATGGTGTCCACGTCTGCGTTCCATTGGTCTGTTTACTGCATGTACTCTCAATCGTTTATTTCCGTGCATTGAAAGTGCTTTTTAGTCTCGGGCTAGGCCTAATCTCTGTCTGGGAAACTGGCATAAAGTGGAGAATATACTGTACCATGCTTTGCAGCTTTTTCTCCAGATTGTAAACTCATAGTATGTGTATTGTCATATGATATACTGTAGTATCATAACATTTAAAAAGAGACAATGTGTCACTATTGCAGATGGAAAATGATCATCTCGGCATGAAAATCTCAACATGATGCAGAGCAATAACAAAATTCACAGAAGTGTTCCCTTGTATCACCTCGAATGATTTCAATATGCTGTTTCAGTAAATTGAGCACCTAATATACATTACATGTACACTGAACAAAAATATGAACGCAACATGGAGTGTTTTAAGGCAATCAATGTTTGTTTATTCCATGTGTAACTCTGTGTTGTTGTTTGTGACGGAGTGCTTTGCTTTATCTTGGCCAGTTGAAAATGGTCTTAGATCACAGAGCAAATTATCCAGATAAATAAATAACACTGAGTCTTAAATCAACACTGGAAGTGTGGAGTCTGTGGACCCATATACACATCGGAACAGTGTTAAATGAACACACTGTTAAGTGCAGGGTGTGACAAACTCATTCCATGGACAGCCTAGTGTTTGCAGGTTTTTGTTTTTTCCTTTCAATTAAGCCCTAGACAACCAGGTGTGTGGAGATCCTTACTAATTAGTGACCTTTTTCCTCACCCATCTACACACAATAACCCATAATCACAATGTGAAAACATGTTTTAAGATTTTTTTTCACATTTATTGAAAATTAAATACAGAAATATTTCCTTTACATAAGTATTCATACCCCCTAGTCAATACTTTGTAGAAGCACCTTAGGCTTTGAGTCATTTGGGTATGTCTATGTCAGATTTGAAAATCTGGATTTGGCCATTTTCTCCCCTTCTTCCTTGCAGATTTTCTCAAACTTTGTTAAATTAGAGGGGGAGTGGCAGTGAACATAAATCTTCAAGTCTTTCCACAGATTATAAATGGGATTCAAGTCTGGGCTTTCATGGACTTTCACATTCTTGTTCTGAAGCCAATCCAACATTGAATTGCTGAATGCTTTGGGTCGTTGTCCTGTTGGAACCTACATCTTTACCCCCAATCTAAGGTTGTTAGCACTCTGAAGCAGGTTTGTATCAAGGATTTGTCTGTATTTGACTCCATTCATTGTTCCTTCTATCCTTAGCAGTCTTCCAGTCCCTGCCGCTGAAAAGTGTCCTCATAGCATGATGCTGCCACTACCATGATTTGCGGTAGGGATGGTGTTAGATGGGTGATGAGATGTGCGTGGTTTTCTCCAGACATAGCACTTGGCCAAAGTGTTACATGTTTGTCTTATCAGACCACAAACTATTTTGCCTCTCAAAGTCTTTCACATACCTTTATGTAAACTCCATGAGTGTGGTCTTGTGCCTTTTTACCAGGTGTGGCTTCCATCTGGCCACTCTCCCATAAAACCCAGATTGGTGTAGAGACTGTTGCCCTTTTGGCAGGTTCTCCCAACTCAGCCAAAGAACTCTGTAGTTCTATCAGAGTGGTCATTGGCTTCTTGGCCACCTCCCTGACCAACACCTTTCTTTCCCGTTTGCCCATTTTGGTCGGATGGCTAGCTCTAGGCAGAGTTGAGGTAGTTCCATACCTTTTCCATTTCCCAATGATGGAGACCACTATGCTCTTGGAAACTTCCAACACTAGAAATTGTTTTATACCCTTCCCAAGATATATGCCTCATCACAATTATATCTCGGAGAGCTACAGCCATATCCTTGACTTCATGGTATAGTTTCTTCTCGGACATGCACTGTCAACTGTTGAATATTATATAGAAAGGTGTGTTTTTTTCTAAATCATATCCAAACAATTTAATTGGCCACGGGTGGATTTCAATCAAGTTGTGTTTACAGAATCAAGGATGCTCAAAATAAATTGTATGCACCTGAGCTCTGTTTTTCGAGTGACATAGCAAAGGGGTGTGAATACTTATGTAAATGAGATATTTCTGTGTTTCATTTTCAATACACTAAAATATCTAGACACATGTTTTGACTGTCATTACGGGGTATTGTGTGTAGAAGGGTGAGCGAGAAAAAATCTAATTAATACAGTTTGAATTCAGGCTGTAACACAACAAAATGTGGAATACATCAAGGGGTCTGAATACTTTTTGAAGGCACTGTATAACAAAATACTATATGTTTTTCATAAGGCCTTATTTTGAGGGCGTAGTTTTACCCTAATACAGTGGTCTGCAACTCATACACATCACATTGAACCAAAACCACGCCCATCACTATCTTATTCCCCAACATGCTCTATTGCAGGTTTAGACTTGTTTGTTTAGATATTTACAGTGCATTCAGAAATTATTTGGATCCCTTGACTTTTTCCATATTTTATTAAGTTACCGCCTTAATCTAAAATGTATTAAAAAATTATTTCCCTCATCAATCTACACACAATATCCCATATTGACAAAGCGAAAACAGGTTTTTACAAATTTTGCAAATTTATAAAAAAATGTTTTTTGAAATGCATTATTATTATACAGAAGTATTCAGACCCTTTGCTAGGAGACTCAAAATTGAGCTCAGGTGCATCCTGTTTCCATCTTCCTTGAGCATTTCTGCAACTTGATTGGAGTCCACCTGTGGTAAATTCAATTGATTGGACATGATTTGGAAAGGCACACAACTGTCTATATAAGGGCCCACAGTTGACAGGGCATGTCAGAGCAAAAACCAAGCCATGAGGTCGAAGGAATTGTTTATACAGCGCCGATACAGCATTGTGTCGAGGCAAAGATCTGGGGAAGGGTACCAAAACATTTCTGCAGCATTTATGGTCCCCAAGAACACAGTGGCCTCCATCATTCTTAAATGGAAGAAGATTGGAACCACCAAGACTCTTCCTAGAGTTGGTCGCCCGACCAAACTAAGCAATGGGAGAAGGGTCTTGGTCAGGGAGATAACCAAAAACCCGATTGTCTCTCTGACAGAGCTCCAGAGATCTTCTGTAAGATGGGAGAACTTCCAGAAGGAATGGTAGAGGGGCTAGACGGAAGTCACTCCTTAGTAAAAGGAACATGACAGCCTGCTTGGAGTTTGCCAAAAGGCACCTAACGGACACTCAGACCATGAGAAACAAGATTCTCTGGTCTGATGAAACCAAAATGAACAATTTGGCTTGAATGGCAAGAGTTACATCTGGAGGAAACTTAGCACCATCCCTATGGTGAACTATGTTTTTCAGCTGCAGGGACTGTGAAACTAGTTAAAATCGAGGGAAGGATGAACAGAGCAAAATACAGAGATCCTTGATGAAAACTCCTCAAGAGCACTCAATACCTCAGACTAGGGCGAAGGTTCACCTTCCAACAGGACAATGACCCTGAGCACACAGCCAAGCCAATGTAGGAGTGGCTTCAGGACAAGTCTCTGAATGTCCTTGAGTGGCCCAGCCAGAGCCCGGACTTGAACCTGATTGAACATCTCTGGAGAGACCTAAAAATAGCTGTGCAGCGACAATCCCCATCCAACCTGACAAAGCTTTAGAGGATCTGCAGAGAAGAATTGGAGAAACTCCCCAAATCCTTCACAAAGATAAATAACATTCAATTATGCACCGGTTATTTAAATGTTTGTTCCATTTTAAATACAAGATTCTAACGATGGCATGCATTCTGAATGCAGGATGCTGGTGAATACAATATTCAACTGTTGGATAGCTTTGCTTCTGATGGACTCTATTAAAAATAGACATCACTTTGCAAGCCATTATAAAGTGACTTGAAGTGGGCTGTGTTATGAAATGGGGTACATTTATGCACTTTAATTAGTGATGTTACGTTTGATGCCTGCTAATCGCTAAGCAGTGTACCTCGAAGCAGTGTGCCGATGCCTTCATCACTTTATCAGAAGTACTTTATCAATGGCGTCTGGAGCTTTGTTTCGTCGCACAACCACCTGATTGGTTTGGAAGAAAACAAAAAGGACGTGCTACGGGGTACGGGACGTCATCTATAGTAATTTGACTGCTCTAAATTATTTTGACCAGCAGCTGCCAGTAGCGTACACTGTGTTGATCAAAGCCTTGAGTAATGCACCTATTTTCGATACAATTGGCTGGAAACCTTAATTTCCCCATCACTACTTATAACTAAATGCACAAACGACGATCTTACAGGTTACCACTACAGTGACAATTGTTTGTACCCCTTTTGGAAAAAATCAAAAAAAAAAATTCTGAGAGTGTAATACAATGACCTGAAACTCATCGTTTACACAACATGAGGCCTGCAAGTCACATTATTCTGGCTTGTAAAGGGATTCCTATTGGAATTCATTACGTGTGGGATATCCAAGATTTGACAATTTTAATCACCTGCAACCTGTATTCAAAACGACAGCCAGGGTTGGGAATACTAAGTTATTATATTACCTAAAGCATCTGAACTGGAACAACTGTTTCAGTAATGAGTGCAACAAATCCATGTAAGATATTGGATTAGATTAGAAAATGTTTGTAATTTGTATTTGAGTTGCATATAAGCTCAATTAATTAATCAATCAATTGCGCAAATATACATCTTGAAACAATAAAACAAATCTACCTGCAATAGAGCATGGTGGATAAATATGATAATGATGTTTTTTTTTCAAAACAATGTTAATGAGTTTCAGGCCCATGTTTTAGGTTAAAACTAGGCCTGCAAAATAAGGCCTTGTGAAATATGTATTGTATCGTGTTAAATATGTTTTTGGATGGTAACTGGATGAAACAATATCAAACTATCAAGACCAAAGTATAAAGAAATGACTGTTGCTTCTATATTGATAAAGTTACTGGTCCCCTACCCCACGGGAGACAGCGTTTTTTTTATTTAACCACGTGTTCATTGTATTTTATTTAACACTGGAGAATTTGCTGTCCAGCACTCCTACTCCAAGATGCTTTAAAAATATGATATCCTTGTGATTCTTCTACATCCTTGTGAATATATTTGTTCAAAGATGTATGCTATGTACTGTATCTGGGGTTTATTTAATGTTTTAATAAAAACTTGAACCCACTCTTGAACTTCTAAAACTAGAGAGAAAGTATTTTTAATTGTAACAAACCTATATATTTTCAAATAACTACCCCTCGTCTGGCCCACATATTGATTTCAACAAACAATCGTTAAAAAAAAATATCTGTACGGCCCTTGCTTGAATTTCGAAATTCTGAGGTGGCCCTTGAGCCCAAAATGTTGCCCACCTCTGCCATATAGATGTAGGATCTTCATTGTATCTGTATTGTCGCAGCAAAATAATCCTGCAGCAACAGGACTTGAATGTTTTTTTCATTATGTTGCTTGATCGTAGTTTTAGGCTACATGAAAAGTGGAATATTGTTAATATAACTGTGTTGGTGCATTTTTTTGTGAATTTATGTAAATCACAAAGCTCATTTTCATCACTGTGGTGAAGGAAAATTATTCAGACCTGCCTAGCTTCTCTACCTATTCTCACTTGTGTGTTTTAATATTATTTATGAGTGTTTGTGTTGATGTTTTGTCCAGACAACCCCAGCCTCCTCAACCACGTCCCAGTCACGGTGCAGGTGTTGGATGTGAACGACAACCCTCCTGAAATTAAAACAGATGAGGAGGTCGTCGTTTGTGAGAGCTCGAGACCAGGACAGGTGAGCATCATGCACGTACACATGAGTGGAGGGGGCGGTGATAAGGTGCAGTTAATACATTTTTAAGAGTGAGTTTATTCGTGTCACCTTGGCAACAAAACCTTGAGTTAAAGAAAATAAGTATATTTTATTTAAAAAATTGAGGGGGGTTCATAAAGTTTGAGTTTGAATGAAAGTGCTACTCAATAAAGGAACACTGATTGACAAAATATAAAACATGGCTTTTAAAGCTGTTTATACTTAACGATTATTATCTAAAAAAAAAATAGATTTAGCTGAAAATGAACTGCAAAATTGGCAAAACCTTGTCAAGGTGGATAGGTGTGGTTCACACTGTTTAAGTGGTCCATATTTAAGTAGCAGCAGATTTAAAAAAATACACTTAAAGCAGTAATCAGTAGTAGAAACAATGAGTATGTTTACTGTACATGCACAGTAAAATCTCAATATTAAACAGATTATGGCAGTAGGCAGATTATGCAACAGTCATGTAAACACCTGTTAATCTTAATTGGCATAAATTCAAAATCGGGGGAAGCATACGCTGATTAAACATCTGTTTTTCTGAGAAATCTTTCAAATTATTAGGACATGTAAACACCTTAATCGGCATTCCAGCTGTGTATTTGATCTGCATATGTGCCAGCGCCAGTAGCGCAAGCCTCCCTCGTTAACGCGAGTGAAGTGAGTTCAGAACAATTGAAAGTATGCGTCTTAGGAATAGTTTTCACATACAAACTTTATTGGTCAGAACTCAGAATCAAATATACTTCCCAAAAATAACATTGTAGATGTGGTAGATTGTTTATTTAGATTTTGACATTTTCTACATTTATCAGTGTGCCATCAGGTAGCCTGATTTCAGATGTGTCCATGTAAACAAAATTATTAGGGAAATTGTTCTTCTTGCAAAGCATGTAAACATTTCAATCAGACTTCTTTATTATATCGATCCAGAATAATCGCATTATTGTGTGCATGTAACCGTATTCAATAACAAATCATTTTCTGTAAAAAGTCGAGGGATGGGGCTGGAGAAATGTAACTGAATTTTACCATTCAGTGTTTTTAAGTATATTTCACATAATTTTAACATTTTGTCATAAAGGGCAGATATTCAACTTCATAAAAAAAAATGTCCCATCTCAAGTTGTTAAATAAAAAAGACTATAGTAATTGCCTATTAATTGCCAAATAAAGTAACGGGGTTGTCCATAACATCTTAAATCAGCCATAAATCCCCTTGTGACGGGGAATGAAAGCTTGTTGTGTGCAACAGGGAGGGGCAATTGAATGCAAGCTGTAAAAATAAGAGGGTTGACGTGTTATGCTCGACCTGCTCAGTTTTCCAACACAAAACACCAGAAATTGGTCAAAGGAGTAGAACCAGTTCAACTGCTTTTACACTATGATTTGACTACTAGATGTTCAATATGTATTGGTTATGGCTAGGGTTAAGGTTAGAGTTAGGGCTAGGGTTATGGTTAGTAGATAGTTAGTTGAAATGTTGCTGATAGTCTGTAGACTATCCAAATAAAGTGTTAATATTTCATATTTAGTTTCACCATTTTAAAACGAGAGTTCCGTTCATGTAACAGAGTTGACCTTAAAGGTCCCGATCAGTCAAAATCATTGGATACAATTAGGATAAAAATGTAAGTGGAACTGCCAAATATGAAAAATTATTGTTGCTTCTTACATTGATAAAGTTTGATCATAAAGTTACTGGTCTTCTCTCCCCTATCAAACATTTGGATTCAGGAGGCGGGATAGAGGCAAGATTATTAAGGTATTTTTGTGAAATCACAAAAAGCCTTATGTCAATGCACCAATGGTATCGTCTTATTCTTCTACCTAATTTAAATAAGTACCGCCTTGTAACAAACATTGCAGCAGGCATGTTCGCAGAGGGGTGTGGTTTACATAGCTAGGTAGCTAGTTTACTAGTGCTAAAATATAGTGAGAGGTTTACTCTATTCATTCAAGGCAAATATACTTATAGATTTCTGCTTCATTTGTGTCTGGTGTTAGCTAGTAACTGGCTAGCTAGGGAAGAGTTGTCCAAAACTCTGGAGCAGTCATTACATAGAGAGACATGCCAAACGGAAAAGTTATACAATCTTATTGACATTATCGATAGTCATGCTCCAGTATATCAAAATCATCTGATAGACAGTATACATATTTCATGACAAGTACCCTGACTACACCCTGTAAAGTTGTAACTGAAATTCTCCAAGATGAACTGTCTAGCTTGATAAACAGTGCTGTCAACTAAATCTTGGCTAGCTAGCTAAATTATACAGCCAACGTTTTGTCTATATTGACGCTAATACAATAATCAAACAGTTGCATAAAAAAAAGCTATTTTGCATGGGAATCAGAAGGAGAGTTTGGGACACTTAAAATTATGGACAGACGTAAAGGAATCACAAAACACATTTCACGGGAAAATGTTTACAGTGTAGGACTTTACAATAATGGGGAAAACATGGAGACATTTTGTGGTTGAGTGGGTTAAATCTTCCTAAAAGTCACAACAGGGAGGGGCAACGATGGACATTTCAAAATGCTGAATTTTGGCACTAGCTAGTCATTATCCATATACAAATCCGATTTATTGAATTCTCCATGTGGTCTATATTAAAGGGCACTTTCATTTCTATACATACTAGGCTTTTACAAATTCTATATTGGTGCTCAATTTCTACTTAAAATATGAAAGGGACACAAAATGCACTCTTTTTGTGGAACAACCCAACTACACTCAAATTCATAGACAGAGCTATGGATGCAAGGACTGACCATCCTTGATATCCAAAGTATAGTTTTGAGGCTATATAGTGTTTGTTTCCATTTACTTTGTTTACAAACATGCTGATGGGGTACGACAGTTGAACTAAGCTCATGAGGTATTTATACATTCTTCAAGAATCAATGGGTACGTATCATTAATTAATTTTAGTCCTAAAAATGGATGTAGCAACTGCTGATTGCCCTTAAATTAGTGCCCTTAAGCAGCTGAGGAGCCCTTGTCCTCTAATTCCAATGTAAGTTTCTGAATGCCTTACATGTCGGAAAGTTAAATAGGTTGGCAGTAAAAGCGGTAGCAGTTTTGTGCACCTCAAAACATTTGTATACATCAAAACATTACCCACAGTGGCGGGGTCTGTCGGGTCAGCCTTCTCCTGGGGTGCCTCTCCTTGGGCTGGTTCTCAGTCTCTTACCAATTAAGGGTAACAAGCAGACAACCGTGCAGAAGGGTCATTTATGAGATCACTCGTCAGGCCTTTGATGATAACTCCTACTGTCTGCGAGGCTGGAGCAGGACGTTCAAGAATTTGTAGGCCCTCAACAATTCAGCTTCCATCACATAAAGGAATGTACGTGAGGACAACAGATGGTTGCCAACGAGAAGTGTTTTGATAAGACAGGGGTGGCATCTGAAATGGCACCCTGTACCCTATATAGTACATTACTTTTGACCAGATCTCTATTCACTCTGGTCAAATGTTATGCAAAAGGTGTCATTTCAGACATAGTACAGGTATTTGTTAAGTAGATGATTATGCATGATGCATAGGTCAGATTGATATGTCTGATGCATGTGATCAGAATAACTAAACAAAATTATGAATTATAAATCCGCTGTAAATGTTTTAAACTGTGGTTCACATTATATTGCGTATCGAGGACTGACTTCTGGATGTTCACTTGTTAGTTAAGCATGAACGTACAGATGTAGGATCTTAATTTGATCACTCTTTTGTTACTGAGAAGTTACTGCACTTTACTGCTTTTGTGATTTACATAAACTCACTGAAAACCCACACCAACACAGTTATATTAACAGTATTTCACTTTTCATGTAGCCTACTTTTGGCCAGGAACAAACGTTCAAATCCAGCCGACCATAAAATGTGCATACATTTTGGTTTGCACTGTTTTTAATATGAAGACAGGTCATGACTCATTATTAGTTAGTTATTGATGTTGTTCTTTCCTGATAAACAACAGGTGATTCAGACTATCGCTGCAGTGGATAAGGATGACTTTGCAAACGGCCAGCGATTCTCCTTCTCTTTGCTGAGCGGAATCCCTGTCAACCCCAACTTCACCCTCAAGGACAATGAAGGTATTTATTGCGTTCAATATAGTCTGTGTGCATTTCTTATGAGTTTTCTCTAGCTATGCCCTTTGGCTAAACCTACACCCAAGGTTTCACATTCAACCACTCAATACCAGATATCTTTAGATACCTGCTACTTGTAAATATACATAGCTTGATTGTCAAACACATCACAGTTAGGCACTGTTGACATTTCAGGGAATGAAATTTCAATGAGGGCTCATATTATGTGATTTCCTCAAAACATTAGAGTACATAAAAGGATTGGAATAGAATGCTTGGGACTGTTGTTGTTGTCAGACAGATTACTTGCTTTAGTCCGTGCCTCTCTCTCTCATTGCTTTAGTCCGTGCCTCTCTCATGGTACTGCTCTACCACTTGCCTTATTGTATTGTGTACCAAGGCAGAGGCCGAGTGAGCAGTGAATAGTTACCATGGCAACTGGCAGTCAGGGGTGAGTGTCAGGGGGATAGATAGGCTACTTATCTTAGCTCTAAGACCCACAGGTTGGTTTCTGTGTTGCAATCATGAGGCTTTTACACTCTCTTCTGCGGACGATAGACCCCATAGGTAGGTAGCCCTGGGAGATGAGAGTTCACAGATCTCTGGATGGATCCCTGAGGAAGAAAGAGGAAGGGGAAAGAAGCAAAAGAAAATCAATGCGATAATAGGAGATAAGGCTGTTGAGCCTTTATAGTACCTTAGGTCCACACCACCAATACAGACCAGAGACGATGAATGTGTCCCAGATGGCACCCTATTCTACTATATAGTTGTTAACCAAAGCCCTATGGGCCTGGGTCAAAATAGTTCACCATAAAGGGAATAGGGTGCCATTTAGGATGCAAACCTTACCATAGCTCTGTACCATCCGCCTACTCTGTCCACCTTCCCTTTATGAACCCAGCCCAGACACTGGATTTACCGTGTTTATCCAAGTGGCACTTGCAGACCCTCCTCACTTCCTCTCAACCTATACCTTCCATGGAGGTAGTTAGGTCAACAACCAAAAGTACTGACTGGTCTGGAGTGTTTAATGTTGAGGTAAAAAAAGTGACAAGGGTGCAATTACAGCCTGCAATTCAGGGAGTTCCTTTATGTGGGCATTCCTGCATCTGCAGGAACCCCTAATCATTTTCTATTGGTCAATTTTTAAGCTAGGACAAGCAGAAGGTGGGGCGCTCCAGTACAGAAGGTGGCGTTAATGCATAATAAAGTTGGATGCCAGCCGCCGATAAACACCACAGAAGAAGGGGGTGGTGTCAACAACTGTTGCTAGCTAGCTGTACACAGTTAGTGTCCTTCGTCCCCGCCTGTCGTGAACTGTTTCCCGACGGCGTGGGCAGGTGTTCGTCAGGCGGTAGCAAAGGACTCTGTGTGCTAGCTTAGCTAGGCTGGTACACAGCAGGAGGGAGCAACACCGTCTGCTAGCTCTAGCTAGCACATTGTGTTCCTAACTTGTAAGATAGACAGTTTGCTAACACTAGGAACTCAAGCCCTTTTGTTCACCTAACCTAGAATTCCTTACACTCAAATGCCGAAAGCATTATCTACCAAGAGAGTTCTCTTCGATTATAGTCACAGCTGTGTATATCCACCCCCAAGTAGATACCTCGACGGCTCTGAAATAACTTCACTGGACTCTATGTAAACTGGAAACCATATGTCCTGAGATTGCATTTATTGTAGCTGGGGATTTTAACAAAGCTAATCTGAGAACATGGCTTCCTAAATTCTATCAGCATATCGAAGGCGCGACACGAGAATGCTGGTAGCATTCTGGACCATTGCTACTCTAACTTCCTTGATGCATACAAAGCCCTCCCCCCCTTTGGCAAATCTGACCATGACTAATTTTTTTTGCTCCCAGCCTATAGACAGAAACTAAAACATGAAACGTCCATGCTCAGGTCTATCCAGCACTGGTCTGACAAATCGGATTCCACGCTTCAAGATTTCTTCGATCACGTGGACAGGAATGTGTTCTGGGTAGCCTCAGACGATAACATTGATGTATTAGCTGACCCTGTGAGTAAGTTTATTAGCAAGTGCATCGGTGATGTTGTACCCACGGTGACTATTAAAACCTTCCCTAACCAGAAACCATGGATTGATGGCAGCATTCGTGCAAAACTGAAAGCACCAACCACCGCTTTTAATCATGGCAAGGTGACTGGAAACATGACAGAATACAAACAGTGTAGTGTAGCTATTCCCTCTGTCAAACAAGCAAAGCATCAGTATAGAGACAAAGTAGATTCGCAATTCAACGGCTCAAACACTAGACGTATGTGGCAGGGTCTACAGTCAATCACGGATTACAAAAAGAAAACCAGCTCCGTAGCCAGACATCGACGTGTTGCTCCCAGACAAATTAAACAACTTTGCTCGTTTTGAGGACAATACAGTGTCACTGACACAGCCCGCAACCAAAGCCTGTGGGTTCTCCTTCACCGTGGCCAACGTGAGTAAAATGTTTAAAAGTGTTAACCCTCGCATAGCTGCCGGCCCAGACGGCATTCCTAGCCGCGTCCTCAGAGCATGCGCAGACCAGTTGGCTGGTGTGTTCACGGAAATATTCAATCAATCCCTATCCCAGTCTGCTGTGCCCATATGCTTTTAGATAGTCACCATTGTTCCTGTTCCCAAAAAATCGAAGGTAACTGAACTAAATGACTATTGCCCCGTAGCACTCACTTCTGTCATCATGAGGTGCTTTGAGAGACTAGTCAAGAATCATACCCTCTCCATCCTACCTGATACACTAGACCCACACCAATTTGTTTACCGCCCCAATAGGTCCACAGACCACGCAATTGCCATCACACTGCACACTGCCCTATCCCATCTGGACAAGAGGAATACCTATGTAAGAATGCTGTTCATTGACTACAGCTCTGCATTTAACACCATAGTACCCTCCAAACCCGTCATTAAGCTGGAGGCCTTGGGTCTCGACCCCGCCCTGTGCAACCGGGTCCTGGACTTTCTGATGATCCGCCCCCAGGTGGTGAGAGTAGGAAACAACATCTCCATCCTGCTGATCCTCAACACTGGGGCCCCACAAGGTTGCATTCTCAGCCCTCTCCTGTACTCCCTGTTCACCCATGACTGCATGGCCAAGCACACCTCCAACTCAATCATCAAGTTTACAGACGACACTATAGTGGGCTTGATTACCAACAATGACGAGACTGCCTATAGGGAGGAAGTGAGGGCCCTCAGAGTGTGGTGTCAGGAAAAGAACCACTCACTCAACGTCAACGAAACAAAGGAGATGATCGTGGACTTCGGGGAACAGCAGAGGGGGCATCCCCCCATCCACATCGACAGGACAGTAGTGGAGAAGTTGG
Source organism: Oncorhynchus mykiss (assembly GCF_013265735.2). Taxonomy (NCBI): domain Eukaryota; kingdom Metazoa; phylum Chordata; class Actinopteri; order Salmoniformes; family Salmonidae; genus Oncorhynchus; species Oncorhynchus mykiss. The sequence goes on along the minus strand of NC_048575.1, from coordinate 28,955,000 downwards.
AAAGTTTTAAGTTCCTCGAAGTACAAATCACGGACAAACTGAAATGTTCCACCCACACAGAGAGAGTGGTGAAGAAGGATTAACAGCACCTCTTCAACCTCAGGAGGCTGAAGACATTTGGCTAAATCACTCACAAACTTTTACAGATGCACAATCGAGAGCATCCTGTTGGGTTGTATCACCGCCTGGAACGGCAACTGCTCCACCCACAACCGCAAGGCTCTCCAGATGGTAGTCCGGTCCTCACACACGCATCACAGGGGGCAAACTACCTGCCCTCCAGGACACCTACACCACCCGATGTCACAGGCCAAAATTATCATCAAGGAGCCACTGCCTGTTCACCCCGCTATTATCCAGAAGGTGAGAGACTGAAAAATATCTTCTATCTCAAGGCCATCAGACTGTTAAACAGCCATCACTAACATAGAGTGTCTGCTGCCAACTTACAGACTCAAATCTCTGGCCACTTTAATACAAAAAAAATAGATTTAATTTAGGTATCACTAATCACTTTAAACAACACAACTTTAATGATGTCTACATATCCTAAATTACTCATCTCATTTGAATATACTGTATTGTATACCATCTACTGCATCTTGCCTATGCCGCACGGCCATTGCTCATCCATATATTTATATGTACATATTCTTATTCGTGTAGAAACCAATGGGATGTTCGTGGGGGGGGGGGGGGGGGGGGGGAAATCAATGGGAGGCTTGAGGGAATGCTCACGTGCAGGAATGCTCCAAATTGCAGGCTGCAGTTGCACATAATTGAAAACAGTGGTCGAAATGTGTTTATGTGTGAAACTAAAAATTATGCAAAATAGTATGCATGCAACTGGGTTTGCCCTTGAATTGTCTGTCCAACTTGACATCATGTTTTCTTCCAATTTTAGATAGTCTGTGACTTGTGTGTACCTATCTCTGAAGAATTTCCTTCTCAGGGTTGATCAAATGTGCCTATATCTTACCTTTGTCGATTGTGGCTTGATTTGATTAAATTATCCTAATACACTCTTATAAAAATTTTAAGTACCACATATTCCCAATTGGATGGAGGTCTAGGCTTTGACTAGGTCACACGATGTGCCCGTCTCCGGAGTCTGACCAGAAGACCGCCTCGTTTCCCTCTTTTTCGGAGTCGTTTTTTTTGGGTCGCTGCATGGGATCCCTTCCGTTGTCCTGGGTGAAAGGCAGAACACAGGATCCGCGTCGCGAAAAACATATTATTGGTCGTACTGATGGTGAGTTGACGCTGATCTTATATTCAGTAGTTCTTCTCGACTGTATATAATGAAACCTAAGATGACCTGGTGTACTAATGTAAGAAATAACACGTAAAAAAACAAAACACTGCATAGTTTCCTAGGAACGCGAAGCGAGGCGGCCATCTCTGTCGGCGCCGGAAGTCTACACCAAACGTGTTTGCTTATTTTTTCTTTTAACCTGTTGATGGGTAAGGGTTCCCTTTTGGGAACGACCCCTCCCACGTTCAGCTGGAACGTGGCGCATGGAATGCAAAAATATTCTTAGAAATATTTAACCTCCACACAATAACAAGTCCAATACCTCAAATGAAAGATAAACACCTTGTTCATCTACCCAGCATGTCAGATTTTTTAAATGTTTTACGGCGAAAACACACCACATATTTATATTAGACCACCACCGAAACGAAGACAAGAGGCAGCCATTTTGTCCCAGAAAATATAAAATTATAAAAGCAGGATTAAAAAATAAATCATTCACTAACCTTTTGAAAATCTTCATCAGATGACAGTAATAGGACATGTTACACAGTAAAAAAAAAAATTCAATAATATGCCATTTATATCCATAAATGTCCATTTACATTGAGTTCATGTTCAGAAAATACTGAAAAATGTCCGCAGAAAATATAGATATCGCCGCAAGATAACGTAAATAGACATCATAAACTTTGACTAAATATACATGTTCTACATATAGTTAGAAAGATACACTGCTTCTTAATGCAATCGCTTTGTTACATTTCTTTTTAACGTTACAAAAATCGCTCACTATTCAATATTCTGAGACGGCGCTCAGACATAAGCAATATTTCTCCACTATGTTGGAGTCAACAGAAACACACAATTTCAGCATAAATATTCCCTTACCTTTGATGGTCTTCGTTCAGAATGTACTGGAAGGGTTCATACTTACCCAAGACATCGTTTGGTTTCAAGTCTTGTGTCTCTGTATTAGCATCTGCTAACAATATCAGCTGAAAAGCACCCAAAATGTCCTCTGGTCCCGAAAAGTTTCACATCAAAACTTCAAAATTACATATTATATGTCGACTAAACAGGTCAAACTAAGTGCAGAATCAAGCTTTAGGATGTTCTAAACGTATTTTCAATTCAACCGGTCATTGTTAATTCTCCTCCGGAGTGCTGGAACAAAGGAATGAATGGGACCAATTCGCGCCCTAACGCACAGGTATTTTCTCATGACACGCACTCAATTCACTCCCAAAGGGCCAAAACTCGCGGGACTTGAACGATTAAACGCTCTACTGAATGAGGACATCTAGTGGAAGACATAGAAAGTGTCCCCAGATCCATAGCTGGTTGGGAAGGGTGGGGGCGATCACGTCAAAGTTGCCCCAACTTTCATGATCCCTAACTAGTTTGGAATAATGCCTGCCCTGTGAGTTCTGCTATACTTACAGACATAATTCCAACGGTTTTAGAAGCTTTATAGTGTTTTCTATCCAATAATAATTATTATATGCATATATTAGCAATTTTGGACAGATTTTTTTTCAGTTTACTATGGGCACGCAATTCCTCTAAAGGGGGCAGTATTCTGCCTAGCCTGCAATGGGTTTTTTATGGCCACTCTTCCGTAAAGCCCAGGTCTGTGGAGTGCACGGCTTAAAGTGGTCCTATGGAGAGATACTCCAATCTCTGATGTAAAGCATTGCAGCTCCTTCAGGGTTATCTTTCGTCTCTTTGTTGCCTCTCTGATTAATGCCCTCCTTCCCTGGTCCGTGAGTTTTGGTGGGCGGCCCTCTCTTGGCAGGTTTTTTGTGGTGCCATATTCTTTCCATTTTTTAATAATGTATTTAATGGTGCTCTGTGGGCTGTTCAAAGTTTCGGATATTTTTTTATAACCCAACCCTGATTTGTACTTCTCCACAACTTTGTCCCTGACCTTGCATAGTGGCGTTGCAGACTCTGGGGCCTTTCAGGACAGGTGTAGATTGCACATAATCTAAGTGGACTTTATTTAATTAATTATGTGATTTCTGAAGGTAATTTGTGAATTTTTTTAAATAACTCTTTTTTTTCTCTTTTTTTTAAATTTCACTTCACCAATTTGGAATATTTTGTGTATGTCCAACATGATGTCCAAATAAAAATCTATTTAAATTACAAATTGTATGCAACAAAATAGGAAAAACACCAAGGGGGTGAGTCCCTTTGCAAGGCACTGTACATGCACCGGTTAGTCGGGCTAATTGAGTTAGTATGTACATGTAGGTATGGTTAAAGTGACTATGCATATATGATAAACAGAGAGTAGCAGTAGCGTAAAAGGGGGGTTGGCTGGTGATGGGTGGCGGGACACAATGCAGATTGTTCAGGTAGCCAATGTGCGGGGGCACCGGTTAGTCGGGCTAATTGAGGTAGTATTTACATGAATGTATAGTTAAAGTGACAATCCATATATGATAAACAGAGAGTAGCAGCAGCGTTAAAGATGGGTTGGGGTGGCGGGACAATGCAAAGAGTCCTGGTAGCCATTTGATTACCTGATCACTCTATGAAGAGTTCTACCGATAACCCTGTTATCGTTGAAGGGTTCTTCCTATAACCCTTGATGAACGGTTCCACCGTAATTAGGAGTACTGTCTTGGATTCACTTTCTGTTAGTGTGAGTTCCTTCCTCAAAAACTCATCAATAGTTCCTATTCCCATTCGTCTGCAATACAGACTCCCACTCTCTGTCTCTTCACGTGGCCATTTTACCCTTTTACTTCTCTGTATCCATTAACAAAGCATGTTTCTTGTTTAGTCGTACTGAAATGCCACTATTTCATTTTTTTGTATTATTATCTTTAACTGCATTGCTGGAAAAATAGCCTAAAGTAAGCATTTCACTGTTTGTTTACACCTACAGTTTACAAAGCATGTGGCAAAAAACATTTTATATTATTTGAATTAAGATATTTTTTTTTTCAGGTTTCAAAAGGGTCTCATGTCACAATGTATTACCAAGGTTATTTTCAGTCTGTACTGTACTCACAGTGTTAGCAGCTAGTCAGAGTGTGAGTCATAGAACCCACCCTGCACGTACTGTTGACTCTGTACTGTATTTGATACACTCTTAGAAATAAAGGTGCAAGTTGGAACCAAATAAGGTTCTTGAGAGCGATGCCATATGGGAACCATTTTAGGGTCTCTGAATAACCATAAATGTGATGATTCTTTGAAGAACCATAGAAAAATCCCAGACAAGGAATGTTTCAACTCTCCAGAATCAGAATTGAATAGCCCTGCTGTAGGGTTTAGTTGCATATTTTCCAGGGTTATTTGCATGTGAGTTTCCAGTACCAGCCATGCCTGTATTTTCTAGTGACAGAGACATTGTTGTTGCATTCATTCCTTTCCTGTGGTTTTCACTGAGTCAGTTCCTAAGTGAATATCATTCAAATGTATATTTTAAGACAATACATATTTCGTAAGGCCTTCTTTTGATGTCCTAGTTTTATGCTAATATAGTGGCCTCAAACTCAGTACATGCCACATCAGTCACATTTTGCTTGATCGAAAAGTGATGTTTAACTCCTTATAGAATCTAGCCTGAGTGGGGATATCCAACATTTGGAAATATTCACCTGCAAACTGCATTCATAAATATTTCAGAAAGACTTACATATGAGACTATATTAAAATGTAAACTGGAACAACTAATTTGGTAACGGGTGCAATAAATTCAAGTAACATATTGGAATAGTTTAGAAAAATGTATGTTATTTATATTTGAGTAAAACAATATTAATGAACCAATCAATGTACATGCAAAAACACAGATATTGAAACAAACCATTCAAAAAAATCTACCTGCAATAGAGCACGCTGGGAAATATAACCATGATGTGCATGGCTTTGGTTCAATGCTGGTTGTTAACACCAACACAGGGTATGTTACACCACTGAGTGTTAATTGAACTCTTTATAGTTTTAATTCTACTCTTTAGTCAACACAAGAAAAGTCACACAAAAATATACACTAGATAACACTGACTAATTTGCTGTGTGCTATGAAAGGGACATATAGTGTCTGCAGGCTTCCATTTATTTCAAGAACCTTTCAGAGTTCAGAATAACCGTAGATGCCACGTCAAGAAACCCACAATTAACTCAAAGGTTCTTTATCGGGCAAGAGTTCTCAGAGGAACCTTAATAGCTGAGGAAGAACCCTTTTAAGAATCCTTTTCCCCCCCATGTAGAGTCCTTGCCCTTGCCTCTTTACAGCAGGCTCTTGCACTACTACAGAGGTTGGGAGTGGATGTCTGTCTGCCAGCGCCTAATACTTCCCATCTGTTGTCGTGAAATGTAAGAAAATTCCTCACACACACCCTCAGACAGACAACCCCTCCTCCCCCATCCCTCAACACCTCCTCCCTCATCCCTCTCTCCACCCCCAGTCTCCCTGTTATGTTCAAAATGGTCCTCATAGACACAACATTGTGGATTTTGCATCCCAAATGGCACCCTATTCACTTTAGAGTGCATTACTTTTGACCAGGGACCATTGGGCACTATATAAGGAATAGAGTGCCATTTAGGGAAGGAATAGAGTGCTATTCGGGACAAATCCTATGCCCTATCATTGCGTTACTGCTGCTGCAAACACTTTTACACTTTTAGCCATAAAAGCTAGGTTAAAGAAAACACACTGGCTAAGTGATACGTTCTGAACGCTGCTATTGTTAAGGGTGTTATGTCGTCTCTGGTTTCAGCTGACTGCCCGTTTCTGCGTTTTAAAACAGCCCTGAAAGCATTACGGATACTTCAGAGGCCCATTTCTCATGCCTGCTTGCAACCCCATCTTTGCTGAATCTCTAAAGCTATTATAAAAGCTGAATTCTATTGTGTGCTTTTCTCTGTTCTTCTCAGAATGAGTAGTTATTATTTCATTATTTCAAATCAAAAAGCCATGGCGTAATTTATGTTGCAGTGTTTCATTAACAATGTCTATGGGAAAGAGGTATATAAGACAACAGCTGATGCACACAATGCAATCGTGAGTTGTAGAATCTGGGGCTCGTCTCAAATAATGCTGGTAAAGTAGTGCAGCGTATCCCACATTTTGTTACATTATCTACATTAAAAAAAAAGATAAACAGACATTGCCTTTCCCAATAGTGATTTCCAATTACTCAACATTACATCCCTCTATGATCGGAGTTTTCTGTGCCACATCATTGCGGTGACATTTGCTTTTCTTCACTGTTAATTATCTAGAAGGCTATCTTTTCTAAACAACCCAGTTATTTGAATAGATCAAGAGATTTGTGAAGGCCTTTCACACAGAGGACCTTTTGTTATTCCAAGCTAACCAGCTTGGTAGAAAGCAACGCTGTCAAGCCATTGATATTTGGAAATTTTTATGAGCCTATGTATCATTCTTACAACAATTTACCGTTGGTGCTCTATTTCTATCTAACATTTGAGACACGATCATCTGGTTTAGCTTTTGGAGTATTTGTGCCAAAGAGTACTATAAGAATCCAGTATTTACGATAATTCTTAACTTCAAAATGTGCTTGCTTTGCTAACTTGGGTAAGACACTAAGACATTTATATCAAAAGCCTACATTAAAGAAGAATCTATTTGCATGAGGCAGGCATTTGATGAAATGTGTTATAACATGCATTACAAAACATCCAGTGACGTAGCATGGCATAACATATTATCTGAGCCAGCTAGACATTGAAATACTTAGGGCTCTACGCAATCTGTATCTTTGAAGAAAGGTCATTTCCTATTGAGCTGACATCTGCAGCAATCACCATGAATGCAGTCTCCACTAAGGTGGGAATATTGCCTTTAGTCAAAATGACGCCAGTGGGGATGGCTGATGTTTAATGGGCTCTTAACCAACCGTGCTATTTTGATCGTTTTTTTCGCATTGTTTGTAATTTATTTTGCACATAATGTTGCTGCTACCGTCTCTTATGATCGAAAAGAGCTTCTGGACATCAGAACAGCGATTACTCACCTTGAACTGGACGAATCCTTTTTCTTTAATGAGTCGGACGAGAGGGATTTACTCCAGACACCCGAACAGGCCCTCATCCCTGTCATTTGCAGCAGAAAGAGACAGAGGTTTCGCGGAAGGAGATCGGGGTGCCTTGTGAGGATCCGGCGACGAGTGGCTAGTCTGCCTAGACCAAGCGTACTATTGGCCAATGTACAATCGCTGGATAATAAAGTGGACGAACTACAAGCACGTATATCCTACCAACGGGACATTACAAACTGTAATACAGCCACGACTGTGTTTGTATTACAGGGACATTAAAAACTGTTCAGCCACGACTTGTGAAACACGACGACATGAATAACATACGGCTGGCAGGTTATACACTGTATCGGTAGGATAGAACAGTCGCCTCTGGTAAGACAACCAAGCTGGTCTGACCAGCATGATCTATCTGGTTATGGTGCAGACCAGTATGGTCTAGCTGGTCAAGCTGGTCTGAACAGCATGGTCTAGCTCAGGCCTGGTCAATTATTTTCCATGGAGGGCCACATTACATTATATTTTTTGCCATCGCGGGCCAGAATGATATTACAGGATTACACATCATGTGTATGACTGTGTTGACAGATGTATCTACTGTAAATCACATCCAGATATACTACTTAATTTACTGTTTTAACATGCACAGAAATAGACCACATTCATGTTTTCCTTTTGGTAGGTATTTTCATTATTAAATATTCAATGAACTACAAGGAGGGAAAAGTACATTGTGCATTCAGCACCACGGACAGAACTCTTGTTAACGGGTATGCACAAAACACAAGAAAGAGAGAGAGCTCAACATTACATTTAAACTACTCAATCAGTGTGAGGAATGAAGTCTCTGATGGATATTGACTAGAGCAGTAAAGTCAGGTATAGTTTCTGACATCGCTATGCACAGGATGGCTGAGAGGTGAGAGTCAGTAAGAGATGATCTGTGCCTTGACTTGTTATATTTCTTCACTGAAAATGTCTGTTCACATACATATGTTGACCCAAACCGTACAAACAACATAACTCCTAATAATTCGAAAGTTTTGTTCATCGAGAGATGCATAGAACCTCGTAAGTGACATTGTTTAGAATAGTTTTCCAATCACTGCATCAGATTGAAGATCGATAAGCTCAAGTTGCAGGTCAGTGGGAGCGTTATCCACATTGAAGGTGAAAAGAGAGGAAACCAACAGCATGTCATTTTCCAACACTTTGAAATCCTCAAAAGGACGAGAAAACTCACCATTCAAAGCACGCAGCAGCGATGTATACTTCTCCCGCTGATCATCTGATAGGGAACAGACTAGTAGTGTCGGAAGGTAGGTGAGATTGTTGGCTTCTACTTGATGGGTCAGGAGGAGACATTTTCCATTGAAGGATTTGACAAGGCTGTACATTTGATGTGAAAAAAGAACCTTCCCTTGTAGTTTGGAATTCAGTTCATTCTTGAGGGCCATTGATGTCTACAGTGAAGGCAAAATCAGTCAACCATTCTTTATCTTGCAGTTGAGGGAAATCCACATATGTTCTTTTAATTTGCAAAACTTGATTCCGCAGGCCGTAATGAATCATGTCGCGGGCCGCATACGGCCCCCGGGCCAGCCTTTACCCAGGCCTGGTCTAGCTGGTTATGCTGGCAGATCGTTATGATTTCACTGGTGACCAGCCTTCAATGTGTTTTGGTCACTTGTGACCAGTGTAAGCCAAAGCAAAAATAGCATCAAGTGACATTATGTTGACAAAAGGATGTTTAATTCCCATTGGAATCCAACCAGAGTGAATCCCAAAATCTGCATTCAGAATGACTACCAGGGTGAAAAGGATGATTTAATGAGACTACCTAAAGCATCTAAACTGGAACAACCCTTTCAGTAATAGGTGCAATGAATCCACCTAACATATTTGATTACTTTAGATATGTTATTTATCTTTGTGTCACACAATATCAATTAATTGATTAATTAATCAATCAGTGTACATGCAAAACACATATATTGCAATAAACAATTAAAAAATATATCATATTCTCTTTTGCCAGCTGCCTGAATTTCCTCCTACTCCACTGTATGATACAGATTGTTAAAAGATTAGAACCAATAGACATTCTGTCATTTTTCCCTTTGGGGGAAGCTTTTTGGGTGCCACATAGAACCATTTTATTTGTCCCTGCACACCAGGAGGCTCTCATGTAGTCTATATTATCTTGGATCTGGGCTTCAGAAATGCAAGCTATGATCGTGAATACCAAACATCACTCTCTCTTTCTTTTCTTTATCTTACAGCTCTCACTCTGTATTTCTCTCTCTCTCTCTCTCTCTCTCTCTCTCTCTCTCTCTCTCTTCCGCCCCCTCCCGTCTTGCTGATAATGTGATACGGCGAGTCTGAGTTAATAAAGCTTGAAGTACGTGTTGTCATTCCGACTGTCAATCATTGTAATTATTCCATAGATGGAGTAGAGATTAGAGTGTGAGGTGGTGGAGGTCTAGGAACACTAGTTTGGTAGCTACTACTTTACACTACAGTGCTGTCTGTGTGGAGGAAGTGTTTTCACAGTGAAGAGAGAGGAGCCAGTGCCTCTCACAACCTCCACTGGAATATCTCCTTTTATTTCCCTTTTTCCATCTTTCTTTCATTTCTCTTTCCTTCCTGTCTCACCTTTATTAGTAGAGTGGCCTCATGGATGTTCAAGGTGAACTGCTTATTTCGTGGTTTCTTGGAATGACTCGGATATGAACTATAACAGGAACAAAAAGTAAACAACAAGCAGAGTTAACAGACACAGAGAAAGAGACATTTACCAGCTTGAAAGAGACAAGAAGTATGTATGTGTATATCGGTAGACTTGTGGAATAGAAGAATTTTCTATTTCAAAGGGAAAGTGCATTTGCTCGCTGTCTCCATTAAAAATCCATCTGTGGAAGTGGGTTAGAATGGAGCGCTCTGGACAGAATCCCCGCTAATGGGAAGTGCGGCCTGAGTAGCTAGTCGTCCTGAATGAGTCCTCTCCTCTAATGAGTGTATTTTCTCTCTCTCTCTCTCATCGCTCTCTCTCTGTCTCTCTCTCGTTCCAGACAACACGGCCAGTATCATTGCGCGCCGGAGGCGGTTCAGCCGACTGGTCCAGGAGTTGTATGAGCTGCCCATCGTGGTGTGGGATGGTGGGGAGCCGGCACTGAGCGGCACCAGTACTCTGACCCTGCAGGTGTGCCCATGTCAGTGGAACGGGAGGGTGCAGACGTGCCAGGATGAGAGGGGCCTCCTCTCCTCGGCAGGCCTCAGCACGGGGGCCCTGATCGCCATCCTGCTGTGCATCGTCATCTTGCTGGGTAGGTGTTGCCTGGGTCTGGGTAACATCAAGCCTAAGGGTATGGAGGAGGTTATGGGCCAACTGGCGGGCCCCCCACCTTTGGCCGATTATTGGTGGTGATGATGGATGGTATGGGTGCAGGCCTAGATGGCATCACGCTTTAGGGCATGTTTTTGGAACACCCTGGGGGCATCTTGTCTGAGGGGCAAGGTGGTGAAGGGTATGGGTGTTAAAAACGCCTGAAGACATGGTGAAGTGTAAGGAGTAGAGCAGCAGGAGGAGGAGTGGAGACCTCACAGAAGGAGGGATGACAGACCAAGGGTAGAGGAGGAGATAGGGAGAGAGATGAATGGAAGGGTAAGGAAGGACACAAGTGGGTTTTAGAAAGAGGGAGGATAGGGACAAGGTCAGGATGATGTAGAAGTGGATAACAGAGAGTTAGTGAGATTGGGCCAGATGGGGAGAAAAAAGGACTAAGAGGAGAATAGAAGGAGGTAAAGAAGGGAAACAAGACTTTAGAGAGCGTGGCACAGAAGGGGGATAGAGCTGTGTTAGACCTGTCCAGAGATTTTCTGATGCTTTCTATTTCCATAGAGTCAGGATAAACACACTATTTAGGTTAAATTAATGTGTTGTCTAATAATAAATGCTTTATAATCAGAGATCACAGAGAATTCATGTGCCACATAATTCATGTGAATTTCAGCAAAGGGGAAACGGCACTGCCCCCACTGCCAAATACCAACAAAGTGCCTCTCCAGAGCAAACAGAACAGCGGTAGGACAGTGAAGAGACTGTGTATAATGAACAGAATCCGCCATCACCCACTCACCCCATCTCCCTTGATTGTCTGTGGACATCGGTGCGTGAAGGTGATGAATATTCATATCAGTCTCACCACGGCTTTGTCAGAGACTGAGGCACCCAGCAACTAAATGCCATCATCACTGTTTGAAGCAAACACATGAGTGAGAGACTGCAGAGTGAGAGACTGCAGAGTGAGTGAGTGAGTGAGTGAGTGAGTGAGTGAGTGAGTGAGTGAGTGAGATACTGTCTGGTGCAGGAATATTGAGATAAGGTGGGGAAGGAATTGTTAGTGTGATACAAAGCTGTTTCATGCCAAGAGAGAGATTGACTGAATGGTCTTACTGTAATGAGCCCTCCTCATTATCCTAAAAACGCCCCCCCCCCCCCCAAAAAAAAAAAATGCATTTTGCAACACCATAACCTCCACACAATCACATTACACAGTACACAACAGTACAATACACCCTTCAGCACCACATTACAACAGTACATCCAGCCCCTCCTCTCCAGCTATAAAGACAGCCCCCTTTAGCCCCCATGCCTTCGGAAACATCTCCACACTGTTGATCATTTTGTAAATCTTTATCTCAAACCTAAGACACGCAGAGACCATGCATTTGAATAATAACACTGGATCTGATGCCCCCGTCAGTCCCACCTGCTGTGCCAACTCTTGGGCAGTTTTCCACCTCCCGGCCGCCGTAGGTCTGCTAGTCTCGTGATGCTTGCTGCCATTATACGTCTGTGCAGGGTGGCTGAATGACCAGACCTCAAAGGGATAAGTGGGTCGTGGAACATGGGCTCCTCCCACACCCATGGCCCAGGCACCATACCACCCCTCTCGTGTGGGTCTCAGCAGTTGCCAGGCCCTCAGTACTGCAGCACAAAAATCAGAGACCACTGCTATGTCTCTCCGGCCGCATTAGGAAAAGCTGCAGATCTAGCCCCAAACCACCAGCCCTCCTCAATAGAGCACATGCTGGTAGAGTACCTTCTCAACAAAGCACAGTATGGTAGAGTACCTTCTCTGCCGCTTTGAGTCGGATCCCTTCCACCCTGCTCTCCAGGTCCGGCAGGCCTTGTCCCCTCTCCAGGTACAGAACCGCCGCCCTCAGCCAGTGATGCCCCGACTAAAAAAAATCCACTAACTTGCGCTGCAGCTCCGCAAGCAGACCATCGGGGGCATTGAGAACAGCCAATTTATGCCATAGGGAGGATGCTGCCAGGTTGTTGATGATCAGCACCCTCCCTCTGTATGACACTTGGACAGGAGCCATCTCCACTTCGTCAACCTTGACAGCACTGCTTGTGCCACTCCTTCCCAGTTCTTCCTAACCCACCCCCCTGAGCCCAGACACCCCAAGCATCTTGAGACCCTCACAGCACACTGCAACCCCCTTCGAAACTGCAGAGGTGCCCTGTCCCTCCATGCCCCACATAACAGAGCCTCACTCTTGCCTTGTACACCCTCAAACTATTTCTTGCTCATTCTTAACCAACACTGAGACATCATCAGTATATGCTGACACTGCTATAACTGTCGCCAACCCTATGCCTGGCTCACACACTCCCGGTAGTCTCCTGAGTAACAGGCCCAGAAAGGACAGAATAACAAGAGTGTATAGCGGCCCCGACAGAGGGCATCCCTGGCGAATGCCCTGCCCTACCCAGACTGGCCTACTGAGCCCTCCCCCGACCTTGACCATACATGAAGCCCCAGCATACAACACTTTAACCCAGGCCACAAAATTCTCACCACAACCAAATAAGACAACACATTGAATACATATCCATGGTCCACCCAATCTACGGCTTCCTCCTGGTCCAAGGAAACCATTTAAAAATGTACATTTGAAAGCCTTGACAGGCATGTCCCTGATTATGAACAGATTATCAGTGATTGAGCATCCTGGTGAAAAACAAATGTCTTGTGCCAATGACTGTTGAAAAGAACGTTTCAACATTGGAGTACAGGGCTTGGCGTGTCTCTCGAGGAGGCTAAAAAGAGATTTCAGCTTGGAAAAGTTGAATATTTTCAGGAATTGGGTAATTGGGGAGCAGGATGGGAGGGGAACAGAGAGGAGGTTCAAAAGACTTAGGGATGCAGAGGATGGGTTTGAATCTGTTGAAGCTAGTAATAACAAGGGAGAGGGTTTGTCGAGGAAGATTGGTGTTAAATCCAAACATAGCGAGCCGGACACCAGTTTGAGTTCTGGAGGTGAAATGGAAGGGGTAGAAGGTGTTGTGAGGCGCTCGGAGCCCAAGCCTTGCATTGATGGACATGGTTATGATAAAGATAGGTTTGGTCCAGTGGGAGTGAGATTTTTGAAGTTGGATGGAAAAGATGGTGGGTACTGGTGAAGGTACCCCCCCCCCCCCCCACCCCCCACCCCCCCACCCCACACACACACACACACACACACACACACACACAGTACCAAATTCTTTATGATGGCAGCCATGTTTGTTTCTGTTTGACAAGCTGAAATTGACAAATCCCAGAATACCATTCGCTTTAATTAAGACGCAAATAAACAAAGTCAAAGATGGCTGCACCCATTGCCCGAATAAGACCAACTTAGTTTGTTCACTTTTGTGTTTATTACAAATCTTCGATGTGCTTGTTAAAATGTTCGATGTGATTGTATACAAGAACTGAAGCACATGACTTGAAAATAAATTTGATTGTTTTTAACAAATTACAAAGCAAATAGTGTTATCACCTCAAAGATGATCAATACAAGCCTACTGCCTAGCCTAGCCGTAGGGCGAAAGCTAAAACAGCTTGCCAGATTAGACATTTTTTCGGGGGGTTTCTAGTCAGTAATACTTGAAGTTTATACAAATGTAAACACGTTCTGGAAAGAGATTGATAACTGGTCCATCCACGTGACATTCAGCCCATAGATGACGCCAATGTAAAAACCTAGATAATCCTGTCTAGCTCCTAAATTTAAGAAATTATATCTACAACCTCGCCTCACTCGTGCCACGGTCTCTGCACATGTAGCTGATCACACGCACACACCATTCAATCTGATAATCCACACAAACTACCTCACTTTGTTCTTCACATGACTTTGTCCACTACCCTGTTCTCACTCTCCTCCGACCGACCGGGCTTAAACCTATCCAAGTCATAACAACTCACTGCGTTTGACGATTGCGAAATATCTTTCTTGCTTGGCAATGTGGCAGGTAGGCGACATGTCCAGTTGTAATAATACATTGACATGATGATAAAATGTTGTCACAGCTGTAGCCTAATTTTTCCAGGTGAAAATACATTCAATTAATTCAAAAAAATTAACAAAAACTATTTAGGATGCCAGCGTTTCCCTTAGCGATGGTCAGCATATGTAATACAGTGCATTCGGAAAGTATTCAAACCCCTTGACCTTTTATACATTTTGTTACGTTACAGCCTTATTCTAAAATTTATTAAATAAAAACATTCCCTCATCAATCTATGCACAACACCCCATATTGACAAAACAGAAAAGGGTTTTTAGAAATTCTTGCAAAAAAAACAACAAATAGAAATACCTTATTTACATAAGTATTCAGACCCTTTAATATGAGACTCGAAATTGAGCTCAGGGGCATCCTGTTTCCATTGATCATCCTTGAGATGTTCCTAC
The DNA here is from genome assembly GCF_013265735.2 of Oncorhynchus mykiss. NCBI lineage: Eukaryota > Metazoa > Chordata > Actinopteri > Salmoniformes > Salmonidae > Oncorhynchus > Oncorhynchus mykiss. Next base: position 28,939,958 of record NC_048575.1, on the reverse strand, counting down.
AACTTGATTGTAGTCCAGCTGTGGTAAATTCAATTGATTGGACATTATTTGGAAAGGTATTAACCTGTCTATATAAGGTCCCACAGTTGACAGTGCATGTTAGAGGGAAAAAAGCCATCAGGTCAAGCCATCAGAGCTCAGAGACAGGATTGTGTTGAGGCACAGATCTGGGGAAGTGTACCAAAACATTTCCGCAGCATTGAAGGTCCCTAAGAACACAGTGGCCTCCATCATTCTTAAATGGGAGAAGATTGGAACCACCAAGACTCTTCCTAGAGCTGGACACCCAGCCAAACTGAGCAATCGGGGGAGAAGGGCCTTGGTCAAGGAGGTGACCAAGAACACGAAGGTTACTCTGACAGAGCTCCAGAGTTCCTCTGTGGAGATGGGAGAACCTTCCAGAAGGGCAACCATCTGCAATCAGCACTTTATGGTAGTGACCAGATGGAAGCCACTCCTCAGTAAAATGCACAGCCTGCTTGGAGTTTGCCAAAAGGCACCTAAAGACTCTCAGACCATGAATACCAAGCGTCATTTCTGGAGGAAACCTGACACCATCACTACGGCGACGCATGGTGGTGGCGTCATATGTATATGTTTTTTACTTTCTTTGCTTTCCGGCCCACAGGATGGGTTGTTAATGTTTGTCTCTGTGGTATGATTATGGTGGTTAATGCTTTGTATTTGTGTACCTTTAAAAAAAAGTGGGAGCCCACGGCTGGATGAGCGCTAACTATTAATTTACATGAATTTTACCCCCCAAAAATATATATAGATTTGGTGACAAAATCATGTCATTAGTGCGCAGCAATACTTTCTCGACTCATTTCTTTCATGATTTATTTGAGAAATACTGCATCAATCGCCTTAGCTAGATGTAAAATTGCACGACTAAGACCTCCTTAGCAAAAATGTATAAATTATTTACAGATTTATTGATTTATCTTAGATTGATTCTGACTATTTTAAGGAAATTACTATTTGGAGGAAAGGGCTATGTTGTTGCCATGGTAACTGAAGAGGGACTAGCAACAGTACCTGCCGGGGTACGATATACAAACATAACACACCCACATCAAACCACAGCCCCCAGAAAACTCTTGTTTGGGTAAAGTCTTGGCCGCTAGCATTTCTTAGTGAGCAAAATTCAAAACAAGGCCAAATGAGTAAGTGCAGTCAACCTTTAATCAATGTTCACGAAAAAAACAGATATTGAATCAAACCATTCCAAAAATCTGCCTGCAATGAGCATGCTGGGAAATATGATAATGATTGGAGTAAAATGCTGTTTATTTCTGTCAAGAACAAAAAAATGTATTTTCCAACCCATATGATCTAGTACATAAAACATTTACAAATATGATGGTATAATATTAAAAAAACATTGTGAATGAATGTGCCTTTTCATACTTCGTAATATGTCCATATATATCATTAAAATCTGTTTTAAGAACATGTACTCAAAATATTTTACCTTCTTTACCAAACATACTGATAGTCAACCAGACAAGGGAGAAGGGCTATGTAAAGGCCTTGGTTTTGTTGTTCTGAGCATATGCAATGTGTCTGACGTAAAACAAGTGTTTGCCTTCCACACAAAATGACTTATGTTATTATTTTAGGCTTAAGGAAGTGTGTAGGTCGCATACTTTATCTTAGAGCTATGAAAGTTAGGTATTTAGATCTGCCTGCTCAAGACAAGTTCAGCGATTGCTTTGCCATGTCTGTGCCGTGAAGCAGTGGATACATGTTTTTCTGCCCCTTTGACGTAACATTGGAGTGAAGTGATATAAATTGATATAATGATGTAGCCGACCACCAGCAGGAGGCAATACACGTTTATTCGACAGAGGACATTGACATGGTCCTAGGAAGCTCTAGATGGCTGTCTTCTGATTTATAAAACGGTGAGAAATCAACAAAATGTGTAATGTAAACATCTACATATATTTTTGTAAGTAATTCTAGTGCCCAATTTCGGGGGCTGTCAACTTAAGAGGTTAGGGAAAACCATTAAAGAACCCGATTTTTAACAAGGTCGTGACCCTTAGGAAAAAATGAAATGTTCTGCCTCGACCTAGCTCAAAATCTAGGCATCGGATAATAACAAGACTACAGCCTTCGTAAAGGGACCATTGAATTTGCCATGTTTCAGAAGTTAGAAGTTTGAAAGTGTAACAGTTTTTTATTAAATTCATAATTTATTGCTCTCATGTGCCCAATCAAAACCAACTATGTGCAACTTTTTTTATAGCATTTCTGACCATGCTAATATCTTTTTCATCTGAATCTCAAGAGTTCTAAAACCGGGTACAGCAATTCGGTTGCTCAACAACTCAGCATCACAAGCCTTCTCACACTCGTATCCCTCGAGGTGTCACTGTTGTCGCTTTGGTGTGATAGTGATGGCATTGGGCTACCATAGGTTGTGTAAGCTGTGTGGTTGTTTTACAACAAAAAAAGTAAAATAGGTGGTAAAACAACAACAACATCATTGCTTGCTTGTGTGACCTGTGTGTAGTCAAAATAAAATGCAATGCTTGCTAACACGTTTAGTTGCGTCAGTGGTTCCCAACCAGGGGTACAAGGACCCCTGGGGGTACTTGGCCTAACCACAAGGGGGTACTTGAGAAGACTCATGAGACCATAGACTTACTGGTAAAATGCACATGAGGGGGTACTTCAGGGGTACTCCGGGCAGTCTTAAATTCAGTTAGTGTTACACTAACCGAAAAAGGGTGGGAACCACTGAGCTACATGATAAAATTAGTCTGTTTTCAACAAATCAACTGTTTTAGATGGTTGTCTTTTAACCAAGCAAGATAAACAAATGTTCAATCAGCACTGAGTGAATGAACAAAAAAGTTTTGGAACAAATGCTTCCTATCATCACCAGACTGTCCATTTAAATAGACTGTCAAGTTAACATGTTTACGACTGGGTTTGTAGCGTAATGGTTAGCGTTACCACCTAGGGCTCTACATTTTCTCATTTATAGTTTGACAGGCACACACACACACACACACACACACACACACACACACACACACACACACACACACACACACACACACACACGTATTTACATTTATTAGGTGGCTCTTAAAAGAGCCTTTGGGTTCGTGGAGTGGCAGGCAAGTGACTGAGTGTGGTGGTGTGTACTACTGTGTGCATCTTGCTAGAACGGAGGAGAGACCTGGGCCAGTTTCCACAAAGCATCTCAGAAAGGGTCTTAGGAATCCTGTTGACCTGATTTAAGGCAAAATAAATCCCAGTTTAGAGTATGTTATAGGATGATGTTAAGACATTGCCCAGACAAACTCTGAGCTAGGAGTAAAATCAATTCATAAAGGTTTCTCAGCTGGTAATCATGACAGTTTGAGGTACCGCCCAGGGCCCATATCCACTAAGCGTCTCAGAGTAGAAAATTGTTTGTAAGTGCTGAGAATAGAGCCATTTTATTCCTACTCTTTTGGGTAAAAATAAAAACTATTTATGAAGAATCTTTAGTCGTTAGAGTCCAACCTAGTCAACAGATATTTAGGAGACCTCATGAGCTGTCCAAACCAGTTAAGAGTTACCATCAAGCATCTTAATAATATAATAATGAAGCAAGTCAATGGTTCCGGCGCCACATACAGTTGTTTTCAGTTGTTAAAGTAATGTTTTAATATTTCTGTTTTGATATGATCAATACATAAATACTCTAGACCTACATACAACAGTATCTCTTGCGGTTTTGGCAATGATTTCACAATACTAATTTCCTATTACATTAAAATATGTAATGTGCAAAAATAAAGAATTGGCCCTTAACAAAAGTAGTGAACTATATAGAGAATAGGTGGCCATTTGGGACTCAACCTATAATGAGAAGATTCTCATCAGCATCCTAGCAGCTTGCATTCAGAGCATCCTCACAGCTCATACTGATGACTGCTAATGTGAAATACTGATTTACAGCTCTGCTCGCTTCTGTGTATAATCAGGAATTAATATGAATTATAATAAAAATAAGGAATGTTTCAGGGCCTATATTCCAAATGGTACTCTTACCTTTATAGGGAGTAGAATGCCATTTGGGAAAAAGACAGAGCTTTCATTTTGTTAGCTGTTTACGACCCAAAACATGCACATTTTGTATGACTTAATACATTACATGCAAACACCACATGCAGAGCATGGAATTAGCATGCGACCAGGCTTGGATATTGTGCTGAAACGCAACTGCTACAATAATGATGGGGTGTTGTTAAACCAACCGTTTTGTTGATGTTTCCATTGCAGTCATTATTGTTGTTGTTGACATGGCTTCTCTACATGTCTCATTTTCAAATTTTATCGATCATCGTTCTGTTCATCACTCTCTGGAGTGGCATTGTAAAACCACCATTTTGTTGATGTTGTTTCCATTATTGTTGTTTCTGTTGACATGGTGTCTCTGCTTGTCACGCTCTTCTGAAGCGATCGTGGCTCTGTTCATCACCATTTTGTTGTTGTTGTTGTTATTGACATGATATCTCTGTTAATTTCTCTCTTCTTACAGCGATCGTGATTCTGTTCACTGTTTTCTTGATGGCATTGTTGATATTATTGTTGTTGTTGTTGACACAGCATCTGTCCTTGTCTTCCTCCAGTGATCGTGGTTCTGTTCATCACCCTGCGGCGGAGCAAGAAGGAGCCCCTCATCATCTCAGAGGAGGACGTGCGTGAGAACGTGGTAACCTACGACGACGAGGGCGGCGGTGAAGAGGACACTGAGGCTTTTGACATTATTGCCCTGCGGAACCCCGCCGCCGCTGAAGAGCTCAAGTTCCGACGGGACGTCCGGCCGGAGTCGGCCCGACAATGTGGCAGGCCGGCGCGAGGCTGCCACAGTCCCCCAGAGCTGGACCAGGTGAATGTGCAGAAGTTTATTAAACAGAGACTGGTGGAGGCAGACATGGACACTGGTGGGCCTCCCTATGACTCCCTCCAGACCTATGCATACGAGGGTCAAGGGTCGCCCACAGGCTCCATCAGCTCTCTGGACTCCCCAGGAACACACTCAGAACAGGATTATAACTACCTGGATGACTGGGGGCCCGAATTTCAGAAACTAGCAGAACTCTACGGGGAGGATATGGATGTGGCAGAGTTGGATGTAGCGATTGCAGTGACAGTGGCGACCTAGACTCTCAACGTCTGTCACAACGTCTGTTAAACTAATCCTCTCTCTCTCTCAATCCTCCTCCTGAAATCATTTTAAAACAATGAAACAGAAATGCTTTTGAACTCATTCCAGCTGATCTACTTTTACTGTTGAATAACTGACTGCCCCTTTTTTCAGTTTTCCTTTTGGATCATGGGTCTAATATGCAGAAGAATTTAATCAGATTTCGTGGATGGAAAAATATTAAGGATAAACGGAAAAAGGAAAATATTTTCCCTGGTGTATATTTTTTATTGCTCAATAAAGTCCTGAATTCCATATGAGTGGATATATGTGAAACAGAGTGTCAACTTTTTTTCTGAAGATCCACTGAGTAAGGGTTATCTTACACTCTTAAATTTAAAGTTGCAAGTTGGAACCAAATAAGGTTATTAAGAGCGGTGCCATAAAGGAACTATTTTATGGATAGTATCATACAAGTATCATACACAAATCAAAAAACAGAAATGTCTCCAGAACCAGAATTGAATAGCCCTGCTGTAAGGTTTTAAGCCTTTTTTGCATATTTCCCAGGGTGCCTTTCGAGTGCATTTTAAAGTTACCAGTACCACCCATAAATCTGTTTGCTAGTGCCAGAGAAATGCTTGTTGGACTAATTCATTTTCTTTCCTGTTGCCTTTAACAAGTGAAGTTCTAAATGGATATATTGACATTTAAATTGTATTCATGAAGACAATTCATATTTCATAAGGCCTGCTTTTAAGGGCCTGTTTTTACCCTAATATAGTGGCCTAAAACTCATGGTTGACAGGCCACATCGGGCCAGTAAGTCACATTATACTGAATTGTAAAGTGGTAAGTAATTCCTATTGGAAAGGGGATGGAAAACATTTGGAAATGTAATATACCCGTAACCTCCATTCACAATGACTGCCAGGGTTCGGAAGACCAGGATATGAGACTACCCTAAACAACTAAACTGGAACAATCATTTCAGTAAGGGGTTCAATAAGTCCAAGTAACACATTGGAATAGTATAGAAAAATGTATGTTATTTATATTTGAGTAGTATAAGATTAATTAATCAATCAATATAAATGTAAAAACCTAGATATTGAAACAAACAGTTCTAAATATCAGCCTGCAGTAGAGCATGCTGTGATATATGATAATGATGGGTGTAGTTTTGGTTTAACTCTGGTTATTAACACAAATACTGAGGTTATTTTACACCATTGAATGTTAATTTAACTCTTGAATCGAGGGCTGACCCTAGTTAGTCAACTGCTTGATTGTTTGGTTGACCAAAATTGTTTTAATTGACCAGTAGCATATCTCTCTCTCTCTCTCTCTCTCTCTCTCTCTCTCTCTCTCTCTCTCTCTCTCTCTCTCTCTGTATATATATATATATATATATATATATATATACAATGCCTTGCGAAAGTATTCGGCCCCCTTGAACTTTGCAACCTTTTGCCACATTTCAGCCTTCAAACATAAAGATATAAAACTGTACTGTATGTTGACCTAAATGACTAATGATGATAAATACAATCCACCTGTGTGTAATCAAGTCTCCGTATAAATGCACCTGCACTGTGATAGTCTCAGAGGTCCGTTAAAAGCGCAGAGAGCATCATGAAGAACAAGGAACACACCAGGCAGGTCCGAGATACTGTTGTGAAGAAGTTTAAAGCCGGATTTGGATACAAAAAGATTTCCCAAGCTTTAAACATCCCAAGGAGCACTGTGCAAGCGATAATATTGAAATGGAAGGAGTATCAGACCACTGCAAATCTACCAAGACCTGGCCGTCCCTCTAAACTTTCAGCTCATACAAGGAGAAGACTGATCAGAGATGCAGCCAAGAGGCCCATGATCACTCTGGATGAACTGCAGAGATCTTACAGCTGAGGTGGGAGACTTTGTCCATAGGACAACAATCAGTCGTATATTGCACAAATCTGGCCTTATGGAAGAGTGGCAAGAAGAAAGCCATTTCTTAAAGAAATCCATAAAAAGTGTTGTTTAAAGTTTGCCACAAGCCACCTGGGAGACACACCAAACATGTGGAAGAAGGTGCTCTGGTCAGATGAAACCAAAATTGAACATTTTGGCAACAATGCAAAACGTTATGTTTGGCGTAAAAGCAACACAGCTGAACACACCATCCCCACTGTCAAACATGGTAGTGGCAGCATCATGGTTTGGGCCTGCTTTTCTTCAGCAGGGACATGGAAGGAAGATGGTTAAAATTGATGGGAAGATGGATGGAGCCAAATACAGGACCATTCTGGAAGAAAACCTGATGGAGTATGCAAAAGACTTGAGACTGGGATGGAGATTTGTCTTCCAACAAGACAATGATCCAAAACATAAAGCAAAATCTACAATGGAATGGTTAAAAAATAAACATATCCAGGTGTTAGAATGGCCAAGTCAAAGTCCAGACCTGAATCCAATCGAGAATCTGTGGAAAGAACTGAAAACTGCTCGAGCTGTTTTGCAAGGAGGAATGGGATAAAATGTCACAGTCTCTCGATGTGCAAAACTGATAGAGACATACCCCAAGCGACTTACAGCTGTAATCGCAGCAAAAGATGGCGCTACAAAGTATTAACTTAAGGGGGCTGAATAATTTTGCCCGCCCAATTTTTCAGTTTTTGATTTGTTAAAAAAGTTTGAAATATCCAATAAATGTCATTCCACTTCATGATTGTGTCCCACTTGTTGTTGATTCTTCACAAAAAAAATACAGTTTTATATCTTTATGTTTGAAGCCTGAAATGTGGCAAAAGGTCGCAAAGTTCAAGGGGGGCGAATACTTTCGCAAGGCACTGTATATATATATATATATATATATATATATATATAGAGAGAGAGAGAGAGAGAGAGAGAGATTTGCCACATTTTTAATCAAAATGCGTTTTTTGGGCAGAAAAGCCCTCTCGAACACGTGACCGTTCATGTGCCTTAATAACAAATATGAATGTAAATACGAATACAATTGTAAATACGAATACAATTGTTAAATTACGAGTCCAAATGGTTTAGCCACAGAATAAGATAGCAACCTTTCCGCTAGCCGTGATTGGCTGAGATAATGAGTGGGCTGGACATGACGAGAGATGAGTTTGGATTGGTCTGCCAAATAGCACGCATCTGTCTATTTGAGTTAGTCAATATGTCCAAGTACAAAAATGGCTCCAACAGAGATGGTCGCTTCGCGTTCTTAGGAAACTATGCAGTATTTTGTTTTTTTTATGTATTATTTGTTCTTACATTGTTACCCCATGAAATCTTAAGTCCTATTACGTGCAGCCGGGAAGAACTATTGGACATAAGAGCAACGTTAACTTACCAACATTATGACCAGGAATACAAGGGGCAGACGGAGCTGCCTCCTGATCAGGCTCTGTAGACGTGCACATCGCGCACATCGCTGACCGCTCCTGAGTATACTACTCGCCAATGTCCAGTCTCTTGACAACAAGGTAGACAAAATTCGAGCAAGGGTTGCCTTCCATAGAGAGATCAGAGATTGTAACAGTCTATGTTTTCACAGAAACATGGCTCTCTCGGGATATGTTATTGGAATTGGTTCAGCCACCAGGCTTCTCCATGCATCGTGCCAACAAATATAAACATCTCTCTGGGAAAAGGAAGAGCGGGGGTGTTTGCTTTATGATTAACGATTCATTGTGCAATCATAACAACATACAGGAACTCAAGTCCTTCTGCTCAAATGACCTAGAATTCTTTACAATCAAATTCCGGCCATTTTACCTACCAAAAGAGTTCTCATCATTTATAGTCACAGCTGTGTACATTCCCCCTCAAGCGAACACCAAGACGGCCCTCAAGGAACTTCACTGGACCCTATGTAAACCAGAAACCATATCTCCGGAGGCTGCGTTTATTGTAGCTGGGGATTTCAGCAAAGAGAATTTGAGAACAAGGCGACCTAAATTCTGTCAGCATTTTGATTGCACGACTCGCAGGGCTAATACTCTCGATCACTGCTACTCTAACTTCTGCGATGCATACAAAGCCCTCCCCCGCCCTCCTTTCGGCAAATCCAACCACGACGCCATCTTGCTCGTTCCGTCTTATAGGCGGAAATTCAAACAGGATGTATCGGTGAGGAGAACCATTCAACACTGGTCTGACCAATCGGAAGCCACACTTCAAGATTGTTTTGATTACGCAGATTGGAATACAGTGAGGGAAAGAAGTATTTGATCCCCAGCTGATTTTGTACGTTTGCCCACTGACAAAGAAATGATCAGTCTATAATTTTAATGGTAGGTTTATTTGACAGTGAGAGACAGAATAGCAACAACAAAAATCCAGAGAAATGCATGTCAAAAATGTTATAAATTGATTTGCATTTTAATGAGGGAAATAAGTATTTGACCCCTCTGCAAAACATGACTTGGAGGCAAAACCCTTGTTGGCAATCACAGAGGTCAGACATTTCTTGTAGTTAGCCACCAGGTTTGCACACATCTCAGGAGGGATTTTGTCCCACTCCTCTTTGCAGATCTTCTCCAAGTCATTAAGGTTTCGAGGCTGACGTTTGGCAACTCTAACCTTCAGCTCCCTCCACAGATTTTCTATGGGATTAAGGACTGGAGACTGGCTAGGCCACCCCAGGACCTTATTGTGATTCTTCTTGAGCCACTCCTTTGTTGCCTTGGCCATATGTTTTGGGTCATTGTCATGCTGGAATACCCATCCACTACCCATTTTCAATGCCCTGGCTGAGGGAAGGAGGTTCTCACCCAATATTTGACTGTACATGGCCTCGTCCCTTTGATGCGCTGAAATTGTCCTGTCCCCTTATCAGAAAAACACCCCCAAAGCACCCCCAGCATTCCTCCTCCTCCAAACACGACGAGTTGATGCCAAAGACCTCCATTTTGGTCTCATCTGACCACAACACTTTCACCCAGTTGTCCTCTGAATCATTCAGATGTTCATTGGCAAATTTCAGACGGGCATGTATATGTACTTTCTTGAGCAGGGGGACATTGCGGGCGCTGCAGGATTTCAGTCCTTCACGGCGTAGTGTGTTATCAATTGTTTTCTTGGTGACTATGGTCCCAGCTGCCTTGAGATCATTGACAATATCCTCCCATGTAGTTCTGGGCTGATTCCTCACCGTTCTCATGATCATTGCAACTCCACGAGGTGAGATCTTGCATGGAGCCCCAGTCCGAGGGAGATTGACAGTTATTTTGTGCTCCTTCCATTTGCGAATAATCACACCAACTGTTGTCACCTTCTCGCCAAGCTGCTTGGCGATGATCTTGTAGCCCATTCCAGCCTTGTGTAGGTCTACAATCTTGTCCCTGACATCCTTGGAGAGCTCTTTGGTCTTGGCCATGGTGGAGAGTTTGGAATCTGATTGATTGATTGATTGCTTCTGTGGACAGGTGTCTTTTATACAGGAAACATGCTGAGATTAGGAGCACTCCCTTTAAGAGTGTGGTCCTAATCTCAGCTTGTTATCTGTATAAAAGACACCTGGGAGCCAGAAATCTTTCTGATTGAGAGGGGTCAAATACTTATTTCACTCATTAAAATGCAAAACAATTTCTATCATTTTTAACATGCGTTTTTCTGGATTTTTTGTTGTTGTTATTCTGTCTCTCACTGTTAAAATAAACCTACCATTACAATTATAGACTGATCATTTGTTTGTCATTGGGCAAATGTACAAAATCAGCAGGGGATGAGGAGTAACAGCTCCTCTTCAACCTCAGGAGACGGAAGAAATTTAGCTTGTCACCCAAAACACTGACCAACTTTTACAGATGCAAAATCGAGAGCATCCTGTCGGGCTGTTTCACAGCCTGGTACGACAACTGCTCAGCCCTCAACCACAAGGCTCTCCAGAGGGTGGTGTGTTCTGCACAACGTATGAACGTATGGCTGCCGTTATGTCAGAACGTTCGGATGAACCTCAGTGTGCGCTCTGAACACTCAGAGAGCGAAACACTCTGAATTTACAAATGGAGATTCTGACATCACAGTTGCAGTCACCAACGCTCTGGATAACAGCCTAACCAGCTTTGCTAGGGTGAGTAATGTTAAGTGAGCTCTTCTCTCATTTGTGTCTGGAAGTAGCTAGAAAGTTAGTTTAGGTGCATTACTGCTGTTGTTAGTACAGAACGCTCGAACCAACCCTTAAAGAGATGGGTGGGGCTAAAGCTTAAAGGGGTCTGAACGATTCTGAATGGGTGTAGCCAAAGAAGGGCGCTCCAGTAGTAGTACCAAAATATTCAACGGCCATTTTCTCAAAAATGAGTTTAAAAGTTGATCAAATTCAAAGCAAAATTACTTTCCCATTGTTCCTCAACTGTAGTGTATGATATACCATTTTGTAGCTATGAGTCTCTACTTTTATCCAATGTAAAAAAACACAATTTAAAATGTTGCTACGTAAGACCGATTTGAGCCAGTCACTCACATATGCACCAGTCTCAGTGAACTAATCCATTGCGCAGGCCTAGACTAAATATACATTTGTGCTCCCAAAATGAGGTCAGAGACTCCATATGTAGGGTGTGGTGCAATGCCCAGAAGCGCATCACCATGGCCTCCCATATGTTGTAACAATGCAGAGGGCTCCACATTGACATGAATGGTTGATGGTAGGTGGGAGTGGTACAGCCTGTGTAAACACAAATTAACTTCCTTGACAACTTCTTTCACAACAGCTCTGCACTTCTCTGTGAAGGTCAAGAAGTATGAATGTCATTGTCTTTTGTTTGGAGCGCTCCTATCAATCTTGAGTAAGGAGGAGTACCTGATTACACATGCAGTTGAAGGCCGAAGTTTACGTACACCTTAGCCAAATACATTTAAACTCAGTTTTTCACAATTCTTAACATTTAGTCCTAGTCAAAAGGATGATCACCACTTTATTTTAAGAAAATGAAATGTCAGAATAATAATAGAGAGAATGATTTATTTTAGCTTTTATTTCTTTCATCACATACCCAGTGGGACAGAAGTTTACATACGCTCAATTTGTATTTGGTAGCATTGCCTTTAAATTGGTCATTATGGCCAAACAGTTCTATTTTTGTTTCACCAGACCAGAGGATATTTATCCAAAAAGTATGATCTTTGTCCCCATGTGCAGTTGCAAACCGTAGTCTGGCTTTATTATGGCAGTTTTGGAGCAGTCTGGCTCCTTCCTTGCTGAGCGGCCTTTCAGGTTATGTCCATATAGGATTTGTTTTCCTGTGGATATAGATACTTTTGTACCTGTTTCCTCCAGCATCTTCACAAGGTCCTTTGCTGTTGTTCTGGGATTGATTTGCGCTTTTCGCACCAATGTATGTTTATCGCTAGGAGACAGAACGCGTCTCCTTCCTGAGCAGTATGATGGCTGCGTGGTCCCATGGTGTTTATACTTGCGTACTATTGTTTGTACACATGAACGTAGTACCTTCAAGTATTTGGAAATTGCTCCCAAGGATGAACTAGACTTGTGGAGGTCGACAATTTCTTTTCTGAGGTCTTGGCTGATTTCTTTCGATTTTCCCATGATGTGAAGCAAAGAGGCACTGAGTTTGAAGGTAGGCCTTGAAAGACATCCACAGGTACACCTCCAATTGCCTCAAATGATGTAAATTAGCCCATCAGAAGCTTCTAAAGCCATGACATCATTTTATGGAATTTTCTAAGCTGTTTAATGGCACAGTCAACTTAGTGTATGCAAACTTCTGACCCACTGGAATTGTGATACAGTGAAGTATAAGTGAAACAATCTGTCTGTAAACAATTGTTGGAAAAATGACTTGTGTCATGCACAAAGTAGATGTCCTAACTGACTTGCCAAAACTATAGTTTGTTAACAATACATTTGTGGAGTGGTTGAAAAACGAGTTTTAAGGACTCTAACCTAAGTGTTTGTAAACGTATGACTTCAACTGTAGGTTCCGGTACTCATTTTGGGTGCTGGTAGTATTTATATTTAAGTGCAGGTGCTCCACAATACTTTTGAGCTAATATTCTATACAAGGAACAGGAGATCAAGCAGTAGACAATTTGAGGTGCCGGTACACAGGTCTGGTGAGCTCTCTTGAGCAAATAGCCTACAGCTATGTCTGTCCTGAGCTCACTGGTGTGGGAAACTCTGAATGCACAGAATAATGAGGGCCCAAGTTATTAGTTGATACAATGTTTCAAGTTCGTTGCAGACAGTCCAAGCGTAGCCAATGTGATTGATAGCATATTTATTTTTATCAGTTCATATGGAAAAATACATGTTTAAAATAAGAACAGACAACTTTCGTTTGACCAAGATTGTTTTTAGTCTGGGACAGTCCTACTTGAATCAACACTTCAAATGTTACACTGAATAATCAACACTATTGAACGCTGGCAAATTTGCTGTGTGCTATGAAAGAGACACATCTGCAGGCTTCCATATATTTCAAGAACCTTTTAGAATTCTGAAGATCCGTAAATACCACCTCAAGAACCCCACATATAACAAAAGTTTATTTATCTGGAAAGAGTTCTACAAGGAAACTTATGAGATGAGGATGAACCATTTAAGAACCTTTTTTTTGTGTAGAACCGAGTTTACGCAAAGCTTTACATACTTAATGCACAAAAAGTTATATTGAACCATCACTTGCACTTTAATAACAATTTGAAAGTGTAATATTTTCTATCATTTCAGGTTTATCTATTTTAAACAACCACTTAAACTGGTCATGTGTGACACCCCACAAAACAATGAACATAGACTTTCAAGCTTTCCCTCAATGCATTTTGTAATTTGGGTGAACTATTCCTTTAATCTATTTTACACCATAGACAGCAACCATGATTCTTCTTAAAAGGGATATTGATTTCAAAACAGCCACTGAGTTTTTCTTCCAGTAGTACTTCATATAGCCTTCATAAAGCCTTCATAAACTCTACAAAAAATATTTGACAAATTATCTATAACCATATATCATGCTTTTAAAAGGTTTAAAAGTGTGGCATAATTATGTGACACCACCAATGTCAAATGTGACATACACCTGTGCTTTATAAAGGGTGGCATAAGCACCGCTTCAGCTAGAGAATATTTTTTTGCATTGGATCCGTCTCAATCCACTGCATCCATCTATGTAACACTCCCACATCTGCTGTGAAAAATGACAGAGCTAGAGCTGTGTTTGTTAGACCATGAATCAGTCTTCTCTCAAAATCGTCTGTAGCAGTTTGGCCTTCAATGTTTTATTACAGACAGAAATACTCCTCAGTTTCATCAGCTGTCAAGGGTGGCTGGTCTCAGATAATTCTGCAGGTGAAGAAGCCGGATGAGGAGGTCCTGGGCTGGCTTGGTTCCAAACTGGTCCGCAGTTGTGAGGCCGATTGGAGGTACTGCCAAATTCTCTAAAATGACATTGGAAGCAGTTTATGATAGAGCAATTGACATTCAATTATCTGGCAACAGCTTTGGTGGACATTCCTGCAGTCAGCATGCATATTGTACACTCCCTCAAAACTTGAGACACCTGTGGCATTTAGAGTTCTTTTTATTGTCCCCAGCACAAGGTGCACCTGTGTAATGATCATGCTGTTTAATCAGCTTTCTGATATGCCACACCTGTCAGGTGAATGGAGTATCTTGACAAAAGATAAATACTCACTAACAGCGATGTAAACACATTTGTGCATAACATTTGAGAGAAATTAACTTTATGGAACATTCCTGTGATCTTTATTTCAGCTCATGAAAATGTTGCGTTTATATTTTCGTTCAGTCATTCATGAACCCCCTATGGAGAGATGGGACTATCATGAAAATAAGGTATTTCTGCTTTTTATTTGGAATAAATGCCAAAAAATTCAAACAACTTGTTTTCGCATTGTCATTATGGGGTATTGTGTAAAAAAAAAAAAATGTTATTTCATCCATTTTAGAATAAGGCTGTAACGTAACAAAATGTGGAAAAAGTCAATGGGTCTGATTACTTTCCGAAGGCAATGTATATGGAGGCTGTTTAGTGACAAAAATTGATAAATACATGTAATCTTTCTTAGACACGTTACAGCCTTATTCTAAAATGGCATAAATAAAACATTTTCCTTGTCAATCTTGGTCAGGGAGGTGACCATGAACCCGATAGTCACTCTGACAGAGCTCTAGAGAACCTTCCAGAAGGACAACCATCTCTGCAGCACTCCACCAATCAGGTCTTTATGGTGGCCAGACGAAAGCCACTCCTTAGTGAAAGGCACATGACAGCCTGCTTGGAGTTTGCCAAAAGGCAACTAATGGACTCTCAGACCATGAGAAACAAGATTCTCCGGTCTGACGAAATCCAAGATTGAACACTTTGGCCTGAATGCCAAGTGTAATGTCTGGAAGAAACCTGGCACCATCACTACGGTGAAGCATGGTGGTGGGAGCATCATGCTGTGTGGATATTTTTCAGTGCCAGAGACTGGGAGACTAGTCATGGTCAAGGGAAAGATGAACGGAGCAAAGTACAGAGAGATCCTTGATGAAAACCTGCTCTGGATCACTCAGGACCTCAGACTGTGGCGAAGATTCAACTTCCAACAGGACGATTACCCCAAGCACACAGCCAAGACAACACAGGAGTGGCTTCGGGACAAGTCTCTGAATGTCCTTGAGTGGCCAGCCAGAGCCCGGTCTTGAACCTGAATAGCTGTGCAGCGACGCTTCCCATCCAACCTGACAGAGCTTGAGAGGATCTGCAGAGAAGAATGGGATAAACTCTACAAATACAGATGTGCCAAGCTTGCAGTGTCATACCCAGGAAGATTGAAGGCTATAACACCTGCCAAAGGTGCTTCAACAAAGTACTGAGTAAAGGGTCTGAATATTTATCTAAATATGTTATTTCAGTTTATTTTTTGTCAGTATTGGGTATCGTGTGTAGATTGATGAGGGGGGAAAAAACAATTTAATCAATTTTAGAAGGATGTACTGTAACAAAATGTGGAAAAAGTCAAGTGGTCTGAATCCTTTCCGAATGCGGGTAAAAATCGACTGTCCTCAGTTGTAACACTCAATACCGAGTTCCAAACTGCCTCTAGAAGCAACGTTAGCACAAGAACTGTTCATCGGGAGCTTCATGAAATGGGTTTCCATGGCCGTGCAGCCGCACACAAGCCTAAGATCACCATGCGCAATGCCAAGCATTGGATGGAGCGATGTTAAGGTTGCCGCCATTGGACTCTGGAGCAGTGGAAATACGTTCTCTGGAGTGATGAATCACTCTTCACCATCTGGTAGTCCGACAGACAAATCTGGGCTTGGCAGATGCCAGGATAATGCTACCTGCCCCAGGTCTGGTCTGGGGCTGTTTTTCATGGTTTGGGCTAGGTCCCTTCGTTCCAGTGAGGGTAAATCTTAAATCTTAACTATTTTTAACTTAACCCCTTGAAGCTAGGGGGCACTATTTTTATGTTTGGAAAAATAAAGTTCCCAAAGTAAACAGCCTATTTCTCAGGACCAGATGCTAGAATATGCATATAATTGACAGATCAGGATAGAAAACACTCTAAAGTTTCCAAAACTGTAAAAATATTGTCTGTGAGTATAACAGAACTGATATTGCTGAAAATCCAATCTGGAAGTGCCTCTTATTTTGAAACGCTTCTGTTCCTATGCATGCCTATCCTCCATTTAAAGGCATATCAACCAGATTCCTTTTTCTAGGGCTTCCCTAAGCTGTTAACATTCTTTATACATAGTTTCAGGCATTTATTTTGAAAAATGAGCGTGAAAGATCACATTGCGTAAGTTGATCGGTGGGGGCTCTCAGAGTGAGTTTTGCACTACAGACTAAAGCTGCCATTGTTCCACTTGTGGTTATTGAAAAACCTACACACTCGGTTGATATATTATCGAATATATATTTTAAAAACAACCTGAGGAATGATTATAAAAAAAATTGACAAATTGACAAATTTCTGTGGACATTATGGAGACTATTTTGAATTTCCGTCTGCGTTGTCGTGACCACTCTTTCCTGTGGATTTCTGAATATAACACGACAAACAAACGGAGGTATTTTGGCTATAAAAAATAATCTTTATGGAACAAAAGGAACATTTGTTGTGTAACTGGGAGTCTCGTGAGTGAAAACATCTGAAGACCATCAAAGGTAAACGGTTAATTTGATTGCTTTTCTGATTTTCGTGACCAAGCTTCCTGATGCAAAGTGTACATAATGCTATGCTAGGCTATCGATAAACTTACACAAATGCTTGGATTGCTTTCGCTGTAAAGCATCATTTCAAAATCTGAGACGACAGGTGGATTAACAAAAGGCTAAGCTGTGTTTTGCAATATTGCACTTGTGATTTCATGAATATGAATAGTTTTTAGTAATATTATTTGACTGTGGCGCTATGCTCTTCAGCGGTCGCTGGCGAAAATGATCCCGCGACAGGGATGGGTAGCGTCAAGAAGTTAACTACTTTTCGAGATCGGTGTGGAAGAACTTGACTGGCTTGCACAGAGCCCTGACATCAACCCCATCGAACACCTTTGGGATGAACTGGAACGCAGACTGTGAGCCAGGCCTAATCGCCCCACATCAGTGCTCAACCTCATTAATGCTTTAGTGTCTGAATGGAAGCAAGTCCCTGCAGCAATGTTCCAACATCTAACGGAAAGCCTACCCAGAAGAATGGGGGCTGTTATAGCAGCAAAGGGGGATCAACTTCATATTAATGCCCATGATTTTAGAATGAGACGATCGATGAGCAGGTGTCCACATACTTTTGGTCATGTAGTGTATGTGACCTTGTAAGAACAGTGTCATATGATATAAGGCATTTATGTATGTGTTATAAATTACCAAAGGGGTCTTACTTTAAATTAAGTACAACGTCATGCGATATAGTCTATATGGTTGTGTTATGAATGACCAAAGGTATCTCACTTCAAAGTATTAAAGGACACTACATGAATTACAGGACACTACATGGATCCACAGGTAAATGTAGGGTGTGAGAGGTATG
Organism: Oncorhynchus mykiss; assembly: GCF_013265735.2. NCBI lineage: Eukaryota > Metazoa > Chordata > Actinopteri > Salmoniformes > Salmonidae > Oncorhynchus > Oncorhynchus mykiss. Next base: position 28,921,786 of record NC_048575.1, on the reverse strand, counting down.
TAAATTGCTTGATGGACCTGCAAAGCTTGCGTTTGTGTGTGTGTGTCAAAATCTACATGATTTAGAATTGTCCAACATGACACTACCGCTGGAAACTAGGGCTTGATAACATCCTGTTACAATGATGCCAACATTTTGAGTGGGTAAATGTGTCAAAGACCTGTATGGGTCCAGCATCTCACGTTATGGCAAATCTTTGTTGTGTCCGTGTTTGTGTACTGACTGAACAACATGTAACTTGGTTTCAGAAGAAAGACACTTTTAATTTCTTTAGTTTGGGGGCTTTCATCAAGGTAAGTGTTTCTTGGTGTGATGTCATCCCCAGGCTATTGCAAACACTGCACATATAAGCCTGGGATATCAACCATTGTGGCCTTAGTGGGAGTGAACATAGAATTCTATAGGAGTGACCTTACTGAGTAATGTATTTGTCATCATCATTACTTAAAGTAAGTGGTACGCTGTTCAGCTAAAATAGAGTAAACATCTTTAATCAATATAATTACATTTGACATGATCACTTTGTGCTGAGTCCCATAGGGCGGAGCACAATTGTCCCAGCGTCTTTAGGGTTTGGCCGGGGTAGGCTGTAAATAAGTAAATAAGAATTTGTTCTTAACCGACTTGTCTAGTTAAATAGAATTACGAACCTGTCACACACTGAAGACCGATAGGTTAGCCAAACATGCAAACATGTTTATAATAGATATGAAGGCTGTTAAAATAGTGTATTAGTGCTTCAAGAAAGGAGTGTATACTGTGTATTTAGGCCTGGCGAAGCCGTTTTATGCGTTGACTGAATGGAAGCTGGTCTTATGAGTCCTCACTCTCTGTGACTGAGTCAAGACCCAGTACAAATGTATCTGATACCGAGATAAGACAGAGACACTCAATATGTGGTCTAGAGACTGGATTTGTGTAATACAAAACTGCTAACGACTCATTTCTATTTGCAGGTGAAATCTCTTGAAAAATATCCTTTTGAAATATCATCACATGTGAAGTGTTCCAAAACCACATGATTTTGCATGTGAAACGTTATATGATCATGTGAAAATCCACATGCATAACTTAGAAATGTCACATGAGAATTCATGTGTTTTTTCCATAAGGGATGGCTGCTACTAAGACACTGACAGGGTCTGGATGAAGGGATGGGAGACTGATGAATATTACAGACTCACTCTTTATCTCTTCACATCTCCTCTATCTCCTTCTCTCTCATTCTCTCTATCTCTGTCTTTTGATACCTCCCTTACTCCCTCTCTGGCGGGGGCGTATGCCTCATGGCCAACGTGACATGGTTTGATGAAAGAAACATACAGGAACTCAAATCCTTCTGTTCACCTGATTTAGAATTCCTCACAATCAAATGTAGACCGCATTATCTACCAAGAGAATTCTCTTCGATTATAATCACAGCCGTATATATCCCCCCCCAAGCAGACACATCGATGGCTCTGAACGAACTTTATTTAACTCTCTGCAAACTGGAAACGATTTATCCGGAGGCTGCATTCATTGTAGCTGGGGATTTTAACAAAGCTAATCTGAAAACAAGACTCCCTAAATGTTACCAGCATATCGATTGCGCAACCAGGGGTGGAAAGACCTTGGATCATTGTTACTCTAACTTCCGCGACGCATATAAGGCCCTGCCCCGCCCCCCTTTCGGAAAAGCTGACCACGACTCCATTTTGTTGATCCCTGCCTACAGACAGAAACTAAAACAAGAGGCTCCCACGCTGAGGTCTGTCCAACGCTGGTCCGACCAAGCTGACTCCCCACTCCAAGACTGCTTCCATCACGTGGACTGGGAGATGTTTCGTATTGCGTCAGATAACAACATTGACGAATACGCTGATTCGGTGTGCGAGTTCATTAGAACGTGCGTTGAAGATGTCGTTCCCATAGCAACGATTAAAACATTCCCTAACCAGAAACCGTGGCTTGATGGCAGCATTCGTGTGAAACTGAAAGCGCGAACCACTGCTTTTAAGGTGTCTGGTAACATGACCGAATACAAACAGTGCAGCTATTCCCTCCGCAAGGCTATCAAACAAGCTAAGCGCCAGTACAGAGACAAAGTAGAATCTCAATTCAACGGCTCAGACACAAGAGGCATGTGGCAGGGTCTACAGTCAATCACGGACTACAGGAAGAAATCCAGCCCAGTCACGGACCAGGATGTCTTGCTCCCAGGCAGACTAAATAACTTTTTAAATAACTTTTTTCTCTCCTTCACTGCAGCCGAGGTGAGTAAGACATTTAAACGTGTTAACCCTCGCAAGGCTGCAGGCCCAGACGGCATCCCCAGCCGCGCCCTCAGAGCATGCGCAGACCAGCTGGCCGGTGTGTTTACGGACATATTCAATCAATCCCTATACCAGTCTGCTGTTCCCACATGCTTCAAGAGGGCCACCATTGTTCCTGTTCCCAAGAAAGCTAAGGTAACTGAGCTAAACGACTACCGCCCCGTAGCACTCACATCCGTCATCATGAAGTGCTTTGAGAGACTAGTCAAGGACCATATCACCTCCACCCTACCTGACACCCTAGACCCACTCCAATTTGCTTACCGCCCAAATAGGTCCACAGACGATGCAATCTCAACCACACTGCACACTGCCCTAACCCATCTGGACAAGAGGAATACCTATGTGAGAATGCTGTTCATCGACTACAGCTCGGCATTCAACACCATAGTACCCTCCAAGCTCGTCATCAAGCTCGAGACCCTGGGTCTCGACCCCGCCCTGTGCAACTGGGTACTGGACTTCCTGACGGGCCGCCCCCAGGTGGTGAGGGTAAGCAACAACATCTCCTCCCCGCTGATCCTCAACACTGGGGCCCCACAAGGGTGCGTTCTGAGCCTCTTCAACCTCAGGAGGCTGAAGAAATTCGGCTTGTCACCAAAAGCACTCACAAACTTCTACAGATGCACAATCGAGAGCATGCTGGCGGGCTGTATCACCGCCTGGTATGGCAACTGCACCGCCCTCAACCGTAAGGCTCTCCAGAGGGTAGTGAGGTCTGCACAACGCATCACCGGGGGCAAACTACCTGCCCTCCAGGACACCTACACCACCCGATGTCACAGGAAGGCCATAAAGATCATCAAGGACATCAACCACCCGAGCCACTGCCTGTTCACCCCGCTATCATCCAGAAGGCGAGGTCAGTACAGGTGCATCAAAGCTGGGACCGAGAGACTGAAAAACAGCTTCTATCTCAAGGCCATCACCACTAACACTGAGTGGCCGCTGCCAACACACTGACACTGACTCAACTCCAGCCACTTTAATAATGGGAATTGATGGGAAATGATGTAAATATATCACTAGCCACTTTAAACAATGCTACCTTATATAATGTTACTTACCCTACATTATTCATCTCATATGCATACGTATATACTGTACTCTATATCATCGTCTGTATCCTTATGTAATACATGTATCACTAGCCACTTTAAACTATGCCACTTTGTTTACATACTCATCTCATTTGTACATACTGTACTCGATACCATCTACTGTATCTTGCCTATGCTGCTCTGTACCATCACTCATTCATATATCCTTATGTACATATTCTTTATCCCCTTACACTGTGTACAAGACAGTAGTTTTGGAATTGTTAGTTAGATTACTTGTTATTACTGCATTGTCGGAACTAGAAGCACAAGCATTTCGCTACACTCGCATTAACATCTGCTAACCATGTGTATGTGACAAATAAAATTTGATTTGATTTTGATTTGATTTGCTATCTCTACCTACAGTTGCTATCTCTACCTACAATCTCTCTCTCTCTCTCTCTCTCTCTCTCTCTCTCTCTCTCTCTCTTGCATTCTCACTCCCTTTCTGAAGCTTTCTCTCTCACTTTCTCTCTCTCTCCCTTTCACTTGCTACTGTATCTCTCCTTCTCTTCTATATTATCTGTCTTTTCTCCTGAAATTCACAGTTACAGCATTAAAGACACGTGAGTCACGTTTTTGTGGAATATTACAGTTTTTCTCAATTGCTAAAACACAATTTCTGAAACCTTGCTCCATTTCCTGAAAACATTAAACACAAAACCTCATCTTCAAGCACTATTTACATAACCTCTGACTCCTCTTGCAAAATGAAACATTCGCCTCAAATAATTTTTATTTATTTTTACAGTACTGTACCCTGCATCTCACAAACGTATCCTTTGTCTCTGTGATACTGTAATTCTTGTTCTTTGTTGATATGAATCTGCAACCAGTCAAAATCTATTGAGCAGTCAGTAATGTTAATAAATAGAAAGCACAATGTTCAGGGCCATACAATTTGTCCATTGCACAGTATACCGCCTACAATGCACTGTACTACAGTATCCATTCTCAGACTTTCTCCTTGCCACCTTCAACAACCTGTTTGCTCTCTGAACTGGCTTATTTTGGTTGTGTCGCATCATTTGAAACAGGTTAAATCAATTTTGAGTGGTTGTGTTCAATCAATGACATATGTTCTCTATTTGTATTTGATTGTTGCCACTTGTGTTGACCAGTATGGATGACATGTGCATTAGAGTGCAGAATGTGTTTTGAGAATGAAAATGTGTTTAGAGTTTTGCTGAAAAGTCTAAGTGAGATCTGCAAATTGTGTTTTACCATGTGAAATGGTTTAAGGTATTGACAACAGACTGCATAATTAGCTAAATGGCAACTGAGAACTTTGTTCAGCCAATGGGTTTTAGTGTTTTAGCAATTGAGAAAAACTGTAAAACATACAATCTACTTGCAGTGAAGCCCCTCAACATTTTCATTACATTTTCATCTAGCAGACTCCCACCCAGATCGATCCACAGAAGAAACCAGGGTCAACGCCCTGCTCAAGGGCACGTCGACAGATCTCCCACAAGGTCAAAAACGGGGACCCGAACAAGCGACCGATCAGCCACCAGCCAAAGCTCCCAACCGCGAGGCCACCAGCCCTCCAAGATCCTCCCCACAGTTCCCAGAGAGCTGACCCTCAACCATCCGAGACCCTCCCTCACAGTTCCCTCATAATCCCCCGATGTGAGTCACATTGGTGTTAAAATATTGGGACATGGTTAGATTAGAAAGCTTTGAGTTACTGGATGTTGGTTTGGAGCAGAGAGTATCACTATCTCCCATTAACGTATGTAGGAGTGTGTGTGTGTGCGCGTGTGTGTGGGTTTGCATGTCTTTGTGTATGTGTTTATGTGTGTGCTTCCCTGTGCCCCAGATAATGTCCAAGTCAATGGTTTCCAGTGTCACTTGCCAGGAAATCACTTGCCAGCTCTAATTGATGTAGTTGTGCAATCAACACATTTCAAAACGTCTAATTTCCTCCATCCACCACCGTCTGTGTGTGTGCGTGTGTGTGTGTGTGCACGCTCATGTGTGTGTGCCTGCGTGTGTGTGATCTTTACACTCAAGCCTAAAATACAGTGCAGAGGATAAATCTAGTAAAGAAAAGAACAGTCTTGTAGTTTATATGAGGGGACATCTTTCAAACATGACTGGCATAACTCATCTCCCATCAATTACCGTTTGCAGTTGAGAAACAATCTTAATATCATATTTAATCGATTGTAATACGACACGGTTTGTGGAGACATTGTGCTTTGAATTGTGTTTGTGTGCAGAGGTAACATAACATGGAAAATGGCACTTTCTAACATTTTAGTGTCAGTAGTGAGTAAATCTCTGCACATCATAGATTTATGTTGCACCAGATTTCTATGACAAGGAGTAGGTTGAGGCTGCGTCCCAAATTGTACCCTGTAGACCTTTTGCACAACATATCAAAGCCCACTTCCGCTCAACATCCTACCCGATACATAGCTTCCTGTCTCGATTGCGTCCTGTCAGCCTGATTGTAGCCATACTAGCCTCGAAGTCGTTCAGTTAGTGATTTTCTGTGTTCTGTGTCTTTTTTTGTCTCTTTAGCTACCTAACGTTAGCTACCAGTACCTAGCAAACGTTAGTGCTAACGACGTTAACGTTATTAGTTGGTGCGGCATCTTTATTGAAAGTTTCATTGAACCTTCTAGTGGGCTTTCATTGAACCTTCTACCTTCTAGTGGGCTTCGACATCTGAAGAAGAGAGCAGTACCTTTGCTATTCCAGTGGAATAACTACCATGTCCAAGACATCCTCATGTCACTGATGGGAAGCATCAACTGCATCTGGGCTGTGGCTTGCCTTCTCACAAAACTACCAGTGTGGGCCTCTTGTGAAGCCGTGGGCCAAGGAGCAATGAGCTACTACTGCAATGCATCTTTCCTTTTTTTCCTGTGACCATCCACATTGTCTAACACCCCGTAATCTATTTATAGATAATACACACCTCTGCTTATACTCCAAACATAATGCTATAGAGTTTTTATTTAGTCACAAGAGAACAGAAAAATGTAACTGAATTCATGTAAATTATTAATTAATTAATTTCACAGACAGATTTGTTGGTTTGTTTCTCTTTCATTAATTGAACGATAAAGGAGCCTGTCCCTTTATTTAGTTATTTAGTCTTTCCTGCCTAAGAACTTTTGCATGTACACATAAATAGTACCAGTCACCGTTCTCTCTAATTAGTGAGAACACCACTGGGTCTCTATGTATTCTCTCACCTGAAGAGACTACGTGAAGCTGGTCTTCTTCACTGAGCACAAATGTGCAACCTTGAAAGTTGCTCTCCAGTCTGTAGTCATCCAGGAGCAGTGAAGGGAAGTGTGGTGTCTCCTTATGGTGAACTACATGTCGCGTTTTGATTGGAGGCTGCTGGTAAGACAGGAGGCTCCCCACCTGTCGCTTTCCAAAATGGGAGTCGACTAAAAGCTTTTCAGCAGACATCCCCATGCTGCAGATCAATGGCTTGGATAGAGGGTCAAAGTTATTGTATGCCTCTTCTATCTGGAGAACTGAGAGGTCAGGGAGTGGTTCAAGAAGGGCGCTGTAGAGTGTACTTCTGCAAAGCAAAGCAGCCGCTGTGGTTAGCCAATCTAAACAATGTACTTGAAACCACCTGAAATTAAATAATTTGATACAGTCAAAGTGTAATAGCACATGACCAGCTACTACCTACGATTCTGGCTATTAGGGAATACTCACCTAATCCCTCCTGCCATGCTCTTTTTGGTGGGCTTGGTGATGGTCATTTTGCCTATGGCCCAGGTTGCAGACCCTGTAAAAAGACAAGAGCACTATTCTAAATCTAATCATGAGACAATTTAAGTTTTCATTAAATTGTTTATTAGCATCATGATGTGATTATAATCATTTGATGTTGATATGTGGTATAGCTATTAAAACATAGCACAGTCCTTGGCTTATGCCACTGCTGCTTGGCCTCTGTGCAGCTGTGCACAGGTGGGACAACTGGTGTTCCCATCTGTGAATAGTGTGCAGACTGGAATAGCAATGCAACTGTGTGGTTGCGTAATGCAGTGCCAGCAACACATGAACAGTGATGTTGTGTCATTGTTACTGGCTCAGAGGGCTTCAGTACAACCTACGTGGGGATATAAAAAGAAAAGGATTAGACTATAAAATCACTCAACATGTGTCATGACCAGCAAACAGAAGTGACTGGCGCAACATGCAATAGCCACTAAGTTCATTACAGCAACAAGGGTTTAAACTTTTCTATTAAGAGTATATGCCCTTGTTTAAATGTAATCTAATGCGTCCAACATAACAGAGCTCACAGAAACAGCAAGGAAGACGATTGAACAATTACTACACTAAGAACGGTTTCATAGACATAGGTTAAGCCTAGTCCTAGACTAAGCAATGCCTCTTAATGCAGATCTCCATTGAAAGGAACTTCTTAGTCTAAGACTAGGCTTCATCTCTGACTGTGTAAACGGCATGTAGTGTGTCGCAAACAGCTGAAATTTCACCCTACACTCAAACTTTGTGGTTTCTAATTTTTCCTCATGGACCTGTAGCAGCAAGCCCTTATGCTGACCTCTCCTGTGACTTTGTCCCTGTTCTAAACTATTTGGAATATAAAGAATGAGCAATCATAATGTTAGCTAGCTACTGTAAAAGGCATGTTTTAAACTATGTTATTGCTTTGAGTAAATGTCTTGTCTGGTCTGATAAGCAGCTTTTTTATTTAATTTAACCTTAATTTAACTAGGCAAGTCAGTTAAGAACAAATTCTTATTTATAATGATGGCCTACGGCCTACCAAACAACTTGGCTATACTTACCTTCATAGTTCAAAGGTAACTGGTGACAAAGTTTGAATCCTTTTTCCAACTTGGAGGTCGGTGCTTTGCTACTTGTCTTGGCCAGACAATGTACATCCGTCACTGCTATCTTTATCAGCTCTTGCAAGCACCTTGTGTAAAACAGTGTTGGTAAGGGAGGGGGCCAATTGCTAGCCACCTTACTAGTTAGTGCGTTAATAGCTCGCTAGCTAAGAGACACAAAAAGACACAGAACACAATAATCGACTTACAAAAATCCCTGACTGAATGGATAAACAGAATTTTCAACAAGAATGATAATAAAAATGGAAATATGATTATATCAATATACTGAGATCATGATAAAACGAGTGACTTCGAGGCTAGTATGGTTAAAATCAGGCTGATAAGGACATGATTGGGACAGGAAGCTATGTATCGGGTAGGAAGTTGAGCGGAAGTGGGCGTTGCTACGTTGTTCAAAAGGTCTAGTCCCTATATAGGGCCATGGTCAAAAGGAGTGTATTGTATAGGGAAAAGAGGGACATTTCACTGATTCCAGAGCATTGCCTGTATATTTGATTAAAGTTGTTGCATGTGTGTGTGTTTTTGTGTGAGTGTTGTGTTTTTAAGTACTGTATGTGTGTGTGTGGGGGCACCTACCTGCCTTCGAGTGTACACATGTGTGCAGGTCCTCACGGAGTACGGTGGTTGCGTAACACTTGGCCTTAAGAGTCAATACTGAGAGGCCTTTCATGGCATTTGAGGTCAGAGGCTCCCCAGAGGACTGCACACAGCCTGCCAGGCATCACGGACGGAGGGTATACTGTAAATATGATTGAAGGAGGGCCTATCTTTGCATACTCTGAATTTTCATGAGTCTTCAAAGTGTCTGAAGGTGAAATGGAATTAAAAACATCAAAGAACTAAGCCCCTCTTCAAAAGTCAATCCACTATCATTAGAGGGGAGTTGTTGTGTTGAAACGCAAAGAAGTAGACGTTGTGTTTTTGCAGTGAGAAAAGTCATGAGTTATGAACAGTTTTTTATGCTGATATTTCACTTCAAGAAGAAAGTGGGAAAGTTCCTTATTGACCAGGGGTTGTCACATAGAAATATAATTACATATGCCTTGATTCTAATTCTACATTATGTGTTGCCATTCAATGTTATTATGTATTACCTTACAGACATCTTGGCTTAGTCAAAGGCCTTGGAACTATGGACAAGAATGTGCACGGATGCATGCACAAGCACGCACACACACACACACACACACACACACACACACACACACCGTTCATAAACATCTACTCTTCATGAAATATTTATATCCATCTACAAATGGAATTTGTTTCTATACAACAAGAAAATCAGCATGTACACCCTTTGACTAGAGCGCATCCACTATGACAATAATCTTCATAGAAACGCCCCCAAAAATAAATGACTGTGAGAGATGAGAGGCTCAGAATGCCTCTGTCAGCTAGATGGATAACCTAGAAATACCCCTCTCACGGCTCTGAACTCTCACCAACATTACTGACTGTATGCTGTTCTAAGTCTGCATCCCAAATGGCACCCTATTCCCTATATAGTGCTATACTTTTGACCAGAGCCCTATTAAACAAAAAACTAAGTTTTAAGTGAGAATAAGCATTGGTCTGAAGCTGAATAAAAGGAAATTCACATGAGCACCATAATGCCTATTCCACCCATGCTCTACCAAGGTTTTCCAGCATAAAGCTTTGATCTACTACAGTATCTATGTTGGTATTGTACTTCAAACTATGTCTAGGCAGGGCGCTTAGGGTTCAAGACACACACAGTAGTGCACACCACCACACTCAATGGCACTTGCCTGCCTCTTTTGGATTCTAGCTTGAAATACTTGCTATGCTAGAAATTGATTGCTTTACATGTATAATGAATATATATGTTGTGGTCAATGGTGGGTGGATGAGAACCAGGTGTATTGAAAGTTACTGAGTGAGAAAAGGGAGGGCAAAAACTTAACATTCTGCAGAATATGCTAGTTTTCTATGGATAAGTGCAAAGGACAACAGTCTGGTTTCAGTCATTGATAAGGTAGGACAGCCGTGGAGTAGGGAGGAATGAGGAACTCGAGCTGAGGGCAGGTCAGATGAAGTGACAAGGAACAGTTATATTACACACAAACCACCTCCTGCCTAACAACAGAGACGTATTGGCTGTCGAGAAGTGCAAGGAGGAGACTGCGCCAAATAGGAGGCTGTAAATAAGTGTGTCCACAATTTGACTGGTACTGTATATCAAGCCACACTTTTCACTGGTGATATACATATACATATATATACAGTGGCTTGTAAAGGTAGTCACCCCTTGGCAGTTTTCCTATTTTGTTGCCTTACAACCTGGAATTAAAATAGAAGATTAAAATAGACTTTGAAGATGCAAAATATTTTAAATTGTGAAACAAACAAGAAATAACACATACATAACTGTTCACCCCCCCCCCCCCCCCCCCCCCCCAAGTCATACTTTGTAGAGCCACCTTTTGCAGCAATTACAGCTACAAGGCTTTTGGGGTATGTCTCTATAAGCTTGGCACATCTAGCCACTGGGATTTTTGCTCATTCTTTAAGGTAAAACTACTCCAGCTCCTTCAAGTTGGATGGGTTCTGATGGTGTACAGCAATCTTTAGGCCATACCACAGATTCTCAATTGGATTGAGGTCTGGGCTTTGACTAGGCCATTCCAAGACATTTACATGTTTCCCCTTAAACCACTTGAGTATTGCTTTAGCAGTATGCTTAGGGACATTGTCCTGCTGGAAGGTGAACCTCTGTACCAGTCTCAAATTTCTGGAAGACTGACACAGGTTTCCCTCAAGAATTTACTTTTGCAAGGCACTGTACGCATACGTATACACTGCCGGTCAAAAGTTCAAGAACACCAACTCATTCTAGGGTTTTTCTTTATTTTTACTATTTTATACATTGTAGAATAATAGTGAAGGCATCAACACTATGAAATGACGCATATGGAATCATGTGGTAACCAAACAGGTGTTAAACAAATCAAAATATATTTGCTATTTGAGATTCTTCAAATAGTGACCCTTTGCCTTGATGACAGCTTTGCACACTCTTGGCATTTTCTCAACCAGCTTCACCTGGAATGCTTTTCCAAGCCTTGAAGGAGTTCCCACATATGCAGAGCACTTGTTGGCTACCTTTCCTTCACTCTGCGGTCCAACTCATCCCAAACCATCTCAATTGGGTTGAGGTCGGGTAACTGTGGAGGCCAGGTCATCTGATGCAGCCCTCCATCAACCTCCTTCTTGGTCAAATAGCCCTAACACAGCCTGGAGGTGGGTTGGGTCATTGTCCTGTTGAAAAACAAATTATAGTCCCACTAAGCCCAAACCAGATGGGATGGTGAATCGCTGCAGAATGCTGTGGTAGCCGTGCTAGTTAAGTGTGCCTTGAATTCTAAATAAATCACAGACAGTGTCACCAGCAAAGAACCCCCACACCATAACATCTCCTCCTCCATGCTTTACAGTGGGAAATACATTTGTGGAGATCATCCGTTCAGCCACACCACGTCTCACAAAGACAAAGCGGTTGGAAGGACAAAATTCCACCAGTCTAATGTCCATTACTCGTGTTTCTTGGCCCAAGCAAGTCTCTTTTTATTATAGTTGTCCTTTAGTAGTGGTTTCTTTGCAGCAATTCAAACATGAAGGCCTGATTCACACAGTCTCCTCTGAACAGTTGATGTTGAGATGTGTCTGTTACTTGAACTCTGTGAAGCATTTATTTGGGCTGCAATTTCTGAGGCTGATAACTCTAATGAAATGATCCTCTGCAGCATAGATAACTCCTGTGGCAGTCCTCATGAGAGCCAGTTTTAGCTCTTGATGGTTTTTGCGACTGCACTTCTTGAAATGTTCTGTAATGATGGACTGATGTTTCTCTTCGCTTATTTGAGCTGTTCTTGCCAAAATATGGTCTTACCAAATAGGGCTATTTTAGGTATACCCCACCTACCTTGTCACAACACAGCTGATTGACTCAAATGCATTAAGAAGGAAAGAGATTCCACAAATTAACTTTTAAAAAGGCACACCTGTTAATTGAAATGCATTCCAGGTGACTACCTCATGAAGCTGGTTGAGAGAATGCCAAGAGTGTGCAAAGCTGTCATCAAGGAAATGTGTGGCTATTTGAAGAATCTCAAATAGAAATAATAATTTGATTTGTTTAACATTTGTTTGGCTACTACATGATTCCAAATCATGTAAAGCAGCGGTGTAAAGTACTTAAGTGTAAATACCTTAAAGTACTACTTCAGTAGTTTTTTTTGTGGTATCTGTACATTACCTTACTATTTAGTTATATTTATAAAGTATTTTTATCTGCACACTTTCTGGTTACCTGGAATATTTCTTTATTGTAGGCTACTTCCACCTTTAGTCTTAATCTTAACTTTTAATAAGATTAAGTACAGATCAACAATTTACATTGTTACATCATACAAAACAGAATGCAGGTATTAACAAGAAAATACTAAAACATACAAAAAATATCAATGAAATAATAAATAAATTAACAATTCTAGTGCAAATGTAATCACTCTGAAAAAATCTTATTATAATGATTCAGGAAAATGTTCTTGTTGTTATTCACCAGGGTTAATGTTTAAATAAAATATCTAAATTCAATCAAAATGTGTAATTTTGGTATAGAGTTTTTTATTTTTTGTTTGTGTATAAAGTATTTGGCAACAAGAATAAAAATGCCCAATCATTTCAATTTTTTTTTACCTTTATTTAACTGGACAAGTCAGTTAAGAACAAATTCTTATTTTCAATGACGGTCTAGGAACAGTGGGTTAACTGTTCCTGTTCAGGGGCAGAACGACAAATTTGTACCTTGTCAGCTCGGAGGTTTGAACTTGCAACCTTCCGGTTACTAGTCCAAAGCTCTAACCACTAGGCTACCCTGCAACGGTTTTCCTCCTCTTCTGAGGAGGCGTAGGAAGGAACGGACCAGTATGCAGGGTGGTGCTCATCATTTTATTAAACTGAACTGAACACTACAATACAAAGTAAACAAAAATAACAACCGAAACAGTAGTCTGGTAACTAATACTAAGACAGAAAACAACTACCCACAACCCATAGTGGGAAAACAGGCTGCCTAAGTATGGTTCTCAATCAGAGACAACGACAGACAGCTGTCCCTGATTGAGAACCACCAAAAACAAAGAAATACAAAAACATAGAAAAAAGAACATAGAACGCCCACCCTAGTCACACCCTGGCCTAACCAAAATAGAGAAATAAAAGCCTCTCTATGGCCAGGGCGTGACAATACCCTTCATGTCAAAAACATGGGTAGTGTTCATAATGGTAAATAAGTATTTTGCAAGGTTCATAATGGTAAATAAGTATTTTGCAAGGTTTTCCCAAAATTCGGACACAAATTTTCATTCAAAGAACAAGTGAGACCGATTATCACCTTGTTTTTCACAGATATCAGATATCAAATGCAGATATCATCAATAGTCAAAAATGTGGATAACATAGAATTACATGGATATATCTTATGTAAACTTTTAAAGTGCACTTCATCAACTTTGTTTGGTATACAATATTTGTAAAGCTTTAACTGTCACGTTCGTCATAACGATGAGACCTAGGCGCAGCGTGAGATGAATACATTCTTCTTATTAAAACGAAGACCACTAAACGAACGTGAAGCTATAACCACGAGTGCTGCCATGCAACTACACATAGACAATAACCCACAACATCAAAATGGCAACTTAAATAGGATCCCCAATCAGAGACAACGCTAAACAGCTGTCTCTGATTGGGAACCAATTCAGGCCACCATAGACCTACATATACCTAGACATACCAAAACCCCATAGAATTTAAAAAAAAAACTAGACAAGACAAACCCACATACCACCCTCGTCACACCCTGACCTAACCAAAATAATAAAGAAAACAAAGATAACTATGGTCAGGGTGTTACATTAACCATGCATTTTTCCCGACAATGTCAGGAATACGCATGTACCAGAACAATGTTCCTCTCAGTGTAAGTTGGTTTTGTGAATGGAGAATTTGTCTTATATATTTATTACAAGATTTCTCAAGTAAGTCCAAGCCTTCCAGTCTGAGTTCTGAATAAGTTTTGTGATCATTACCAAAGCTAAGATGAGTTTTCATTAGTGTAGTTAGACCACTGGGAACAGCTTTGATCACAGAAATAAACTCTCTGAAAGGTATTGGAAACTCTTTCAATGTTATAAATTGTTCATATGTAAGAATATTACCCCTGTTGTCAAAAACATCAAGATCAAAGTCAATATTCCTCTCATGCCAGCTGGTGTAGAACAAGGACTTATTCCTTACAGTTATGTCTGAATTATTCCACAAAAGAGCTTTATGTGGGGAACAATTGTGCAGGAAACGTGTTTTCCAGGACATTAAAACTTGTTAGTGAAACCTAGCCAATTTAGCGGGTAATCTTTCAGGAATATAATTACATTTCAGTAAAAAATTGAAGACCTCCCAACTTATTAAACACATTATTTGGAACGAAATACCATATTGAATCAGTATTGATCAAACATTTTTTCAACCAGTTGATCTTGAAAGTGTTATTTATGTCAACAAAATCCAACACTTCCAGACCGCCTTCAGCTCTTTTATTAGAAAGGACTGACTTTTTAGTTTGTAAGACTTATTTTTCCAGATGAAGTCAAGAAAGGTCCTTTTGATCTTATTGATGAAGTAGAAGGATTTACAAATAAAGATAATGAGGAGTACACACAACGAGAAGTCCCTCTGCCTTGTACAGAAGTACTCTCCCAAGTATAGAAAGATCTCTTTGTAGCCAATTATTAAATATATGTTTGGTTTTCTTAATTTTAGGAGAGAAATTCATATGTCGTCTGACTAAGTGGTTTTTTGACAGATGTATTCCTTAACATTTAACACAGTCCTTTACAGGAATATTTTCTATTTCTTTATCATCAAAGTCAAATAAACATAAGATTTCACATTTAGAAACATTCAGTTTTAACCCTGATGCAATAGAAAATGCAATTATAGCATTGAGTGCATGGGCAACCTGGTCTTTGTCAGTCACGTTCTGACCTTAGTTCTTTTATTATGTCTTTGTTTTAGTATGGTCGGGCGTGAGTTAGGTGGGTTGTCTATGTTAGCTTTTCTATGATTTGCTATTTCTGTGTTTGGCCTGGTATGGTTCTCAATCAGAGGCAGCTGTCAATCGTTGTCCCTGATTGAGAACCATATTTAGGGAGCCTGTTTTCTATTGTGTTTCGTGGGTGATTATTTTCTGTCTTTGTGTCTACACCAGACAGGACCGTTTCGGTCATTATTCGTTGATATTTTGTTTGGTGTTCTTATGATAATAAATTATCAATATGGGCAAAATTGAACATTTGAACATTAATTTATTTTTAGGTCACTTAAACTTTTTGGATTCTGTGAAAATGTTATCAAAGTCATTCGTATGTTTTAAAAATATATAAATAGTTGTGTTACTAAACCTTAATACTTCCAATTGATTCAGTATGAACACAAGTGTATGACAAGGATGCCCAATTTTGCCATTTTTGTTCATTTTGGTTGTGGAACTTCTATCTCTAGATATTCTGAATAATGTACATTTGTATGGCTTAACCATTATTAACAAAGAAATCCAAATTTCCCAACTGGCTGATGATACTACTTATTTTTTAAGAGATAATGTAACGTTCGTTGTCTTCCTCTGATGAGGAGAAAGAGAGATCAGACCAATTTGCAGCGTTGTACAGTGGGGCAAAAAAGTATTTAGTCAGCCACCAATTGTGCAAGTTCTCCCACTTAAAAAGATGAGAGGCCTGTAATTTTCATCATAGGTACACTTCAACTATGACAGACAAAATGAGGAAAAAAAATGCAGAAAATCACATTGTTGGATTTTATGAATTTATTTGCAAATTATGGTGGAAAATAAGTATTTGGTCACCTACAAACAAGCAAGATTTCTGGCTCTCACAGACCTGTAACATCTTTAAGAGGCTCCTCTGTCCTCCACTCGTTACCTGTACTAATGGCACCTGTTTGAACTTGTTATCAGTATAAAAGACACCTGTCCACAACCTCAAACAGTCACACTCCAAACTCCACTATGGCCAAGACCAAAGAGCTGTCAAAGGACACCAGAAACAAAATTGTAGTCCTGCACCAGGCTGGGAAGACTGAATCTGCAATAGGTAAGCAGCTTGGTTTGAAGAAATCAACTGTGGGAGCAATTATTAGGAAATGTAAGACATACAAGACCACTGATAATCACCCTCGATCTGGGGCTCCACGCAAGATCTCACCCTGTGGGGTCAAAATGATCACAAGAACGGTGAGCAAAAATCCCAGAACCACACGGGGGGACCTAGTGAATGACCTGCAGAGAGCTGGGACCAAAGTAACAAAGCCTACCATCAGTAACACACTACGCCGCCAGGGACTAAAATCCTGCAGTGCCAGACGTTTCCCCCTGCTTAAGCCAGTACATGTCCAGGCCCGTCTGAAGTTTGCTAGAGAGCATTTGGATGTCACGTAGAGTAGGCCAGAAGGCTAAACTGGATAACCTAACCTCTATCAAAATAAAAAGATGGCGGAGACGCAAAAGTTCTTCTGTGCAAAGGTGTTTATTTACAAGTGATTCCGGAACAAAAAAACAACAGTACTGCCATCAACGTCTACCTTATGGGACAGCTTAAAAACAATGCTGCCCCATCCACAGCTCAATCCAAAAAATGCCTCCTTAGAGACTGTAGAGAGGCTCCTTTTGTAGGGCTAGCCCCTCCCCTCAGAACAATTAACCCTAATTAATTAATCAATTAACAATACAAACCTACATTTTCCATGAACTAAACATACTAAAGGATATATATTGCAACACGGTTTTAAACAATATCACAACATAACATTTACAACATTACATCACTACTGACAATATCTTTCAATATGCCCATATGCATTAATGAGCCATTTGGGACAGGCACTATAAAGCCAACCCAATTCCCATAGCTCGGGTCCTTTTCCAGCATACCCGGAAGCTACAGAGATGGAGAGAGAGGAACAGAACAAACAAACAATGTGCTCATCCACAACATTGATAAGTATAATAATTATTGTATCTCTCAAATATGAACATTGACAAGTGTGAAATGCCTGCACCAAGACAGAAGTTAATTTGTGTGTCAACCCACATTGTTAACTTATGGTATAATGGCGCAGGGAGGAGTGATGAATATGTGTGTGCGTTAAAGAACCCAATGCTGCCCGCGGCCAGTGACGGACTTCTACGTCACAATCCAGAAGAAGATTGGGAGAATGTCATATGGTCAGATGAAATGAAAATATAACTTTTTGGTAAAAACTCAACTCGTCGTGTTTGAAGGACAAAGAATGCTGAGTTGCATCCAAAGAACACCATACCTACTGTGAAGCATGGGGGTGGAAACATCATGCTTTGGGGCTGTTTTTCTGCAAAGGGACCAGGACGACTGGTCCTTGTAAAGGAAAGATTGAATGGGGCCATGTATTGTGAGATTTTGAGTGAAAACCTCCTTCCATCAGCAAGGGCATTGAAGATGAAACGTGGCTGGGTCTTTCAGCATGACAATGATCCCAAACACACTGCCCGGGCAATGAAGGAGTGGCTTCCTAAGAAACATTTCAAGGTCTTGGAGTGGCCTAGCCAGTCTCCAGATCTCAACCCCATAGAAAATCTTTGGAGGGAGTTGAAAGTCTGTGTTGCCCAGCAACAGCCACAAAACATCACTGCTCTAGAGGAGATATGCATTTAGGAATGGGCCAAAATACCAGCAACAGTGTGTGAAAACCTTGTGAAGACTTACATAAAACGTTTGACCTCTGTCATTGCCAACAAAGGGTATATAACAAAGTATTGAGATAAACTTTTGTTATTGACCAAATACTTATTTTCCACCATAATTTGCAAATAAATTCATTAAAAATCCTACAATGTGATTTTATGGATTTTTTTCTCATTTTGTCTGTCATAGTTGAAGTGTACCTATGATGAAAATTACAGGCCTCTCATCTTTTTAAGTGGGAGAACTTGCACAATTGGTGGCTGAATACTAAATACTAAATACTATACTAAATACTTTTTTGCCCCACTGTACAACGCTGCAAATTGGTCTGATCTCTCTTTCTCCTCATCAGAGGAAGACAACGAACGTTACATTATCTCTTAAAAAATAAGTAGTATCATCAGCCAGTTGGGAAATTTGGATTTCTTTGTTAATAATGGTTAAGCCATACAAATGTACATTATTCAGAATATCTAGAGATAGAAGTTCCACAACCAAAATGAACAAAAATGGCAAAATTGGGCATCCTTGTCATACACTTGTGTTGATACTGAATCAATTGGAAGTATTAAGGTTTAGTAACACAACTATTTATATATTTTTAAAACATACGAATGACTTTGATAACATTTTCACAGAATCCAAAAAGTTTAAGTGACCTAAAAATAAATTAATGTTCAATTGTGTCAAAGGCTTTATAGAAGTCCAAAAATAAGACAACTACATCTGAGTCAATTGCATCTGAATAATCTATAAGTTCCAAGACTAAAATAATATTAGAGCTTGTGACAGCCCTTCATAAATCCTGTTTGAGTCTCATTTATAATGGTATCTATTCCTTTCTTTAATCTTTTGGCATAAACCAAAGCAATCAATTTGTAATCAATATTTAATAAAGTAATTGGTCTCCAATTGTCAATGAGAGAAGGGTCTTTATCGGGCTTCAGAATCAATGAAATAAGGTTCTGTTTCATAGTGGAGACCATTTCACCACTTTTAATGCAATCTTGAAACACATAAAAAAAGTAACTCCCAAAACTGTCTATAGAATTCAACTGGCCCTGATGGCCTTTTTTTCATTGAATTCAGAGACTCTCTTATGTCTTCAATTGACACAGGTGAATCGCAAATTGAGTGGAAATCATCCTCAACTACAGGGACATAAATTGAAATTGAGAGCTGAGGGCTGTAAATGTTTTCATAAAAGGAATTGGCAAATTATGATATTGTAATGGGATCTTTGCATAAAACATCATTCATTTTGAGTGCAGTTAGATTTTCTTTTGTAGTTTCTCTTTTCAAGTGCAAAAAAGTAACTAGTGTTTTTTTCCCCATCGTCCATCCATTTTGGTCTTGATCTTACAAAGGCAACATTTGCCAGATCCGTGTAAAGACTTAAATACAGACTCTTATTCAGATAGATTATCTTTCTTTAGAAAACTGTCAAGCTTGCTCATCAACTCTTTTTCTCTAAGGTTATTTAAGTTGGGGCGGCAGGGTAGCCTAGTGGTTAGAGCGTTGGACTAGTAACCAGAAGGTTGCAAGTTCAGACCTGCGAGCTGACAAGGTACAAATCTGTCGATCTGTCCCTGAACAGTCAGTTAACCCACCGTTCCTAGGCCGTCATTGAAAATAAGAATTTGTTCTTGCCTATTTAAAAAAAAGTGCATCAGCTCTTTGACTTTATATTTGAAAAACTCCCATCTACTTCCATGACCCAACTCTTTTCTTGAAAAAATATCTTTGGCTAACGATTTAATGTTTTCAATGAGAGTAGGATCTTTAAGAAGAGTGTTGTTTAATTTCCAATATCCTCGAGTACCTTTTGAATTTTTAGTAGCTTGTAAATTCAGGAAAATCAAGTGATGATCAGAAAAGGGAGCCCACTGATGATCTGCATCTAAAACAAATTGTAACAAAATGGGGGAAATTAGGAATAAATCTATTCTAGATTTACGTGACATAGGTTTGTTGGTCCAGGTATAACCCTTTGAATCCGGGTTGAAATAACGCCAGGCATCATCAACACAGAGATCCTTGCATAATGTAGTGATTATTTTGCTATTTTGAAGGCTTTGAATCATTCTAAAAATATCAACAGATGCATCAGGTGTTTCATGAAATAATTAGAAAAGCCTCTGAGTATTTGTTGCTTAAATCCTGTACTTTTCTGGTAAATTGGGTAAGAAGGGTCTTATTTTGAGGTATGTGAGTTATGTCCATATACATTACAAATGATGAAAATAGCATTGTCAAGTTTAACAGTTACTATGATCCATCTCCCATCCGGTGAAGATGTGGATTCTAGAATGTCACCTTTAAACTTGTGAACAAGTGTCAAAACACCAGCAGAATGATTTGATACATGATTGAAAAAGGCCATGTCTCTCCATTGTGATTTCCAAAATTTCAAATCACCTTCACCCGAATTAGTTTCCTGAAGGACAAAATTTGCGTTACTGGGTTTACAATATAAAAATAAAGCTTTCCTTTGTGTAATATCTCTCAAACCCCTAGCATTCAGACTAACAATATTGAGTTGAAAATGAACTCATGCATTAAAAAAATAAAGAACACAAATTAGATAACAAAAGTAGTAATGTGAACAATAAAACAAACATTGAACCTTGAGAGGATTACTCAGACGGAAAACTACGCTCAGCTGAGGTATAACAAATCTATTTACTTCCTTTTTTTATATTTGGCAAGTGTTCATCAGTTGTAGTTCCAACGGTATATTTACACGTGGCAGTACATTAATAACTGTACACTTGGCAGTACTCACAGTTCCAGTTTTATTAATGTCAACAGAGTTACCCAGCAATCATTCTTTCTTCAATAAATCGTGTGGGCCCTTGAACCCAGCCTTCTTTTCCTCTTGTCATGGCTTCTGTATAAGCGGCCACAGTTTCTCCCTGGCAGTCTGATCCTGTGGTATCAGAGCTTCTTTGATGCGGAGCTTCTTCTCGTCCAGAAACTTGTTCCCCTTGGCCATTTTCCAGATGATGTCCCTGTAATGGCGCATAGTTAAGCGCAAGATGACATTGCGAGGGGGTCCATCAGATCTTCGATTCCCAAGTTGATGCACCACGTCGATCACGTCTCTTAGCTTGTCTTTGATGCACGGAGCCACCTTTCCCAGGATATTAATGACTGCTTACCTAATATCCTCTCCCTCTACCTCTTTTACACCTTGGATTTTCAGATTCCACCTGCAAGAGTACCTTTGAACTTCAGCTACATTCTCACACCTCAGTCATCCAAACTTCCGAATACTTCCCCTATCTCTCTAAGACGTTTTAAGTAGCAACATTTCAAATTGTTTTTTTTACATTGGATCAATGTAGAGTCTCAGAGCTACAAAATGGTATATCATACACTACAGTTGAGGAACAATGGGAAATTAATTTTGCTTTGAAAGTTGATAAACTTACTTTTGAGTAAATGGACTGGAATGTTTTGGTACTACAACTGGAGTGCCCTTCTTTGTCTACACCCATTCAGCATCGTTTACACCCTCCTAAGCTTTTGCCCCACCGATCTCTTTAAGGTTTAATCTGAGCATTCTGTACAAGCAACAGTAGTCAAGCACCCGTGTAAAGACCTTTATTATACACAGATTCAAAATAACTATTGATAACAAATGAATATTTTGTGGTTGTGACCAAGAGACTCTTGACCCATTATATTGGGACTGTTCTTATGTAAGAAGATTTTGGAGTGGGTTAGATTTTATATTAAAATAAACTGCTATTAATGTTAACTTGAAATACTCTGATATTATGTTTTACTTTGATCCAAATTATATGGACCCTGATATAACTTCCATTGTTAATTTGTTGCACATAACCCCCTCTTCGTAATGTTTATGTACCATAAAACTTTTTGTCAAATTGAAAATGTATCTGAATATGTAATAGCCCTGTCTGTTATGTTTATGTACTCCTGTTTGTATATTTCTTGCTGGCTACTTCCAGACGCAAATGAGAGAACAGCTCACTGAACATTACTCGCCCTAGCATAACTGGTCGGGCTGTTTTTATGTTATCCAGAAAGTTAGTGACTGCAACTGTGCTGTCAGATTGTCCATTCATAAATTCAGCGCGTTTCGCTCTAGGAACGTTCAAGCACACACTGAACGCTTTGGCCAAGGAGTAGGGTTTAGCCGAGCTTTCTGACCTCACAACGGCAGTCAAGCAGTCAAGCTAACTGGCTAACATTGGCTAGCTTGATAGCTACTTCCAGACACACAAAACTCTGACCATTTTACTCGCCCTAGCAGAGCTTGTTAGGCTGTTTTCATGTTATCCAGTGTGTTTGTGACTGTAATTCAAATAAAATCAAATTTATTTTTAAAGCCCTTTTTACATCAGCTAATATATCAAAGTGCTGTACAGAAACCCAGCCTAAAACCCCAAACACCAAGCAATGCAGGTGTAGAAGCACGGTGGCTAGGAAAAACTCCCTAGAAAGGCCAGAACCTAGGAAGAAACCTAGAGAGGAACCAGGCTATGAAGGGTGGCTGTGCCGGATGGAGATTATAACAGAACATGGCCAAGATGTTCAAATGTTCATAGATGACCAGCAGGGTCAAATAATAATAATTGTGCTGCTGGCAACAATTGAATGATGCTTTTTTGCTGACAATTACTGACAGCGACCATATTCTTCGTAAATTCATCAGTTATTCTGCTCTCTGGCACACTCAGACGAGAGTCTTTTATTAAGACATGTAGCTAGCTGGCTAGGTAACATTGACTAACCCCATTCCGTACAGATTTGCACAACCGCGACATTCGAACGAGGCTGCAATGAAAACTAATGGGATTGTAGCGACCGTGTTAACATCAAAATCTGGGGTGTGAACTACGTTTCTATTCAAGCGATGATTGTCATGGCAATAGTATTGGAGAAAAGTTTAAAAAACTGCCCCCTCTGACGCTGTATGTTAATTAAATTGTGATGTTTTGAGGTAACGTACAGCACGCATAAAGCAACTCATTCTGTGTCTTACAGCCTCTCTCCACCAGGTGTAGCGCTTCTCTCACAGTTTAAAAATAACAAAGGGACAGGGACGGGGTAAGGGATACCTAGTCATTTTTTCCATCATCACTGCAAGCCATCATGACTCTCATAAGCCGCAACAGCCGCTGTTAACTTCTGAAGATAACTTTAGCCATGCCCTAAAACCTGATTCAAATGTGACACAAACCTTCAAATAGGTATGTAATGACACATTGCATAAAATCTTTATAGTGTTTTATTTACATTTTAGAGGTGATAAGATGATAAGTTGGACAGATCGGGTGAAAAAAGCAGTTTCCCCACGCAACATATCTCTCCCTTTCACTATCACGCAATAGGTTACACTTCCCCACCCACTGTTTTTAAAAAGACAAGACAGAGCTCATTGCCTTCTTGAATCATGCAGAGATGGGTATCATGAAGGTCTCGTCATTAATTTTGTTGGAAGGGGAGAAAGTGTGCTTTACAATGGTATTGATATTACAGTTGATCTGGAAGTATTACGTTTTTTGGGCGCTAAAATAAGGTCAATTGTACAGACCAGCACGATGTACAAAAGTGAGTTAGTTACAATGAACATAATCCCAACCTATGATGTTACTACCCTGCATGAATCTGCAGGTAACTCCCCAACCAGGTTCAACGTTAGCTAGCTAATATTAGTCTATTACTAATTAAGCAAATGGGTCTGAAATACGAATAATACGATCCTACACGTAACATTAGCTAGCGAGCCAGCTAGCTAACAGTACACTTTAATTTGAAATGAATCTACTTTGTCAAAATTAGAAATGTGTAATATCTGAAAATGTTGCTAGCTAGACTATCTTACCCATACACATCATTCATGGATGCGTTTGTCTCCTGTAGGATACCATGGTTGCCCTTAGTTTGAAGATGTAATCCGGAGACAGGTGTTTCTCCATCTCCTTAGCTATCCTACTCGAATTCCACTGATTTCAAAACTTGGTCCTCCAGAAAGTGGAGATGATACATGTAACATTAGCTTGCTAACAGTACACTTTAACTTGACATTAGGCTTATTTAGGTTTACTACGAGATAGATACATAAATAATAACATGTTAGAGAGGATTACCTACACATTGTAACCAGATCAAATAGACAGAAGCGTGTTATATGGCTGACCAATCTGAACTCATCTCTCGGCATGTCCAGTCCACTCCTTATCTCAGCTAATCATGGCTAGTAGTAAAAAAAAGATTAAGTTCAAATGGCTCTCGTGTGAAGTAGTGACCGGGGACATACGCCTAGTTTCCTGAAACGGGTCACATTTTGTTCATTCACTCAGTAATGATTTCATGTTTTTTTCTCTTGCTTGGTTAAAATGCAATAGTCTAAAACAGTCAATTCATTGAAAACTGACTAATTTAATTAAGTCATTAAAAAGCATTTCCTTTTCTTTTGACTGAGCGCTGCTGCAGGCGGCAACCTGTTCTCATAGCAATTCGTATTATCCTGTACGTAAAACTGAAATACTCTATTTAGAATGATATATTATGAATTACAATTCGTATGATATGTTACAAATTGCTATTTGTATGGTATGTATTAATTTGTGGATGTCATCATCCATTTCACATGATATGTTATAAATTAGTTACGATTTGCATTTCGTATGATATGTTCTGAATTTTTATTTGTAAACTATGTTAGAAATTTACAATACGTATGATATGTTACCAATTCCAATTTGTTGTAACTGACGTTAGCTAGGTGTCGAACACTGAAGTTAGCTAGGAGGCTAATGTTACT
Organism: Oncorhynchus mykiss; assembly: GCF_013265735.2. NCBI lineage: Eukaryota > Metazoa > Chordata > Actinopteri > Salmoniformes > Salmonidae > Oncorhynchus > Oncorhynchus mykiss. The sequence continues at coordinate 28,896,886 of NC_048575.1, read as the reverse complement.
TATGCTAGAGGTTAGGATTAGGGTTAGGAGTTATGTTAAATGTTATTAAAGTTGGAGTTAGGGGAACGTTTAACTAACATGCTAAGTAATTGCAAAGTAGCTCAAAAGTAATAAGTAGTTGCAAAGTTTGGTAATTAGCTAAAATGCTAAAGTTGTCCATGATGAGATTCGAAGACTCAACTTTTTGGTTGCTAGACATTCTCGTTATACGCCCATCCTTCCACCCCGACCAACCACCTTACGTCTTTTGTCTTTAAGGATAATTTACCTATTTCTGAAGTAATCTCTATTTTTGATGGAAATGTTATGGAAGGGTCCTCAATGCTCGTTGTACAGTATCAGGGCACGTTTAAAGACATGATTAAGCTCCAAAAACACCTAAAGAAACAGACATGCTCTCAGTATAGTGCAGTAGGTCGTGGCCTGATACAGCACAATGAGCAATAAGAAAGTGAATCACAGCTGGGATAAGTTTCTCAAAAACAAGGCAAATCACAAAAAAATCGCCTTTTTACTTTTGAAATTGACATTTTTTTCTGTGAAGACACTGAAAAGTAACTTGACACTGTTGATCCATCAGTACGAATTGGATTTATAAGAATGACAAGACAGCAGGAGAAAGAGTTTATGCCAGTGCTGGAGTCTATTCACTGATTGAAACAGTGATGCTGTCAGTCAAGTCTGGTAAACAGAGGTTCTGTTCACATGTGCATTTGTGTCTACATTTACTCTATCTTACTGTTTCTTAAAAAAATGTTTTCTCGGCTATGGTTTGTGTGGTCTTGGTTGTTCTTTGATTAAATGTAGCGTAGCTAACTGCAGCTTTTCTCCTGTCTGAAATCTGGCTACTTCATCTTTACCATAGATTGGTCTGTGTAATGCAAATGAACTTGAGTAGAGTGGCAGTTTCCCAAAGTTTAGTGGTTTTAAACCTAACGTAACTGACTAATTATGTTTTGTGTTAGAAAGTATGGTCTATTGTGGTACATGAACTTGCCATACACGTTAGCCAATGTTACAATCTATGTTGGCTACGGTTAACATTACTTAGCTAGCTAAAGTTAATTGGCTATCATTGCTGCCAAGACATTAGCTAGTTTATTTGCGCATATGTGTTTGTGCTCCGATTACACACACGTGTCAAGATCAGCAGTTTACACATGATGACTTCAGCCGTATGTGAAAAACCATACTTGGCTAAATTTAGCTAGATGGCCATATTCCTCGCTTGTTACTTAGCTACATAGGCACCGTTAGCTTTCATTTGACTGGTATAACATTATGTTTGCAAGGTAGCTACCTACCTAGCTAATCAAAATAAAACCACATTCGTTGGCTAGCTACATTTATTTGCCTGATCTTTAGCAAGCTAAATTTCAGCTGACTGATGAGAGATAACTAGAGGCTAGTTGCTGGACTTTAACTAACGTTAACTAGTTAGATACCTAGCTAATCAAAATATCTATTTGCATTTATTGATTAACCTCAGCTTGAATACCACCATATAGCTAGTTATATACAGTAGCATAGGTTAGTTTGCATACACTTCTTATGACTGGCAGCGGCAGGATGGTGCAAGCAGCTGTGTTGTTGCCGAGCAACCAGCCTGGTTTTAGAACTCTGGAAAAATATGTTAGCATTGTTAGAAATGCTGCAAAAAGGTAGCACATCATTGGTTCTTAACGGACAGAAATTAGCACGTGAGAGAGATACATTATAAATGTAATAAAAACTATTGCACCTACTAACACTGTTGCATTTCTTTTAGGTCCAACGGTCACTTTATGGGCACTATCGTCTCTTTTTAATCTAACGACTACAATTTGAGATCGGCCAAAGCAAGAAATACTCTTAAAAATCAATTACTAACGGTATGTGGTTCTCGGTAACCACGGGACAGCTCATGCATGACAAAGGAGAGGAGTGTGTTGTGTTCTTCCAGTCGAGTCATTGAGATTGGTGTCAAATTGGCTTAGATATGATGGTAGGGAGATTTGAATTCAACATTGAGCTTCAACCAATACCTATTCTGTATATAGGGTGCCATTTGCTACGAAGCCCAAGTGATTAATTTTGGTTTCAGCCTCTGCACCATTCCCAGGAAGGATCCCAAAATGCACCCTGTTCCCTATTTAGTGGACTACTTTTGACTAGGTCCCATAGGATGCCATTTGAGAAGCAGACATATTTCAAAGAGTAAATTATTCATCTGAGACCTCATAACCGGGATTCAAAATGAAAAAACCAATGAAGGGATGGTAAATATAATTTTCCTGTGAAACACACCCCCTGATGGGAGTCATGTGGTTGAGTGAGTTGAATAAATAGCAACCAGTTTATTAATTTCTACCAGGACGTTGTTGATCATTACTATATTAGGGAAGCATTAATGAAAATGTAAAAGCAATGTAATTACAACTAAAACTGTCATTCACCACTTCCTACCAGAGACTTCTATTTCCAAAATAAAAGGCTATGCCTACACAAAAGGTGCTATGTAGAAAATGTGTCCCCATAGGGAACCCTTTTTTGGACATAGGTTGAATCCTTTGCAGAGGGTTCTACCTAAAACCCTCTATGTACTGTAGGGTTCTTCATTGAACTCCCTGTATATGGTTCTACCTAGAACCCTCTATGAAGGGTACTGCCTATAACTCTCAAGAATCCTTTAAATCATCTACGGGTTCTTCTGTGAACCCTCTATGAGTGGTTCCACCAGCCTTATTAGCTTTGCAATTAAAGGATTTATGACAATACATTATAAACACACGTATACAAAACACGAGTATACAAAACATTAAGAACACATGCTCTTTCCATGACATAGACAGTTGAATCCAGGTGAAAGCTATGATACCTTATTGATGTCACTTGTTAATTACACTTCAATCAGTGCAGATGAAGGGGAGGAGACAGGTGAAAGAAGGATTTTTAAGCCTTGAGACAATTGAGACGTGGATTGTGTTTGTGTACCATTCAGAAGGTGAATGGGCAAGACAAGTACCTTTGAACGGGGTATGGTAGTAGGTGCCAGGTCACAGGTTTGTGTCAAGAACTACAACTCAAAAGTTTCCTGTGTGTTTCAAGAATGGTCCATCTGTGGGAAGCATTGGAGTCAGCATGGGCCAGCATCCCTGTGGAGCACCTTCGACACCTTGTAGGTGTTCCTAATGTTTGGTATACTCAATGTACAGGCCTTTGATTTGAGGGCATAGTTATAACCACTGTTTTACAGGCCACATCAGGCCTACAAATATATTTGTATTTATTTATCCTTTATTTAACGAGGCAAGTCAGTTAAGAACAAATTCTTACTCACAATGACGGCCTACCAAAAGGCAAAAGGCCTCCTGTGGGGATGGGTGATTAAAAATACAAATATAGGACAAAACACACATCACGACAAGAGAGACAACACTACATAAAGAGATACCTAAGGTGACAACATAGCATGGCAGCAACTCATGACAACACAGCATGGTAGCAATGCAACATGACAGCAACATGGTAGCAATGCAACATGGCAGCAGCACAACATGGTAACAGCACAAAACAGGGTACAAACATTGCTGGGCACTGACAACAGCACAAAGGTCAAGAAGGTAAAGACAACAATACATCATGCAAAGCAGTCACAACTGTCAGTAAGAGTGTCCATGATTGAGTCTTTGAATGAAGAGATTGAGATAAAACTGTCCAGTTTGAGTGTTTTTTGCAGCTCATTCCAGTCGCTAGCTGCAGCGAACTGAAAAGATGAGCGACGCAATGTCGTGGAAATTTCCTCTATTTACCAAAGCATGGGAGCAAACCACACACACAAGTCAGAGTTAGTTATAAAAGTCCATCTTTAATTATATGAGCTCTATCACAACCCTGTGACTCTCAGATAAATTCAGTGTCTCTCAGTGAATTCTCTGAGAGCCCCCTTACAATGCAACTGAGTTCCTTTAATAGCAAAGACACACATAGTCAGACAGCATAGACATAACTCATCGTTCAGCTTTGTCTCCTTTCCCAAACCCAGAACCATAAACCAATCCTCCATTACAACAGGCATATATCAAATTGTCATTTAGATACAACCCACTCTAAATACAAACTCCTGGACAAACTCACAGAGAGGAGGGTGAGGCTTTAGGTTAAGATAGAAACAACATGAGGGAGCATAGAATGATTCCAGACACTGCAACCTTCCTTTCCCCACTATGGGAAAGGTAGAGAGTGAAAGATATGTTTACACATGATGACACTTTGACCTCTCCCCTCTCAGCGGCCCAGGCAACTTAGTTTTGACATAGAACAGATAACTGCAACCTCACCACAGAATTACACAAAAATACCATTCTGATGAGAATTAACTTACACATATTTGATGAATATAAAACATCTTACATATGTTACCAACAAATTCTGAATCTTCCCTAACATTCCCCTCTCAAGGGACTCAGTCCCTTTTGAAGAATCAGAATAGTAACATACTCAATATTTTAAAATTCAAATCCCCTCAATGTCAAATACCTTAGCTTATATGTAAACTTTCTCCCTTCTGAAACTAAGTTTACAACCCTTATTCTACAAGACAAACTTGCACATGTTTTAATAACACAGAATAATCCATTTGAGGAAAAATAAAAACATAACATATAACTGCTCTTTAAATTACATGAGAACCAGTGTCTAAACATAGGCCTCCTCACAACATATAGGACAGACATCCCTCTAAGTACTCATGCTCAGAAATATACACATGAGTAGAGAATAGGTCATTGAAATCATTCATATTCCAAATCATAAGTAACAACCCAACTATTTATCAAACCAATATTTAGAATAGCACTCCTCAGTGATTCAAATTTGTCTTATCACTCAAAGTAAAAACCTCAATTTAACACACATCAATATTAGCAGATTTACATACAGTATAATTATCCCATAATTCTACTATTAACTTTTTTAATCATGATTTTAATACAGATCAGTATCTCAATGCATTCTTAATCTAAATTACTACAATTTACATGGTGTAGACCTCTTCAATCAATCTGATACCACAAAAGTATAAACAATTTTAATGGCACAGTTAGATTAAACCCCCCCCCCCCCCCCCCCCCTCTCAGGCACGGCATCTTCTGGCATCTTCTTTTTTCTTCAAATAGCTTTACAGTTCAAAATGGACGGCCCATGATAATGTCCCAATTTCAATGTCTCATCTTTACCACTCATGTCTTGTCCATTCGTCAACCAACATACCAGCATCATAAGAAAATGTCAGAACAGATCTTTCTCCATGATCACTCCAAGTGGACTCCTCACAGTATGACAGAACCATGAAAGAAAAGCAGTTGATAGCTTAGATCTGATACTGTACACCAATTTCTGGCTTGGTTCTTTTCTCTCGGTAGAAGTGGTTTGGAAAGCCTCCTTCAATGCCTTTGTCTCTCTTCTTCAGCCAGTTAGAGGGGGTTTTGAGGTACACACACCATTCGGTCCAAATTATCTCTTCTATGCATTAAGATACCGTCTGATGTCACTCTTCATGATAACCTCGAAAGAACAGATCAGAACAACAGTTTAGTTCAGTTCAGTTCATTAAACTACATGATAAATGATTACTTTTACCAATTATTCTTAACACACATATCTAAACATATTTCACAGAGAATATCAAAACATTCTATTGAAACTATTCTTTCAAATTGGTTTATACTCCCCATCTCACTGTCAACTCCATCGTAGAGCCCAGGATCAAGAAATTAGACCTATACCCCTCGGGAATAGAACAAAACAAACACAACAATACAATACACTCAACAATACAATACACTCAACAATACAATACACTCAACAATACAATACACTCATTCACATATCACTTAAGTTGTAGAACTTCAATTCAAACCCTCAAACTGAATCCTCCCCCATGTTTTACACACATCTCTCCGTATGAGAGTAATGTAAAACAAAATGTCAGCTAACCCAATCAAATTAAAATCACTAAACTGAAGAAGAAAAAAAAAAAACACTCCACAAAGAAAAATTATTTAACCCCTATGGTCATAGGAAAATAGACTTAAAGCAGCATACCCTTAGTTAAAAGCAATGCCCTCTTCACACTGGTCCAAATTACAAATATGGATTAAGAAACATATTTACCAATTACACAAATTATTTTGAAAGCAGTATTACAAATGACCATACATTTATTTTCCAAATGGCTTTCCAATGCGGGTGATCAAGCCACAACGGAAAGTCATCAGAAGGTCATAGGTCATACAAAACCCTTCAAAGCAGTGTTTTGCACTATATGAAACAATTTGCAAACAATAATCAACTAGTTCCAAACATTTTCGTAATTCCATGTTCCCAGAACATTCCTTTATCAAAAGAATTTGCGTGTGTAATGAAAAGTCAGAAAATAAAAACTCATTACAATCCCAATGTGGTGAGTGCCCCCTTCAATGTGATAGTTTATGGCCCCAATTTTACTCACTCTCCCCAAGAGTATATTCCCTGGAAACATTCCAGAGAGAGACAGTGAAATATCCATTTTCCCGGAGAAAACACAATAACACTTATTATTCATTACACTACATGACTCAGAAACTCAAACTCAAACTATAAACCAAACCTAATGATAATTCCACTGTACCTCAAATCATTAATCATACGTTTTAATCAAATCAATGTATATGCATGATAAGTTAAATCAACTCCTAAAAAAAACTTTTAATCAGCAACCTAATAATTTCAATCTGTTGATATAAATTTAGTAAAAACCAATCCTGATTTTTTAAAACAAATCTAAAATCCTTCAAAAGTCGGTGCTGTCTCATCATCTAAAATAAAAATAAACTTAATTTTTTCCCCCACTGATATCCACAAAGGTCAATACTGTTCAGCACATCCATTAATGATCTTCCTTTAGTCTGTACAGGGTCTGAAGTTCCAATGTATGCAGATGATACAGTGATACATTCATGCAAATAACAAACTACACAAAAACTCACTACTATAATGATTCAGATGACAAAATTGCTCAGAGACTCATGTTTACATCTCAATAAAATAAAACACAGTCTGCATGTTCCTCAAAAAACAAGTACTGATGTAAAAAGCTCCTGGTGGTATCTGATTTTAAGTGCCAAGGCATCTTACTTGATTCCAACCTTTCTTTTAAACAGCAAATAATAAAGAAACTCAAATACAAAATTCAACCTAGCTAATTCCCAAAACATATGAAATTGTTTTGACTACACTATATAACTACTATAACAACACTATAATTAAAATCTATGATACTCCCCCACTTAACATACTAGTTTAGTCTTTGGCCCAATCTCGCTTTTCAACATTCATTCCCATTCAGTCTTCTGTCAACAGGTTCTCATACCATTCAATCCAGCAATTACCTTTAATGACCTGACATTGTTCCACATAATGGAAACATACCATAACCTTAGAGTACATGAACTTTCCTGCTCAAATTTACTGGTGTTACTTAAACAATCAAACCAAAAATCAATAACCATCAGAAGCTATCCTTACGAGGTTTTATGATTCAGACATCCAGTCTCCCAAATCTCATAGCCTAATACAGTAAATATAAACGCCACAAATCTATGATGCCCACCTAGCGAATCAGCTGCTAGAAATACAGACAAACATGTACCTGAACAACGGTCAAAACCATTAGAGTAAGGTTATTGTATATTCAAACTAATAACGCAAATTTACGTTATTCTACAACAATCTACCTTCCTCCAGCAACTTTCCCTGACAATGAGCAGCCAACATAACAACTCACTCTCTTCCATACTTTCAACTCAACTTTCCTATTTCTTTTTCCCCCAGTTGGGCAAAAATATAACCCCTCTCATTTCAACATTTTTCCCTTACCTCTATCGTAAGATTAAAACCTCAACTTTATAACTTCCTCTTCTCTTTGCTCTCCACACTTATGAAATGTATCATATTTCTTTAAAAATAACACACACAGCGCAAAAATTATAACATGCGTCAGTCAATCTATAAGAATGAAAAACATTTCGGTAACCACTTTCCTATCACCATTCTCTCCCCGCTATCATTCAGAGTGTCTTTAACTTAGGTAACTGTCTTCTCTATTGATACAGTAATTTAAATACGACCCAATTCTCAATACATTATTCCAGCAGATAATTTAGTGAACAGACATCGTCTTGCATCAGAATTCGCTTCGTTATTATTTTAAATTGAATTAGCCTATCAATTTAACCTAAAAAATCTATTGAAAACGTTCAATTTATCTCTTATACAAACACCAGCGACCATAACTTTCCAGGCAAAACATACAAATAGATTATTTACAATCAAAAACTCTGAATTCAGCCAGCGCCGTGACTGGGAATGGAACTCGGGCCTCCCGCGTTGCAGGCGAGATTTCTACCACTGAACCACTAATGCTATTGCCAATAACCAAAATTCTCCGGATATAAACCGCATTTACAAAGTAAAATCAAAACACGTCACTATCGGTAATTCCCAGAAGTATAATAGCCCAATTTTAATAGTACAAACATTGCTCCAGCTATGATTCTCAAATTCCAAATGAATATATTAGCAATCAAAGAATAAAATCGACACTAATGACTAGGAAACAGTAAAAGTAGATTATGTTTACTTATGCAACATATTTCAATTACTTTACTACATCACTTTAATCACGCAATGATAATTAGCTTGATGGAAAACCTTAGGCTTTGTACAACATTATAAATTACATCGAGCATCCCTCGAATTCTCTTTAACTTTATGGAAAACAGTTTATTCAATAAATCCCGCAACTTCTCTCATACTGGGAAGAAAAAGTATAACATGTTCAGACCTTAAGGGCAGTTTAATTTGAAATGTTTCCCCCAGACGGAGATAATCCAATATGCGTTTTATAGTTACATCGTTAGGGTAAGATAACCAAAAGTGGACACACTCTAATCAGTTTCTAGAGCTCAATTTCACAGATTTTGTAGATTATTGTAATATTGCTTAAAAACTTAATCTTTATCAAATTATCCATTTAAGATATCAACTCAAAACCTACGTACGTCTACGAATGGGTGGTTTAAATTGTATCTAATCATTTTCATCATTACTTTATACACACATACCATTTATCATAATTTCAAATAATTCACAGAATCCATATAAAATTTAAGAAATCTTAGTTACTCACACACTTTCAGGATCATCCACACAGGATTGGTCAGATTTTTCACATAGAACTTTTCTGACGTCCACACAGAACATCAAAAGGTTTGCCCACACAGAGTAAACCCTACCCCGCTCACACAGAACGGTCCGACTCACACAGAGTAAAGCTACCCCGCTCACACAGAACGGTCCGACTCACACAGAGTAACCCTAGGGCATACCTGGCTAGCACATTTAAAATAATTGGAATTCACCACATCTGAGGGTCACTTAGACAAATCACACAGACGCACAGAATGAGGTCCTTCTTCCAATAGGGCTTCACCAAGTGTAGTGTTTCACCTAGAACACACAGACCCCCTGGCCCCTCACCCCGACAGACCTCACCAAATCCCCACTGTGATCAATTCAGTGTCAGGAGGGCTCTTGGTCACTGGCAACCGGACAGCGCAGAGTATCTTTTGAGTCCACAAAACCCCCAGATTACTCTCCTCTGACTCGGCCCTGCTTACGCCGCCAAGGTGCCTTCCTTACAAAGGAATTCACGCTCAGAGTATACGTAACAGGCATAATTAAAAAAAACTTGACTTCAAATCTGTGTGTGGTTCGCTCACCTTTTTCTTTAAAAAAAACTCAGTTCGAGATGTGGTATCCACTCGGCTCGCTTCCTCTTAGATCAAAGGTTGGTCCATCTGCTCCGTTTCCCGAAGTGTGGTTCTCCCTGAGATCCCAAGTTTAGGGGATCCCTCGTGCACGATTTATTTACCTAGATCGTAGGAACGGTCACCGAGTGAAGATTCACATCCCCTCCTCGTCGCCAAATGTCGTGGAAATTTCCTCTATTTACCAAATCATGGGAGCAAACCACACACACAAGTCAGAGTTAGTTATAAAAGTCCATCTTTAATTATATGAGCTCTATCACAACCCTGTGACTCTCAGATAAATTCAGTGTCTCTCAGTGAATTCTCTGAGAGCCCCCTTACAATGCAACTGAGTTCCTTTAATAGCAAAGACACACATAGTCAGACAGCATAGACATAACTCATCGTTCAGCTTTGTCTCCTTTCCCAAACCCAGAACCATAAACCAATCCTCCATTACAACAGGCATATATCAAATTGTCATTTAGATACAACCCACTCTAAATACAAACTCCTGGACAAACTCACGGAGAGGAGGGTGAGGCTATAGGTTAAGATAGAAACAACATAAGAGGGAGCATAGAATGATTCCAGACACTGCAACCTTCCTTTCCCCACTATGGGAAAGGTAAAGAGTGAAAGATATGTTTACACATGATGACACTTTGACCTCTCCCCTCTCAGCGGCCCAGGCAACTTAGTTTTGACATAGAACAGATAACTGCAACCTCGCCACAGAATTACACAAAAATACCATTCTGATGAGAATTAACTTACACATATTTGATGAATATAAAACATCTTACATATGTTACCAACAAATTCTGAATCTTCCCTAACAGCAAGGATGTGTGTGCTTTGGGGACTTTTAACAAAATGTGACTGGTAGAACGGGTGTTGTATGTGGAGGATGAGGACTTCAGTAGATATCTCAGATAGGGGGGAGTGAGGCCTAAGAGGGTTTTATAAATAAGCATCAACCAGTTGGTCTTGCAACGGGTATACAGAGATTACTAGTTTACAGAAGAGTATAGCGTGTACTGATGTGTCCTATCAGGAGAATAGGTGGCAAATCTGATGGCCGAATGGTAAAGAATATTTGTTATATTTTTTATTTAACCTTTATTTAACCAGGTAAGCTAGTTGAGAACAAGTTCTCATTTACAACTGCGACCTGACCAAGATAAAGCAAAGCAGTGCCCCATAAACAACAACACAGAGTTACATGTGGAATAAACAAGCGTACAGTCAATAACACAAAAGAAAAAAAAGAAAGTCTATATAAAGTGTGTACAAATGGCATGAGGAGGTAAGGCAATAAATAGGCCATAGTAGCGAAGTAATTACAGTTTAGCAAATTATCACTGGAGTGATAGATGAGCAGAGTAGAGATACTGGTGTGCAAAAGAGCAGAAAAGTAAATAAAAACAATATGGGGATGAGGTAGATAGATTGGGTGGGCTATTTACAGATGGGCTATGTACAGCTGCAGAGATCGGTTAGATGCTCAGATAGCTGATGTTTAAAGTTAGCGAGGGAAATATAAGTCTCCAGCTAGCCGCTCAAGAGCACCCTTACCTGCCGATCTATAAATTATTTCTTCATAATCTAGCCTGGGTAGGATGGTCATCTTAATCAGAGGTGGTTTGGTGGCTGTGGTGAAAGAGGAGCGATTATGATAGAGGAAACCAAGTCTAGATTTAACTTTAGCCTGCAGCTTTGATATGTGCTGAGAGAAGGACAGTGTACTGTCTAGCCCTACTCTCAAGTACTTGTATGAGGTGACTACCGCAAGTCTGTTAAGAACAAATTATTATTTACAATGATTTACAAATACCTACAGTACCAGTCAAAACCTACTCATTCAAGGGTTTTTCTTTATTCTTTGGTCATTCTTTATTGTCAGCAAGCTGGAGAGGACACAGTCAATCTTAGATGCATAAAGTACAGGTCTGAAGTGAGCTCTAACGGGGCAGTCCCATTTAGTTCCCTTAAATACTGACTGCAGACACGTTACATAGGCATAGTTCATAGAGTTGGTTATGTCTTGTGTCTAGCACCGTCTCCTATCTTACCTTAAAGAACATATTCTGGGCGTTCTACCACATAGTCTAAAGGAGGAGGTCATTAATGCTACCCCTCACATCTTTGCCATGCACAGGCAGCTGCTAAGGATGGTTTATAACACCAAAGACAAGATTCACAAAGTAAAAAGTATGTATTGTCCATTTTCCTGCTAGCAGCATGAGAGAAGTTTGGATGGGATCTCTCTCCATGCTCACTCCATGTGGACTCCTGTCACACTCCTGAGAGAAAAGGCATGAGAGAAAAGGCAGTTGATAGCTTCGACTGGATGCTGTGTACAGGTTGCTGGCTCGGACTCCGGTCTCATGGTAGAAGTGGTGAAGGACCATACTGAAAGCCATTGTCGCAATTGCTTCAGCCAGTTAGGGGGGATTGAGGTTCACACTATTCTTGGTCAAATGATCCCTTCCATGCATCTAGATACCATCTGTCGTCACATTCGCCATAACCTTGAGAAAGGACAGGCCAGAACAACAGTTTAGTTTCGGGCATTTCTGATTCAGGAAATCCAGACAAATGCTTTGCTGTATGACATATTATTACTACTACCTGATTCTTAATACAGATTTCTAAAACAAATGTCAAAGAGAATAACAACACACAGTTGAAACCATTTCTTCCCCCAAATTGGCTTACACTCCCCTATCATCTTGGCAATCTCACTGCAGAGTTACAGGCACAGGGCCAGGGAGTTAGAGGGCTAATACTTAGGGAGAAATCCCGAACATCTAGCAGACCCAATCTGGTGAGATTTGTTATTGAAGCAAGACAAAAACAAAAAAAGAAAGAAAGCAGCAACAGCAATACAAACATTTCACTCGAGGTGGGGAAACTTCAATCCATGTGGAGTATCTGTCAACCATTACCAACATATTTTAACTTTTACTGGCAGGCATGTGAAGAAAAATAATTAGCATATATTCAGTATTAAAAACGTTTACTTGGATCTACTTCAATTCTGGACACAGTGCCACATAATGAAAAAAAAATATTGTTTTAGATGACATTACCTTCTTACTTAAATCACTGGTTTTACCCAAACAATAGAATTTATAAATAAATTGTGACCCATTTCAGTAAACTAGGCATATGTCGAGGGTCACTACTTCACAAGGAGAGCCATTTGAACGTATGTTCTATTTTAGCTAAATGTGTTTTTTGCCAGAAATGCCTTCTCGAACATGTGAACTTTCATGTGCCTTAATAACAGTCACAGTCACATGTATGCATCTTTAAATATGAATACAATTGTTAAATTACAAGACTAGTTAGTTTAGCTACAGAAAAAGTAAGCGACCTTCCCGCTAGCCATGATTGGCTGGGATAATGAGTGGGCTGGATATGCTGAGAGATGAGTCTGGATTGGTCTGCGATATAGAACGCTTCTGTCTATTTGAGCTGGTCATTATGTCTAGGTAATCCTGTCTAACACAGCTTTTTTTAAATGTATTGTGTAGTAAAACTGCATAAGTATTGCTCTCCACTCTCTGCAGGACAGAGTTTTGAAATCAGTGAAATTCGAGTATAATAGCTCATGGAGAAAACACCTGTCTCTGGATTACATCTTCAAACTCAGGGCAACTATGGCATCCGACAGGAGACGCATCCATCCATGAATGATGTATACGGGTAAAGTAGTCTGGCTACCTACAATTGCAGACATTACACGTTTCTAATTTTGACGTTAAAGTGTTGTCAGCAGCACAGTTACAGTCACCAATGATCTGGATAACATTAAAACAACCTAACCAGCGCTGCTAGGGCGAGCAAAATGGTCAGAATGGGGTGTTCTTTCATTTGTGTTTGGAAGTAGCTATCAAGCTAGCCAATGTTAGCCAGTTAGCTTGGGTGCTTGACTGCCATTGTGAGGTAGGAATGTTCAGATCAACCATACATTGAATGCTCCAAGACTGAAACACTCAGAATTTAAGAACAGACAATCTGACAGCACAGTTGCACTCACCAATGCTCAGGATAACATAACAGCCTAACCAGCCATGCAAGGGCGGGTAATGTTAAGTGAGCTGTTCTCTCATTTGTGTCTGGAAGTAGCTAGCAAGTTAGCTCTGGTGCTTGACTGCTGTTGTTAGTACAGAACGCTCGGATCAACCCTTAAAGACATGGGTGGGGCTAAAGCTTAAGAGGTGGTGGATGATGCTGAATGGGTGTAGACAAAGTGTATGATAGCTCTGAGTCTCTACTTTTATCCAATGTAAAAAACTAAATTTCAAATTTTGCTACATAAGACCGATTTGAGCCGGTAGGTGTCTTATTCAATTATTCATACCTCAGTTATTCCTTTCCCCACTGTCTCTCTTACAGCCTCTTTGAGTTCAGAAGGTACTGGCAGCTATCTATTGTTCCACAGGAATCGTATCTCTAAACCAAAAAACAGATTACACAAGAGCAGTGGACCAGGCCTTGAAGAGTGAGCAGCCTGTAATTTAATATCAGTCCCAATGCTCAATCCCTCTGTTCGTCCTTATACTTGGGGGCGGCAGGGTAGCCTAGTGGTTAGAGCGTTGGACTAGTAACCGGAAGGTTGTGAGTTCAAACCCCCGAGCTGACAAGGTACAAATCTGTCGTTCTGCCCCTGAACAGGCAGTTAACCCACTGTTCCCAGGCCGTCATTGAAAATAAGAATTTGTTCTTAACTGACTTGCCTGGTTAAATAAAGGTAAAAAAAAAAAAAAATACTGAAAAATGTACTTCTTCAAATTACTAAGACAATTTCCTTCAACAAGGACTCCACTCTTACAATTGGAAAATCCTATCTGTAAAAGGCACAGGCAGGAACCAAGGATTGTTTGTGACACCAAAGACGTAGATGCACAAAGTAACATTTCCTTTACACAATCCTAGACCATTATTCCTCCTCCACCAAACTTTACAGTTGGAACTATGCATTGGGGGAGGTAGCATTCTCCTGGCATCCGCCAAACCCAGATTCACCTGTCGGACTGTCAGATGGTGAAGCATGATTCATCAATCCAGAGAACGCATTTCCACTGCTCCAGAGTCAAATAGTGTCAAGCTTTACACCCCTCCAGCCGACGCTTGGCATTGCACATGGTGATTTTAGGCTTGTGTGCAGCTGCTCGGCCATGGAAACCCATTTCATGAAGCTCCCAACAAACAGTTATTGTGCTGACGTTCCTTCCAGAGGCAGTTTGGAACTTGGTAGTGAGTGTTGCAACCAAGGACAAACGATTTTTACACTCGCCGGTCCCGTTCTGTGAGCTTGTGCAACCTAGTCGTTTTTGCTCTTAGACATTTACATGTCACAGTTATAGCCCTTACAGTTGACCGGAGCAACTCTAGCACGGCAGAAATTTGATGAACTGACTTGTTGGAAAGGTGGCACCCTATGATGGTCACTGAGATCTTCATGTTTGTCTATGGTGATTTCATGGCTGTGTGCTCAATTTTATACACCTGTTTGTTTGTTACATGCGTCTTATAAAAACCTTATCGTGAAATGCTTACTTACAAGCACTCAACCAACAATGCATTTTTAAGAAAATAGAGTTAAGATAATATTTACAAAAAAAAGTACAAAATTACATGTACTGTAGGTAAAGTGATTATGAATAAATAGATCATAAACAGCGAGTAGCAGCAGTGTAAAAACAAAGTGGGGGTCAATGCAAATAGTCCGGGTGGCATTTTGATTAATTGTTCAGCAGTCTTACGGCTTCAGGGTAGAAGCTGTTAAGAAACCTTTTTGACCTAGACTTGGCACGCCAAAATTGTGCATATATATATATAGTATATATACCAATCCCCATGTTTTTTGTTGGGCCTGACTTTATTGTATGCATACCCTGTTTACCTTTACTGTATGCATACCCTGTTGTCTGTCTCATATTTTTGTTCAGTTGTTATCTGCATTCTCTATCCTGTATTTTTTCCCCCGAGTTATCTAACTGTAGTCTGTAACAGTTTCACCCTTTGTTTTGATTTGTTAAAGTCAAGTTCTAAATCGAAGTCTCCAGAGAGGAGCAATCTAAACATGAGTAAACGCCTAAACAAGAGTAAATGATCCTCCCCGTTCCCCATCGGACAGATTTTCCCATAATGCATCATTCTCAACAACTCATCTTGAAGACTAACAGTTGTGCATGAAATCCCAGGAGGAAGCCTTCCACATTCCACCTTCTAAATTATTTTTTGGAAGGAAAATAATTCTACCTCAGATTCTATGGAATATAGGCTTACTTTGCATAAATGGTATACAGGCGTCTATGGGATTCTTTGATCATCTGACAGACAGACTGGAGGGCGGATGCTACAATACACTATCCCAGGTATGTCATTGAGAGCAGGGCCATGGGATACCAGGTGTAGTCATTTGTTTTCAGAATAATTAGAAATGAAAGAGATAATGAGCTCTTTGGAGACAAAGTCAAGTGGCGAAAAAATATATAAAAATAGGGCCTACACTTTATGAGAAGAAGAATTTAAGATATATTTGTTGCGAATTCCCTCTTTATCCATCATCCATGATATGCATAAGACCAAACAATCACAATTTCTGATTTGGAGTGTAGGGGAAAGTGTAGCACTGCAGTCTGTTGTTTATACGCTTATTGCAACTTCATATTCAGTCATTTTCTGTAGTGGAGTGTATATAGGAGTGCATACTTTACAGTGTAAAGTGTTCCATGGGGAGAGGCCATTCCATTGGTTGTTTTGTTGGTATTATAGATCATCCAACTGAATCCAGTGTGCATTCCGCTATGCCTTTGTAGTGTCATTAAGCATGCTGAAGACATGCAAAAAGATTCGGGAATACCTGTAGTGAGAGACAACAAACACTAAAGCCCTATAGGTGATAGTAAGAATTGTCAGTGATCATTAATGTTTGCAGTTTCGTGATTATGTGTGACCATTTTCATGGCACATGGGGACTTATTATTCTTACCGAAGCGGAGATAAAAAGCTTGTGTTGGCCTTTAGGGAGGTTTCTTGCCGGTGCTGTCCACATTTCCTGAGCCGTTTATGTATTTAGGAGAAGCACGTAGACGACATATCCACACAGAACCACCACCTTGCTGCATTCTAAATCAGAATGAATGAAGCCCTAGAGATGAAAGGCAAACATATGCAGAGATTATGAAGGAACAACGAACAGTGATGTTCTTGGAATAGCTACATATAGAACGACCTCAAAGATTCACGAAGTGGGTAACTAAAGTATTCTCCTCCACTGCTTTAGTAAAGTCTTTAGTCTACATAAAATACCTCAGAAACTGAGATGTTTTGTCTTGAGGCATTTTAATGGAAAATGTCAGAGCAAAGGACCGGAGTTTGCTTTTTAGCTCATTTACATAACCAACATTTCCATCCCACTTTAAAGAACCAACAATAACTTTATAGAGCATTCATAAAGTCTTCAAAAACATTTCATCGATACTCCACAACCCTTCCGTGTGATCCTTTAGAATTGCGTATGAAAGGTTTCTGAAACATCTAGGTGGCTTTATAAAGTGTATAATAAGTAGCTTAGATCTTGGATCCTCACTAATAGTCTATCAGGCCTTGAGTATCTTCCTTCAGATGACTCCCCAGAGAACGTTAGAGTGGAATCCCTTTAATTATCATGCATGTACTGCATAAACTGTATATGCTACTCTAACTGCTCTTTCCCTCCATTCCCTTGTCTTCGGGAAAATATTACTGGAATGTGAACCAAATTTTAAAACAATATAGCTACCGTTGAATCTTGAATCTCTGCATGTTCCCTCTTACTGAGAAGGGAAACATTTTATTCTGCCTGCTAGCAAAAACCAAGGCCCGGGTATCCAAATCTCAGAGGAGAGATTATTTAATATGATTCTTTAGAGGAAATAAATGAAACCCCTGCTACCGAGCACTTTATTAACACTTGCTCTGGAGTTCCCCTGCGACCACTGTGTGTTTATTGGAAACACCAAAGGATCTAAATTCTGTTCAGAGTGTGTTGACCATTATTTCCAGTCAGATTCACCCTGGACTCCGATTCTTTATGGAAAGAAAACTACAATTTCTCACAGCAAAAACACTAGTTGTGTGAGGATGACCACTAGAATGACTATATAACATTGGTTGAGAAGAGTAGGTTTGGTTGGAAGAATACTGGGAAATATTGTATATATCCCAAATGGCACCCTATTCCCCCGTAGGGCTGTGCTCAAATGTAGTGTACTCTTTAGGGAATAGGGTGCCATTTGGGATGCAAAATGTGATCTATATGAATAAAGGTTAAATGGAAAGTAGGTGTAAGAAAATGTGATAGAGACAATTACCATTACCAAATCAATAAGGAGCCAAACAGTTTTAAGACAAACACGTCCACATATCCACTCTAACGTCATTGAGTTGAATAATAAGTCACTGTCTGCCAACTTAAAACCAACCCAATCCTTTTTTCCCCCATGCTGAGTATAGCATACACCTGAGCTGTGTTAATTAGTTTGGTAACACCTCATATTCTAGAATAATTTATTGATATTCTGGGATAGTTTATTTATGTAGGCCTAGTTTTGTTGTATTTCACCAATCTATCAATGATACTGATAAGCATCCAACAAATGTTCCATCTGGTGTCCAATCAATATCAACAATAAAAATGCTATGGTCATGTAATTCTTCCACACATACTGTATTGTGAAAACCACTTCTTGTTTAGACAGCAAATAGTGGAACAAGTTTAGTTTTCTATGAGTAATACCATAGTTCTAAAATGGGTCTAGATGTTGATACCCTTGTCAGTTCGCTGCTGTTCAAGTAATTTATCTGGCTGCTGAGTTATTTTCTCAGAATTTCAAAGTTTCTCTGATTACCTTTGCAGATAATGATCTTCCCATTTTGATTACCTTATTACATCCTCAGACAGTGGGTTGTATCCTAAATGACACCCTATTCCCTTTATAGTGCACTACTTTTGACAGGCTCTGGTCAAATGTAGTGCATTATACAGGGAATAGGGGTCCATTTGGGATGGACCACAGACTGTTTCATGCTGCATTCAGAACAAGATGGAGTGATAATCATAATCAGAGCCCCCACCAATCAGAGCTATTCAACAGGTTATGTGACGCATTCAAATCGACAAAGAAGCTTTTTCTGCAAAAAAAGAAAAAATCCACATTATTATAGCACTACTTTGAATGCACCTGTGTGTCCCGTAGATAACCCCCTTAATCAGTAAGGAGAGCATAAATAAATAAACACCTCAAATGAGACCTGGTTTTATCCACACACTAGATATCCAATTACAGCTTTTTCCACTCTTTCTTTTTTCTTCTTCTACAATCACATCCTTAATCCACTTTTGTCAAATCCAATGTTCCTTTCTGTTGCATCAACCTTTTGAGAGTTAGGTTGTTGAATGTGTATAGAATGTTTTGATTGTGGTGGTGGATCATGACTTTTATGGGAATATTACTCAGGGCTCTATTCAATCAGATCCGCTTGAGCCAACATCCACATAGCGGTTGTTTTGGCGGTGTCAGAGGTGGAACTGTGTTAGAGCTGTCAAATCCACAAATTGCTCCCAGCATTACACCTAAAGCATATATTGCCATGACAGTCGCATTAACAGAAATCCCATGCAACCTTGTTTACAAGTTCAAACACTGGAATGATTAGGATGATAGAAATTCTCATGATTTAGTCAAATAATTTTTCAATTTGACCATAAATGTTTCTATATAGCCTACACTTTCTCATTCTGAACTAATGCGAGTAGGGTGGCTTCATGACAATGATCTCCAAACATCCACTATGTGGGTGTTTGCTATTGCCAGTTAACGCTTGATTTGATTGAATCTAAGCCGTAATATTATAGGAACTGTCAGGGGTTTGAAAGGACAAGAAGGAAGATAAATGTACCTTTACATTAACCTTTTACATTTACCCCCTACTGCACCTCTGAAAGAATTATGTCATCATACCTTGATCTTTCAATTGAGAGGGCGGATATGTTGAGAGGGCATAATATATTACATGGCCATGTTTTAATGAACAGAACAGCTGTTCCACAACATTCAACTTGCATCTACTATAAAAGTCCCTTTGTCCAAGAGATGCAAAACATGATGCAATTTAATGTAGTCTAAATCTGCTGACTGTATATGCCTCCACCACAGATTTATATTTATGGGCATTATAAACAAAATGCCAGTGATATCGCTTTAAGTTGTCAGCCTCCATTTGGCAATCTGCTCTTTCTCTTTTAGTTTGACTGGATATGAAGCTAGTTAATATATTTCTGTTCTGCTGACTGGATCCTTCCCTTATTCCAAATTGAGGTATATTAACGACAGTCTTTTAATATGGAGCTAGGGCTGACTGTGTGCCAAATGGCACCCTATTCCCTAAATAGTACACAGCTTTTGACCAGTGCACTATGGGCCCTGGTCAAAAGTAGTGCATTAAAAAGGGAATAGAGTGCCATTTGGGACGAAGACAGCCTTAGCTCCATATTAAAAGACAGTCTCAGCTCAATTGGCTTTTCATCCTTCTAATATCTGAGAGAGAGGAAATTAGAACATGTTTTAAGGATCATTGTGAATTGATATTTTTCTTCCTTCCATGAGAGTTTTTAATCATTGGAATATTTTTTATATTTTGATATAATGTGATAATGATAAAAATCCAACTAAGAATTCCCCTCTGGACAGATGAAGTTGCTTCCCAAATGGAACCCTATTCCCTACATAATGCATTACTTTTGACAAGGGCCTTGATCAAAAGAAGTGTACTATATAGGGAATAGGGTGCCACACACAGAAATGAGAGCTCCATCATGGCTAGATATATCAGGTTTTTTACACCACCGGGTCTGTGGGTATGATAGAAATTGTTAAAAGGTTAACCACTTAAACTGGTACAACACTTCTAGCGACGGTTGACACAAATACACAACATTCAGTAACTTGTTGTTTACTGCATTTTCACTGCAACCAGTAGCCTGTAGTGTACTGTAAAATTACAGGAAATTTTTAACAGTATAGCATTTCATGGCATAAAGGAAAACATGGTGGAGGAGAAGGAAAGAACAGGATGGTTCTTCACAACCATCACAGCAGTAAAAAAAACTGCCTGAGCAGTAACGAACTCTGCCTGAAAAATCGTTACACAAATCATCCTCACCCCTGACAAAGACCCATCAATAAAACATGTTTGGAGAGTGTAGACTTCAGAGAGAGAAATATCTCTTCTTCTCTACCGAATTTAAACATGATGGTATAGACCCTAACCTCAAATGTAGTTATCTACTTAAATACCCCAGGGCTCACACTTTCTTATGAAGGAGAAACATTTAAAATCCTAAGACTTCACGCTTGGCATTTTCACGTGGGAAGAAAAAGCCCTATGGTTGTGCTTTGAGAGATATCTTAATGCTACCTTGATAATGACATGGAGGAGAGAACTATCTATCCTTTGTCGTCCTTCATTTCCCCACCTTATCATTAATCCCCTTTCCGATACAGATAATTTGCTGAACAAACAAGATGGTAGCCATGTAGCCAGGGTGAACCTTAAAGCTGCAATATGTAACTTTTTGGGTGACCCAACCAAATTCACATATATGTGTGTTATAAATCTGTCATGCTCAATGAAAACAAGTCTAAGAAGCTGTTGATCTGTTCTATGTGCGCTATTTCTATGCTTCCCGTTCTTAAGTTTAGTTTTTACTTCTTTTACTCTCGGTTTTGTACACCATCTTCAAACACCTGAAAATACAATATTTATGGTTATGGAAAACAAAATTCACAGCAATTTAGATGGTACAATAATTCTCTACACTATACTTGCTTGTTTTGTCACATAAACTGAAATGTTTATGTCTCGCGAATTTGCTGTCTTGTTGCATTTGTAAATATAATGTAAAATCTCCAGAGGGGCCATAGCCTACTTATGATTAGTAATTGACAAATAACTGAGATTATATTTCTTATTTATATTATATTATATTATATTATATTTCTTACTATTACAATATTAGTAACCAGGAAATGGTGGAGCGATTTCTGCATAGTGCATCTTTAAAATACAATATTTAGGATACTCTGAAAT
Organism: Oncorhynchus mykiss; assembly: GCF_013265735.2. Classification (NCBI taxonomy): domain Eukaryota; kingdom Metazoa; phylum Chordata; class Actinopteri; order Salmoniformes; family Salmonidae; genus Oncorhynchus; species Oncorhynchus mykiss. The sequence continues at coordinate 28,874,906 of NC_048575.1, read as the reverse complement.
TCTATGTACTGTGTATTGGCATTACAACAAAGATGCTCTGTATACGTTTTGAACTGTGAAATACTATTTTACCACTAAAGGCAACTTGCAAACATGCAAACATTAAGATAGTTATGTTGTATGTACTGCATTACCTTTCAATAAAGACATCTACACAGTTTGTGCTGTGAGAGACCACACGTTTTCTCAGTAATTTCAGTCGTTATCTAGATACCACTTGAGGGGACTATTACTTAGAAAATAAACATCAGAAATTTTCCAAGTTCTTCTTATGGTTATTTTCATAATTCATCATTCATCTTGCAATTACTGCTAATTGCATCCAGTAGCTGGCTGGCTGAAAGCTACCACTCACAGCTATTCAGTGCCCTATTCACAGATACAGAATAATCAGGGGACTGAGTGCATCATTCAATCTAGTGTTGTGGTTTTCACCCCGACCAACTGTGTCAAATTAAATTGTTACAGTACACACTAAAAACAAATAATTCTATATAGTTCCAAATAAGTGTTATTTGGCTTGTAACCATAGCAGAACCCTTTTTTGGTTCTATAAAGAACCATGCTCATAAGGTTCTAAATGGAAACTGTAATTCTAGTTAAATTATATCAATCTAGAACAGGAGAGTGCTTGCGCATGCTTTGATTTATATCAACAATATTCAAGTGATAGGCTGTTTCAATAATCTGCAGCTGAAATGTAAAAATATTACAATCTTTACAATTAAAAAACAAGGTGACCCCGAAAGCCAGATGGAGATGGGTAAATTAGATGCGCATTCGGTCTTTATTACTGCAGCATAGGCTATGCGGCAGCAAATGTAGACCTACCTGTGACAAGAAAAAAAAGTTACCATGATGAGATGATAGGTCTAGTGTACATGCATTGTGAAGTGCACTCTGTACTGAGATGGGCTATTTGTCCCCACCCTGAGTGTTGATTCATCATCCAGAGGCTGTAGAGAAGCCAGATTTAGACATCACATACAGTATAATTTAATTGTTCCATTTCACACCATGCTATTCATATAATAATTTACTATAATTTACCAGTTTCTCGCAGTTATTTATCCCGGGAAAAGGGAATGGTTTTGGGCGGTAAATATCGGTAACCTGCCATTCAACCCCAGTTACAACCCTTTGGGGGCTATTTAGAACCCTTTTTATGCTTATTTATAGAACTGTTATATAGAACCATACAGGTTTTTTTTTTATTATTCTGGTTTAACCCTTTAGACCCCAATAGAATTCTAGAATGATGTTGTACTTTACTGAGCAAATTTTCTCACACAATTCAAACAAACAGACATGCAGTAGCTCAAAAACACAGGACATATGACAATTACAAGTTAACTTTGTTTTAAAGAGCACAACCTCTTCTTTAATATGACACCACATTCATGTAAATAGGAATAACACACATGTTGTCTTCCATTGTGTAAAGAAATTCACCATGAAAAAATGATTAACGCTCAACAAAAAAAAACTAGAGTATTTAAATTGTAGTACAATTACTCGCTAAAAACGTACCAAGTATAATATATTATACTTATAAATATTAATTACATATACATATTAAAGAAATGCAAAAATGTGACCAGAGGACAATATTCAGAAAGTATTTCAAAACCCACACAAAGTAGGCTATTTGAGTGACAACAATTCTTACTACTGTAACATGAGTAAAAATGCAAACTATTCAGAGACTATTTCTGTCAGCGTCGTGTGTATAGGTGGCAGGGAAGTCAGGTGCAGGAGAGTCAAAATGGAGTGTAAATGGAGTCTTTTAATAAATGTCAACAGAACATGCTCCATAACACTAAAAAGTACAGACATGAAAAAAACATGGGTACGAGGACCCGTCGCGCACCAACACAACAAATAAACAACACTGACAATAAAACAATCTCTGACAAAGACATGAGGGGAAACAGAGGGTTAAATACACAACAGGTAATGAATGGGATTGAAAACAGGTGTGTGGGAAGACAAGACAAAACCAATGGAAAATGAAAAATGGATCAATGATGGCTAGTAGACCGGTGACGTCGAACGCCGAGCACCGCCCGAACAAGGAGAGGCAACGACTTCGGTAGAAGTCGTGACAATTTCAAAATGTAGATATCATCTCTCAAGATTTAGTACAGACTAGGCCTGACACATAAATGTAGAAATAGTAGCCTACTTTGAAAAAAAACATGTGAATGCAACGCATATTAGATAGAGACAGATAAAGAGAGAAGATACAAAACTGTTCATTTAGCCTAAAACATGTCATGGAACTTCTGGAAGCACGCACCCATCCTGCAAAGTGGCACAGAACACGTAGAGCACCCGAAGGAGGTTTCCACACATCTCCCACTCTTTGCCCTATGTCCACTCCGGATGCACACCACACACTCTCTCTTGCGCCTTTCAAACTTCACCTGATTTTAAAGGAGTGTGACGACCCTCCCACTCTGTCTGCCGAATTCTTACTCTTTGCTCTTGTTTTCCTTAATAGGATGTCGGTGGGCGGAGCCGGGAGGGTCATCAGAGAAACGGGACATACCTGGGCTCGGATGTGTCCCAAGATAAATGCAGCTCTTCCCTATTCATTGGAGAGACTCTCTCCATGCAGACACAGATTGTGGTTGTGGCATTTTTTGTGCCTGTTTTTGGTTGTTTGCTTTTGGTTGTTTGCTTTGGCACCTTTCAACACCCCTCATTATCACATTTATGCACGCAACCATTTATGCACGCAACCACTTACACTACTGATTACTGACTACACACACACCATTGTTAATTGTATTTAGTTTACTTCAGTTAATAAATATATTTTGTTATTCCTTATCTCGCAACAAAGCGTCCTTCAGTCACGTCGCCAAACTTACCCTAGTAAAACTGACTATTCTAACGATCCCCGACTTCGGCGATGTAATCTACAAAATAGCTTCCAATACTCTACTCAGCAAACTGGATGCAGTCAATCACAGTGCCATCTGTTTTGTTACCAAATCACCTTATACCACCCATCACTGCGACCTGTATGCTCTAATCGGCTGGCCCTCACTACATATTCGTTGCCAGACTCACTGGCTCCTGGTCATCTATAAGTCTATGCTAGGTAAAGCTCCGCCTTATCTCAGTTCACTGGACACGATAACAACACCCACCCGTAGCACACGTTCCCGCAGGTATATCTCACTGATCATCCCCAAAGCCAACACCTCATTTGGCCGCCTTTCCTTCCAGTTCTCTGCTGCCAGTCACTGGAACGAATTGCAAACATCGATGAAGTTGGAGACTTTTATTTCCCTCACCAACTTTTAACATCAACTATCTGAGCAGCTAACCAATCGCTGCATCTGTACATAGTCCATCTGTAAATAGCCCACCCAATCTACCTACCTCATCCCCATACTGTTTTTATTTTATTTACTTTTCTGCTCTTTTGCACACCAGTATCTCTACTTGCACATCATAATCTGCTGATTTATCACTCCAATGTTAATCTTCTAAATTGTAACTATTCTTTCCTATGGCCTATTTATTGCCTACCTCCTCATGCCTTTTGCACACACTGTATATAGACTTTCTTTTTTTTCTACTGTGTCATTGACTTGTTTATTGTTTACTACATGTGTAACTCTGTGTTGTTGTCTGTGTCACACTGCTTTGCTTTATCTTGGCCAGGTCTCAGTTGTAAATGAGAACTTGTTCTCAACTAGCCTACCTGGTTAAATAAAGGTGAAATTTAAAAAATAAAAAATCTCCACGTTGTCTCCCTTTTTGTTATGCACTTTGAGCCGGTTCGTGACAGGAGTGACAACTCACTCCACATTTTCCAGTGCCACACTCTTGTTTCCTATCTTCCTGTCACTGTAGCCATACCACAAATTTAATGCACAAGCTACATTTTGAACACCTTTAGGGACGAATGCCTGTGGTATTTGGGAAGGGGCTTTGCAGGATCCCCTACACAATGTATGCATTTACGATGGCAATGTTGAGCATCCCCAAAACACATACTTCCACCATGTTCTGCCTGTGCGTTTAACACTGTAATAGCTCCTCAGTTGGTCAAGAGGGTCAACCCTGCCCATGTTCTTATCGTAATCCATTACAAGCACTGGAACAGATATCAGTTCCTGCCGCTTTTAAAAACAACTCCAAAACCCCTGCCACTGTCACTTTAGGCCCAGGCTTTGTGTTACAAGGGCTAATGGTTGGACTTCGGGCTGACATGCCATGGACACGTAGGCCCTCCTCTAGGGTGTGCTCTCCTTCTTCCCCTCTCTTCCTCCCCCTCTCCCTTTGCTTCTTCCTCTCCCTTCACTTTCCTCTCCCTCCCCTTCACTTTCATCTTCCCCTCCATCTCCTCTCCTTCACTCTCTTCTTCCTCTATCCCTCCACTCTCCTCTCTATCCCTCCACTATCAGCAACCATCACTCCTATGTTTCAATGGCATGTTGTGCTAGCTAATCCAAGTTTATAATTTTAAAAGGACAGTTGATCATTAGAAAACCCTTTTGAAATGATGTTAACACAGCTGAAAACTGTTGTCCTGATTGAAGAAGCAATAGAACTGTCCCTCTTTAGACTAGTTGAGTATCTGGAGCATCAGCATTTGTGAGTTCGTTTACAGGCTCAAAATGGCCAGAAATAAATAACTTTTTTCTGAAACTCGTCAGTCTATTCTTGTTCTGAGAAATGAAGGTTATTCCATGTGAGAAATTGCCAAGAAACTGAAGATCTCGTACAACGCGGCATACTACTCCCTTCACAGAACAGCGCAAACTGGCTCTAACCAGAATAGAAAGAGGAGTGGGAGGCCCCGGTGTACACCTGAGCAAAAGGACAAGTACATTAGAGTGTCTAGTTTGAGAAACAGACACCTCACATGTCCTCAACTGGCAGCTTCATTAAATACTACCCACAAAACACCAGTCTCAACGTCAACAGTGAAGAGGCGACTTCGGGTTGCTGGCCTTCTAGGCAGAGTTCCTCTGTCCAGCATCTATGTTCTTTTTGCCCATCTTAATCTTTTATTTTTATTGGCCAGTCTGAGATATGGCTTTTTCTTTGCAACTCTGCCTAGAAGGCCAGCATCCCGGAGTCACCTCTTCACAACTTGTTGTTGTCGTGCCTGGATGTTTGGTGGTTATTTTCTTTAAACTCTTTCAAACGGAAGGGTGCTAACAAGTAGACTGGGCAGGCTGCCATCACAGGGTTAGGGTTAAGGCTAGAGTTAGGGTTGAGACTAGAATTAAGGTTTGTGGAGGGACCAAATATGCTGCCATTATGCTTTCCACACAATCCCCTTGGTGCCCTTTTAATTTGCTCACAAAGGAGCTAACATCAGGTTCCATTTCACATACAAAACTACTAAACCCTCATCAATGTATCAGAGACATGCACTCACACACACACCCACACATTACATCATCCAAGGTGTTATCTTTCTCTGTTATCGTTATTTATATCAAAGGACAAAAGGTTCACACACTTGTCGTGACTTTGTATTAATTAATGTGACGACTGTTGTTCATCAAATTATTAAAGTTTCTAATTGCGTGATTAACTGAATCAAGCAATTATTAACTCATTAACCTGGGGCACCATGGGAAAACTAGTTTTTATTGAGTTTCTATTTCCCAAATGAACTCTAAGAATATCAGAATATCGATTTTACAGCAGCCGCTAATTAACCAGTTGCCTCTACCAATCTCGTTCTGAACGTCGTATAGCCCGTGAATCTGCACGGACCCGGGTCTCACCAATGAATTCGTACCACACCAATCTTGGTTTAAAATGTATTTACTAAAAAGCTCAAATGATAATAAAAGATACACATAGACAAAACACATTATAGGCTATTGATTAGAACTTAGTATAACGGGCCAACACACTATGGCGTGTGTTGCCCACGATGGGGATTTCAATAGAGAGAGAAAACAGAAAGTACACGAGAAATATACATTTGGGTGAATTTGTCAGCTAAGCTATTCTAACCCTAGCCTTGCCCCAAACTGCTGCTCTTATGGGTCAGAATATAATGATGTAATTATGTGGGGATGATCTCCGAGGATTCTCTGCGTAGGCCTTCAGCTGTTCGACGACGCGCTCCTCCGGAGCACCTCTCTGAGAGTCCTCCCGATGTCAATGTCCTTTTTGGCTTAGGAGTCTGTTTCCTCACCCTTTGCTCTGGAAGGGGTCTTCTGAGGACAGACAGCTCTGTAGCTCAGAGCTCACAGCATAGGAATGAAAGCCTTTAGATACCACGATTCGATGGGAGATGGAGACTAGGTGGTTCGACTTGAATTCACCCGCTTAGACACAGCTACTCATCCGTAGCTTGGGTAGAAAATGATTTCTTTGTCCTCAAACTTGCGTTGAGTTCTGGGTTCGTTGACTTTTTAGACGTTGCTGCAGCTGGGGTCACATAGTCCTCTTGTAAAATCTATACTCAAAGGTTTTATACCCTTGGGTCAGAAGTGGTTGTAACTGCCTTTAGGGCAATTCTCTGGGCATACCAAGTTAATGAGGCAAGGTCTAGATTTTATTCAAATCCAATTTTAGACAACAAACTTAACATTTCATCTTCCCCAAAACATTCTCTTTGATTTGTATATTTTCCATACAACGTACAATGTATAAACATCAAATATATACTAGGAAAACTCATCACATTACAATGTTTTCGTAATAACGTGAACTATTAACCTTTAATAACAAAACAAAAATAACATACATTTTCATATTCCATCTATCGTCATGACCACCATTGTGGCTGACGGAAACCACTGTTCCAAAGTCCCTTTATTTAATGTTTAATGTTCTGAGGCTGGTTCTCCATAGTAACAGGACAAAGGAATTTGTCTGTGGCCTGAGATTTACCAGGGACGTGAGGGGTCTTAAACCCTCCACATCTTCAGACCCCTAGATCTCTCCTCCTCTGTTGGGGTTGAGAGATAATCTGTAGGGTTGTGGTCTCCTGTAACCTGACCTGGTCAGGACAGTCATGACACACTCCATTATCTCAGACGACTGTTCAATTTCCTGTCAAACATGAAACGGTATAAAGCGGAGCAGACAGTTATCATGTGGAAGCGGCTAACGGGCGGAGGGCCATGCTGCAATGTTTTTACGTGGTGAGTGTGTGAGCATGGAGCTCTATTAGACGCCAGCCGCCTCGGCTTCTCTGCAGTACCCTCAAACACAATAGACCATCTTTTTATATCTATCCCCTGCCCACCTGACCGCCTGGCTGAGAGGCACTGAGAGGCCTGAATAGCCATACTCAAGCTGCTGGTGATCATGGGCTGCACAGACCTTTTTGTGCCCTGACATCTGGACCATGAGCTCTGTGACAAGGTTTTATTCAGTCTCTCTCAATTTCATTTTCAATTTAAGGGGCTTTATTGGTATGTGAAATACATGCTTACATTGCCAAAGCAAGGGAAATAGATAATAAACAAAAGTGACATAAACAATAAAAAATGAACAGTAAACATTACATTCACAAAAGTTCAAAAAGAATAAAGACATTTCAATTGTCTTATTATGGCTATATACAGTGTTGTAACGATGTGCAAATAGTTATAGTACAAAAGGGAAAATAAATAAACATAAATATGGGTTGTATTTACAATGCCGTTTCTTCATCACTGGTTGCCTTTTCTTGCGGCAACAGGTCACAAATCGTGCTGGTGTGATGGCACACTGTGGTATTTCACCCAAAAGATATGGGAGTTTATCAAAATTGTATTTGTTTTTGAATTCTTTGTGGGTCTGTGTAATCTGAGGGAAATATGTGTCTCTAATATTGTTATACAATTGGCAGGAGGTTAGGAAGTGTAGTTCAGTTTCCACCTCATTTTGTGGGCCGTGTGCACATAGCCTGCCTTCTCGTGAGAGCAAAGTCTGCCTACGGCGGCCTTTCTTAATAGCAAGGCTTTGCTCACTGAGTCTGTACACGATCAAAGCTTTCCTTCATTTTGGGTCAGTCACAGTGGTCAGATATTATGCCACTGTGTAGTTTCTGTTTAGGGCCAAATAGCATTCTAGTTTACTAATTTATTTTGACAATTCTTTCCAATGTGTCAATTAATTATCTTTTTGTTTTCTCATGATTTGGTTGTGTCTAATTGTGTTGCTGTCCTCGGGCTCTGTGGGGTCTGTTTTTGTTTGTGAACAGAGCCCCATGACCAGCTTGCTTAGGTTTACTCTTCTCCAGGTTCATCTTTCAGTTGGTGATGAATTTGTGATGGAAGGTTTGGGAATCTCAGAATATATCGCCTCTTTTCTGGATTTTGAAAATTAGCGGGTATCGACCTAATTCTGCTCTGCATGCATTATTTGGTGTTTTGCATTGTACACAGAGGATATTTTTTGCAGAAATCAGCATGCAGAGTCTCAATTTTGTGTTTGTCCCAATTTGTGAATTCCTGGATTGTGAGGGGACCCCAGACCTCACAACCATAAGAACAAATAACTGATTCAAGTACTTCTAGCCAGATCCTAATTAGTATGTTGAATTTTATGTTCCTTTTGATGGCATAGAAGGCCCTTCTAGCCCTGTCTCTCAGATCGTTCATAGCTTTGTGGAAGTTCTGTTGCGTTGATGCTTATTCCGAGGTATGTTTAGTTTTTTTGTGCTCTAGGCCAACGTTGTCTTGATGGAATTAGTATTTGTGGTCTCTCTTTCTCGGCATCTGTCTCGCCGTTCTCTTTCTTTCTTTCTCTCTCACGCTCTTTCTGTCTCTCTCCCTCTTAAATCCAATGTTATTGGTCACATACAAGTGATTAGCAGATCTTGTCGCGGGTGTAGTGAAATGCTTGTTCTTCGAGCTCTGACAGTGCAATAATATCTAACAAATTACACAACATATACCCAATACACACAAATCTAAGTAGGAATGAATTAAGACTATATACAGTTGAAGTCGGAAGTTTACATACACTTAGGTTGGAGTCTTTAAAACTTGTTTTTCAACCACTCCACGCATTTCTTGTTAACAAACTATCGTTTTGGCAAGTCAGTTAGGACATCTACTTTATGCATGAGACAAGTACTTTTTCCAACAATTGTTTACAGACAGATTATTTCACTTATACTTTAGAAGCCTAATTGACATAATTTGAGTAAATTGGAGGTGTACCTGTGGATATATTTCAAGGTCTACCTTCAAACTCAGTGCCTCTTTGTTTGACAAAGAGGAAAATCAAAAGAAATCAGCCAAGACCTCAGAAAGAAAATTGTAGACCTCCACAAGTCTGGTTCATCCTTGGGAGCAATTTCCAAACGCCTGAAGGTACCACATTCATCTGTGCAAACAATAGTACGCAAGTATAAACAGAATGGGACCACGCAGCCGTCATACCGCTCTTGAAGGAGATGCCTTCTGTTTATACTTGCGTACTATTGTTTGCACAGATGAATGTGGTACCTTCAGGCCTTCTGTCTCAATCCCAGAACATCAGCAACAGACCATGTGAAGATGCTGGAGGAAACAGGTACAAAATAATCTATATCCACAGTAAAATGAGTCCTATATCGACATAACCTGAAAGGCCGCTCATCAAAGAATAAAGCACTGCTCCAAAACGCCATAAAAAAGCCAGACTACGGTTTGCAACTGCACATGGGGACTAAGATCATACTTTTTGGAGAAATGTCCTCTGGTCTGATGAAACAAAAATATAACTATTTGGCCATAATGATCATCGTTATGTTTGGAGGAAAATGGGGGAGGCTTGCAAGCCGAAGAACACCATCCCAACCCTGAAGCATGGGGGCAGCAGCATATGTTGTGGGGTTGCTTTGCTGCAGGAGGGACTGGTGAACTTCACAAAATAGATGGCCTCATGAGAAAGGTAAATTATATGAGTCTCCCTCCTGTCCAGCGCTTCTAGAGTTTACCTCCTGTCCAGCGCTTCCAGAGTCTCCCTCCTGTCCAGTGCTTCCAGAGCCGCCCGTCAGTCAGGAGCTGCCAGAGTCGCCCTTCACGCCGACGCTGCCAGAGTAGCCCTTCAGGCCGGCGCTGCCAGAGTCGCCCTTCACGCCGTCGCTGCCAGAGTGCCTGAGTCGCCCTTCACGCCGGTGTTGCCGGAGTCTCCCGCATGTCCGGCGCTGCCGGAATCTCCTGTCTATTCGGGGCCCGCTGCAAGGTTCCCCAGTCCGAGGTCGGCGGCGAGGGTCGCCGCTCCAAAGGCGCCACTTAAGTGGGCCAAGACTATGGTGGAGTGGGGTCCCCATCCCGCGCCAGAGCCCCCACCGCGGACAGATGCCAACCCAGACCCTCCCCTACGGGGTTAGGTTTGCGGGGGGGGGGGGGAGTACTGTCACGTCCTGACCTTAGTTCCTTTTTTATGTCTCTGTTTTACTGTGGTCAGGGCATGAGTTGGGGTGGGCATTTGATGTTTTTGTTCTATGTTTTGTATTTCTGCTTTTGACCTGGTATGGTTCCCAATCAGAGGGAGCTGTCAATCGTTGTCTCTGATTGAGAACCATACTTAGTAGCCTGTTTTTCCACTATGATTTGTGGGTAGTTGTTTTCTGTTGTGTGTCTGCACCAGCCAGAACTGTTTCGGTAGTTCACTTTGTTATTTTTATTATTGCTGTGTTCATTTAATAAATATGGACACATACCACTCTGCACCTTGGTCCTCACCTTCTTCCACCTACGACGATTGTTACAGACAGGGAATTTTTACTAGGATGAAATGTCAGGAATTGTGAAAAACTGAGTTTAAATGTATTTGGCTAAGGTTTATGTAAACGACTAAGATACAGTAGAATACTATAGAATACAGTTTATACATATGAGATGAGTAATGCAAGATATGTAAACATTAAGTAGCTAAGATGACGTAGAATAGTATAGAATACAGTTTATACATATGAGATGTGTAATGCAAGATATGTAAAAAAAATAGTATGGAATACAGTACAGTGGGGCAATAAAGTATTTAGTCAGCCACCAATTGTGCAAGTTCTCCCACTTAAAAAGATGAGAGAGGCCTGTACTTTTGATCATAGGTACACTTCAACTATGACAGACAAAATGAGGGAAAAAAATCCAGAAAATCACATTGTAGGATTTTTAATGAATTTATTTGCAAATTATGGTGGAAAATAAGTATTTGGTCACCTACAAACAAGCAAGATATCTGGCTCTCACAGACCTGTAACTTCTTTTTTAAGAGGCTCCTCTGTCCTCCACTCGTTACCTGTATTAATGGCACCTGTTTGAACTTGTTATCAGTATAAAAGACACCTGTCCACAACCTCAAATAGTTACACTCCAAACTCCACTATGGCCAAGACCAAAGAGCTGTCAAAGGACACCAGAAACAAAATTGTAGCGCTGCACCAGGCTAGGAAGACTGAATCTTCAATGGGTAAGCAGCTTGGTTTGAAGAAATCAACTGTGGGAGCAATTATTAGGAAATGGAAGACATACAAGATCACTGATAATCTCCCTCGATCTGGGGCTCCACGCAAGATCGCACCCCGTGGGGTCAAAATTATCACAAGAACAGTGAGCAAAAATCCCAGAACCACACGGGGGGACCTAGTGAATGACCTGCAGAGAGCTAGGACCAAAGTAACAAAGCCTACCATCAGTAACACACTACGCTGCCAGGGACTCAAATCCTGCAGTCTGAAGTTTGCTAGAGAGCATTTGGATGATCCAGAAGAAGTTTGGGAGAATGTCAAATGGTCAGATGAAACCAAAATATAACTTTTTGGTAAAAACTCAACCCGTCGTGTTTGGAGGACAAAGAATGCTGAGTTGCATCCAAAGAACACCATACCTACTGTGAAGCATGGGGGTGGAAACATGTTTTGGGGCTGTTCTTCTGCAAAGGGACCAGGACGACTGATCCGTGTAAAGGAAAGAATGAATGGGGCCATGTATCGTGAGATTTTGAGTGAAAACCTCCTTCCATCAGCAAGGGCATTGAAGATGAAATGTGGCTGGGTCTTTAGTATGACAATGATCCCAAACACACCGCCCGGGCAACGAAGGAGTGGCTTCGTAAGAAGCATTTCAAGGTCCTGGAGTGACCTAGCCAGTCTCCAGATCTCAACCCCATAGAAAATCTTTGGAGGGAGTTGAAAGTCCGTGTTGCCCAGCAACAGCCCCAAAACATCACTGTTCTAGAGGAGATCTGCATGGAGGAATGGGCCAAAATACCAGCAACAGTGTGTGAAAACCTTGTGAAGACTTACAGAAAACGTTTGACCTATGTCATTGCCAACAACGGGTATATAACAAATTATTGAGATAAACTTTTGTTATCGACCAAATACTTATTTTCCACCATAATTTTCTCATTTTGTCTGTCATAGTTGAAGTGTATCTATGATGAAAATTACAGGCCTCTATCATCATTTTAAGTGGGAGAACGTGCACAATTGGTGGCTGACTAAATACTTTTTTGCCCCAATGTATATACATATGAGATGAGTAGTGCCAGAAATGTATACATTATTAAAGTGACTTGTGTTCCATTCCTTAAAGTGGACAGGTATTTCTAGTTCATGCCTCTCCACCCTGCAGTACCTCAGCTAGGGACTCTGCTTTATTTCTCCTTCCTTTTATCTGTCCCTCTCTTCACAATTACTCTCCGTTTCTCGCCAAGTCTTTTTTCTTTCACACAGTCTTTGTGTTTTCTTTCTTTCTGTCTTTCTTTCTTTCTTTCTTTCTCCCTCCATCCCATTCACTCATCCTACCTCCCCAGTGCATTGTCTTAACACCTATCTGTCTTTCTCTCCTGTTGTTGTTCTTTCCCCTCCTGGTCTGCTCTTTGTCCCATGCAGCTATATCTGTCTTACTTTCTTTCTCTACTACTCTCCTCCTCTGTATCCTAAATGTGTTTCTTGTCCTCTCTAAGCACCTCCTGATACTCCTATTTTTCTTTGAGCCTCCCTCCATATCTCCCCCCCATCTCTTCCTCCTGCAAAGCTACTCCTGTCGGGCCCACCTGCACACAGTCCTTGGGGAGTGCTGACTTATTTTCTGGTAGCGGCATTCCGGCTGGGCTGGGAGGAGCACTTTATATTGGAGTGGAGAAGGGCAGGAACAGCGTTAGACATATGCTGCTTGTCAGACATTGAGCTTATGCAACATCTCCTGAAATGCCAGACGGCAATGCATCATTATTTGGATTACTCCATGGAGTCCATGCCCCCGTGTTTGTTAACCAGCTATTTGCACTAGACTACTAGACAAACGGGTGTAGGCTATTATGTCATATGTGGCGCCCAGGCTTTAGGAAGGGTAACAAGGTTTTAAACATTTAAATTCTTGTTTGTAGATAACGTTGACGTCAATACTGTAGCAGCAAACTGTGACAAGAAACAAACAATGAATGAAGTTGCATGGTCCATTTTTTAGTTAGTCCTTTGTCAATGTTCCCAATGTTAAGAGAAGTAAACATTAAAGGCTCTTTTTCACGCCTGTGGCACAACCGCTTAGTACTACTAAGCCATAAACAATTTATTAAGGCTTGTTTGCATTTGAGTATATTATCAACTCAGTTCACACTGTCAGAATAGCTTTAGTGTGGACTTAATGTCTTCAAACTGCTGGTTCGGTGTGTATAACTCGTTATCTGTCTGTCATACTTCTCTCTGTGCTGTGTGGGATTAATGAGGGTGAATTTTCAAACACCACCCTATTCCTTATATACAGTAGTGCACTACTTTTGACCAGAAGCCTATGAACCCTGGTCAAAAGTAGTGCACTAAATAGGGAACAGGGAGCCATTTGGGATGCAATCTCAGTCATTAAGATGAGGACCATCTACATTCATGTCAATGTCATCCACTCTGTGTACACATTCACCGCTAGCACACACAACATCCGACGGCGAGCACGATGGGTCCATTTCCAATCTACAATGTAATCTGCCCATTTAAAAACCCCAGGCCAACTGGGGGTGGGGGGGTTCTGAAAGGTATAACAACTACCATTCCCTCAGACAAGTACCTAAATTAAACAACAGCAGAGCTAGCAGTCTGAAGAGAGAGTATGGCTGCTGCTCCATCACATTTCCTCTCTGGCTGTAATGTAATAGCCACTCCATGCTATGCTGAGAGATAGGGAGAGCGGTCACATATTAATTAATGCCGCTATTTGCATGCAGAAGCGGTTTCTGAGGGTCTATCAAAGCAAATTGCTTTATGTGGAGAGAACATGACCCTGAGAACCACTGGGTTTTGTAAATAAGCCATTATCCATCTAAAACATAATTACATCGCTAATGCCCTGCACCGGTGCAGGGCCCCCGCCAGCCCGACTAGACACATACCTGGGCCTAATTGATAAACGTATCACACTTCAACGTTTACAACTCGGGAATGGAAATGTTGCTTAGTTGACCTGCCAGGTGAGAGACACTATCGAAATGAGCAGACGAGCGGGACACGTGATCAAGGAGGTCATTCAGCTCTGGCAGACAGAGAGAGGGATGGGGGTAAAGAGAGACAAAGGGGAGAGAGAGAGAGAGCGGGGGAGGTAGGGTAGAGTGAGGGCGGTAGAGAGAGAGGGAGAATTAAACATGTTGCCTCATATTTTCTGTTAGGTCCCTATGAGGTGAGGATCATGACATTATCCATTGTAATCTAAGTAAATATGCCAAGGTGTTGGGTGACATGTTCTGAATCAGTAGAGATTGGAAAGACAACACCTGCACATATGCGGTACAATTAATCCCCTTAAATTCCATGATAACTGCTAAATAACATGTAGCTTGTCATCATAACCTAATAACATATACCTTGTCATGATAACCTAATGCACCCTATTTGCCTGGTGATTGCTAAATAACATGTCACGCACAGGTCTAAGAGCACTATGATCGAAATGAAAGAGTAACACCGTTAGAGCTGGTTACATGTAATGATGTGATAGTTTGATTAAAACCTGCTCGTGTGCTGTTTTGAATGAGAGTCATCATACAACTATCATGCTGTGAGGAGCCGGCAGGTGGGAGAAGAGAAATTCTATCTCGCGATGCTGTCCATGTGGTAATCAGCATGTGATCACACATCCTGTGTATTTAAACAGGTTGCTGTTAATTGGCTAGCTAGCTGCGCCCCAACTTTTATTGTCGCTATAAATAATCTAGCTGTGCTACAGCAATGAATTGCAAATGGTCTCATCTAACTTGTATAATACTGTGTTTTTTTCTTGTGTCTCTTTACTATAACTCTGAGTGTGGGTTTTTGTTAAATATTTGGTTAGAGAAAGCTTTTTAGATTTGAAATGTGTGAATGTTGAATGTTTTGACATCAAATCTGTAGCAAGTGCGCCATGTGTACCAATTGCATTTATTGTTAGCTGACCTAATAGCTTAAAGTTGTTCAAAATAAAATAACACTTAACTATGTTGAACAAGAAGTGTCTGTTTTCAGATAGATATGAAGTGTTCTCAATTCTTAAAGTACAGCTTTACACTACTTTAAATTAGAATAATTGTGTCTAATAATCCTCTCCTTAGGTGACTGGGTTGTGAAAATAGATAATTTTCTTAACTCTCAGTGAAATACTCAATTGCTCCTTTCTTCCTTGAGGCGTGTTGGAGAGGACAAGTCGTTCAGCTGCTATGTGGCTCCTGCTGTGACTTCAGAGAATTTGCGTTGTTAGAGCCCTTTACATCCTTAGAAATCGCTAAAGGTCGGATGTTTGAGATGTTTCCACATTTTTATTTTCACACAATGTCATTCCTTTTTATATAATGACATTACTGCAATGATCTTTTGGTGCATGGATGTCAAAGTGGAACGCCAACAATAGGAAAGTTAAAGGACCACAAACGCCACACTGAATGTTGATCTGACATTTGTCTGCCGATTGTTTGGCGTGCTGTGTTATAGGAACCACCCCTGGTGGGCGTCTGACTGCCAACATTATTGTGCAATTCTATTGCACTCTGTTCAGAGGTGCTAAGTACAGTACTCTCGGCCGGCAAACGCTATTGGTGTATCCAAACCTTAAGACTACACAGAGACAGCACACAGAAGCTATGTAAAACGTGTCTTTATTCTCTAGAAGTAAGCACCATCTCAATCCATTTACGTGATAGACAATAATTTATAGACACAAGACAGGCATTACTATCAATGATGAACATGAAATTCACATCCTTACATAAGTCCCCCTCTTACAATTTTTTTTATTGTTTCTCAAACATAAAAGGAATGCTGTACTTTTTAAAAGCAATATACTTGAACAGAATATGCATATTGCCGAGATACATTTTATACAAATAATCCTGATACAGCTAACATTACCCGAGACTATCATAGAATATGCAAAAAAATGTTTTATAATCTCCACACACATAACAAAAATGTAACACTGACAGAAAATGTCAATAGCTAATATACCAACAGTGTAAATTAAACTTCCACTACACCTTTACAGTCTTCTTTGTTAACAAAGTTGAATTAACATTTCCTTGAAACCACCAAAGTCCACGAGGGTGGTCGACTTGAAGTCCCATGAATGGGCCCACATGCACACAACAGGCCACTGGTGCACCGGCCTCCTCGAGACCTATCTTGGTTTCACACACGCAGTCAAAAAGTGACAAAAGCAGCTAAGCTACAGTAAGTTTTCCCACCCGGTACACAGGTAGGCAGCTCCATCAATCCCTAACGAGTACCCAGCTGGTCGGACAGCAGAAATCGTCTTGCACGAGTGCGCACCCATGCAGCTATGTTGCATCCATTTTGAAAAAGAAAAAGCAAAAATATACAGTGAGGTCCTGTGACAACTCTCCCACTCTGTCTGCCGTATTCTGTCTTTGTTCTTGTTTCCTTATTAGGATGCCGGTGGGCGGAGTTGGGAGGGTCGTCAGCTACATGGGAAACACCTGGGCCAGGTGTGTCCCAGGATAAATAGACCTCTTCCAGATTCATGGAAGAGACTCTCTCCATGCAGACACCTTTGTAGATTGTGTTGTGGTTCTTGGTGGCCTTTTGTTTGTTTTGTATATTTTCCTTAGTTGCTTTAGTTAATAAATATATATTTTGTTACTCCTTATCTCCATGTTGTCTCCCTTTGTTATGGGCTTTGAGCCGGTTCTTGACAAGTGGGGGCTCTTCCGGGATCTTTGAACTATTGGTTAAGGAGACCGTAGAGGTACGTGTTTGTTTGCATATTGTGTTTGAGTTTGATAGGCCCAGTATTGGTTGCCTTTTGTTTGGTTTGTGTGCTGCGTTGGAGAGCGATAATGGTTCGTTTCCAGGCCCTACCTAGCCTGGAAAAGTTTGTTCTACTTTCTGTTGGGAAGTCAGTCTGAGGTAGTAAATTGGCTGTGTACCTCGGTAGGAGATTTGTGTAGGGTAGTGGAACTTGCTACCCGGAGCTATAGCCTTTTTCCCCTGATAGGCTTAGCGATGTGTTTCAATTTTGGACATGTTGGGCATGGTTAAATGTTTATTTTTGTGTGGTGTCTGTGGACTGAGCAGTTGTCTCGGGGGCACATCTGTGGCTTGGTGGAATTTGCCAGCATGCTGGGGAGTTCTATTTCCTTGCCAGCGGGCTACAGTGCGTAAATACCCACCGCAAATCTGCACGAAGACTAGGGTTAAGTTATTGTAGGTTTTGGGGAAGCTCTGTATCTCATCTCTCTTCTGTGGTACTCAGGGTGATTGTCATTTCTCTGGTTGTGGTCTGATGTGCTCAGAGGGGTTGAGCAAGATTATTTACTTATGACTATGGTGTCTCATGTAGACAAGTTCATTCGCTTTCCATCAGAGGAACTGTTAGAATTATGTACTAAAGAACAGCTGTTGAAGATCGCTGAACACTACAAGGTTAAATTAGTGATTCTGTTTCGTTGGAAGTGACTATGAATCGTTGGAAGTGACTATGAATCGTTGGAAGTGACTATGAATCGTTGGAAGTGACTATGAATCGTTGGAAGTGACTATGAATCGTTGGAAGTGACTATGAATCGTTGGAAGTGACTATGAATCGTTGGAAGAGTTGTAAAAATTAAGGACCCTGATGCTCTTCTCGTTGGAGTTTGTAGCTGTTGGTCTTGTGCCATGTTCCTGAATGTTTACGTGACTGACCATTGGTTGGGGTTGTCATGTTCTATCTTTCCTGTCTGTTCCCTCCTGGTCTTGTGTTCTTCTTTCCTCTTAAATATTGCTTCCTATGCGCAAAGGTTGCTGAGGTCTGGGGAGAAGGTTGGCTGGGGCAGGTGGAGGTGTGAACACATAACCCCTCACCAATTTGGGACGCAGAGGCTGTGTCAATTTGGGACGCAGAGGCTGTGTCAATTTGGGACGCAGAGGCTGTGTCAATTTGGGACGCAGAGGCTGTGTCAATTTGGGACGCAGAGGCTGTGTCAATTTGGGACGCAGAGGCTGTGTCGTTGTTCCGGGGTCCTTGTTGGTCCCTGGTTTTATGGGGGGAATGTGATGACCCTCCCACTCTGTCTGCTGTATTGTCTTTGTTCTTGTTTCCTTATTAGGATGCCGGTGGGTGGAGTTGGGAGGGTCGTCAGCTACATGGGAAACACCTGGGCCAGGTGTGTCCCAGGATAAATAGACCTCTTCCACATTCATGGAAGAGACTCTCTCCATGCAGACACCTTTGTAGATTGTGTTGTGGTTCTTGGTGGCCGTTTGTTTGCTTTGGCACCTTTCAACACCCTGCATTATCACATTTATGCATGCAAAACACTCACTTACACTAATGATTACACACCATTGTATATTTTCCTTAGTTGCATAGTTAATAAATATATATTTTGTTACTCCTTATCTCCACGTTGTCTCCCTTTGTTACGGGCTTTGAGCCGGTTCGTGACATTATTTGCATTGTTAATAAAGATGAGCAAAAAATACAGTGTAGAATAAATAATGCTGAGCTATATTGTATGCTTTCGTTTTTTGACGCCAAACCCACCACTGGTGTGCATCGCCAAAGAGCTCTATTTTCATGTCAATTGACCATAGCACCGCCTGGAGATAAACAGCATTTGAACTTGGATTGGAACCAGTGCCATGGTCAGATGACATGCACACTGATTAAAAGTACTTGAAGCTAGGGGGCACTTTATTTTTGGAAAAATAACATTCCCAAAGTAAACGGCCGATTTCTCAGGACCAGATGCTAGAATATGCATATAATTGAAAGCTTAGGATAAACACTCAAGATTCCAAAACTGTAAAGATATTGTCTGAGTATAACAGAACTGATATTGCAGGCGTAAGCCTGAGAAATCCAATCAGGAAGTGACTCTTATTTTGAAACCTGTGTTCCTATGCATCCTTATTGACCATTGACATCAACCAGATTACTTTTTCTATGGCTTCCCTAAGGTGTCTATAGCCTTTAGACATAGTTTCAGGCCTTTATTTTGAAGAATGACCACATTACATAAGTGGTCAGGTGGGGGCTCTCAGATGTTTTTGCGCAAATGAGAGAAGTGGCCATTGTTCCTCCCGGTCCTAGTGAAAAGCCAACTGTCCCGGTTGATATTATTGAATAGATATTTGAAAAACACCTTGGGGATTGATTATAAACATTTGACATGTTTGTCGACGTTATGGATATAATTTGGAATTTTTGTCTGCGTTGTCGTGATCGCTATTTCCGGTGGATTCCTGGGCATAACGCACCAAACTAACAGAGGTATTTGGATGTAAAAAAATATCTTTATGGAACAAAAGGAACATTTGCTGTCTAACTGGGAGTCTCGTGAGTGAAAACATCCGAAGCCCATCAAAGGTAAACGATTAATTTGATTGCTTTTCTGATTTTCGTGACTAAGCTTCCTAATGCTAAGTGTACATAATGCTATGCTAGGCTATCGATAAACCTACACAAACGCTTGTATTGCTTTCGCTATAAAGCATAATTTCAAAATCTGAGACGACAGGGTGATTAACAACAGGCTAAGCTGTGTTTCTCTATATTTCACTTGTGATTTCATGAACATGAATATTTTCTATAAGTATTTTTTGACTGTTGCGCTATGCTATTCAGCGTTGCTGATGACAAATATACCGGATCCGGGATGGGTGGTTCTAAGATTATTAACCTTTCTGATCTCCCCATCCCGGATCCGGGATCGTGAATACAGACTCAAGCTCATTACCATAACGCAACGTTAACTATTCATGAAAATCGCAAATGAAATTAAATAAATATGCTAGCTCTCAAGCTTAGCCTTTTGTTAACAACACTGTCATCTCAGATTTTCAAAATATGCTTCTCAACCATTGCAAAACAAGCATTTGTGTAACAGTATTGATGGCTAACGTAGCATTTAGCATTAGCATTCAGCTGGCAACATTTACACAAAAAAACAGAAAAGCATTCAAATAAAATCATTTACCTTTGAAGAACTTCAGATGTTTTCAATGAGGAGACTCTCAGATAGCAAATGTTCAGTTTTTCCTGAAAGATTATTTGTTTAGGACAAATCGCTCCGTTTTCTGCGTCACGTTTAGCTATGAAAAAACCCCTGTATCCAGGATTGTGTAAATCTATCAGCAAGCTCATTAGCATAACACAACGTTAACTATTCATGAAAATCGCAAATGAAATGAAATAAATATGCCATCTCTCAAGCTTAGCCTTTTGTAAACAACATTGTCATCTCAGATTTTCAAAATATGCTTCTCAACCATAGGAAAACAATCATTTGTGTAAAAGTAGCTAGCTAGCGTTAGCATTTAGCGTTAGCATTTAGCGTTAGCATTTAGCGTTAGCATTTAGCGTTAGCATTTAGCGTTAGCATTAGCGTTAGCATCCAGCACGCAACATTTCAACAAAAACATAAAAGCCTTCAAATAAAATCATTTACCTTTGAAGAACTTCTGATGTTTTCAATGAGGATACTCTCAGTTAGATAGCAGATGCTCAGTTTTTCCAAAAAGATTCTTTGTGTATTAGAAATAGCTCCGTTTTATACATCACATTTGGCTACCAAAAAAAAACGAAAATTCAGTCCTCAAAACGCGAACTTTTTTCCAAATTAACTCCATAATATCGACTGAAAACATGGCAAACGTTGTTTAGAATCAATCCTCAAGGTGTTTTTCACATATCTCTTCATTGATATATCGTTCTTGGACACATGGTTTCTCCCCTATATCAAATGGAAAAGTACAAGCAGCTGGCAATTGCGCACCGAATTCCACGCAGGACACCAGGCGGACACTTGGAAAATGTAGTCTCTTATGGTCAATCTTCCAATGATATGCCTACAAATACGTCACAATGCTGCTAAGACCTTGGGCGACAGAAAGTGTAGGCTCATTCCTTGCGCAATCACAGCCATATAAGGAGACAATGGAAAACAGAGCTTCAGAAATTCTGCTAATTTCCTGGTTGATGCATCATCTTGTTTTCGCCTGTAGAATGAGTTCTGGGGCACTTACAGACAAAATCTTTGCAGATTCTGAAACTTCAGAGTGTGCATAGTCGAGCATCTTTTCGTGACAACATATCGCGCTTAAAACGGGAACGTTTTTTATCCAAAAATGAAATAGCGCCCCTAGAGATCTAACAGGTTAATTGTCAGATCCAACAATAGATCTCTTTGTTGCTTGGGACCTAGAACTAGCATCTCTGTTTTGCCCGAGTTTAAAAGTTTTAGAAAATCTGCCACCCTTAAACTTAAGTCTTCACAGTGGCAGTACACAGGGGCTATGTTAAAAACTTATCTGATGATAGTACACAAAAAAAATACAAAGAACAGTTGTTTTTTTTCTTAGTATTATCTTTTACCAGATCTATTGTGTTATATTCTCCATCATTCCTTTCACATTTCTGCAAACTTCAACGTGTTTCCTTTCAATTGGTACCAATAATATGCATATCCTTGCTTCAGGCACTTAGATGTGGGTATGTCATTTTAGGTAAAAATTGAAAAAAAGGGGCAGATCCTTAACAATTCTTCATTCTCTAGAAGCAACCACTACCTCAATCACATGACAGATGGGAATTTGTACACACAGGTCAGGCTTCACTGATCAATGATACTCATTCACATCCTTACATAACCATTGAATCTATTGTCAGTTCTTAAACAGACAGTGCACATAAATAGACAGTTATTCAATAGACAGTGCACATAAATAGACAGTCCTTAAATAGACAGTGCGCATAAATGCAAATGATTTAAGACAACAGCATAGCATTTTCATTAGTGAATGCATATTCAACAATGGAACAAAAGTAACAAATGTACCTAAATAAAGAGACTAACATGATACAACAACAGCTAACGAGACGCTACAAACATGAAGTATGGGTCGGAATCCATATAAGCAGCCAGGCAATTACAACAAGAGTGAATGAATCCCAAATGGCCCCCTGTTCCCTATACAGTGCACTACTTTTGATCAGGGCCCATATCACAGCAAATTCTCCAGTGTTAAATCAATACTGAGAGTGTTAAATCGACACTGAAAGAGTGTGACCATATTGGAACCAGTGTTAAACTTAATCAACACTGAGAGTGTTAAATCAACACTAAAAGAGAAGGGACCATATACACATTGGAACCATTGTTAACACTGGAGAAGGTGCTGTGTAGAGCTGTGGTCAAAAATGGTGCACGACATAGGAAATAGGGTGCCATTTGGGATTCAGAAGAGTATGCTAGGCATGCACCCACCTGATGTTTTGTGTCTATGTGAGACAGATGAATGAAGAGACAGTGTTCGTGAAGAGTGTGCATGTGTGCCTCCCTTTGTGTGATAAACAAAATGTGATAATACCCTCGTTGTGCTTCACCTGCGTTTAATGTCTGCACAGCCAGACAGATATGCTAATGCACTTTCCGCTATGAATATGAGGAGTATAAATACGAACAATCACACTGCCAAGCACTCCCTCTGGGGATATCATACAATGTATTGGGATTTTAGGTGCAGGTTTTCCAAACATCCCACAGTCTGGGTCTAACAGGGCCAGGATTCTGAAGTGCTGTGTAATTAATTGCAAAATAGGATTAAGGACCAGCCATTGCACTAGATAGACTCCCTTCAATATCATTCAAAACAGCATGATGTGATGTTGCATTGTCCTGAAGCTACGGATTAAGACAACTGCTGTGTATTAGCACAATTTAGATTACAACCAGATTAAGACAAACGTGTTTATTATTGTTAATGATTTACTGAATTCTTTAGCAACCCCACCCTGTCCCGGATATACTGTAGGATTTTGCCTGATACCCAAATGGGCCTCTGGTCAGAAGTGGTGCACTCTAGGTAATAAGGTGCCGTGTGGGATGTAGACAATATACGACAATTTTTCACAGACCCTGAAAATAACATTTTACCACTTCAGGAAGACCTTGTGGGGTTGAGGAGTTACTAATAATAATAAAAGTTGAGGTGTTTATTGTTCATACAAAGACTCCCTTTCTAAAGATTCCTTGGAGAACTCTTGTCCGATAAACTATCATTTAAGTGTGGGATTCTTGTCGTGGCATCTACGGTTCTTCGGAATTTAAAATGTTCCGGAAATGTATGGAAGCCTGCAGATATGTCCCTTTCATAGCACACAGAAAATTGGGTTAGTGTTGATTTTTTTATGTGACATTTATAGTGTTGATTCAAGTTGAAGGAACACTCCAAAGAGTTAAATTAACACTCGGCGATGTAAAAAAACTCCAGTGTTAAAAGCCATTAGGGATATGGAAACGATTCTTGCTGAAGCGTTGAGGCTTTCCAGCCAATTGTGTCGAATAAATAGATTAGTTACTTAAGGCTTTCATCCACACAGTGTAAACTAGTGGCACTTGCTCGTCAAAATAATTTAAAAATACATTATTATAGCTGACGTCGCACTCTTCCAAAACCAAAGCCAAACCAATCAGGTTGTTGTTCGATGAAACTAAGTTTCAGATGTCATTGATCACATGCTTCTGATAAAGTGATACAGGCATCGGCACACAACATAAGGTAAACTGCTTAGCGATTTAGACGCATGCCTCAGAGCTCTGGTATCAAATATAACATCACTAGTAACCAGAGATGATCCAGAACCACGCCCAGCATGCTCTATTGCAGTTGATTTTTTTTTGCATGTACATTGATTGATTAATTAATATGAACCTGCTCAAATAAATAAAATACATGTTTCTAAAGTATTCCAATCTTTTTAAAAATGATTTAACCTTTATCTTCTTTGGGATAGGGAGCAGGATTTTCACTTTTGGATGAATAGCGTGCCCAGAGTGAACTGCCTCCAACTCAGTTCCAGATGCTAATACATGCATATTATTAGTAGTATTGGATAGAAAACACTCTGAAGTTTCTCAAACTGTTTGAATGATGTCTGCGAGTATAACAGAACTCATATGGCAGGTAAAAACCTGAGAAAAAATTCAAACGGGAAGTGGGAAATCTGAGGTTTGTCTTTTTTGAACTCAGCCCCTATCGAATTCACAGTGGGATATGGGTTATTTTACACTTCCTAAAGCTTCCACTAGATATCAACAGTCTTTAGAACGTTGTTTCAGGCTTATCCTGGGAAGGGAGTCTGCCAGCATCCTCGTTCTCAGTCACACGCATTTCACATGAGAGGTATCTCTCGTTCAATTGCTTTTCTACAGACAATGGAATTCTCCGGTTGGAACATTATTGAACATTTATGATTAAAACATCCTAAAGATTGATTCTATACTTAGTTTGACAAGTTTCTTTGACTTGACTTTTAATATAACCTTTTGTACTTTTCTTCCGACTGGACCTGAACGCGCTTTTGGATTTGTTTACCAAATGCCCTAACAAAAGAAGCTATTTGGACATAAATGGACATTATCGAACAAAACAAACATTTATTGTGGAACTGCGATTCCTGTGAGTGCATTCTGATGAAGATTATCAAAGTTAAGTGAATATTTATAATGTTATTTATGACTAATGTTGACTGCGCAACATGGCAGATATTTATTTTGGCTGGTTTGGGCTCTGAGCGCCGTTCTCAGATTATGCTTTTCCGTAAAGTTTTTTTTACATCTGACACAGCGGTTGCATTAAGGAGAAGTGTATCTAAAGTTATTTCAGTATTTCTGTGAATTCATGTGGCTCTCTGCAATATCACTGCATGTTTTGAAACTACTGAACATAACACGCCAATGTAAAATAAGATTTTTGGATATAAATATGAACTTTACCGAACAAAACATACATGTATTGTGGAACATGAAGTCCTATGAGTGTCATCTGATGAAGATCAAAGGTTAGTGATTAATGTTATCTCTATTTGTGTTTTTGTGACTCCTCTCTTTGGCTGGAAAAATGGCTGGGTTTTTCTGTGAGTTGGTGGAGACCTAACATAATCGTTTGTGGAACTTTCGCTGTAAAGCATTTTTGAAATCAGACATTGTGGCTGGATTAACGAGACTTTTATCTTTAAAATGGTGTCTAATACATGTATGTTTGAGAAATAAAATGTATGAGATTTCTGTTGATTTGAATTTGGCGCCCTGCAATTCCATTGGCTGTTGGCTAGCGGAACCCAGCAGAACTACATAATCGGAACTATATAATCATGTTGCATGATAAATAACATACGCATGGCAGCTATACTATAGCAAGAGTCAGCTTGTTAGTTGCTGTCTCTTGTCTTTCCCTGCCTCCCTGCTCCCCTATGTCCCTCACTCACATAAGCCTCCCCTGACCCATGTGTTGTCATGACAACTGCGCCAGAGTTTTGAATGACCCTTCCCCCTGTTTTGTTCCATGCTGGCTGAAGACCTAGCTAGCCAGTAACTAGCTAACACCAGACATAGATGAAAGTGGAAACATGTAAGTATCTTAACAAAACTGATATTGCAGGCAAAAGAATGACAAAAATCCAATCAGGAACGCAGCGGTTTCTAAATAAGAGTCCCTTCCTATGCTTCCCTATTGAGCAGTGAATGGGATATCAACGAGATTTTCTATGGCTTCCTTAATGTGTCTAGTATCACAAGACATAGTATCAGGCTTTTATTCTGAAAAATGAGCCTGAGCGACAACATTGCGTCGGTGTCCACCTGATGGCTCTTTGTGTATTTCTCGCGCAAAAGACAGAGGAGGCCATTTTTCCACTCGGTCTTACTGAAAAAAGCTCTGTCCCGGTTGATATACATATTATCAAATAGATATTTGAAAAACAACGTTTGCCATGTTTCTGTCGATATTATGGAGCTAATTTGGAATATTTTTCAGCGCTGTCTGGACTGCAATTTCCAGTCGTTTTTTCAGCCAAACGTGAAGAACTTTTTTGGCTACAAAAATATTTTTTCTGGAAAAAAGGAACATTTGCTATTTAACTGGGAGTCTCGTGAGTGAAAACATCCGAAGCTCATCAAAGTAAACGATTTAATTTGATTGCTTTTCTGATTTTCGTGACCAGATTGCCTGCTGCTAGCTAGGCATAATGGTGTGCTAGGCTATCGATAAAAATCTGAGATGACAAGGGGATTAACAAAAGGCTAAGCTGTGTTTGAATATATTTCACTTGTGATTTCATGAATATGAATATTTTCTAGTAAGATTTTTTGTCCGTTGCGTTATGCTACTTAGTGTCAGTTGATGACAATTCTCCCGGATCCGGGATGGGTAGTTACAAGAGTTAATGCATGTTAACATCAGAAGCCTCCTCCCTAAGTTTGTTTAATTCACTGCTTTAGCACACTCTGACAACCCTAATGTCCTTGACGTGTCTGAATCCTGGCTTAGGAAGGACAGCAAAAACCCTGAAATTTCCATCCCCAACTACAACATTTTCCGACAAGATAGAACTGCCAAAGGGGGCGGAGTTGCAATCTACTGCAGAGATAGCCTGCAGAGTTCTGTCATACTATCCAGGTCCGTGCCCAAACAATTCAAGCTTCTGCTTTTAAAAATCCACCTTTCCATAAACGAGTCTCTCACCTTTGTCGCTTGTTATAGACCCCCCTCAACCCACAGTTGTGCCCTGGACACCATATGTGAATTGATTGCCCCCCATCTATCTTAAGAGTTCGTACTGTTAGGTGACCTGAACTGGGATATGCTTAACACCCCGGCCGTCCTACAATCTAAGCTAGATGCCCTTAATCTCACAAATTATCAAGGAACCTACCAGGTACAACCCTAAATCCGTAACCATGGGAACCCTCGTAGATATCATCCTGACCAACTTGCCCTCTAAATACACCTCTGCTGTCTTCAACCAGGATCTCAGCGATCACTGCCTCATTGCCTACGTCCGTAATGGGTCAGCCGGTCAAACGACCACCTCTCGTCACTGTCAAACGCTCCCTAAAACACTTTAGTGAGCAGGTCTTTCTATTCGACCTGGCCTGGGTATCCTGGAAGGATATTGACCTCATCCCGTCAGTAGAGGATGCCTGGTTGCTCTTTAAAAGTGTTTTCCTCACCATTAACACTTTTTGAGTTAAGGCCCATTTTCTAGGATTAAAGGAAAAAAATGGTTATAGAGCGCTAATTTGACTGCTTCATGTCAAAGTACATGAACCTACGGTGTAAGGAAAAAAAGAACCAGCCATTTATCTATCGTACTTTAACAAACTATAGTTTTTGCAAGTCGGTTAGGACATCTACTTTGTGCATGACACAGATTTTTTTCTCCAAAAACTGTTTACAGGCACATTATTTCACTTATAATTCACTGTATCACAATTGCAGTGGGTCAGTGTAGCTGTTCCCTCTGCAAGGCAATCAAACAAGCTAAGCGTCAGTATAGAGACAAAGTAGAGTCGCAATTCAACAGCTCAGACACGAGAGGTATATGGCAAGGTCTACAGTCAATCACGGACTACAAAATGAAAACCAGCCCCGTCGCAGATCCTGATGTCTTGCTCCCAGACAAACTATACAACTTCTTTGTTCGGTTTGAGGAAAATACAGTGCCACCGACGCGGCCCGCCACCAAAACCTGCGGGCTCTCCTTCACCGCAGCCAACGTGAGTAAAACATTTAAACGTGTTAACCCTAGCAAGGCTGCTGGCCAAAACGGCATCCCTAGCTGCATCCTCAGAGCATGCGCCTACCAGCTGGCTGATGTGTTTACGGGCATATTCAATCAATCCCTATCCCAGTCTGCTCTTGCCACATGCTTCAAGAGGGCCACCATTGTTCCTGTTCCCAAGAAAACTAAGGTAACTGAGCTAAACGACTATCGCCCGGCAGCACTCATTTCCGTCATCATGAAGTGCTTTCAGAGGCTAGTCAAGGATCATATCACCTCCACCCTACCTGACACCCTTGACCCACTCCAATTTGCTTACCACCCCAATAGGTCCACAGATGATGAATTACAATTAAACTGCCCTAACCCATCTAGACAATAGGAATACCTATGTAAGAATGCTGTTCATCAACTACAGCTCAGCATTTAACACCATAGTATCCTCCAAACACGTCATTAAGCTCAGGAACCGGGGTCTCGCCCCTCTACTGTGCAACTGGATCCTGGACTTTCTGAAGGGATGCCCCCAGGTGGTGAGGGTAGGAAACAACATCTCCACCCCGCTGATCCTCAACACTGGGGCCCCACAAGGGTGCGTTCTCAGCCCTCTCCTGTACTCCCTGTTCACCCATGACTGCGTGGCCAAGCATGCCTCCAACTCAATCATCAAGTTTGCAGACGACACTATAGTGGTAGGCTTGATTACCAACAACGACGAGATGGCTTACAGATGGCGAGATGGCCTACAGGGAGGAGCTGAGGGCCCTTGGAGTGTGGTGTCACGAAAATAACCTCACACTCAACGTCAATAAAACAAAGGACAATAGTGGAGAAGGTGGAGTCTGAGCTCATGGCATTCTGCCAGACACCTGGCTCAAACAGCTCTCATTCTCTCCCCCTTCACAGTAGAAGCCTCAAACAAGGTTCTAAAGACTGTTGAAATCTAGTGGAAGCCTTAGGAAGTGCAAATGACCCCATAGACACTGTATATTTGACAGGCAATGACTTGAAAAACTACAAACCTCAGATTTCCCACTTCCTGGTTGGATTTTTTTCTCAGGTTTTTGACTGCCATATAAGTTCTGTTATACTCACAGACCTCATTCAAACAGTTTTAGAAACTTCATAGTGTGTTCTATCCAAACATATAAATTATATGCATATTCTAGATTTTGGGCCTGAGTAACTGGCAGTTTACTCTGGGCACCTTATCATCCAAACTACTCAATACTGCCCCCAAGTCCCAAAGAAGTTAACTAACAGTGCAGCTCAAGAAATAGTGAAAAAAAAATTGACTAAATAAAATAAAGTAACATTAAAAGGAACACAGTAGAATTACATACCATTAACGAGGCTATATACAGGGGGCCCGTTATCGAGTAAATGAGCCTTTTGGACCTAGACTTGGCACTACAGTAATTAGCACTGCCAGCAGTTGTTGTGTTATTATCATATTTTGCCTATTCCAATGTTTGTATCCGGACACACTGTATCCGGACACAAGGGTATCCGGACACACTGTGGACACGGTAGACACATTTAAATGTAGATAGAGATGCATGACGCAAACTATATGATCAGAATACTAAAGCTGCATGAACTGTCAAGTGTAGATATGGCCTTGGACTTACACCTTTACTAAAATAGTTGTTTGAGTTTAGATGGTTTAGGTAATCTCGTTCTCTCATTTTTCTAACCCTGGCAATCATTCTGAATGCAGATTGTAGGAGAATAAAAGTTCCAATTGTTGGATATTCCAATAGGAATTAGAAATCACTTTGCAAGTGAGCATAATGGGACTAGATGCTGGTTTTGCGAGTGACCGGTACGCTGGTGATCAATTTATGGTGGTCACCGGTGTCCAAAACACAGTGACCAGCGAAAACACAACGAAGGCTGGTGTATGCCGTTTTCTTTTCAGCAGGGTACTAAATTAAATTCCATAATTCTTATCTCAGAGGACCCATCTACTGTACAGCACAGGTGTAAAGATAGATGAAAACCCATGTTGTTTTGTACTTGTAGCATTCCTCTAGGTCTATTAATAATATATTTTTCTCTGTACTTGAACATTATGGCTCTGAGGGAGAGGAAACAACATGAATGTTAAATCAAACACACTATACTTTTACCTTCCAGTCACTACAGTCTATCCAGGAAATAGCCAGGAAGGAGGCTGATTTAGTGGAAATGCACAACTAACCTCTTTGAAAATGTCCTGCAGCAGATCTCCAAATTGTAATTCTGGACCATACCGTTATGTTTAAAATGTGACTGACTGACCATGTCAGACTTGGATTTAACCAGTTCTTAATCTATTACCTTGGTAATTGAAATAGACGTACACTAAGTGTACAAAACCCCCCCAAAAATACCTTCCTAATATTGAGTTGCCGCTCTTGATACACATGGGAAACTGTTAAGTGTGAAAAACCCAGCAGCGTTTCAGTTCTTGACACAAACCGGTGTGCCTGGCAACTAACTCTATACCCCTTTCAAAGGCACTCAATTATTTTGTCTTGCCCGTTTACCCTCTGAATGGCACACATACACAATCCATGTCTTAATGCTTACAAATCATTCTTTAACCTGTCTCTTCCCCTTCATCTACACTGATGGAAGTGGATTTAACAAGTAACATCAATAAGGGATCATAGCTTTCCCCTGGATTCACCTGGTCAGTCAATGGAAAGAGTATAATGTTCATAATGTTTTGTACACTCAGTGTGTATAAAGTGTCAACATCTCCACAGAGCCTGATCAGCTGCTTTCTAGTCAACACTTCCAAAATAAGACAAGATAATTACAGAAGTAAAGTGGTTTCTTCTGGGAAAAACACGAACTGGCATGCTTTATTCATAAACAATTTATTACAACATTTGATTGCAGTTTAGTGATATGAATGTCTTTCATTTGTTATACTGTTCTGTCATATCACTATAATAGTACAAATATAATTTGATTGAACCATGAATCCCCACATTTACATCTGCAATACAAGTCTTCATTATACACTTGCAAGTAAACAAAGATGGAGACATTTAAAGTCACATCTACTAAAACATATTTAAATCCAATCATCTTCTCAAAACAAGGGATGACTATTAAAACCAGCATGGCAACTCATTACTGTCTTTGATGGTTCTAAGCTGCTTGTTTCCATTGTGTCAGACTACTAAGTAGCCTGGGGAGACAATATGTAATGTATTCACTCTAGTTCTTTTAACTGTAGAATTGGTTTGGTAAATTGAAAGATGAGCAACGGCTTTATAATAATAATCAATTTAGTACAACATTGTTGACATGTTTCACCTGCATTTCCTGTTCAAACAGTTCATCGAGCTTTACAGATCATCCAATACTAATAAAAATGAACACTGACTCAGTGGTATTGATATTGGTTTGAATGTCAGTGCATAAATACAAGCACAATCTTCCTGTTAGTGTCTCTGCGAAAGAGCTCCATGGTCAATAGCCAAATGTCAGCTGTGAAATAATGAGGAATATAAAAGGTTTTATCATGAACTAACAGCTTGTAATTTAGAAACCCTATTGGAAGTTATTTCAGAGGATTCCGTTGCTTCACATCTTGAAACAAAGTCTTTGATTTTATGTTCACAATTCTAATTAGACTAAGCCCATCTTGAAGTGTATTATTCCACCTTAAAAGATTGTGTTGAATCTGATTTAATTTAAGAATGAAAAAAGTTATTATGTTTTAACTAGAGAACCCTCTTAGAAGTGTACACAGATACATAGAAGGATCCTAATCCGAAGAATCTACATCGGTTCTCTCCTGTTATCTACCCTCAGATCTGCCAGCTCTGAACAACATCAAGAATATGAATTTCCTACGGTATGCTATTATGTGTTTATAATGAATTTAAGGGAAAAGCTATGCTTCAAGGAGTATATCCGTGACTGCATAATATGGCATCTTCTTAGGTCATATTACATTACATACATTTATCCTAGAGACAGCAGCTAAGTTATTGAGGCCACACTTGTCTCCCTATTGTCACCTCTAACAATGTGTGTGGCCCAAAAGGCACCCTTTTCCCTATATAGTGTACGACATTTGACCAAGGACCATTCAAAAAAAAAAATGTATTACAGTTTTTTACAATTGCAAACAAGCCTGTACCTATACGTAAAACCTCTTAAGGATCCAACCCTTTTTTTCAATTTTTGCCTAAAATGACATACCCAAATCTTACTGCCTGTAGCTCAGGCCCTGAAGCAAGGATATGCACATTATTGGTACCATTTAAAAGGAAACATCTTGAAGTTTGTGGAAATGTGAAAGGAATGTAGGAGAATATAACCCTATAATTAAAGATAATACAAAGAAAAAACAACAATTTTTTTGTTTTTTTATTTGTACCATCATCTTTGAAATGCAAGAGAAAGGCCATAATGTATTATTAGATTTTGGCCACTAGATAGCAGCAGTGTATGTGCAAAGTTTTAGACTGATCCAATGAACCATTGTATTTCTGTTCAAAATGTTATATCAAGACTGCCCAAATGTGCCTAATTTGTTTATTAATAACTTTTCATGTTCAAAATTGTGCACTCTCCTCAAACAATAGCATGGTATTATTTCACTGCAATAGCTACTGTAAATTGAACAGTGCAGTTAGATTAACAAGAATATAAGCTTTCTGCCAATATCAGATATGTCTATATATATAGACATATCTGATATTGGCAATATTGGCAGAAAGCTTATGTTCTTGTTAATCTAACTGCACTGTTCAATTTACAGTAGCTATTGCATAAGACCTGAAGTGTAAAAATGTTTGAAATATCCAATAAATGTCGTTCCACTTCATGATAGTGTCCCACTTGTTGATTCTTCACAAAAAAATACAGTTTTACATCTTTATGTTTGAAGCCTGAAATGTGGCAAAAGGTCGCAAAGTTCAAGGGGGCCGAATACTTTCGCAAGGCACTGTATTCTTTCCTCGTTTTGTCTGTCATAGTTGAAGTGTACCTATGATGAAAATTACAGGCCTCTCTCATCTTTTTAAGTGGGAGAACTTGCACAATTGGTGGCTGACTAAATACTTTTTTGCCCCACTGTAGCTTATATATATATATATATATACACACACATTTTTTCACCTTTATTTAACCAGGTAGGCCAGTTGAGAACAAGTTCTCATTTACAACTGCGACCTGGCTAAGATAAAGCAAAGCAGTGCGACAAAAACAACAACACAGAGTTACACATGGGATAAACAAACGTACAGTCAATAACACAATGGAAAATCTATGTACAGTGTGTACAAATGTAGTAAGATTATGGAGGTAAGGCAATAAATAGGCCATAGTGGCGAAATTATTACAATTTAGCAATAACACTGGAGTGATAGATATGCAGATGATGATGTGCAAGTAGAGATACTGGGGTGCAAAAGAGCAAAAATAAATGACAATATGGAGAGGAGGTAGTTGGATGTGCTATTTACACATGGGCTGTGTACAGGTGCAGCGATCGGTAAGCTGCTCTGACAGCTGATGCTTAAAGTTAGTGAGGGAGATATAAAAGTCTCCAGCTTCAGTGATTTTTGCAATTCATTCCAGTCATTGGCAGTAGAGAACAGGTAGGAAAGGCGGCCAAAGAGGGAGTTGGCTTTGGGGATGACCAGTGAAATATACCTGCTGGAGCACGTGCTACAGGTGGGTGTTGCTATGGTGACCAGTGAGCTGAGATAAGGAGAGGCTTTACCTAGCAAAGACTTATAGATGACCTGGAGCCAGTGGGTTTGGCAACGAATACGAAGTGAGGGCCAGCCAACGAGAGCATACAGGTCGCAGCGGTGGGTAGTATATAGGGCTTTGGTAACAAAACGGATGACACTGTGATTGACTACATCCAATTTGCCGAGTAGAGTGTTGGAGGCTATTTTGTAAATGACATCGCCGAAGTCAAGGATCGGTAAGATAGTTTTACGAGGGTATGTTTAGCAGCATGAGTGAAGGAGGCTTTGTTGTGAAATAGGAAGACCAATTCTAGATTTCATTTTGGATTGGAGAAGCTTAATGTGAGTTTAGAAGGAGAGTTTATAGTCTAACCAGACACCTAGGTATATGTAGTCCTCGGAAATGTTCTTGTTACTTACAACCTCATGCTAATCGCATTAGCCTACGTTGGAAGGGAAGGGACACCGATCCCGAAGACGTTAATTAATTACAAACTCTACATTTCAAAATGCATATACTAACTCCATCAAAACACGACAAAACCGACTCAATATCTAATAATTCTGTCAAAACATTAGCACATGTTTTCTGTCCAAGAGGAATATAGTCAATCATAGCACAATGACTTAAAAAATATTAACAGCTGATGACATTACAAAAACTGCATTACTTTTTATGTTTCAGTTCTACCTGCATACAATAGACAATGTGAAATCCATTGTTTATCATAATTCATTTTCCTTTCACTGTAAACCACTCTACATTTTTTGGTTGAGTGTCGAATGTGTGCATTCTTGGCAACATACTAAAAGTGAATGAGTCATCTTTACTTTATAGAATGTACAGTATAATTGTTTTTGTAAGTGACAGATTTGCTGCAGTGAAAGCTTTATTAAAAACATGAAATTGCTGCTAGTAATCACCAAAAAATCCAACATACATGGCCTTTGGTCCACATGTGTAAAAATAAAACACAATTACATTAAAAAAGGCACAGAAGGGCAAAAACACAAAAATGCACAGTCCTGTTCGAATCTATACGATCTTCAGCATTTGGCCACACGTTCTCATCCACATCTCATCTTGTGTCTTCTCTCGCTATGCACCTTGGATAGAAACGCTTGGCATGCCTTATCCACCCCTGGCAGTCTTCAGCTGAGAGATCCCTGTATCCATTGCATCCAGGAGAGACATTTGGTCATGTGGCCAATGATCATACACTTACCACCTCTAGGCAGAAAAAAAAATCTTCAATGGGGTTGAGGAAAGGCGAGTAGGTGGGGAGGAAAAGGGAAACCATTCTTGGATGGGCTGCAAACCAGTTTGTGATTGCATGTGAATGGTGGAATGCTAAATTGTCCCATGCAATCACAAATGTCCTCCTGTGTCCTCCCACCTGTTCCCTTTCTGCTTCTGGCACCAGTTGTTGGTGGAGGTCATCTAAAAATAAAAGAAGACGCTCAGTGTTGTAGGGACCAATCTGGCATTTCTGCAGGGCCAAACCAGCACTCGAGATTGCAGCACACATTGTGATATTTTCTCCCCTCTGACCCGGCACATCAATGGTGGCCCTTTTCCCTATGACGTTTCTTCGCCGCCAAAGTGTTTTTGCCAGGTTAAACCCTGCCTCATCTACATAAATGATTTCATGTGTGGTCTGATTAGCCTCCACCTCCATGACTCTCTGAAAGAAATCAAACACAGTATGTCAATGCTTTTCAGTATGTCCTACTGTATGTACTGTAACCCATGTTTACATGTAGAGTAGCATAGTGTAAAACTCACTATAGAACAAGACATATTGGAGAGACATCATACCTGGGTGTATTGGTGCCGGAGTTCCTTGACCCGCTCACTGTTCCTTTCAAAAGGAACTGTGTACAACTCTTTCATTCGAACTCTGTGTTTGGTCAGAGTCCGAGCCATGGTAGTCAGGCTGATGCTTTCCACATTGTGAAATACCAGGTTGTCCTCTACAATTCTGGTCTGAATTTCTCTCAGTTTTATTGCATTCTCAGCAATGACCAATCCTACAATTGCATGCTCTTGGTCTTCACTGAGGACCTTTCCTCTTCCCCCAGCGGGAGGAAGACATTGCGTCCTTTAGAGGAACATATGCATACAACATATGCATTTGCATTGGGACTGGTGGCCTACAGTTACTGTGGGACACAGCAACAGTAATGATAGAAGAAGCCCTTGTGAAATGCATTACCTGTTGGTTTGTTGAAAATTCCAGATAATGGAAGCCACCATTGACCGTCTGAGATTAGGCTGGACTCTTTCACCACCCTCTCTCAGTGATAGACCATGTTTTATCACATGGTCTATGGTGGTGGCTCTTATTTAATCAGTGACAACAGCTCTTTCTCTCCTTTGAACACCACCATGCATTCTTACTCCTCTCCCCCTACCTCTCCTTCTCCCTTGTCCTGGTCCAACTACTCCTCTGTCTGGTACCGCTACTCATCTCCGTAGTCCAGCTAATCCTCTGCCTGGTCCAGCTATTCCTCTCCCTGGTCCAGCTACTCCTCTGTCTGGTCCAGCTATTCCTCTCCCTGGTCCAGCTACTCCTCTGCCTTGTCCAACTATTCCTTTCCCTTGTCCAGACATTTTTTCTCTCTGCTCCTCTGTGTTGTTCTGCATCCACATTGAACTAAATCAATCCAAAGAGTCGCCTTTTTACTGTGTATGTCCATGTAATTGAAAGAACTTCAACACCTGTCTATGTTTCCCATTGAGATAGGAATCAGCTGTGGTTGGTCTATTTTACGCAACTTACAGTAAATCAGCTATTTCTCAATGTTTCAATGATCTGTTCATTCAAAAATGCTTATCAGATATTTCAATATATCTTCTGAGTTGCTGTTGATGCAGAAGTAGAGGCTTTATACTATATTCAAAGTTTTGAACATTAGGTCATTCCTCGCATGCCGTGTGCAAGCAATTGTAAATAAGACAAGAAAGAGACATCATGTTGGTATTGGGTAAGCTTGTATGTAAAGAAAATTGAAGCATTTTAGAAATGTGTTAATTGCCTGCATATTCTGGGAAAACAACATGAATTGTGTTAAAGGTATGGTCCACAACAGACAGATGTTGTGCTAATTGTGTTTAGAGTTTTGAAAATGTGATTACAGATTGGACAAAAAGATGTTAGTGATTGTAAAAAAAATAACTGTATAACTTATACTGAAAAATATAAACAATATGTTATTAACAGTATGTAAATGTAACTTAATGAACAGGAAGGACATTTACTCCATTGGGTGGCCAATTAGATCGAGCTGAAAGACACCCCAAACCAATGGGCAATTTTCAAAAAGACCCACCTGCTACAGTAAATCAACCCAGCATGGGAATTAAAAAATACCTAACTGATGGTTAAATAGACCCATTGTTTGGGTAGTCTCAACAACCCAACTTTTTGGGTTATTCACTCACTCCCAACTGGCTGGGTCAACATAACCCAACATGGGTTCTGTTCACTATTTAACCAGCACTGAGATATCAAATAATCCAAATGGGGTTGTTTTTAGCCCATTCTTTTTTTGAGTGCTTGATGAGAGGGAATGGTGTGTGCAGGTGGAACACTCTTGGAGGGGGTAATCAGCAGAGATGTGGACTCCAGTCAGACTCGATTCACAAATATGATGACTTGCAACTCGACTTTGACTTTAACACCAATGACTCGTGACTTGACTTGGACTTGGGCCTTATGACTCAACCTGACTTGATACCTTCCCCAAGCCCAAATATTAAAAATTATGCTACGGATTACAGTTTGAATCGGACAGCAGCCAATCAAATTGTGCCAGCTGAGAAAAAGTTGTGCGTGGCAGTGCAGAGGAATGTCGGCGGGGGAATTCAGATGGAGCCTTTGGAAAGATGATACCCAAAATGTTTATTTTCGGATATAAAGACGATGCTGTTTCAACAAAAAACGGATTGCAACTTGCAAAACATGCGGGAAGAAAATTACAGACGGAGGCGCAACAATTTCCAACTTTGTTCGACATTTGAAGCTGCACAAAGAACGTTAAGTCGTGGCTAATATAGCTGACAGCTATATATTTTATTACTTTACTAGTGTAGTAAAGTAATGTTAAATCAATGAGCCTCCACACAGTCAGTCAGTGTGGGAACGTGATCATTGCAACCAAATTGATCTACAACTGGCTAGGCAGTTGGTAGCATACAGTGCCTTGCGAAAGTATTCGGCCCCCTTGAACTTTTGGCACATTTCAGGCTTCAAACATAAAGATATAAAACTGTATTTTTTTGTGAAGAATCAACAACAAGTGGGACACAATCATGAAGTGGAACAACATTTATTGGATATTTCAAACTTTTTTAACAAATCAAAAACGGAAAAATTGGGCGTGCAAAATTATTCAGCCCTCTTAAGTTAATACTTTGTAGCGCCACCTTTTACTGCGATTACAGCTGTAAGTCGCTTGGGGTATGTCTCTATCAGTTTTGCACATCGAGAAACTGACATTTTTTCCCATTCCTCCTTGCAAAACAGCTCGAGCTCAGTGAGGTTGGATGGAGAGCATTTGTGAACAGCAGTTTTCAGTTCTTTCCACAGATTCTCGATTGGATTCAGGTCTGGACTTTGACTTGGCCATTCTAACACCTGGATATGTTTATTTTTGAACCATTCCATTGCAGATTTTGCTTTATATTTTGGATCATTGTCTTGTTTGAAGACAAATCTCCGTCCCAGTCTCAGGTCTTTTGCAGACTCCATCAGGTTTTCTTCCAGAATGGTCCTGTATTTGGCTCCATCCATCTTCCCATCAATTTTAACCATCTTCCCTGTCCCTGCTGAAGAAAAGCAGGCCCAAACCATGATGCTGCCACCACCATGTTTGACAGTGGGGATGGTGTGTTCAGCTGTGTTGCTTTTACGCCAAACATAACGTTTTGCATTGTTGCCAAAAAGTTCAATTTTGGTTTCATCTGACCAGAGCACCTTCTTCCACATGTTTGGTGTGTCTCCCAGGTGGCTTGTGGCAAACTTTAAACAACACTTTTTATGGAGATCTTTAAGAAATGGCTTTCTTCTTGCCACTCTTCCATAAAGGCCAGATTTGTGCAATATACGACTGATTGTTGTCCTATGGACAGAGTCTCCCACCTCAGCTGTAGATCTCTGCAGTTCATCCAGAGTGATCATGGGCCTCTTGGCTGCATCTCTGATCAGTCTTCTCCTTGTATGAGCTGAAAGTTTAGAGGGGCGGCCAGGTCTTGGTAGATTTGCAGTGGTCTGATACTCCTTCCATTTCAATATTATCGCTTGCACAGTGCTCCTTGGGATGTTTAAAGCTTGGGAAATCTTTTTGTAACCAAACCCGGCTTTAAACTTCTTCACAACAGTATATCGGACCTGCCTGGTGTGTTCCTTGTTCTTCATGATGCTCTCTGCGCTTTTAACAGACCTCTGAGACTATCACAGTGCAGGTGCATTTATACGGAGGCTTGATTACACACAGGTGGATTGTATTTATCATCTTTAGTCATTTAGGTCAACATTGGATCATTCAGAGATCCTCACTGAACTTCTGGAGAGAGTTTGCTGCACTGAAAGTAAAGGGGCTGAATAATTTTGCACGCCCAATTTTTCAGTTTTTGATTTGTTAAAAAAGTTTGAAATATCCAATAAATGTTGTTCCACTTCATGATTGTGTCCCACTTGTTGTTGATTCTTCACAAAATAATACAGTTTTATATCTTCATGTTTGAAGCCTGAAATGTGGCAAAAGGTCGCAAAGTTCAAGGGGGCCGAATACTTTCGCAAGGCACTGTAAATCCTGCCTGATGTTACTGCTGTTCCTAAACCCATTGACATATGTTAGCTGTAACCACCCAGAGAGAGTGTGTGTGTGTGTTGTGTGTGCTGTGTTTCTGTAAGGTTGGGCGATTGTGTACAAGCCTACATCGCCCGATTGCGCCCCATAGCGATCCTCAATCATTATTAGGGGGGTGTGTCTTTCTCATGGCTACCCATGTATTTCCATGGAAATATAACATTTATTTGGAAAGTAATAAATATATAGACATTTTTAAAAGCATTCATGATTTGCGTAAATGTAATATACTTCTTGTTAAAAAAAATGAAATGGTGAAGAGCACATTATGACTTGTTTAGGACTCGAAACTTGACTTGATACTTGATGGTTTTGACTTGAGACTTGACTTGGACTTGCCTGTTTTGACTTGAGACTTGACTTGGGACTTGAGTGCTAACACTTGAGACTTACTTGTGACTTGTAAAACAATGACTTGGTCCCACCTCTGGTAATCAGTGGCTATGACTGTTGACACTCAATCATCCCTATTTTGAACCCTAAATTGAGCCTCTCCAATGCCACATGGGCAAGGTTTGCACTTTTGGGACTATTCCGAAAAGCAGGCTCAAGTTCTTGGAAAATTACGTTATTGTAAAGAAAAAAAACTATTTGTACCCAGGACACAAAATTATGAAAATAAATCATTAAATGAGCAGTGAAATATCTATGCCAGAATTATTGAAAAATGTCAAGTCAAGAGACGAAACACCGCCAAAAACCATTGCATTATAGATAAGTGCTACTTCACTAAATAGCATTGTTACAGTACATACCAGCCCAACACACAGAGGGTGATTAAAACCTATTAAGATTGTCTGCCATAATAATTAATCAATTAAGTTGTATATGAATAATTAATGAGGCCTATTTTCTTAGGCTTTTGCTTAATTCCTCTGCATTCATTAGCGTGTATGAGTATTTTATTGTAGTAACATGGAGTGCATCCCAAATGGCATGCTATATAGTGCATTACTTTTGGGGCGCTGGGAACAAAGGGCTGGAGGGCTAAGTGGTGGTGAATGAAATTAATCTGCGGCCAATTTTCAGAGAAAGAGAACTGTCGGCTGTCCATGCTACCCTTCACTTTGGTCATACAAACTGTTCAAAGGCAGTGCACTATATAGAACATAGGGTTCAATTTGGGATGCATCCTATGTACTTCACTGTATCCATGCAGACTCTCCTTTAGAGACCTTAAAGGAGGGCCTGGCTGACTGACTGAAATTGGTTGAATGTGTAGACGCTGTGATCGCTGCATCCTCCGTAGATTTGACAAGCTGATAGGAGGGGGTAAACAGATCAAATGAACTGAAGCAAGCAGGGTCAACTAGCTCGTTTACCACAACATTATTTTGATGGAATAGTGCCACCTGGGTGAAAGTATTGCATTGTTGGTGATGGACATGGTAGACAAACACACATCTTTGAGATGAACATCACACAATAAAGAGTTAGAAATAATTGCCAATGGAGACGATGCTACGTTTTCTTTCTACACCTTATGGTACATATGGATATGGATATATTCTATGTTTAGATATCATATCCACTGCCTGGGGGCTACCACCTTTATGAGTCAAGGAACACCATAAATATCCTATCCATTTTTCCCTTGATACAAATCACACAACATACAGTAGGCCTATCTTTTAGTGTTTTAAAAAATATAGATATTACTCACATTTCCATGTTGGAGGTTGTGGTAGTATGAAGCAGCAGCATGAAAAATATCAATCATAATAAGGGCAATTCCGTGGTAAATCACTTTCAAATGTATGCCAAACAAAACGCATTGATTTCAAAGTTTAACAAACCATACAACTAACTATTTGAAAAAAAAAATTACTGGAAGAACTGTGCACATGCAAAGTTTGGTAGAAGATTTACAGTAAAATGTCCCAGTCTTTTGTGTGACCATGTTTTCCAAACACAAATTAAGATTAAAAGATTTCTGCAGACAGAATGGAGTATCAGTTACAATGTAAAGGGGTTACTGTGAATTTGACAGTAGTTTAAAGGCAGCTCGGTGACAAAAATAATTATGTATTTCATATTACAGTAGACCTACTGTAATATAAATATGGTATAATTCCTAAATACACAAGCAGACACATTTTTTCCAATCTCTGAAAGTGTGCTTCGTGCTCTGGCCCCCGTCCCTCCCCCAAAGTGGGCTTTTTTTAATAGGAGGCAGACAATAACTACAATCCTTTGGGCAAACTGAAAGTACTGACCAGACGCAATGGCTTCAATTGATTCCTCTCATCAGCACGAATTTGACGATGAAGCATTTATTAGCTACACGGTGACTTTCAACCATACATGTTTAAAACGGAATATACAGTGCCTTGCGAAAGTATTCGGCCCCCTTGAACTTTGCGACCTTTTGCCACATTTCAGGCTTCAAACATAAAGATATAAAACTTTATTTTT
This sequence comes from Oncorhynchus mykiss, assembly GCF_013265735.2. Lineage (NCBI taxonomy): Eukaryota > Metazoa > Chordata > Actinopteri > Salmoniformes > Salmonidae > Oncorhynchus > Oncorhynchus mykiss. The sequence goes on along the minus strand of NC_048575.1, from coordinate 28,832,965 downwards.
TTGTGAAGAATCAACAACAAGTGGGACACAATCATGAAGTGGAACGACATTTATTGGATATTTCAAACTTTTTTAACAAATCAAAAACTGAAAAATTGGGCGTGCAAAATTATTCAGCCCCTTTACTTTCAGTGCAGCAAACTCTCTCCAGAAGTTCAGTGAGGATCTCTGAAAGATCCAATGTTGACCTAAATGACTAATGATGATAAATACAATCCACCTGTGTGTAATCAAGTCTCCGTATAAATGCACCTGCACTGTGATAGTCTCAGAGGTCCGTTAAAAGCGCAGAGAGCATCATGAAGAACAAGGAACACACCAGGCAGGTCCGAGATACTGTTGTGAATAAGTTTAAAGCCGGATTTGGATACAAAAAGATTTCCCAAGCTTTAAACATCCCAAGGAGCACTGTGCAAGCGATAATATTGAAATGGAAGGAGTATCAGACCACTGCAAATCTACCAAGACCTGGCCGCCCCTCTAAACTTTCAGCTCATACAAGGAGAAGACTGATCAGAAATGCAGCCAAGAGGCCCATGATCACTCTGGATGAACTGCAGAGATCTACAGCTGAGGTGGGAGACTCTGTCCATAGGACAACAATCAGTATATTGCACAAATCTGGCCTTTATGGAAGAGTGGCAAGAAGAAAGCCATTTCTTAAAAATATCCATAAAAAGTGTTGTTTAAAGTTTGCCACAAGCCACCTGGGAGACACACCAAACATGTGGAAGAAGGTGCTCTGGTCAGATGAAACCAAAATTGAACTTTTTGGCAACAATGCAAAACGTTATGTTTGGCGTAAAAGCAACACAGCTCATCACCCTGAACACACCATCCCCACTGTCAAACATGGTGGTGGCAGCATCATGGTTTGGGCCTGTTTTCTTCAGCAGGGACAGGGAAGATGGTTAAAATTGATGGGAAGATGGATGGAGCCAAATACAGGACCATTCTGGAAGAAAACCTGTTGGAGTCTGCAAAAGACCTGAGACTGGGACGGAGATTTGTCTTCCAACAAGACAATGATCCAAAACATAAAGCAAAATCTGCAATGAAATGGTTCAAAAATAAACATATCCAGGTGTTAGAATGGCCAAGTCAAAGTCCAGACCTGAATCCAATCGAGAATCTGTGGAAAGAACTGAAAACTGCTTTTCACAAATGCTCTCCATCCAACCTCACTGAGCTCGAGCTGTTTTGCAAGGAGGAATGGGAAAAAATTTCAGTCTCTCGATATTCAAAACTGATAGAGACATACCCCAAGCGACTTACAGCTGTAAAAGGTGGCGCTACAAAGTATTAACTTAAGGGGGCTGAATCATTTTGCACGCCCAATTTTTCAGTTTTTGATTTGTTAAAAAAGTTTGAAATATCCAATAAATGTCGTTCCACTTCATGATTGTGTCCCACTTGTTGTTGATTCTTCACAAAAAAATACAGTTTTATATCTTTATGTTTGAAGCCTGAAATGTGGCAAAAGGTCGCAAAGTTCAAGGGGGCCGAATATTTTCGCAAGGCACTGTAGCGAAGATGTTTTACAATTGGAGATCAGTTGTACCTCGATTGTAAAAACCTGTTCTCTTTTTAGCTGTAGATATGGCTAGCTATTAAACAGCAAGCTACAACGTTACAACCAGCCACCTAAAGTGAAGAGGTGACTCTGGGATGCTGGCCTTCTAGGCAGAGTTCCTCTGTCCAGTGTCTGTGTTATTTTTCCCATCTTAATCTTTTATTTTTATTGGCCAGTCTGAGGTGGCTTTTTCTTTGCAACTCTGCCTAGAAGGCCAGCATCCCAGAGTCGCCTCTTCACTGTTGACGTTGAGACTGGTGTTTTGTGGGTACTATTTAATGAAGCTGCCAGTTGAGGACTTGTGAGGTGTCTGTTTCTCAAACTAGACCCTCTAATGTACTTGTCCTTTTGCTTAGTTGTGCACCGGGGCCTCCCACTCCTCTTCTGGTTAGAGCCAGTTTGCGCTGTTCTGTGAAGGGAGTAGTACACAGTGTTGTACGAGATTTTCAATTTCTTGGCAATTTCTCACATGGAATAGCCTTAATTTCTCAGAACAAGAATAGACTGACGAGTTTCAGAAAACTGTTATTTGTTTCTGGCCATTTTGAGCCAGAAACAAATAAAACAAATATTTTGAGCCAGAAACAAACATTTTTAATCGAACCCACAAATGCTGATGCTCCAGATACTCAACTAGTCTGAAGATGGCCAGTTTTATTGCTTCTTAAATCAGGACAACAGTTTTCAGCTGTTCTAGCATAATTGCAAAAGGGTCTTCTAATGATCAACTAGCCTTTTAAAATGATAAACTTGGATTAGCTAACACAATGTGCCATTGGAACACATAAGTGATGTTAGCTGATAATGAGCCTTTGTATGCCTACGTAGATATTCCATTAAAAATCAGCTGTTTCCAGCTCCAATAGTCATTTACAACATTAGCAATGTCTACACTGTATTTTTGATCAATTTGATGTTATTTTAATTGACAAAAAATGTGCTTTTCTTTCAAAAACAAGGACATTTCTAAGTGACCGCAAACTTTTGAACGGTGGTGTGTATGTATATATATATACAGTGCCTTGCGAAAGTATTCGGCCCCCTTGAACTTTGCGACCTTTTGCCACATTTCAGGCTTCAAACATAAAGATATAAAACTTTATTTTTTTGTGAAGAATCAACAACATGTGGGACACAATCATGAAGTGGAACGACATTTATTGGATATTTCAAACTTTTTTAACAAATCAAAAACTGAAAAATTGGGTGTGCAAAATTATTCAGCCCCCTTAAGTTAATACTTTGTAGCGCCACCTTTTGCTGCGATTACAGCTGTTAGTCGCTTGGGGTATGTCTCTATCAGTTTTGCACATCGAGAGACTGACATTTTTTCCCATTCCTCCTTGCAAAACAGCTCGAGCTCAGTGAGGTTGGATGGAGAGCATTTGTGAACAGCAGTTTTCAGTTCTTTCCACAGATTCTCGATTGGATTCAGGTCTGGACTTTGACTTGGCCATTCTAACACCTGGATATGTTTATTTTTGAACCATTCCATTGTAGATTTTGCTTTATGTTTTGGATCATTGTCTTGTTGGAAGACAAATCTCCGTCCCAGTCTCAGGTCTTTTGCAGACTCCATCAGGTTTTGTTCCAGAATGGTCCTGTATTTGGCTCCATCCATCTTCCCATCAATTTTAACCATCTTCCCTGTCCCTGCTGAAGAAAAGCAGGCCCAAACCATGAAGCTGCCACCACCATGTTTGACAGTGGGGATGGTGTGTTCAGCTGTGTTGCTTTTACGCCAAACATAACGTTTTGCATTGTTGCCAAAAAGTTCAATTTTGGTTTCATCTGACCAGAGCACCTTCTTCCACATGTTTGGTGTGTCTCCCAGGTGGCTTGTGGCAAACTTTAAACAACACTTTTTATGGATATCTTTAAGAAATGGCTTTCTTCTTGCCACTCTTCCATAAAGGCCAGATTTGTGCAATATACGACTGATTGTTGTCCTATGGACAGAGTCTCCCACCTCAGCTGTAGATCTCTGCAGTTCATCCAGAGTGATCATGGGCCTCTTGGCTGCATCTCTGATCAGTCTTCTCCTTGTATGAGCTGAAAGTTTAGAGGGACGGCCAGGTCTTGGTAGATTTGCAGTGGTCTGATACTCCTTCCATTTCAATATTATCGCTTGCACAGTGCTCCTTGGGATGTTTAAAACTTGGGAAATCTTTTTGTATCCAAATCCGGCTTTAAACTTCTTCACAACAGTATCTCGGACCTGCCTGGTGTGTTCCTTGTTCTTCATGATGCTCTCTGCGCTTTTAAAGGACCTCTGAGACTATCACAGTGCAGGTGCATTTATACGGAGACTTGATTGCACACAGGTGGATTGTATTTATCATCATTAGTCATTTAGGTCAACATTGGATCATTCAGAGATCCTCACTGAACTTCTGGAGAGAGTTAGCTGCACTGAAAGTAAAGGGGCTGAATAATTTTGCACGCCCAATTCTTCAGTTTTTGATTTGTTAAAAAAGTTTGAAATATCCAATAAATGTCGTTCCACTTCATGATTGTGTCCCACTTGTTGTTGATTCTTCACAAAAAAATACAGTTTTATATATTTATGTTTGAAGCCTGAAATGTGGCAAAAGTTCGCAAAGTTCAAGGGGGCCGAATACTTTCGCAAGCCACTGTATATATATATATATATATATATATATATTTGCAAAAAATATATATGGGGGATTGGAAGTGATGCAGACAATTACATTGATGCAAGGTACAATCTATCTGCCATATTAAAGCTGATCTACACCCTAAAAAAATGTAATAATATATATATTTATATATTTTTTAAACTATAAAAGACATGCTCAGGTATCTCAGAGACTGTAGGCCAGAGAGCAAAAGGCTTCATTGTGGAATCAGCTGATGAAAATACCTGTTTACCTCTTCCCAAACTCATTAGGTGAAACAACCTGCCAGACAATAAAGCATAAATCCCTATACCAGATGTTAAAAGGTACCACCCTGACCTCAAGTTCTTAGCCACTAAGATACCCCCTCTGAACCCTCAGGCCGAGAGCCTGCTACTTCTAGGTAGAGACATCATCCAGGTGCACAAGGTGCTCGAGCAGGGCAATGGGCCCCTGCATGCTCCCTTCACACAGTGCCTAGCCCTCTGCTGTGTGATAGTGGGAGGTGTTTGTCTCAGAGTGGCACACAACAATTCACCAGTTAACGCCTTCAGGACAAACATTATAGAGAATGGTTACGTCACACTGTTCCTGGAGCAGAGATGTACGCCAGCTACTCAGACCCTTTACTCAGTACTTTGTTGAAGCACCTTTGGCAGTGATTACTGCCTCGAGTCTTCTTGGGTGTGACGCTACAAGCTTGGGGGAGTTTCTGCCATTCTTCCCTGCAGATCCTCTCAAGCTCTGTCAGGTTGGATCAGGTCTCTCCAGAGATGTTTGATTGGGCTCAGGTCCGGGCTCTGGCTGGGCCACTCAAGGATATTCAGAGACATGTCCCGAAGCCACTCCTGCATTGTATTGGCTGTGTGCATAGGGTCGTTGGCATGTTGGAAGGTGAGACTTCACCCCAGTCTTAGGTCCTCTGTTCATCTTTCCCTCGATCCTGACTAGTCTCTCAGTTCCTGCCCCTGAAAAACATCCCCACAGCATGATGCTCTGTAAGGATGGTACCAGGTTTCCTCCAGGCGTGACACTTGGCATTCAGGCCAAAGAGTCCAATCTTGGTTTCATCAGACCAGAGAATCTTGTTTCTCATGGTCTGAGAGTCATAAGGTGCCTTTTCACAAACTCCAAGGAGGCTGTCATGTGCCTTTTACTGAGGAATGACTTCCAATTGGCCACTCTACCATAATGGCTTTATTAGTGGAGTGCTGCAGAGATGGTTGTCCGTCTGGAAGGTTCTCCCATCCCCACAGAGGAACTCTGGAGCTGTCAGAGCAACCGTCGGGTTCTTGTTCACCTCCCTGACCAAGGCGCTTCTCCCTCGATTGCTCAGTTTGGCTGGGCAGCTAGCTCTAGAAAGAGTCTTGGTGGTTCTGAGCTTCTTCCATTTAAGAATGCTGGAGGCCACCATGTTCTTGGGGACCTTCAATGCAGGAGAACGGTTTTGGTACCCTTCCCCAGATCTGTACCTGGACACAATCCTCTATTGGAGCTCTACACAGAATCCTTTTGACTTTATGCCTTTGTTTTTGCTCTGACATGCAATGTCAACTGTAGGACCTTATATTGACAGATGTGTGCTTTTACAAATCATGTCCAATCAATTGAATTTACCACAGGTGGACTTCAATCAAGTTGTTGAAAACTCTCAAGGATAGTCCTTGGAAACAGGATGCACCTGAGCTCAATTTCGAATCTCATAGCAAAGGGTCTGAATACTGAAGTAAGTGTTAATGTTTCATGAATTTGGTCCTGGGTTACATTCACGACACCAGATAATTTTACGTGTATGTAAATAACAGGGAGCAATGTATCAGGAGATCTACCAGCCCAGAACAGTGGAAGCACAAATCTACTGAACAGAACCCTGCTGATCATGCCTCATGATCAGTCCCAGCAGGCAGCTTGACTCATAGCACATGGTTGACAGGAACAGATTTCTTGTTCAGGTCAGCGGAGCCAGATTCCCTTCACACACCTTTCGACTTGGTTGACCCCAGATCTGATTACGAGATCTGCCCCTAAATTGCTTGTCATGCCACCAATGTCTCCAGCAGCAAGTTAGACTCCAAGCGCTTTGAGAGATTCTCAAGCTGGCAAGCAATGACACATGCAACAGCAATGTTTGTGCATATTGCTCACTCCTTCAAGGCAGCAGCTGCAAAGGATGGCACATCTGCAACAAACCCTACTCCACTGAAGATCTGGATCAAGCCAAGACCATCATAATCTGCACTCTGCAACATGATGCCTTTCAAGAGGAATTGGAATGCATCAGAGAACGGAGATTCCTAAGCAGAGCCCACTCTTCAGTCTGTGCCCCTACACAAATGTTCAAGTTCTAGCTTGTGGTTTGGATAATTGTGATGTTTATGATAAAAACAAAATATTGTTAACATAGTAATGACTATATGCCGTGGCAGAGCCAGGGTGAAATTCTCCTTCACTGAATATTTGGTGCTTTATATAACTTGCACTAACTGGCAATGACTACTGGGTAAACAGACCAAAAGGATATGGCAAAATGCGCAACCATTTAAGGTTTAAGACTGGCTGTTTGTCTAATATGTCTCCTCTGCAAATTGTTTAGGCACTATAACAACATACAGTAGGAGTTAAATTGGTACAGCGTTCTCACTCAAGGGTGCAACAAACAAAGCCTTTTAAAATGCACACCTCAAAATATGTTAATGAGCCAGAAACAACACTACCATGCACCCACTAGCAGTTAAAAGGTATTTTGGCTCTCCAAACATATGGTACAGTACTGTATTCTGTAGGGTGGAATTACAGTACCATTTGCAATACAGCAATTATGTCCCCGCCCTTAACATTTTCCGACAATGCACCATAATTTACAGTATGCTGCAGTGAAATCTTTCAGAGTAGTTCACTGTTGATAAACCACAAATCGTCATAGAATTTACAGTTTTCCATTACAATATATGACAGGACACCTTTAGTTTGAAAAAGTGTATTTTGGTTATTGAGCTATAGTAGATGAAGTGGATTTACATCCGGTAACGGAATTACATCACGGTTTCCAGATCTATAGTATACATAAAAACATAGTTATGGATATGAATATCATTCTCATCATGGTGATGTATCCTGAATAGGTACACAAAAGTAGAAATATGCAATATCCTTATTTTGTATATTTGGATTTTATTCAACACACTGGCTATTGCTGTAATGAGCTCTGCCCCCAAACATGACCATATTCAGTTGGTAAGGACCGGACCAAATCTGAACCAATCACAGACGTCTAAACTTGTGAAACTTAGACATCACAGTACAGCACATTAGAGTACAGCACAGCACAGTAGAGTTCTGTACAATATAGTAGAATACAGTTGAGTACATTCAAGTAGAAATGTTCAGTACAGAAGAGTACAATACTGTACATTATACTGTACTCTACTCTAGTGTGTTCTACTATACTAAACTCTACTTTACTGTTCTCTACTGTACTGCTCTATCCAAACTTGTGAAACATTGACATCTATGATTGGTTCAGATTTGGTCCGGCCAGGGCATACTGACCCAAATTTTAACCACTTTTCAACATCCATGGACAAATCAGGTCTCGGGCCGGTGCTCGGTGGGTGAGGATGTTTGTTACAGTAAATGGAAAGAGGGTATGTTATAGGTGCCATGGTAGGTGTCCGGAAGAGGTGACAACTGGAGAGAGAGAATGTGTACAAGTCTGGGACAGAAATGGTGCAGGACATCCTAAAGCAGTTCCAGCAGGACTTTTACGGGATCAAAGAGAGAGCACAGCAGGAAAAGCTCTGTCTCAGTGTCGACTCCTTTCATCCAGAGGATCTGATCACACCTCTTCAAACTGCTCCTCCATCATTGAGAAGGATAAATTCACAGAGCTGGAGGGAGACGTGGTGGAGCTCAGAGAGCTAGTCCACACAATCCAGACAGAACAGACCCACAAAACAGACCAGCACAACACCCCCCTCCAACAAGAAATTGAAGGTTGAAGGTGGAGATGGACGGCTGCCTGAGAGAGCTGGCCACACTAGAGCTCTCTCAGGCAGGAGAGAGAGGAACACATGGCACAGATGACAGCACTGAAGGAGGAGGAAGAGGAACACATGGCACAGCTAACAGCATTGAAGTAAGAGGTGAGAAAGCTGAGGTGTGACAGAGAGCAGGACACTCCCCAAGAGAAGCCAGCAGAACAGCCCACATCAGACCCGGACCACAATCTCAACACCATAATGGGACAGACAACATAGGACCCACCAACCCAACAGACCCCGCTCCTTCCTAACAGTCCCCCTGTAAGCTTCCCAGATAGCCCTCCTGACAACCCCCACACATCCACTGAGGGCGCACAAAAGCCAGAAATTGTGCTTCTCATTGACACAAATGGCAAGTACATTCAAGAGAAAAACCTTTTTCCTAAACACAGTAGCTAAACTCTGGTACCCAAACACTAGACATGCCCTGGAGCTGTTGTCAGAGGACAGACTAGGGTCCCCCAGCCACATTATAATTCACACAGGCACAAACAAGCAGAGACCCCAGCAGGAAAGGGTGGCCAGAGCACTCAAGGGAGGGTTTGAAAAAGCTTCTTCCACTTTCCCCAAGAGGTTATCTCCACCCTCCTACCATGAAAAGACATTCACCTTGCCACCTTACAGTGGGTGAACGCAAGCATTACCCGGGACTGTGCCTCAAAACCAAATGTCTACCTGTCCCACCACTCCACCCTGGACTTGAACAGCCTTTACGACCAGGCCCACCTCTACAAGGCAGTAATCCCAACTTTTGGAGCAACAGAGCAACGGACAACCCCCCCAGACCAGAGAGAGACCCTCCCAGACCTGCAAGATCCCCTCAAGAAGGACCTGCACCGAGAGAACCCACGCCAAGAGGAACTACACCCAGATCACAGCTTCGCCAGCCACACCCCAAACAGCTGAGACCACCCCAAACAAACCCTGGTCACACCCTATATAGCCCCCCCCCCCAGATCAGACCTATGCACCCCCCCCCCCATGCCCCCTGCCCCCTGCAGCAAGGACCTCAACATGACAGCCACACATGTAACTAGGCCGTGAGCAGAGCACGAGCCCCAACCCCCACTAATGCACCCTCCCAAGCCCCATCATGTGACCTAAGAGGTACAGTACCAGTCAAAGGTTTGGACACACCCACTCATTCAAGGGTTTTCTACATTGTAGAATAATAGTGAAGACATCATAACTATGAAATAACACATATGGAATCTTGTAGTAACCAAGAAAGTGTTAAACAAATCAAAAAATATGTGATTCTCAACCAGCTTCACGAGGAATGCTTTTCCAACGGTCTTGAAGGAGTTCCCACATATGCTGAGCACTTTTTGGCTGCTTTTCCTTCACTTGGTGGTGCAACTCATTCCAAACCATCTCAATTGGGTTGAGTTCAGGTGATTGTGGAGACCAGGTCATCTGATGCAGCACTATCACTCTCCTTCTTGGTCAAATAGCGCTTACACAGCCTGGAGGTGTGTTGGATTGTTGTCTTGTTGAAAAACAAATGATAGTCCCAATAAGTGCAAACCATATGGGATGGCGTATTGCTGCAGAAGCCATGATGCTTAATTAGGGATATGGGTCCCACGACTGGGACAACTTCCAGTGAAACTGGAGGGCACCCAATTAAAAATAAATAATCATAAATAATATGGATTAAACATTTATGTACATAAGTGTCTTATAAATGTAGGTTTAAATTCTTGTTAATCTAACTGCACTGTCCGATTTACAGTAGCTATTACAGTGAAAACATGTCATGCGATTGTTTGAGGACAGCGCCCCACATCAAAATATTTTTCCACGGCACAGGTTTCATACATTCACAAATAACAATTAAATATTCACTTACTTTTTGAAAATCTTCTTCTGATTTGTCATTCAAAGGGTCCCAGCTATAACCTGCAGTGCCGTTTTGTTAGATAAAATCCTTCTTTATATCCGGAAAAAGTATCTTTAGTTGGTGCCATTGATTTGAGTAATCCACTCATTCAACATGCAGAGAAAGGAATCCGAAAATCTACCCCTAAACTTTCTTTCACCAAGTCAAAATACATTTCTATTTACTCCTCAGATACCCAAAAATGTAATCAAACTATAATATTTATTACGGAAAGTAGTATGTTCAATAAGAAACCGAATTTAGCAGATGCATAATGTCTTCATAGCGGACGTAAACAAAAAGTTCCAAGACTGTGTCCTTCTGCTAAAACTGATATTTATCATTTGTTTTTGAAGTTAGAAGCCTGAGCAAATTTTCAATATGACCTTTCTCTTGAATTTCTAAGAGGATGGTCTCTCAAAATAAAAATTCTGGTTGGTTTTTCTTTGAATTTTCTCCTACCATATCTATTGTGTTATATTCTCCTACATTATTTTAACATTTCTACAAACTTCAAAGTGTTTTCTTTCCAATGGTACCAATTATATGCATATCCTGGCTTCAGGGCCTGAGCTAAAAGCAGTTTACTTTGGGCACATAATTCAGACAGGAAGTGGAGAAAAAAGTGGTCTAGCCCTAAGAAGTTAATTAAATGTGCCTTGAATTCTAAAGCACCCCTTACCATCGCACCTCCTCCTCCATGCTTCACGGTGGGAACCACACACGCGGCGATCATCTGTTCACCTACTCTACATCTCACAAAGAAACTGCGGTTGGAACATAAAATCTCAAATTAGGACTCATCAGACCAAAGGACAGATTTCCACCGGTCAAATGTCCATTGCTCATGTTTCTTGGCCCAAGCAAGTATATTCTTCTTGGTGTCATTTATTAGTGGTGTCTTTGCCACAATCCGAAGGCCTGATTCACACAGTTTCCTCTGAATAGTTGATGTTGAGATGTGTCTATTACTTGAAGTCTGTGAACCATATTTATGAGCTGCAATCTGAGGCTGGCAATTCTAATGAACTTATCCTCTGCAGCAGAGGTAACTCTGGGTCTTCCTTTCCTGTGGCAGTCCTCATGAGAGCCAGTTTCATCATAGTGCTTGATGACTTTTGCAACTGCACTTCAAGAAACGTTCAAAGTTCTTGACATTTTCCAGATTGACTGACCTTCATGTCTTAAAGTAATGATGGACTTATTTGAGCTGTTCTTGCTATAATATTGTCTTGGTCTTTTACCAAATAGTGAAATCTCCTGTATACCACCCCTACCTTGTCACAACACAACTGATTGGCTCAATCGCATTAAGAAGGAATGAAATTCCGCAAATTAACTTTGAAGGCACACCTGTTACTTAAAATGCATTCCAGGTGACTACCTCATGAAGCTGGTTGAGAGAATGCCAAGCGTGTGCAAAGCTGTCATCAAGGCAAAGGATGGCTACTTCGAAGAATCTCAAATATATTTTGATTAAACATTTTTGTGGTCACTACATGATTCAATATACAGTGCCTTGCGAAAGTATTTGGCCCCCTTGAACTTTGCGACCTTTTGCCACATTTCAGGCTTCAAACATAAAGACATAAAACTGTATTTTTTTGTGAAGAATCAACAACAAGTGGGACACAATCATGAAGTGGAACGACATTTATTGGATATTTCAAACTTTTTTAACAAATCAAAAACTGAAAAATTGGGCGTGCAAAATTATTCAGCCCCTTTACTTTCAGTGCAGCAAACTCTCTCCAGAAGTTCAGTGAGGATCTCTGAATGATCGAATGTTGACCTAAATGACTAATGATGATAAATACAATCCACCTGTGTGTAATCAAGTCTCCGTATAAATGCACCTGCACTGTGATAGTCTCAGAGGTCAGTCAAAAGCGCAGAGAGCATCATGAAGAACAAGGAACACACCAGGCAGGTCCGAGATACTGTTGTGAAGAAGTTTAAAGCCGGATTTGGATACAAAAAGATTTCCCAAGCTTTAAACATCCCAAGGAGCACTGTGCAAGCGATAATATTGAAATGGAAGGAGTATCAGACCACTGCAAATCTACCAAGACCTGGCCATCCCTCTAAACTTTCAGCTCATACAAGAAGAAGACTGATCAGAGATGCAGCCAAGAGGCCCATGATCACTCTGGATGAACTGCAGAGATCTACAGCTGAGGTGGGAGACTCTGTCCATAGGACAACAATTAGTCATATATTGCACAAATCTGGCCTTTATGGAAGAGTGGCAAGAAGAAAGCCATTTCTTAAAGATATCCATAAAAAGTGTTGTTTAATGTTTGCCACAAGACACCTGGGAGACACACCAAACATGTGGAAGAAGGTGCTCTGGTCAGATGAAACCAAAATTGAACTTTTTGGCAACAATGCAAAATGTTATGTTTGGCGTAAAAGCAACACAGCTGAACACACCATCCCCACTGTCAAACATGGTGGTGGCAGCATCATGGTTTGGGCTTGTTTTCTTCAGCAGGGACAGGGAAGATGGTTAAAATTGATGGGAAGATGGATGGAGCCAAATACAGGACCATTCTGGAAGAAAACCTGATGGAGTCTGCAAAAGACCTGAGACTGGGACGGAGATTTGTCTTCCAACAAGACAATGATCCAAAACATAAAGCAAAATCTGCAATGAAATGGTTCAAAAATAAACATATCCAGGTGTTAGAATGGCCAAGTCAAAGTCCAGACCTGAATCCAATCGAGAATCTGTGGAAAGAACTGAAAACTGCTGTTCACAAATGCTCTCCATCCAACCTCACTGAGCTCGAGCTGTTTTGCAAGGAGGAATGGGAAAAAAATTCAGTCTCTCGATGTGCAAAACTTATAGACATACCCCAAGCGACTTACAGCTGTAATCGGAGCAAAAGGTGGCGCTACAAAGTATTAACTTAAGGGGTCTGAATAATTTTGCACGTCCAATTTTTCCGTTTTTGATTTGTTAAAAAAGTTTGAAATATCCAATAAATGTCGTTTCACTTCACAAAAAAATACAGTTTTATGTCTTTATGTTTGAAGCCTGAAATGTGGCAAAAGGTCGCAAAGTTCAAGGGGGCCGAATACCTTCGCAAGGCACTGTATGTTATTTCATAGTTTTGATATCTTCACTACTATTCTATTATAGTAAAAAAAAGAAAAACCCTGGAATCAGTAGGTGTGTCCAAACGTTGACTGGTACTGTATCGATCATCAAATTGGCGAGGGCATTAGAACACTCTGCAGCAACCAGCCTTACCTTACTAGAATCTGGATTCACATGTCTACTGTTTGCTGATGATCTGGTGCTTCTGTCCCTAACGAAGGAGGGCCTACAGCAACACCTAGATCTTCTGCACAGATTCTCTCAGAACTGGGCCCTGACAGTAAATCTCAGTAAGACAAAACCAATGGTGTTCCAAAAAAGGTCCAGTTGCCAGGACCACAAATACAAATTCCATTTAGACACTGTTGCCCTAGAGCACACAGAACACTATACATACCTCGTCCTAAACATCAGTGCCACTGTAACTTCCACAAAGCTTTGAATTATCTGAGACACAAGGCAAGAAGGACCTTCTATGCCATCAAGAGGAACATAAAATGTAGGATCTGTCTAAAAAACTTGAATCAGTTATAGAACCCATTGCCCTTTATGATTGTGAGGTTAGTGGTCCACTCACCAACCAAGAATTCACAAAATGGGACCAACAGTAAATTGAGACTGCATGCAGAATAATGCAAAAACTATCCTATCAACAGAAAAATTAGTCATTTCCTGTGGCCTTTCAAGTGCTTAGAGTCAGCAGGTTAGCTCAAATTAGCCCATGATTATCAGGCAGCAAATAGATGTGTCAAATAAGTGACTAAGACACACAAAAAAAACACACACACAGAAACACCTACACACACCTCCAAGCTTACTAAAACAGGATAGTCACGCTTGTCAAGATGAAGAAGGAGTGGACCAAAGCGCAGCGTTGTACGTGTTCATGATATTTATTGCAATCTGAACACTTGAACAAGAATAACAAAGCACAAACTGAGCAGTTCTATAAGGTAACTAAAACTATACAGAAAACAACTACCCACAAACCCAGGTGGGAAAAAGGCTACCTAAGTATGATTCTCAATAAGAGACAACGATAGACAGCTGCCTCTGATTGAGAACCACACCCGGCCAAACACAAAGAAATAGAAAACATAGAAATAAAGAAACTAGAATGCCCACCCTAGTCACACCCTGGCCTAACCAAAATAGAGAATAAAAGCCTCTCTATGGCCAGGGCGTGACACCTCTAGAGCAATGTTTACCAACTCCAGTCTTCCAGTTCCCCCAACAGCACACATTTTTCTTGTAGCCCCGGACAAAAACACCTGATTCAACTTGTCAAGGACTTGATGATTAGTTGACAAGCAGAATCAGGTGTGCTTGCCCGGGGCAACAAAAATATGTACTGTACTGTTGGGAGTACTCGAAGACCGGAGTTGCAAAACACTGCTCTACATTATCAATTGCCTCCTCCTCTCTTTTGATTCCACTGGAGGGGGTCAAATATACATCAAAAGATAAATAATTAATCAATAAGTCTTGGAGTTATTCAGTCAGACTTTCAATACATGAGAAGAGTGAGGGTACAAAGGAGTTCTACTGACAAAGGCTATGTCTCAAATGGCACCCTATTCCCTGTATAGTGCACTATCTTTGACCAGGGCCCATAAGTAATAGGGTGCCATTTGGGATGCAACCAAAGGCTCAGTGTAGCTCACCCCAGTGCAGAACATATCATAACAGAGAGACTGTGTGCTTGTGCCTCTCCTCTGGCCTAGAGAGGATAGGTGGAGGGAGGTGGAGAGATGTAGGGAGGGAGGTAGAGAAAGATGGATGGAGGTAGAGAGAGTAAAAGCAGGCCTGGCAGCATTTAATTTCTTTAACAAAGCATAGCGGCTCTACGGGTAACAGCTAGAACATGAACATGACAGCCCTGCCATACACTACAATATCTTAAATCTGAACTGTGGGGCCTCTCTATACGTCTGCTAAATTTTCTGAGCCTATACACTTGCCATACACTACAGTATGTGTCTTCAATCTGAACTGCGTGGTTCTATAGGTCTTCCAAACACTACAGTAGCTTCAATCTGAACTCTTTAGGACGATACGGCAAGATCCCAGCCCATTACATAGGTACAGTATTCACCCCCCTTGGCATTTTTCCTATTTTGTTGCCTTACAACCTGGAATTAAAATAGATTTTTTAAGGGCTGTGTATAATTTAATTTAAACAACATGCCTGCCACTTTGAAGATGCAAAATATGTTTTATGCTTAGGGTCATTGTCCTGCTAGAAGGTGAACCTTCGTCCCAGTCTCAAATCTCTTCAAGACTGAATCAGGTTTCCCTCAAGAATTTCCCTATATTTAGCCCCCATCCGTCATTTCTTAAATTCTGACCAGTTTCCCAGTCCCTGCCAATGAAAAACATCCTCATCGCATGATGCTGCCACCACCATGCTTCACTGTGGGGATGGTGTTCTCGGGGTGTTGAGAGGTGTAGGGTTTGCGCCAGACATAGCATTTTCATTGACTGCCAAAAAGCTCAATTTTAGTCTCATCTGACCAGAGTACCTTCTTCCATATGTTTGGGGAGTCTCTCTGCTTATTTTTTTCTAAGAAATAGCTTTTTCTGGCCACACTTCTGTCAAGCCCAGCTCTGTGGAGTGTGCGACTTAAAGTGGTCCCATGGAGCTTTGCAGCTCCTTCAGGGATACCTTTGGTCTCTTTGTTGCCTCTCTGATTAGTGCCCTCATTGCCTGGTCCATGAGTTTTGGTGGGCAGCCCTCTCTTGGCAGGTTTGTTGTGGTGCCATATTCTTTCATTTTTTATAATGCATTTAATGGTGTTTCATGGGATGTTCAAAGTTTTTTATATTTTTTTATAACCCAACCCCGATCTGTATTTCTCCACAACTTTGGCCTTGACCTGTTTGGAGAGCTCCTTGGTCTTCCTGGGGCCGCTTGCTTGGTGATGCCCCTTGCTTAGTGGTGTTGCAGACTCTGGGGCCTTTCAGAACAAGTGTATACGTATATACTCGGGTAGGCGGGTAGCCTATTCCTCATAAAGTGTGCTACTATTGACCAGAGCCCTATACATATGCATGCACCACTTTTTTTGTTTTGTATTTTTTGTATTTTCCCCAATTTTGACTATTTTATGAATGTCCGTTACTTGAAATCCAAATAAAAATCGATATAAATTACTGGTTGGAATTGAACAAAATAGGAAAAATTCTTATATGCACTATATAGGGAATAGGGTGCCATTTGTGATGCAAACCTCAGTAGAACCAAACAACTCCCATCTCCACTGGACTCTTTACTCTGTCTGGACATATATCATATCATGCCCATCTGCAATGCACCCCACTGCAGTAATAAATGCTAATTAAAAAAGGACATGCACAATTAAAGCTGGAAATTCTTGATCCTAATTAAAGTCAGTGTGTCAAGCATGATATTATCTCCCTCTTAAGTATAAAGGGCAAAGGACACATATATTATCCCCACTAGAATAATTATGGTGATGAGTGCATTTTAACACAGTGGTGATGCCAGTACATTAATACTGTAGCATTATAGGAGGATATTGTTTTTTGGAGTTGGACGTGTTGCCAATGATAGACACAGGCTGGTAGCCTATTCCTTATAAAGTGTGCTACTATTGACCATAGCCCCAGACAGAGATAAGATAATCTGAGCACTAATTCCACAGAAATAGAAACCTAGAAAACAATCAGCTTGACAGAGAATAAGTGTGTGTTTGAAGGACATTAGGAAGGGCAAAGGACACATACAGTGCCTTCGAAAAGTATTCAGAGCCATTTACTTTTTCCAAATTTGTATAGCCTTATTCTAAAATGGATTTAAAAAACTATCTAAACACAATACCCCAGAATGACAAGCGAAAACAGGCTTTTTGAAATCTTTGCAAATGTATTACAAATAATAAACAGTAACACCTTATTTACCTAAGTATTCAGACCCAGACCCGAAATTGAGCTCAGGTGCCTCCTGTTTCCATTGATCTTCTTTGAGATGTTTCTGCAACTTGTTTGTAGTCCACCTGTGGTAAATGAAATTAATTGGTCATGATTTGGAAAGGCACACAACTGTTTATAAAAGGTCCCACAGTTAACAGTGCATGTCAGAGGAAAAACTAAGCCAATAGGTCGAAGGAATTGTTCGCAGATCTCAGAGACAGAAAGTTTGGAACCATCAAGGCTCTTCCTAGATATGGCCGCCTGGCCAAACTGTGCAATCGGGGGAGAAGGGCCTTGGTCAGGGAGGTGACCAAGAACCCAATGGTCACTCTGACAGAACTCTAGAGTTCATCTGTGGAGATGGGAGAACCTTCCAGGACAACCATCTCTGCAGCACGCCAATCAGGCCTTTATGGTAGAGTGGCCAGACGAAGCCATTCCTCAGTAAAATGCACATGACCACCAGCTTGGTGTTAGTCAAAAAGCACCTAAAGTCTCTCAGACCACGAGAAACAAGACTCTGATTAAACCAAGATTGAACGCTCCCCATTCAACCTGACAGAGCTGCTCTCCAAATACAGGTGTTCTAAGCTAGTAGCGTCATACCCAAGAAGGCTTGATGTTGTAGTCACTGCCAAAGGTGCTTCAACAAAGTACTGAGTAAAGGGTCAGAATACTTATTTAAATGTGATATTTCAGTTTTTTTAATATACACATTTGCGAAAATGTCTAAAACCTTGTTTTCGCTTTGTCATTATGGGGTGTTGTCTGTAGATTGATGAGGGGGAAAAAACGATTTAATCATTTTTAGATGAATGTTGTAACCTAACAAAATGTGGAAAAAGTCAAGTGTTCTGAATACTGCCTGATGGCACTGTATTAACCCCGCTAGACTAATAATGATAATGAGTGTGGGGCAGTCCTGCATTTTAAAACAGTGATGATGCCAGTGCATTAATATCATAAGAGGAGGATGTCGTTTTTTTACTGTTGTTGCCATTTAAATGAATTATGCCTCCTCGAATTTGCCTACTCCCATCACCATGAGCTGTCCATTTCCGATTGATGTGCCACGGCTGCTGCTTCAAGATTCAGCACAAATACATCATGGGCAAGAAACATATTGTTTTTAATAAAATCAATTATAGTAGTAGCAAGCTATCCTCTTTCTGATCATCGCGACCTCCTTCTCAAACTGAGCAGAACATGGGCTACTACTATCAAACTGAAAAGAGCATAGGCTATATGCTACTCCACTCACAAGTGGTTTTGGACTAGGCCTGATAAAAAAAACTATTTTCTGAAGAAACCTTTCGAAACCTTTGACTCTCCTCTTGAACTGTTACCATAGGACTACACTGCACAGGCATTGGTTAAGCAGTGTGAAATGCAGCCTAGTTTTATTAACATCATCCCAGCAGCTATCATAGATATATAGCTATGCTCTCTGCTTCTCCGAGCATGCACGTCATAGCCTATAGCTTATATGCTATGGATCATTTGATTGAGACGACACTAAAAAGCCTATAGTCACAATTAATATTGCATGTCCAGCGGAGAGTCATAGATGAGGGGCGGAATCGTGCACACGTCGATACATAGCCTAATAAGCAACTTATTCTAAAACACTGAGAAGTATACAGTTGAAGTCGGAAGTTTACATACACCTTAGCCAAATATATTTAAACTCAGTTTTTCACAATTCCTGACATTTAATCCTAGTAAAAATGCCCTGTTTTAGGTCAGTTAGGATCACCACTTTATTTTAAGAATGTGAAATGTCAGAATATTAGTGTAGAGAATGATTTATTTCAGCTTTTATTTATTTTATCACATTCCCCGTGGGTCAGAAGATTACATACTAATTGAATGTATTTGGTAGCATTGCCTTTAAATTGTTTAACTTGGGTTAAACCTTTCGTATAACCTTCCAGATGCCACCCACAATAAGTTGGGTGAATTTTGGCCCATTCTTCCTGACAAGGCTGATGTAACTGAGTCAGGTTTGTAGGCCTCCTTGCTCGCACACACTTTTTCAGTTCTGCCCACACATTTTCTATAGGATTGAGGTCAGGGCTTTGTGATGGCCACTAAAATACCTTGACTGTTGTCTTTAAGCCATTGTCTTTAATCTGTCTCCTTCCTGAGCGGTATGACGGCTGCGTGGTCCGATGGTGTTTAGACTTGGGTACTATTGTTTGTACAGATGAATGTGGTACCTTCAGGCGTTTGGAAATTGCTCCTAAGGATGAACCAGACTTGTGTAGGTCTTTTCTGAGGTCTTGGCTGATTTCTTTTGATTTCCCCATGATGTCAAGCAAAGAGGCACTGAGTTTGAAGGTAGGCCTTGAAATACATCCACAGGTACACCTCCAATTGACTCAAATGACTTAGCTTAGCAATTAGCTTTTCAGAAGCTTCTAAAGCCATGATAACATTTTCTTGAATTTTCCGAGCTGTTTAAAGGCTCAGTCAACTTAGTGTATGTAAACTTCTGACCCAATGGAATTGTGATACAGTAAATTATAAGTGAAAAAGTCTGTCTGTAAATAATTGTTGGAAACATTACTTGTGCCATGCACAAAGTAGATGTCCTAGCCGACTTGCCAAAACTATAGTTTGTTAACAAGAGATTTGTGGAGTGGTTGAAAACAAGTTTTAATGACTCCAACCTAAGTGTATGTAAACTTCCGACTTCAACTGTAGTTGTTATGGCATGGCTGCTATTTTTGGTATTGCCAAGAACACATGGTGATATTGTGGTGGTGGCATAGCGGGCATATTTTGATGTTTTGATGAAAAACGTACCCAAATTAAACTGCCTATTTCTCAGGCCCAGAAGCTAGAATATGCATATTTTGCATGTTTTGCTGTATTGCACTTGTGATTTCATGAAAATTGAATATTTTTAGTAATTTAATTAGAATTTGTCTCTCTGCAATTCAGCGGATGTTGACGAAAATGATCCCGCTAACAGGATGGGTCCATCAAGAATTTAAGAGCATTGGGCCAATAATCGAAAGGCCGCTGGTTCGAATCTCTGAGCCAGCAAGGTGAAAGAATCTGCCATTCTTCTCTTGAGCATGGCAGGGTAACTCCCAACTGCTCCCTAGCTACTGATTACCTAGAAGTTGATTAAGGCAGACCCCCACACCTCTCTAATTAAGAGAGGTTAGGTTAACACTTCTTCACCCCTCGACAACATTCCGTTGAAAAGGCAGCTCGCAAAATTTAAAAATATTTTTTTGAAATATGTAACTTTCACACATTAACAATTGCAATACACCAAATTAAAGATGAACTTCTTGTTAATCTACCCATCGTGTCCGATTTCAAAAAGGCTTTACAGCGAAAGCACAATGATTATGATGATGATATGATTATGTTAGGTCAGAGCCAAGTCACAAAAACACACACATCCATTTTCCAGCCAAAGAGAGGATTCACAAAAAGCAGTAATATAGATAATCATTCATCACTAACCTTTGATGATCTTCATCAGATGACACTCATAGGACATCATGTTACATAATACATTATACGTTTTGTTCGATAAAGTGCATATTTATATCCAAAAATCTCAGTTTACATTGGCGCGTTACATTCAGTAATGTTTTGCTTCCAAAACATCCGATGATTTTTCAGAGAGCCACATCAATTTACTGAAATACTCATACTAAACATTGATAAAAGATAAGTGTTATTAAACGAATTAAAGATAGACTTCTCCTTAATGCAACCGCTGTGTCAGATTTCAAAAACATTTCAGAAAACGGAAAAAGCACAACATGCAATAATCTGAGTACGGCGCTCAGAGACCAAACCAGCCAAAGAAATATCCGCCATGTTGAGTCCACATTATTTATAAAGAGCATTATAAATATTCACTTACCTTTGGTGATCTTCATCAGAATGCACTCCCAGGAATCCCAGTTCCACAATAAATGTTTGATTTGTTCGATATTGTTCATCATTTATGTTCAAATTCCTCCTTGTTGTTAGCGCGTTCAGCCCAGTAATCCATCTTCATGAGGCGCGAGCACTAGGTCCAGATGAAAAGTCCAAAAGTTCCGTTACAGTCTGTAGAAACATGTCAAACGATGTATAGAATCAATCTTTAGGATGTTTTTAACATAAATCTTCAATAATGTTCCAACCGGAGAATTCCTTTGTCTGTAGAAAAGCAATGGAATGCGAGCTACCTCTCACGTGAACGAGCATCACGAGTTTGTGGCACTCTGCCAGACCACTGACTCAGTTTACTCTGGGCACTCTTATCATCCAAACGTGAAAATGCTGCCCTCTATCCCAAACAGGTTAAATGCGGAAGACACATTTTGGTTGAATGCATTCAGTTGTGCAACTGACTAGATATCCCCTTTCCCAACACTAGCCACCCCTTCCACAGAATCTGCTCTTAGCATGCAGTATGATAGAACACAGATACATTTTACCCAGGTGCAAACAGAATGTTTTTGCAGATCCTTACCCACATGCTATGAGGCTTTTTAACTTCTCCCCAATTAGTTATCTATAGTGGTGGGATAATCTTGTTAGATTCATATCATGTTAGAATGACCTTCGCAGTTCTATTGAGAGCTCTCAAACAGCTCATTCTGACATACAATTTATATTTTAGTCATTTAGCTGATGCTCTTATCCAGAGCAACTACAGTTAGTGCATTTATCTTAAGATAGCTAGGTGGAATATTCACATATCACATGCATAGAAAGTATATTTTCGAGGTGAGGAGGAAGATTAAGATACTGTTTGAAGGTAGGGTTTCAGATGTTTTTGGAAGATGGGCAGGGACTCTGCTGTTCTAGCTCCAGGTGGAAGCTTGTTCCACCAGGACAAAGAAGAGCTTGGACTGGGCTGAACAGAAGCTGTGCTCCAGTTGGGGTGGGAGGGCCAACAGACCTGAGGTTGCAGAACGGAGTGCTTGGGTTGGGGTGTAGGATTTGAGTATAGCCTGAAGGTAGGGAAGGGCAGTTCTACTTGCTGTTCACTAGGTAAGCACCATGGTCTTGTAGTGGATGCGAGCTTCGACTGGAAGCCTGTGGAGTGTGCGGAGGAGTGGGATGACATGAAAGAACTTGGAAAGGTTGAAAACCATTCTGGATAAGTTTCAGAAGCAGGGAACCCAGTCAACAGCAAGTTGCAGTAGTCCAGATGGGATAGGACAAGCGCCTGGATTAGGACCTGCACAGCTTCCTTTGTGAGGTAGGGTCTTTCTCTACAGATGTTGTAGAGCATGAACCTGCAGGAGTGAGTCACTGCTTTAATGTTTGCAGAGAATGACAGGGTGTTGTCCAGGTTCACGCCAACGTTCTTTGCACTCTGGGAGGGTGGAAATGTGGAGTTGTCAACCGTGATGGAGAGGTCTTTGAGCGGGCATGCCTTCCCTGGGAGGAAGAGCAGCTCTGTTTTGTTGAGGTTGAGCTTCGGGTGGTGGGCCGACATCCAAGTTGAGATACCTGCCAGGCACTCAGAGATATGTGTCGCCATCTGGGTGTCAGAAGGGGGAAAGGAGAAAAGTTGTTGAGTGTCATCCGCATAGCAATGACAGGAGAGACCATGTGAGGACATGATGGAGCCGAGTGACTTGGTGTATAGAGAGAAGAGGAGAGGACCTAGAACCGAGCACTGGGAGACACCAGTAGTGAGAGTACGTGGTCCAGACAGAGGGAGGAGGAGGTGAATAAGAGTGTCCTAGGATAAGAGGCAGAAGCTTGAAATGTAGAAGAGGATGGAGTGAAAGGATGATAGGTCCTCCAGAAGTTTATTTTTCCACAATTTCTGCTCAGCTGCCCGCAGCCCTGTTCTGTAAGCTCGCAATGAGTCACTCAGCCACGGAGCAGGAGGGGAGGGCCAAGCCGGTCAGGAGAGAAGGGGACAGTGCGAGTCATAGGATGCGGAAAGGGAGGAAAGTAGGGTTGAAGAATCAGGAGAGAGAAGGATTTAGCATAATGGGGAGATGATAGGATGGAAGAGGAGAGAGTCAAGGGACTGAAGGGCGGCATAGACTGAGATGAACTCTGTGTTCTTGACCGCAGATCGGCAGATCCAAACACTGCTGGATAACTGTAATTCTACATGGGTTGTGCATGCAGGGTACACTAAATTAGAATGGTTGCAGCTAAGCGGTGGGGGGCGTCTGTAAAGCCTACAGAGGGAGGTGCAAACAGGTATAGAAAACACACACAGAGTTGACGAAACTAGAAAAGAGCAAAATAAGAATCTGTAAATAATTAGGTAAGAATCTCAAGTGAGAGAGTGGTGTGGAACCTTTCTCTCTTTCCTTCCTCAAATAACTCAGCAGAACCATCTTTGTTTCAATTATGTTTTACAAAACAAACATTATTTATTGGTTTTGTTTGTACCTTTTTTTTTATTATTATATTTTAATTTTGCAGTTTCCATCAATGTAATTGTCTGCATCATTTCCAATCCCCCATATCTATTTTTTGTACATACATATCTCTTTTAAATATATTTCCCTTTGTTATTTTCCCCTAACCCTACCACCCCTCCCCTAATTGGAGTAAACTAATGGACAACAACACTTAGGCTTCTACTTCCATCGTATACTATATAAATTTTATGGACATGTCGTGGAAATTCTTACACAGGGACACTCAAAGTCAATCTTAAATGTGTCATTGTTTATTGTCAGCGCTGGAGAGCTTCCAACAAACTTAATGCACCATAGTGAACGTCTGTCAAAAAGCTCTGCTGGGGCAGTCCCAGCAGTTGTCTTTTATACCGCTATACACAGACAAGTTATATTTGCATGATTTAGGGTAATTAATTCATCATTACCGTTTTGTTTCATTCATGTGACCGACCAATACTGGTTCATAACGTGACAGACCAATTCCTCACGAGACTTCTTCTCTCTAAGCTGAGACCTTGAAACTGAGATATCTTTTGTTCTCAAAACAAAGGTCTGGCCCTACTGCCAAATTGCAGCTACTGATAGTGAGGATTCATTCAGTCAGTCACTTGCATGAACACAGGAAACGGTTATTAGAAAAGCACATGAATAGAACACAGAAATTAGTTATATTTTGCTATATATGTTCACCTGTGCTTTTTCACAAAAGTTCTGAACCTAGTGCATTCGGAACGTATTCAGACCCCTTGACTTTTTCCAAATGTTGTTACGTTATAGCCTTATTCTAAAGTGGATTAAATAAAACAAATGATCTACACACAATACCCCATGATGACAGTGAAAACAGGTTTTTAGAAATTCTTGCAAAAAAAAAAGTAATACCTTATTTACATAAGTATTCAGACCCTTTGCTATGAGATGCAAAATTGAACTCAGGTGCATCCTGTTTCCATTGATCATCCTTGAGATGTTCCTACAACTTGATCTGAGTCCACCTGTGCTAAATTCAATTGATTGGACATGATTTGGAAAGGTGCACTCCTTTAAGGTCCCACAGTTGACCGTGAATGTCAGAGCAAAAACCAAGCTATGAGGTTGAAGGAATTGTCTGTAGAGCTCGGAGACAGGATTGTGTCGAGGCACAGATCTGGGGAAGGGTACCAAAAAATTCTGCACCATTGATGGTCCCCAAGAACACAGTGGCCTCCATCATTCTTAAATGGAAGAAGTTTGAAACAACCAAGACTTTTCCTAGAGCTGGCCGCCCCACCAAACTGAGCAATCGGAGAAGGGCCTTGGTCACGGAGGTGACCAAGAACTCGATGGTCACTCTGACAGAGCTCCAGAGTTCCTCTGTGGATGTGGGAGAACCTTGCAGAAGGACAACCATCTCTGCAGCACTTCAACAATCAGTCCTTTATGGTAGAGTGTTATGGTAGAGTGGCCAGACAGCAGCCACTCCTCAGTAAAAGGCACATGACAGCCCACAAGGAGTTTACCAAAAGGCACCTAAAGGACTCTGGTCTGAATGCGAAGCGTTCCATCTGGAAGAAACCTGGCACCATCCCTACGGTGAAGCATGGTGGTAGCAGCATCATGCTGTGGGGATGTTTTTCAGCGACTAACAATATTATATTACTAGCGACTAGTAATATTATATTATTGATCGATTAACTGTGATTTTTCAAATCACAGAGTAGTGCTATCTACAGAGTTAGCTCCAGGTAAAAGTTATACTTCTTCAACCATTCCTGGACTTGCAAACAAAAGCTACATATAGACAATACCGAAACAAATGAATGAATGAATGATTCTGTCTCTGCAATATCTGCAGAGCTGGGAAGGTTTGGCTTTGGTCTTAGTTTTGTGACAAAAACCGCCACCGCCATGACGGCCGCTTACAGCTGCAGCTGAGAAACCAGGGGAGACTGAAGTACTATTACTAATTGCTACACATACTGTACAGTAGTTAATCATCTGGCTTGTGGTTCTGCTGTTTTGGGGGATTTGATATAGCACCTCATGCTCACTGCCTATCAGGGGCACAACTTTTACTGGGGACAGGGGGGGGGGGACATGCCCTCCCATTCTGAAATTGCATTTTTGTCCCCCTCAGTTTTATCATTGGAATGTGATACAAAACTCTGCAACGGTATGCTTTAGGACCTTGCGGATGCCTCCGAACAGTAGGGTAGGCTGTTTAGAGTGTTGCGCTGACTGGATTTACAACCGAGTTGTAAAAGTTTCAGAAGTAAACAAACTTGGCAAGCTTTCGCCAGTTGGTATATACTGTTCGAGAGAGCGCTGGTCAAAAGTTGGCTTTCATTAGCTATTATTTTTGCCTCAATAAAACTAGACCTGAATCAGACGAAACAATTGGCCAAACGATGGAAGATTGATATTCTGACGTTTTTACAGTACAAAGTTAGTTATATTAATCAGTATGGTAATGTTATGTTATTGATCTGTCAGTTTCCCTAGCTAATTCCCTACTTTTCACACTGACACAGTAATAAACAGCTCTAATGTTACAGCCTTCACTGGCATGGTGCACAGTAGAGGTCTGGCACCGCTGGCTTTCTGTCC
The DNA here is from genome assembly GCF_013265735.2 of Oncorhynchus mykiss. NCBI lineage: Eukaryota > Metazoa > Chordata > Actinopteri > Salmoniformes > Salmonidae > Oncorhynchus > Oncorhynchus mykiss. The sequence goes on along the minus strand of NC_048575.1, from coordinate 28,806,811 downwards.
CACTCCTACCCGCTACTTCAAGAACTGGTCCCAAAGACAACCACAGTCCCACAATGTTATTTCATTTTACTTGCCAGCCATTTTGCACCCTATAAGCAATATCAAATGCGCAAAAATAAAATAAATAAATAAAAGTTAAATTACCAGATATTCTCACATGGCCCTTACATTTTACTACTGGGCTATATCAGCCAAGGATGATTTGCAGGCAAAGAAAAATAAATGGGTAATCCAAACTTATTGTAAAGGAAAAGGTGCATGCTCGCTCACCATAGTAGCTAACCTATGTGCGCATTGTGCCTTTTCCTTTTCAATGGTGATTACATTTTTGGATTGCACTTAGACTCACGTTGGTTGAGCGCCCTCCACTTATTTTCTTTACACATTTTTATTTAATAGACATTGAAGAAACAGTCTAATCATATTTAAGTTAATTTCATATTCAAGTTACCTGCCAAGTGATTCTCCGCACATGTAGGCAGCTTACTCTATGTCAATGAGACCACACATTCTAGGAACACGTGAACTCTCATGCCCAACTAGGAGAGGTAGGCTACTGAAGTTGAAGCAGCAAATTTTGAGTGTGTGAATAATGCGAAAAATATGCGCTTTTAGTACAGTAGTTAGGCTAACACGAACAAAGCAGAAAGAGGACCGTTTCTGTGGACAACCAAAATATTTTCATCACAATGTCATCTGTCTAACCTCCTGCTTCCGCCTGCAGCCTGAAAAATGCTGACCGTGCTGCAATGCTCTCTGTTGGAACCGCAGGTCCTGCAGGCATCCAGGGGGAATGCAGCCCTCTAGTGCAGTCAGTACACAACACTATGTTCATCATGTTAAAACAGGATCAGATGCTGGCGAGGGTCCCAGCAGGGTCAGACAGCCAGGGAAATCCAGTCTATGGAGCTCAGGTGAATTTTGCATTATATTCAGAGAATTAACAAAGTTCCATCTTGAAATGATGGGTAGACCTACAGTAGATACAGGACAGTAACTTAAGCTCAAAGCTACAGTCTGAGATCTGGGAATAATGGTCATTTCAATTATTGAAACGTTGATTCTGTTTTCGAATAATATAATGTATACAGAATACAGACAGACAGACAGACAAACAAACAGACAGACAGATTGAATACAGACAGACTAAATGCAGACAGTCCTCCACACTTAAAAATGCTGGGTTGTTTGGTTAACCCAACTGCTGGGTTGCAGGCATTGTGTCACTTAGATCATTTTTTTGTAACGCCTCATTATAGGAGGATCAGATGGTGACAGGGACCTCAGCATGGTCAGGCAGCCAAGGAAGACCAGTCTGACAGAGGTGAGATGAATTTTTGTAGATACAGTTGAAAACAGAAGTTTACATACACTTAGGTTGGGGTCATTAAACTCGTTTTCAACCACTCCACAAATTTCTTGTCAACAAACTATAGTTTTGGCAAGTCGGTTAGGACATCGACTTTGTGCACGGCACAAGTCATCTTTCCAACAATTGTTTACAGGCAGATTATTTCACTTATAATTCACTGTTTCACAATTCCAGTGTGTCAGAACTTAACATACACTAAGTTGACTGTGCCTTTAAACAGCTCAGAAAATTCCAGCAAATGATGTCATGGCTTTAGAAGAATCTGATAGGCTAATTGACGTAATTTGAGTCAGTTGGAGTTGTGTGGATATATTTCAAGGCCTACCTTCAAACTCAGTGCCTCTTTGCTTGACATAATGGGAAAATCTAAATAAATCAGCCAAGACCTCAGAAAAAAAGTGTAGACCTCCACAAGTCTGGTTCATCCTTGGGAGCAATTTCCAAACGCCTGAAGGTACCATGTTCATCTGTTCAAACAATAGTACACAAGTATAAACACCATGGGACCACACAGCCGTCATACCGCATAGGAAGGAGACGGATTCTGTCTCGCTTAGAGATTAACGTACTTTGGTGTGAAAAGTGCAAATCAATCCCAGAACAATAGCAAAGGACCTTGTGAAGATGCTGGAGGAAACAGGTACAACTATCTAAATCCACAGGAAAATGAGTCCTATATCGACATAACCTGAAAGGCCGCTCAGCAATGGAGAAGCCACTGATCCAAAACCGTCATAAAAAAAGCCAGACTCCGGTTTGCAACTGCACATGGGGACCAATATCGTACTTTTTGGTCTGATGAAACATAATGACCATCACTATGTTTGGAGGAAAAAGGGGGAGGCTTGCAAGCTGAAAACCACCTTCGCAACTGTGAAGCACAGGAGTGGCAGCATCATGTTGTGAGGGTGCTTTGCTGCAGGAGGGACTGGTGCACTTCACAAAATAGATGGCATCATGAGGTGGGAGGAAAAGTATGTGGATATATTGAAGCAACATCTCAAGACGTCAGTCAGGAAGTTAAAGCTTGGTCGCAAATGGGTCTTCCAAATGGACAATGACCCCAAACAAACTTCCAAAGTTGTGGCAAAATAGCTAAAGGACAACAAAGTCAAGGTATTGGAGTGGCCATCACAAATCCCTGACCTCAATCCTATAGAAAATGTGTGGGCAGAACTGAAAAAGTGTGTACAAGCAAGGAGGCCTACAAACCTGACTCGATTACACCAGCTCTGTCAGGAGGAATGGGTCAAAGTTCACCCAACTTATTGTGGTAAGATTGTGGAAGTCTACCTGAAAAGTTTGACCCAAGTTAAACAATTTGAAGGAAATTCTACCAAATACTAATTGAGTGTATGTAAACTTCTGACCCACTGGGAATGTGATGAAAGAAATAAATGCTGAAATAAATCATTCTCTCTACTAATATTCTGACATTTCACATTCTTAAAATAAAGTGGTGATCCTAACTGACCTAAGACAGGGAATCTTTACTAGGATTAAATGTCAGGAATTGTGAAAAACTGAGTTTAAATGTATTTGGCTAAGGTGTATGTAAACTTCTTACTTCAACTGTATACATTTACAAACAAATATATTTGGGGGATTGAAAATGATGCAGACAATTACATTGATGGAACCCACAATCTATCTGCAATATTAAAGCTGATCTACCCCCCTGCTGTACTTCTAAAACCAAAGTCGCTTCCCTGAGTTATATTATCCTCCTTATATGACACTTCTCTCTGGCAGTGAGCTACACTGAAGGAGCAAAGCCCGAACGCCTAAAATTCTAATATTTTCTAATATGGTGTACATACAGTATATGGTATTTCCTTTCTGAAATAAAGTGGAGATGGTACATAAAGGAAACCCAAGTGTGGTGGCATCAGCGGATATTGCACCAATGGAATTTACACTCTACCTACATGCAGTGTATTTACGTTGACCAGTTACACATGCTTCCTCAATGCCAGATGTCACGTATAGGCATGTGATGGTGTCTCTTGCTGCCATTGCTTTTCTGCTGTTACTAGCTGTTACTCGCTTTGCTTGCTGTTTTCTGATAAAACACCACCTCCACCTGTCTGGGTTCTGTTTCTTTCTACAGGGGATTTGATAGAGCATATTGTGCGCACTGCCTGTAGTTATATTATCACCTTCATATGCACGCCGCTCTGGCAGTGAGCTACTCTGAAGGAGCAGAGACCTTACACCAAAACTATGCATTGTAATCTTTTCTAATAAACGTTTATACAAACATCTAATGTTTCCTTTCTGAAACGTAATAATGCACTTATTTTGACAAGAGCACATTCAGAAATAGTGCACTATATATGGAATAGGGTGCCATTTGGGACGCTTTAATATATATTGTTTCATTTGGGGTGTCACGTAGGTCATAAGTGATATCTAATCTGAAATTATCTCTGGGACTGACAGTGGGAATAGCCATATGTTGCAGCTGCATAGCTAGGTTTGATTCATCAACCCAGCCAAGGTAATGGGAAACCCATGCGACTCCTGTAACACGGATGGGGAGACTAAGAAAGAGAGAGAGGGAAAGAGAGAGATACAAAAAAAAGAAAGAGATAAAGAAAATAATACAAGAATACTGTCATACCAGCTCAAATTTGCCCCATGCAGTGACTTTCAGTAACTGTCCTCAGCTCCTTTTTGTTAACAAGTCTTTCAAGTCCTCTGTCAGTTTCCTTATTTTCTCCCGCTTTGCCACAAAGAGAAAAATCACCTGACCCAGTTAACATTTACCTAAGAGTACCCGCTGTGTGAACCATGTATCCTTTATCTCTATTTCCCTTCTCATATTTTATGTGGGACTGTCTTGAGCCTCTTCTCCTCTTTTATTTTCTCTTCTCATATGTTATCGATCAATTGTATTTATGAAGCTCTTGTTACATCTGCAAATGTCACAAAGTGCTATACAAAAACCCAGCCTAAAACCCCAGACAGCAAGCAATACCGATGTAGAAGCGCGGTGGCTAGGAAAAACTCCCTAGAAAGGCAGGAATCTAGGAAGAAACCTAGAGAAGAACCAGGCTCTGAGGGATGGCCAGTCCTCTTCTGGCCGTGCGGGTGGAAATTCTAAGAGTACATGGTCATTTAAGGCCAGATTGTTGTTCAAGATGTTCAAACGTTCATAGATGACCATCGGGGTCAGTACCTGAGGAGTAAATGTCAGTTGGCTTTTCATGTATGAGCATTGAGAGGTCGAGACAGCAGGTGCGGTAGAGAGAGAGAGAGAGTCGTAAAACAGCAGGTCCGGCACAAGGTAGCACGTCCGGTGAACAGGTCAGGTTTCCCTAGACGCAGGCAGAACAGTTGAAACTGGTGCAGCAGTATGACCAGGTGGACAGGGGACAGCCAGGAGTCATCAGGTCAGGTAGTCCTGAGGCATAATCCTATAGGGCTCAGTTCCTCTGCTAGGGTAGGGAGAGAGAGAGAATTAGAGGGAGCATACTTAAATTCACACACCAAACCAGATAAGACAGGAGAATTACACCAGATATAACAGACTGACCTTAGCTCCCGGGCACAAAGAATATTGCAGCATAGATACAGACAGGGAGACAGGGGTGGGTCTGGGGACACTGTGGCCCCATCCAATGATAGCCCCGGACAGGGCCAATCAGGCATTATATAACCCCATCCACTTTGCCAAAAGCACAGCGCCCACACCACTAGAGGGATATCAACAGACCACCAACCTACTACCCTGAGATAAGGCTGAGTATAGCCCACAAAGATCTCCTCCACCGTACAAGCCCGAGGGGGAAGCAAAACCAAACAGGAAGATCACGTCTGTGACTCAACCCACTCAAGTGACGCACCCCTTCTAGGTATGGCGCGGAGGAGCACTAGTAAGCCACTGACCCAGCCACCGTAATAGGCTCAGTGGCACAGAATCCCAGTGGAGATTGGGGAGCCGGCCAGGTAGAGACAGCAAGGGTAGGTCTTCGCACCATTCACCTTCATACTCCTGGGTCAGAGTACACTCAATCATTGGACCTACTGAAGAGATTAGTCTTCAGTAAAGACTTAAAGGTCAAGACCGAGTCTGCATCTCTTAAATGGATAGGCAGATCATTCCATAAAATGGAGTTATGTTGGAGAAAGCCCTGCCTCCAGCTGTTTGCTTAGAAAAGGACAATAAGGAGGCCTGCGTCTTGTGACCGTAGCGTACGTGTAATCAAAATCAAAATCAAATCAAATTTTATTTTTGTCACATACACATGGTTAGCAGATGTTAGTGCGAGTGTAGCGAAATGCTTGTGCTTCTAGTTCCGACAATGCAGTAATAACAAGTAATCTAACTAACAATTCCAAAACTACTGTCTTGTACACAGTGTAAGGGGATAAAGAATATGTACATAAGGATATATGAATGAGTGATGGTACAGAGCAGCATAGGCAAGATACAGTAGATGGTATCGAGTACAGTATGTACAAATGAGATGAGTATGTAAACAAAGTGGCATAGTATAGTATAAAGTGGCTAGTGATACATGTATTACATAAGGATACCGTCGATGATATAGAGTACAGTATATACGTATGCATATTTATTTATTTATTTTATTTTTTATTTTTTATTTTACCTTTATTTAACCAGGTAGGCAAGTTGAGAACAAGTTCTCATTTACAATTGCGACCTGGCCAAGATAAAGCAAAGCAGTTCGACAGATACAACAACACAGAGTTACACATGGAGTAAAACAAACATACAGTCAATAATAAAGTATAAACAAGTCTATATACAATGTGAGCAAATGAGGTGAGAAGGGAGGTAAAGGCAAAAAAAGGCCTTGGTGGCAAGGTAAATACAATATAGCAATTAAAACACTGGAATGGTAGTTTTGCAATGGAAGAATGTGCAAAGTAGAAATAAAAATAATGGGGTGCAAAGGAGCAAAATAAATAAATAAATTAAATACAGTTGGGAAAGAGGTAGTTGATAGGGCTAAATTATATGTGGGCTATGTACAGGTGCAGTAATCTGTGAGCTGCTCTGACAGTTGGTGCTTAAAGCTAGTGAGGGAGATAAGTGTTTCCAGTTTCAGAGATTTTTGTAGTTCGTTCCAGTCATTGGCAGCAGAGAACTGGAAAGAGAGGCGGCCAAAGAAAGAATTGGTTTTGGGGGTGACTAGAGAGATATACCTGCTGGAGCGTGTGCTACAGGTGGGAGATGCTATGGTGACCAGCGAGCTGAGATAAGGGGGGACTTTACCTAGCAGGGTCTTGTAGATGACATGGAGCCAGTGGGTTTGGCGACGAGTATGAAGCGAGGGCCAGCCAACGAGAGCGTACAGGTCGCAATGGTGGGTAGTGTATGGGGCTTTGGTGACAAAACGGATTGCACTGTGATAGACTGCATCCAGTTTGTTGAGTAGGGTATTGGAGGCTATTTTGTAAATTACATCGCCAAAGTCGAGGATTGGTAGGATGGTCAGTTTTACAAGGGTATGTTTGGCAGCATGAGTGAAGGATGCTTTGTTGCGAAATAGGAAGCCAATTCTAGATTTAACTTTGGATTGGAGATGTTTGATATGGGTCTGGAAGGAGAGTTTACAGTCTAACCAGACACCTAAGTATTTGTAGTTGTCCACGTATTCTAAGTCAGAGCCGTCCAGAGTAGTGATGTTGGACAGGCGGGTAGGTGCAGGTAGTGATCGGTTGAAGAGCATGCATTTAGTTTTACTTGTATTTAAGAGCAGTTGGAGGCCACGGAAGGAGAGTTGTATGGCATTGAAGCTTGCCTGGAGGGTTGTTAACACAGTGTCCAAAGAAGGGCCGGAAGTATACAGAATGGTGTCGTCTGCGTAGAGGTGGATCAGAGACTCACCAGCAGCAAGAGCGACCTCATTGATGTATACAGAGAAGAGAGTCGGTCCAAGAATTGAACCCTGTGGCACCCCCATAGAGACTGCCAGAGGTCCGGACAACAGACCCTCAGATTTGACACACTGAACTCTATCAGAGAAGTAGTTGGTGAACCAGGTGAGGCAATCATTTGAGAAACCAAGGCTGTTGAGTCTGCCGATGAGGATGTGGTGATTGACAGAGTCGAAAGCCTTGGCCAGATCAATGAATACGGCTGCACAGTAATGTTTCTTATCGATGGCGGTTAAGATATCGTTTAGGACCTTGAGCGTGGCTGAGGTGCACCCATGACCAGCTCTGAAACCAGATTGCATAGCAGAGAAGGTATGGTGAGATTCAAAATGGTCGGTAATCTGTTTGTTGACTTGGCTTTCGAAGACCTTAGAAAGGCATGGTAGGATAGATATAGGTCTGTAGCAGTTTGGGTCAAGAGTGTCCCCCCCTTTGAAGAGGGGGATGACCGCAGCTGCTTTCCAATCTTTGGGAATCTCAGACGACACGAAAGAGAGGTTGAACAGGCTAGTAATAGGGGTGGCAACAATTTCGGCAGATAATTTTAGAAAGAAAGGGTCCAGATTGTCTAGCCCGGCTGATTTGTAGGGGTCCAGATTTTGCAGCTCTTTCAGAACATCAGCTGAATGGATTTGGGAGAAGGAGAAATGGGGAAGGCTTGGGCGAGTTGCTGTTGGGGGTGCAGTGCTGTTGACAGGGGTAGGAGTAGCCAGGTGGAAAGCATGGCCAGCAGTAGAAAAATGCTTATTGAAATTTTCAATTATGGTGGATTTATCAGTGGTGACAGTGTTTCCTATCTTCAGTGCAGTGGGCAGCTGGGAGGAGGTGTTCTTATTCTCCATGGACTTTACAGTGTCCCAGAACTTTTTTGAGTTAGTGTTGCAAGAAGCAAATTTCTGCTTGAAAAAGCTAGCCTTGGCTTTTCTAACTGCCTGTGTATAATGGTTTCTAGCTTCCCTGAACAGCTGCATATCACGGGGGCTGTTCGATGCTAATGCAGAACGCCATAGGACGTTTTTGTGTTGATTAAGGGCAGTCAGGTCTGGGGAGAACCAAGGGCTATATCTGTTCCTGGTTCTAAATTTCTTGAATGGGGCATGTTTATTTAAGATGGTTAGGAAGGCATTTTTAAAAAATATCCAGGCATCCTCTACTGACGGGATGAGGTCAATATCCTTCCAGGATACCCCGGCCAGGTCGATTAGAAAGGCCTGCTCGCTGAAGTGTTTCAGGGAGCGTTTTACAGTGATGAGAGGAGGTCGTTTGACCGCTGACCCATTACGGATGCAGGCAATGAGGCAGTGATCGCTGAGATCTTGGTTGAAGACAGCAGAGGTGTATTTAGAGGGGAAGTTGGTTAGGATGATATCTATGAGGGTGCCCGTGTTTAAGGCTTTGGGGAGGTACCTGGTAGGTTCATTGATAATTTGTGTGAGATTGAGGGCATCAAGTTTAGATTGTAGGATGGCTGGGGTGTTAAGCATGTTCCAGTTTAGGTCGCCTAGCAGCACGAGCTCTGAAGATAGATGGGGGGCAATCAGTTCACATATGGTGTCCAGAGCACAGCTGGGGGCAGAGGGTGGTCTATAGCAGGCGGCAACGGTGAGAGACTTGTTTTTAGAAAGGTGGATTTTTAAAAGTAGAAGTTCAAATTGTTTGGGTACAGACCTGGATAGTAGGACAGAACTCTGCAGGCTATCTTTGCAGTAAATTGCAACACCGCCCCCTTTGGCAGTTCTATCTTGTCTGAAAATGTTGTAGTTTGGAATTAAAATGTCTGAATTTTTGGTGGTCTTCCTAAGCCAGGATTCAGACACAGCTAGAACATCCGGGTTGGCAGAGTGTGCTAAAGCAGTGAATAGAACAAACTTAGGGAGGAGGCTTCTAATGTTAACATGCATGAAACCAAGGCTATTACGGTTACAGAAGTCGTCAAAAGAGAGCGCCTGGGGAATAGGAGTGGAGCTAGGCACTGCAGGGCCTGGATTCACCTCTACATCGCCAGAGGAACATAGGAGGAGTAGAATAAGGGTACGACTAAAAGCAATAAGAATTGGTCGTCTAGAACGTCTGGAACAGAGAGTAAAAGGAGGTTTCTGGGGGCGATAAAATAGCATCAAGGTATAATGTACAGACAAAGGTAAGGTAGGATGTGAATACAGTGGAGGTAAACCTAGGTATTGAGTGATGAAGAGAGAGATATTGTCTCTAGAAACATCATTGAAACCAGGAGATGTCATTGCATGTGTGGGTGGTGGAACTATTAGGTTGGATAAGGTATAGTGAGCAGGACTAGAGGCTCTACAGTGAAATAAGCCAATAAACACTAACCAGAACAGCAATGGACAAGACATATTGACATTAAGGAGAGGCATGCTTAGTCGAGTGATCAAAAGGGTCCAGTGAGTGGAGAGGTTGGTTTAGGGTCACGGCGATTTAGACAGCTAGCCAAGCCAACCGGTAGCAAGCTAGCATAGGATGGAGTCTGTTGTTAGCCACCTCTTGCGTTCGGTCAGTAGATTAGTGGGGTTCCGTGTGGTAGAGGGGATTAATCCAAATCACACAACAACAAAAATAAGAACAATAGATATAGTTATAGAGGCCCGAGAAGAAAACATAATAATTCAAATAAATAAATTGTCCGATTGTCTATTCAGATAGCAGCCGGAAAGACAGCTAACGGTTAGCGGGCCGCAGATGGGCGTTCCGGTAACGTCGCGACAGAGGAGCCAGCCGGATCTCCTTCAGGTAGATAACGTCGGCAGTCCGGTTGTGAAGGCCCGGTGGGGCTCCGCGTAGGCAGTGAAACGGGTCCGGATAGGTGACTGCAGCCCAGGAGTGAATGATGGAACTCAGGCGTGATTGACGGAGCTGGCTAGCACCGGAACAATCGATGTTTGCTCCGGAATCGACGAAAGCCGACTGTCACACGGATAGCAGCTAGCTAGCTGTGAGATCCGGGTATGAATGTCCAGAGAGCAGTTGAAATCCAGGGACATGGAGAGAAAAATTGGTCCGGTATGTTCCGTTCCGAGCCGCGCTGCGCCGTACAAAACTGGCGATAGATTTTCGATAGATTTTCGAACTAAAGGACAGCCGATGACCACAAACCGTGGTTAGCTTCTGATTAGCTTCTGGGCTAGCTCCTGGCTAGCTTCTGGCTAGTTTCTGGCCAGCCTCCTGGAGTTTCTGGCTAGCTTCCTGAAGGATTGCAGATCTGAGGTAAATAATACTTTTTTATAAATATAAATTGGTGAGGCTGGTTGCAGGAGAGTGTTTAGAAGATGAGTTGATGGAAAATAAAAATAAAATGTATGTGAAAAAAGTTGTAAATATATATATATACAGGACACGACAAGACGAGGACAAAAGACGTCTGAACTGCTATGCGATCTTGGATCAAAATGAGATGAATAATGTAGGGTAAGTAACATTTATATAAGGTAGCATTGTTTAAAGTGGCTAGTGATATATTTACGTCATTTCCCATCAATTCCCATTATTAAAGTGGCTGGAGTTGAGTCAGTGTCAGTGTGTTGGCAGCAGCCACTCAGTGTTAGTGGTGGCTGTTTAACAGTCTGATGGCCTTGAGATAGAAGCTGTTTTTCAGTCTCTCGGTCCCAGCTTTGATGCACCTGTACTGACCTCGCCTTCTGGATGATAGCGGGGTGAACAGGCAGTGGCTCGGGTGGTTGATGTCCTTGATGATCTTTATGGCCTTCCTGTGACATCGGGTGGTGTAGGTGTCCTGGAGGGCAGGTAGTTTGCCCCCGGTGATGCGTTGTGCAGACCTCACTACCCTCTGGAGAGCCTTACGGTTGAGGGCGGTGCAGTTGCCATACCAGGCGGTGATACAGCCCGCCAGGATGCTCTTGATTGTGCATCTGTAGAAGTTTGTGAGTGCTTTTGGTGACAAGCCGAATTTCTTCAGCCTCCTGAGGTTGAAGAGGCGCTGCTGCGCCTTCTTCACGATGCTGTCTGTGTGAGTGGACCAATTCAGTTTGTCTGTGATGTGTATGCCAAGGAACTTAAAACTTGCTACCCTCTCCACTACTGTTCCATCGATGTGGATAGGGGGGTGTTCCCTCTGCTGTTTCCTGAAGTCCACAATCATCTCCTTAGTTTTGTTGACGTTGAGTGTGAGGTTATTTTCCTGACACCACACTCCGAGGGCCCTCACCTCCTCCCTGTAGGCCGTCTCATCGTTGTTGGTAATCAAGCCTACCACTGTTGTGTCGTCCGCAAACTTGATGATTGAGTTGGAGGCGTGCGTGGCCACGCAGTCGTGGGTGAACAGGGAGTACAGGAGAGGGCTCAGAACGCACCCTTGTGGGGCCCCAGTGTTGAGGATCAGCGGGGAGGAGATGTTGTTGCCTACCCTCACCACCTGGGGGCGGCCCGTCAGGAAGTCCAGTACCCAGTTGCACAGGGCGGGGTCGAGACCCAGCTTTCAGTTTCACACGAATGCTGCCATCAATCCACGGTTTCTGGTTAGGGAATGTTTTAATCGTTGCTATGGGAACGACATCTTCAACGCAAGTTCTAATGAACTCGCACACCGAATCAGCGTATTCGTCAATGTTGTTATCTGACGCAATACGAAACATCTCCCAGTCCACGTGATGGAAGCAGTCTTGGAGTGTGGAGTCAGCTTGGTCGGACCAGCGTTGGACAGACCTCAGCGTGGGAGCCTCTTGTTTTAGTTTCTGTCTGTAGGCAGGGATCAACAAAATGGAGTCGTGGTCAGCTTTTCCGAAAGGGGGGCGGGGCAGGGCCTTATGTGCGTCGCGGAAGTTAGAGTAACAATGATCCAAGGTCTTTCCTCCCCTGGTTGCGCAATCGATATGCTGATAAAATTTGGGGAGTCTTGTTTTCAGATTAGCCTTGTTAAAATCCCCAGCTACAATGAATGCAGCCTCCGGATAAATTGTTTCCAGTTTGCAGAGAGTTAAATAAAGTTCGTTCAGAGCCATCGATGTGTCTGCTTGGGGGGGGATATATACGGCTGTGATTATAATCGAAGAGAATTCTCTTGGTAGATAATGCGGTCTACATTTGATTGTGAGGAATTCTAAATCAGGTGAACAGAAGGATTTGAGTTCCTGTATGTTTCTTTCATCACACCATGTCACGTTGGCCATGAGGCATACGCCCCCGCCCCTCTTCTTCCCAGAAAGATGTTTGTTTCTGTCAGCGCGATGTGTGGAGAAACCCGTTGGCTGCACCGCTTCGGATAGCGTCTCTCCAGTGAGCCATGTTTCAGTGAAGCAAAGGACGTTACAGTCTCTGATGTCCCTCTGGAATGCTACCCTTGCTCGGATTTCATCAACCTTGTTGTCAAGAGACTGGACATTGGCAAGAAGAATGCTAGGGAGTGGTGCGCGCTGTGCCCGTCTCCGGAGTCTGACCAGAAGACCGCCTCGTTTCCCTCTCTTTCGGAGTCGTTTTTTTGGGTCGCTGCATAGGATCCACTCCGTTGTCCTGTTTGTAAGGCAGAACACAGGATCCGCATCGCGAAAAACATATTCTTGGTCGTACTGATGGTGAGTTGATGCTGATCTTATATTCAGTAGTTATTTTCGACTGTATGTAATGAAACATAAGATGACCTGGGGTACTAATGTAAGAAATAACACGTAAAAAAAACAAAAAACTGCATAGTTTCCTAGGAACGCGAAGCGAGGCGGCCATCTCTGTCGGCGCCGGAAGTAGAGTGTAGGTATGTACGGCAGGACCAAATCTGAGAGATAGGTAGGAGCAAGCCCAGGTGATGCTTTGTAGGTTAGCAGTAAAACCTTGAAATCAGTCCTTGCCTTAACAGGAAGCCATGTTTATTATGAGAATTTCTGTTATGAGTTTCATGCTCTGCAATTTCACCGGATGTTGTTTGAGACAGTGGATTACTGAATAAAACGCACTAACAAAACAGAGGTTTTTGGATATAAAGAGGGACTTGATCGAACAAAACAAACATTTATTGGGTAACTGGGAGGTTTGTGAGTGTAACCATATGAAGATCATCAAAGATAGTAAGTCATTAATTTTATCGCTATTTCTGACTTTTGTTACTCATCTACTTGGCTGGTTACTGTTTGTAATGATTTGTCTGCTGGGAGCTGTTCTCAGATAATTGCATGGTTTGCTTTCGCCGTAAAGTCTTTTTGAAATCTGATACCGTGGTTGGATTAACAAGAAGTTCATCTTTAAACCGATGTATAACACTTGTATGTTTCATTAATTTCTAAGAGTATTTCGGATTTGAATTTGGCGCTCTGCAATTTCACTGGATGTTGGCCAGGTGGGACGGTAGCGTCCCACACCCCCTGGAGAGGTCATCTTCTTGTTAATCCAACCACGTTGTCAGATTTCAAAAAGGCTTTACGGCAAAAGCATACCATGCGAATATCTGAGGACAGTGCCTCACACCAAAATACTTTTCCAAACCAGCACAGGCGTCACAAAAGTAACAAATAGCGATAAAATAGATCACTTACCTTTGAAGATCTTCCCCTGTTTGTAATCCCAAGGGTCCCAGATACACAACAAATGGTTGTTTTGTTCGATAAAGTCCCTCTTTATATCCAGAAAATGTATGTTTAGTTGGCGTGCTTGATTCAGTAATTGACTCTTTCAATATTCATACAAACGAATCCAAAAAGTTACCAGTAAAGTTCATCCAAACAAGTCCAAACAAGTCCAAACAAGTCAAACGATGTTTCTAATTAATCCTCAGGTACTCCAATATCCAAATAAATTATACAATTTAAGACGGAGAATAGTATGTTCAATAGGGAAGATAAATAAACGAATAGCGCGCACCTCATTCACGCCCGCAACAAGACTACATTTCTAATGAGAGACACCTTGGAAAAACTAAAACTACTAAAAAAAACACACAAAAACAAGCCTGAAACCCTTTCTAAAGACATCCATTCCACATCCATTCCACATCTAGTGGAAGCCATAGGAACTGCAATCTGGGAGGAATTCCTTTGAATATCCCATAGACAAGCATTGAAATGGACTGTGACCTCAAAAAAACCTTTTCCGGATGGATTTCCCTTGGGTTTTCGCCTGCCATATCAGTTATGTTATAGTCACAGACATTATTTTAACAGTTTTAGAAACTTTAGAGTATTTTCTATCCAATTATACCATTATATGCATATCAGGCAGTTTACTTTGGGCACGTCATTCATCTGAAGTTCCGAACACTGCCCCCTAGTCCTAAGAGTATTTATAGGAAAGACAAGGTCTATTGTGACTTTCGATCAAGTTTGTGGGTGAAGGGGGGGGGGGGGGGTTGTTTGGGCATGTTGAAACAGTTTTGGTGTTGAGGGTAGGGTTTTGGTTGAGGGGCCTGTTGAAACTGTTTTGAATGAGGTGTGTTTCGGGGGTCGGGTTGAAATCCAACATTGTAATCAACTGGTTGGGGGTAGGCTTAGGCCTCCCAAAGCAATCACACCTGGCCCAGTGGGGTATCAGCAAACAGTTTACTGGACTTCAGAGCCTTGGAAGTTAGATTTTTGCCAATCACATTGGTACAATTCGTACAAGTATGTGGAACATATTCAAGCACATAGAGTTCATACCCCTTGACTTTCTCCACACCTTATTCTAAAATGTATTAAATATTTTTCCCACTCAATATACACAAAATACCTCATAATTACAAAGCAAAACCAGGTTTTTAGAAATATTAACACATTTTATAAAAATAAACAACTGAAATATCACATTTTCATAAGTATTCAGACCCTTTACTCAGTACTTTGTTGAAGAACATTTAGCAGCGATTAACTTCTTGAGTGTAGGGGGCAGTATTTTCGTTTTTGGCAAAAAAACGTACCCATTTGAAACTGCCTATTTCTCAGGCCCAGAAACTAGAATATGCATATAATTGTCAGATTAGGATAGAAAACACTCTAAAGTTTCCAAAACTGTCAAAATATTGTCTGTGAGTATAACCAAACTGATATTGCAGGCGAAAACCTGAGGAAGATCCAACAAGGAAGTGTTGTTTTTCCTGAAAGCTCTCTGTTCCATTGGATGCCTTGCCTCCATTTAAAGGGATATCAACCAGATTCCTTTTCCTATGGCTTCCTCAAGCTGTGAACAGTCTTTAGACGTAGTTTCAGGCTTGTATTTTGAAAAATGAGTGAGCCAGCAGAGTTTTTCATGCGCAACAGCCATTTTCTCTCTCTCACCTATGGAAGAAGCTACATTCAGGTTGACATATTATTGATTATATATTGTAAAAACAACCTGATGATTGATTATAAAAAACATTTGACATCTTTCTATGCACTTTACGGATACTATTTGGAATTTTTGTCTGCGATGTCGTGACCGCTCGAGCCTGTGGATTTCTGAACATAACGCGCCAAACAAATGGAGGAATTTTGGATATAAAATTAATCTTTATGGAACAAAAGGAACATTTATTGTGTAACTGGGAGTCTCGTGAGTGCAAACATCCGAAGATCATCAAAGGTAAGCAATTTAATTGGGTCAATTGAGCACCGCCCTATGGGAATCCCAATCACGGCCGGTTGTGATATATCCTTCTTGAGTCTTCTTGGGTACAATGCAACAAGCTTGGCACACCTGTATTTGTGGAGTTTCTCCTTTTCTCTTTTTCTCTGCAGATCCTCCCAAGGTCTGTCAGGTTGGATGGAGAGTGTTACTTCACAGCTATTTTCAGGTTTCTCCAGATATGTTCAATCTGGTTCAAGTCCGGGCTCTGGCTGGGGCAATCAAGGCCAATCCTGTGTTGTCTTGGTTGTGTGCTTGGGGTCGTTGTCCTGTTGGAAGGTGAACCTTGGCCCCAGTCGGAGATCCTGAGCACTCTGGAGCAGGTTTTCATCATGGATCTCTCAGTACTTCACTCTCCTTTCATCTTTGCCTCGATCCTGACTAGTCTACCTGTCCCTGCCACTGAAAAACATTCCTACGGCATGATGCTGCCACCACCATGCTTCACCGTAGGGATGGTGCCAGGTTTCCTCCAGAGGTGACACTTGGCATTCTGGCCAAAGAGTTCAATCTTGGTTTCATCAGACCAGATAATCTTGTTAGGTGCCTTTTGGCAAACTCCTAGAGGCCTGCCAGGTGCCTTTTACTGGGGAGTGGCTTCCGTCTGGCCACTCTACCATAAAGTCCTGATTGGTGGAGTGCTGCAGAGATAGTTGTCCTTCTGGAAGGGTTTCCCATCTCCACAGAGGAACTCTGAAGCTCTGTTAGCGTGACCATCGGATTCTTGGTCACCTCCATGACCCAGGCCCTTCTCCCCTGATTGCTCAGTTTGGCCAGCTCTAGGAAGAGCTTTGGTGGTTCTAAACTTCTTCCATTTAAGAATGATGGTAGCCACTGTGTTCTTGGGGACCATCAATGCTGCAGAAATGTTTTGGTACCCTATCCCCAGATCGGTTACTCGACACAATTCTGTCTCTGAGCTCTACGGACAATTCCTTCGACCCCATGGCTAGGTTTTTGCTCTGACATACACTGTCAACTGTGGGACCTTATATAGACAGGTGTGTACCTTTCCAAATCATGTCCAATCTATTGAATTTATCACAGGTGGACTCAGATCATGTTGTAGAAACAGCTTGAGGATGATCAATGGAAACAGGATGCACCTGAGCTCAATTTTGAGTGTCATAGCAAAGGGTTTGAATAGTTATGTAAGTATCTAAGGTATTTCTGTTTTACATTTTTTTATACATTTGCAAACATTTCTGAAAGACTCTTTTCGCTTTGTCATTATGGTGTATTGCGTGTAGAATGATGGGGAAAATAATATTTAATCAATTTTAGAATAAGGCTGTGATGTAACAAAAGGTGGAAAAGGTGAAGGTGTCTGAAGACTTTCCAAAGGCACTGTATATATTTTTACTGTACAGCCACTGTATTTCAGTTTAGGCACCTATCAGTGCCCAAATCTGCCATTTTCAACCCGTTTACGGGTACGTTTGTAAAAGTTTACCATCTAGGATAGTAGTACAGTCGTAGCATGTTACAATGTAGTATTAGTGTAGTACTACAGTCCTGACATATCTTGACAACTAAAATACATATAGTAACATCCTTTAAGAGTATAATTAATTGTCAGAACGCGCCTTCTGCATATGTATAGTTTTTAAAACATCAGTGTCTCCCTGTTTCACCGTAGGTTATTTTTCTCAATGGTTAAACAATAACAAATAAACAATATTTCACTCACCTGTAAAAACATATTTTTGAAGAATAAACATCTGAAATGGGGCTGCTAAGATAGTCGATGTGGGTCAAAATTATTCCCAAGATGTGATATGGATAACCTTTAGTACTAAGACTCTCAGGGTATGTGAGAATCTGCATTTCAAAACAACTTGGGCATGAAGAAGTTTCAGTGGATTAGGAAATTATTCCATTGTGTTAGTCACACCACACAATTATATTACTTCTTATTTTCACATTTAACCTGTGAATGAAGAAATTAAAGTATGCTCAAAACAAATATATTTTTTAATTAAACTGTAAAACATACTACAAACAAAATCCATATTTACACAACACCCTGAGACTAACCGATTATCAGAAACAAAGAAATATAATCACATCAGCAACAATCTTTCAGAAAAATGCATAAAACCGTATGGAATTATTTGAAAACAGATTATTACAACTTTTGAGTTTTGTCTGAATGATTGTTCAGTAGTCAATAGGAAATTCAGCAGTATGGTAAAGGGCCTGAAAAACATGAACAATTTACTAGTGATGGAGACGGATATGGAAAATCCATCTAAAACATCAGACAATGATACGCTTGTCACACCCTCATTTGTTTCGCCTGTTTTGTGCTTGTCGCCAGCTCCCTCCAGGTGTCGCCTACTGACCTCTGCCTGCCCTTGACCTGTCATTTGCCTGCCCCCCTGTTTTTGTAATAACTTTTGTTACTTCAAAACTGTCTGCATCTGGGTCTTCTCCTGAGCCATGACAGTATGAACTGGCAATGACGGACCCAGCAGACTCGGACCAGCTCTGCAACGCCATCTCCTCCCAAGGAGCCACTATTGGAAGGCATGAGGAGTTGTTTCATGGTCTTATGGAAGGGTTCCAGACCTTAGCTGAATGCCATGACCGTGCGTTTAACACATTGCTGGAGCAATTCCGCTGGTTGTCTGTCAGGCAGCCTACTATGACGGTAACCTCCCAGCCCCTCAGTAACCCAGCCTGTTAGCAGCGCAGCCTCCCCGGCCAACCCGAGAACCCCGCTTACCTCCCCCGGAATGCTGGAGAGTCGGGAACCTGTAGGGCGTTTCTCGTTTAGTTATCTCTCATCATAGAGCTGCAGCCCTCCTCCTTCCCCTCAAACCACTCAAACATAGCTTAGCTCATCACATTGATGTCTGGGAGGACTCTCGTCTGGGCTACGGCTGTGTGGGAACAACAGTTGGCCGTATGCTTCAGTCTGGAGGAGTTCGTGGCGGAGGTGAAGAAGGTATTCGATTGTCCTGGAGAGAGGCTGCCAGGAAGTTACACCAGCTTCGGCAATACTCCCACAGTGTGGCAGATGATGCGGTGGATTTCCTCACGTTGGCAGCTGAGAGTGCCTGAAACCCAGTATCGGTGTTCGACACATTTCTGCATGGATTATCGGAGGAAGTGAAGGACGAGCTTGCAGCATGGGAACTACCGACAGATCTCAACTCGCTCATTATCATCTGCATCGATGGGCGGGTTCGGGAATGTAGGAAGGGGAGGAGGTCCAATTCCACCTCACCTCCGAAGCATCCCGGAAGTCCCCGCCGTCTCCGTGGCCGAGAGGACCCGAGGCTACCTGAGTTCCCCCGAGAGTCTCCGAAGTCTGCCGATTCACTGCTTCCCGAGCCGATGCAACTAGGCAGAGCTAGGCTGTCCCCAGCCGACTGTCTACACCGGCTTCACAAGAAGAGTTGCCTGTATTGTGGGACTACTGGTCATTTTGTGTCCTCCTGTCCACTAAAAGACCAGGTTCACCGTTAGGGGTGAGTACTCTGGTGGGCCATACGGATAACTTTTCCTCTCCCCTTACTCGCACCCCTTTCCATACCATCCTGCTGTGGGGGAACCAGTAGAAATCTCTTCAGGTACTCATCGACTCTGGGGCCAATGAGAGTGTAATGGATGCTACCCTGGCGTCCGAGCTGTGCATCCCCACTCAGCCCCTCTCCAATCCCATGGACGTTAGGCAGTGTCACCCGCAGTACCACTCCCATCAACCCACGAGTGTCAGGGAACCACAGCGAGGCAATCCAATTCATGCTCCCGTGGTATTCGGGATTCTCTTGGTTCCAGCAACACAATCCCCTCATAGACTGGACTGCTGGTCCCATCATGGGCTGGAGCCCATTCCTCCCCCGCAGGCTGAAGGTAATTTCTTTGTGGAATAGAAGGACAAAGCCCTGTACCTGGCCTCAATGACATCACCGCTACCAGCTCCCACTCATCGCCTCAGCCTTCGAGTCACTCCAGGGGGCCACCGTTTTGTCCAAGTTGGACCTGTGGAACGCCTACCACCTGGTGTGAATACAGGAAGAGGAAGAGTGGAAGACTGCCTTCACCATGGCCAGCGGTCACTACGAATATCTGGTCATGCCATTTGGCCTTACCAACACTCCAGATGTGTTCCAGGCCCTGGTTAATGACATTCTTCGCGACATGTTGAACCGGTTTGTCTTCGTCTACCTCAACGACATCCTCGTTTTCTCCCACTCAGCCCAAGAATACGTGCTCCAAGTACGACAGATTTTTGTGAAAGCTGAGAAATGTGAATTCCATCTCTCCACCACCCCCTTCCTTGGTTACATCATTGCTGAAGGGAATGTACAGATGGATCCCGGGAAGGTGAGGAGTGGTGGTGGATTGGCCCCAGCCTACATCCAGAGTGCAGCTGCAACGTTACCTGGGATTTGCCAACTTTTATTGCCGCTTTATCCTGGGTTACAGCACCCTAGCTTCCCCCTGTCGGCACTCACCACTCCCATGGTTCCGTTCACATTGTCCCCAGCTGCTGAAGCACCACAGCTTCACCACAGCTCCCATATTGGTTCATCCTGACCCGTCCCGTCAGTTCGTGGTGGAGGCTGATGCTTCGGATTTCCCAGTGGGGGCTGTCCTGTCCCAGCATTCAGCCCTGGACCTCAAGTTACATCCCTGCGCCTTCTTCTCCCATCGCCTCAATGCAACGGAGAGGAATTACTATGTGGGGAATCGTGAGCTTCTCGCGGTGAAGATGGCATTGGAGGAGTGGAGACACTGTTTGGAGGGGGCAGAACAACCTTTCATTGTGTGGACAGATCACAAGAACCTGGAATATCTCCGCACCGCCAAGCGTCTAGATGGGCCCTGCTTATTTTTGAAATGCTGAATGGAAAGAATAGATGGACATGCATTATTTTTAAAATCTGTATACAATGGTAGGTTGTGAGTATGTTGAGAAATATGTCAGTCATATACACTGAGTAAACATTTTAACGCAACATGTAAATTGTTGGTCAAATGTTTCATGAGCTAACTTAAAACCTGTTGATGCCAGGAGTTCCTCTAGAGGAACACCCCCCCCCCCCCCCCGTTCAGCTCAAACCGTGGCGCATGGAACGCAAAAATATTCTTAGAAATATTTAACTTCCACACATTAACAAGTCCAATAGCTCAAATGAAAGATAAACACCTTGTTCATCTACCCAGCATGTCAGATTTTTTAAATGTTTTACGGCGAAAACACACCACATATTTATATTAGACCACCACCGAAACCAAGACAAGCGGCAGCCATTTTGTCCCAGAAAATATAAAATTATAAAAGCAGGATTAAAAAATAAATCGCTCACTAACCTTTTGAAAATCTTCATCAGATGACAGTGATAGGACATGTTACACAGTAAAAAAAAATTTCAATAATATGCCATATATATCCATAAATGTCCATTTACAATGTGCTCATGTTCAGAAATTACTCAAAAATGCCCGCAGGAAATCTAGGTAGCTCGGCAAGATAACGTAAATAGACATCATAAACTTTGGCTAAATATACATGTTCTACATATAGTTAGAAAGATACACTGCTTCTTTATGCAACCGCTGTGTTAGATTTATTTTTAACGTTACAGAAATCGCACACTATTCCATATGCTGAGACAGCGCTCAGTTCCAAGCTACATTTCCACGTAATGTTGGAGTCAACAGAAACACAGATTTAAGCATAAATATTCCCTTACCTTCGATGGTCTTCGTTCAGAATGTTCTGGAAGGGTTCATACTTACCCAATACATCGTTTGGTTTCAAGTCTTGCGTCTTTGTATTAGCTACAGCTAATAACATCAGCTGAAATGCACCCAAAACGTCCTCTGGTCCGGAAACGTTGCGCATCAAAACTTCAAAATTACATAATATATGTCGACTAAACAGGTCAAACTAAGTGCAGAAGCAAGCTTTATGATGTTTTTAACACACAAAACAAATTTCAATTCAACCGGGCATCGTTTGCTCTTCCCAGGAGTGCTGGAACAAAGGAATGGCTGTGACCAATTCGCGCCCTAACGCACAGGTTTTTTTCTCGCGGCACTTACTCAAATCACTCCCATAGCGCGATTTGAACGATTGAACGCTCTACAGAAAGAGGACATCTAGTGGAAGAGATGGAAAGTGTCCCCAGATCCATAAGTGGTCGGGAAGGGTGGGGGCGATGACGTCAAAGTTGCTCCAACTTTCATGACCACAAAAACTAGTTTGGAAGAATGCATGCCCTGTGAGTTCTGCTATACTTACAGACATAATTCCAACGGTTTTAGAAGCTTTAGAGTGTTTTCTATCCAATAATAAATTAATAAATTATTATATGCATATATTAGCAATTTTTGAGAATTTTTTTTTCAGTTTACTAGGGGTACCCAATTTCTCCAAAGGGGGCGTAAATCTGCCATGCCCTCAAAAGGATAAAGTATCAGAGAAATTTTCCATAAGCACAAAAAGCTTATTATTCTCACATTATGTCTACAAATTTGTTCACATCCCTGTTAGTGGAACATTTTTCCTTTGCCAAGATAATCCATCCACCTGACAGGTGAGGCATATCAAGAAGCTGATTAAACAGCATGATCATTACACAGGTGCACCTTGTGCTGGGGAAAATAAAATGCAACTCTAAAATGTGCAGTTCTGTCACACAACACAATGCCACAAATATCTCAAGTTTTGAGGGAGCGTACAATTGGAATGTTGACTGCAGGAATGTCCACCAGAGCTGTTGCCAGAGAATGTAATGTTCATTTCTCTATCATAAGCCACCTCCTAAGTTGTTTTTAGAGAATACCTCCAACCCTTCTCTCAACTGCAGATGTGTACGGTGTCATGTGGGCGAGCGGTTTGCTGATGTCAACGTTGTGAACAGATGGCGGTGGGATAATGATATGGGCAGGCATAAGCTACAGACATTGAACACAGTTGCATTTTGTCAATGGCAATTTGATTGCACAAAAATACCATAAATACATCCTGAGGACCATTGCGAGGCCCTTTTTTTAAAGGTATCTGTGACTAACAGATGCATATCTGTATGTAGGGCCTAATGAATATATTTCAATTGGTAGTGTCATGACTTGACTTTAACATTAATCTGAAGATTGTTATTTATCTAATTAACTAACTATTTTTAATTGTTACCAAATTAAATTAATCAATAGGATCTGGGGCACCACGAGAGCAGTTATTCAAAGAGTTACCATCTTCCGAATTAAACTCTAAAAAGGTATTTACCTATCACACCTATAAACAGTCAACTTTTTAATCAGAACTTCCTACCATATAATTATTCTGAAAAGTCGTAACCTCCTTGCATCTTCAAAAACCCGAACCTTACTTATGATTCATTAAACCACAAATTGGTTTAATTATTTTTTACTAGCTAATTAAATGGGAACACAGAATAAACATACACACTCTGCACCGGTTAATGACTGGAGATGTAATATGCTGAAAACAGGTCCCTAGCGGAATGACAACAACATTGATGCTTGTTAACCTCTTAGAGCTCTAGGGGCGCTATTTCATTTTTGGATAAAAAACGTTCCCGTTTTAAGCGCGATATTTTGTCACGAAAAGATGCTCGACTATGCATATTCTTGACAGTTTTGGAAAGAAAACACTCTGAAGTTTCAGAATCTGCAAAGATTTTGTCTGTAAGTGCCCCAGAACTCATTCTACAGGCGAAACCAAGATGATGCATCACCCAGGAATTAGCAGAATTTCTGAAGCTCTGTTTTCCATTCTCTCCTTATATGGCTGTGATTGCGCAACGAATGAGCCTACACTTTCTGTCGTTCGCCCAAGGTCTTAGCAGCATTGTGACGTATTTGTAGGCATATCATTGGAAGATTGGCCATAAGAGACTACATTTTCCAGAGGTCCGCCCGGTGTCCTTTGTCTAAATTTGTGCGTAATCTTCAGGTGCGGTCATTTTCTCCTGGGATTCAGGAGAGAAAGCATGTATCCAAGAACGATGTATCAATGAAGAGATATGTGAAAAACACCTTGAGGCTTGATTCTAAAAAACGTTTGCCATGTTTTCAGTCGATATTATGGAGTTAATTTGGAAAAAAGTTTGCGTTTTGAGGACTGAATTTATGGATTTTTTTTGGTAGCCAAATGTGATGTATAAAACGGAGCTATTTCTAATACACAAGGAATCTTTTTGGAAAAACTGAGCATCTGCTATCTAACTGAGAGTATCCTCATTGAAAACATCAGAAGTTCTTCAAAGGTAAATGATTTTATTTGAAGGCTTTTATGTTTTTGTTAATGTTGCGTGCTGGATGCTAACGCTAATGCTAACGCTAAATGCTAACGCGAAATGCTAACTCTAGCTAGCTACTTTTACACAAATTATTGTTTTCCTATGGTTGAGAAGCATATTTTGAAAATCTGAGATGACAGTGTTGTTTACAAAAGGCTAAGCTTGAGAGATGGCATATTTATTTCATTTCATTTGCGATTTTCATAAATAGTTAACGTTGTGTTATGCTAATGAGCTTGCTGATAGATTTACACAATCCTGGATACAGGGGTTTTTTCATAGCTAAACGTGACGCAGAAAACGGAGCGATTTGTCCTAAACAAATAATCTTTCAGGAAAAACTGAACATTTGCTATCTGAGAGTCTCCTCATTGAAAACATCTGAAGTTCTTCAAAGGTAAATGATTTTTTTGAATGCTTTTCTGTTTTTTTGTGTAAATGTTGCCAGCTGAATGCTAATGCTAAATGCTACGTTAGCCATCAATACTGTTACACAAATGCTTGTTTTGCAATGGTTGAGAAGCATATTTTGAAAATCTGAGATGACAGTGTTGTTAACAAAAGGCTAAGCTTGAGAGATGGCATATTTATTTCATTTCATTTGCGATTTTCATGAATAGTTAACGTTGCGTTATGGTAATGAGCTTGAGTCTGTATTCACGAACCCGGATCCGGGATGGGGAGATCAGAAAGGTTAAAGAAGAGATGGAGAAGGACAGAGGGACAGACACACTTAACAATGGTACATTCTGAAACTACTCTCACCTGCAGTAACCATATACTTTGCACGCGAACTGCCGCCCACTTTGAGTAAAATCATGAATGTATTTACGTGGAATGCCTGAGTTCGCCGGGAGGTCTCTCGGTGAACAGGGCCGTCTTGGAAAGGGGGTTGGGCATTTTCGCGGCACGCTTGTAAGGCTCTGATTGTCCAAAATGGTTTCAACAAGTCTTCTATTGTTGTACTTTTTTGTGACTTGTCGTGTTGTCCTGAACAGAACTACAGAGTTGACTTTCCTTCCATTCACTCTTGAAGATGCTTCTTTGAAGATAGGCTAGCCAGCTATACCGATTGTTTGAGCAGAGTAACAGAACAGTCCTACTTAAATTCGGTTTAAGACAGCTAATCAGCCATACCAGTGAATGTCCGGGAGGTGAGTTTATCATCTCCACCTCGTGTTGAGATTAAAAGTTCAAACCAGCTGCAGCTTTACGCTTTTCTGGTTCAATGTGTTTTTTTCTTATCACATAATTTATACAGTTCGCTCAAAAGTGGCTGTTCCGGCAGACTGGCATGTTCCCTGACCTCACTCCAGGCGCTAACTACTCACTGTGCAAAGTTACTTGTTTTACCTATCTCTTATAACTTCTCAAATCACACCCCTCTCTTAACAAAATCACTTTCATCATTTTTCATATTACATGCACAAGGCAGAGTATGGAAACTTCATATATGTAGTGGGTATACTTTCCAAGTTACAGTATTTCCTTTATAATTTTTTAATGACATCACAAAATAGCAAACAAAATTACATTAGTGTTCTATAGATCGCCTCTGACCATTCCCCAACTTCTATGTTAGAAATATTGTTCCAGTATTCACCTTTGAACGTGTTAGTTTCAGCAGGACAAAGTCTGTTGAAACAAAGTACATTTAAGTGATAGTTAACTGTATTGATAGCATGACATGAATATTGCATTTTGAAAAGCAGATACCTAGAGCTAATATGTATCCACATTTAATATGTGATTTGGTGCAGTGAATAAGTGACTTTGGGATTGTTTGTTGTAGTCAGTCAATTGAAAATGTGCTTAGAGTTTTGAAACACGAGCCATTTTGATGAACTGTTTTGATTTTGTGCTTAGAGTTGTTAAACTGTACCGCATACTTGTGAAAATTGCACCAGTGATTGAAAAATAAACTTCCAAGACTCTGTGAAGTCCGGGAAACTGCTTGTTGATTCCCCACTAGGGCAGGTGTGAATGCTCTGGTGGCCTAAGCCTACCCAATTTGAATACAATGCAGAGCCCATCAACCATCAGCAGAAAATTAAGTATGCTTGGTTGAGAGCATTTGAGAACGTCTGAGAGAGTGATGTGTGCCTACAGGAACAGTCATGTAATTTATAGTGTAGGTTAACAGCAAGGATAAACTGATATCACAATACACCTTGCTCAGATCGATATCTATCAAAATCATATTGAAATAGCGATATTGGTGCCCACCCCTAAAATGTACAAAAAATTTAGGGGAGAAGTAATTGTATTGATCATGATTCTATGCTTAGCTTTGTGTTTTGCTTGAGTGCTTTTTTTTTGCAATAACGGTATTTAAAAACCTCTACTGGATCAGTGTGTTCCCCGCGGGATGGTTGAGCTAACATAGGAAAATGTGATTAGCATGAGGTTGTAAGTAACAAGAACATTTCCCAGGACATAGACATATCTCATATTGTCAGAAAGCTGAAATTCTTGTTAATCTAACTGCACTGTCCAATTTACAGTTGCTATTACAGTGAAATGATACCATGCGATTGTTTGAGGAAAGTGCACTGTTAGGAACTTTAAAAGGTGTTAATAAACCAATTAGGCACATTTGGGCAGTATTGATACAACATTTTGAACAGAAATACAATGGTTCATTGGATCAGTTTAAAAATTTGCACATACACTGCTGCCATCTAGTGGCCAAAATCTAAATTGTGCCTGGGCTGGAGTAATACATTATGGCCTTTTTCTTGCATTTCAAACATGATGATGCAAAATCAATACATAATACTTTGTATTATCTTTACATTTACATTAATTTAACATTTCCACAAACTTCAAAGTGTTTCCTTTCAAATGGTATCAAGAATATGCATATCCTTGCTTCATGTCCTGAGCTACAGGCAGTTAGATTTGGGTATGTCATTTTAGGTGAACATTTAAAAAAGGGGGCAGATCCTGAATAGATATCATTGTATGTTTGAAATATCAATGCTGTATAGAGCTCAGAGAAATTAAATATCATGATATTCCTTGCTCATATTGATATCAAAAGATATCAACATCATAATGAAATTGCGATAATGGGGCCCATGACTAATATCTAGGATGAAAAATGTCATCCTTAATTATAGAAAACTAATGTCTGCAGCATTGGTAAATATAATTACGTGTGGGTGTAAATGTAAGAGAGCCATCTTGATCTTAAAAATCTAATCTATGTTCATAGTACTCAAAACCAAGTTACAGCTATAAATCCAGACACCCGATGAGCTGTCTTGTTTTAGGATGAAAGCGAATCAACAATTTTTATGCAGAATTAAACATTGCAAAGACTTCTAGCGGTGATCTACTTTATCCCATGAGTGAAAAGACCATTCAAAAAAGTACTTCACCTCCCATATACCAATTTCTCTACAACTTTCCCCACCTCTTTTGGATTAACTGATCTATTCAATTGCTGCTTAAAACTTCTTGCTCCTACTTGAGACGTCTGTGTCTCAAGTAGGCACCTGGAAATGCAAATGCGCTACGCTAAATTCTAAATGTACTCGTTAAAACTCAAACGTTCATTAAAATATACATGTAGGGTATTGAATTAAAGCTACACTCGTTGTGAATCTAGCCAACAAGTCAGATTTTTAAAATGCTTTTCGGCGAAAGCATGAGAAGCTATTATCTGATAGCATGCACCCCCTGTTATGCACGTGAGTGAGGACCCAAAAGAGTCCTTTAATGTCAAAACACAGGTAAGACATAGATCCTCTTCAAATCCACTACGATGGCAAAATAAACAACCCGCAGAGAGGGCGACAAATGAAACATAAAGTCCTTCTGAATATCACAGACGAGTTCCCCTTCTAGCAGCAGAGGAGAATAGCTGGGTTAGAGTCCCCTTCTAGCAGCAGAGGAGAATAGCTGGGTTGTAGAGGACAGAGGTACCTGATCACACGTAGCCTCAGATGAACAGGCAGATTCCGACAGGACAGGACAAGGTTGAAGCAAACAAGACGATTGTTAGGTTCTGGCATGAGAAACTCAAACGAGAATCTGACAAAGACAGAAGCAGGAACAGAGAGAGAAATAGAGACCTAATCAGAGGGAAAAAGGGAACAGGTGGGAAAAGGGTGAACGAGGTAGTTAGAGAAGATGAGGAGCAGCTGGGGGAAGGAGAGGGAGAGAAGGTAACCTAATACGACCAGCAGAGGGAGACGGAGTGAAGAGAAAGAACAGGAACAAGACATAATATGACAATACATGACAGTACCCCCCCACTCACCGAGCGCCTCCTGGCGCACTCGAGGAGGAAACCTGGTGGCAACGGAGGAAATCATCGATCAGCGAACGGTCCAGCACGTCCCGAGAGGGAACCCAACTCCTTTCCTCAGGACCGTACCCCTCCCAATCCACTAGGTACTGATGACCACGGCCCTGAGGACGCATGTCCAAAATCTTACGGACCCTGTAGATAGGTGCGCCCTCGACAAGGATGGGGGGGAGGGAAGACGAGCGGGGGCGCGAAGAACGGGCTTAACACAGGAGACATGGAAGACCGGGTGGACGCGACGAAGATATCGCGGAAGAAGAAGTCGCACTGCGACAGGATTAATGATCTGAGAAATACGGAACGGACCAATGAACCGCGGGGTCAACTTGCGAGAAGCTGTCTTAAGGGGAAGGTTCTGAGTGGAGAGCCAAACTCTCTGACCGCGACAATATCTAGGACTCTTAGTTCTACGCTTATTAGCGGCTCTCACAGTCTGCGCCCTATAACGGCAAAGTGCAGACCTGACCCTCTTCCAAGCCTGAGCGGAGGGGACGCTGGACTCGGCGAACTGAGACGAGAACAGCGGAGGCTGGTACCCGAGGCTACTCTGAAAAGGAGATAGCCCGGTCGAAGACGAAGGAAGCGAGTTGTGGGCGTATTCTGCCCAGGGGAGCTGTTCTGCCCAGGGGAGCTGTTCTGCCCAGGGGAGCTGTTCTGACCAAGACGCAGGGTTACGAAAAGAAAGACTGCGTAAGATGCGAAAGCCGGAAGAGAGACTGACGGAAGCCCCAATCAAACGGCAAAACTCCCTCCAAAATTGAGACGTGAATTGCGGACCCCTGTCCGAAACGACGTCTGACGGAAGGCCATGAATTCTGAAAACATTCTCGATGATGATTTGTGCCGTTTCTTTAGCAGAAGGGAGCTTAGCAAGGGGAATAAAATGAGCCGCCTTAGAGAACCTATCGACAACCGTAAGAATAACAGTCTTCCCCGCTGACGAAGGCAGTCCGGTGATAAAATCTAAGGCGATGTGAGACCACGGTCGAGAGGGAATGGGAAGCGGTCTGAGACGGCCGGCAGGAGGGGAGTTACCGGACTTAGTCTGCGCGCAGACCGAACAAGCAGCCACGAAACGACGCGTGTCATGCTCCCGGGTGGGCCACCAAAAACGCTGGCGAATGGAAGCAAGCGTACCCCGAATGCCGGGGTGGCCGGCTAACTTGGCAGAGTGAGCCCACTGAAGAACGGCCAGACGAGTAGGAACGGGAACGAAAAGAAGGTTCCTAGGACAAGCGCGCAGCGACGGAGTGTGAGTGAGTGCTTGCTTTACCTGCCTCTCAATTCCCCAGACAGTCAACCCGACAACACGCCCCTCAGGGAGAATCCCCTCGGGGTCAGTGGAGGCTACTGAAGAACTGAAGAGACGAGATAAAGCATCAGGCTTGGTGTTCTTAGAGCCCGGACGATAAGAAATCACGAACTCGAAACGAGCGAAAAACAGCGCCCAACGAGCCTGACGCGCATTAAGTCGTTTGGCAGAACGGATGTACTCAAGGTTCCTATGGTCAGTCCAAACGACAAAAGGAACAGTCGCCCCCTCCAACCACTGTCGCCATTCGCCTAGGGCTAAGCGGATGGCGAGCAGTTTGCGGTTTCCCACATCATAGTTACGTCCCGACGGCGACAGGCGATGAGAAAAATACGCGCAAGGGTGAACCTTGTCGTCAGAGAGGGAGCGCTGAGAAAGAATGGCTCCCACGCCCACCTCTGACGCGTCAACCTCGACAACGAACTGTCTAGAGACGTCAGGTGTAACAAGGATAGGAGCGGATGTAAAACGATTCTTGAGGAGATCAAAAGCTCCCTGGGCGGAAACGGACCACTTAAAGCACGTCTTGACAGAAGTAAGGGCTGTGAGAGGAGCTGCCACCTAAACAAAATTACGGATGAAACGACGATAGAAATTCGCGAAGCCGAGAAAGCGCTGCAGCTCGACGCGTGACTTGTCAATCAATGACAGCTTGGACCTTAGCGGGATCCATCTTAATGCCTTCAGCGGAAATAACAGAACCGAGAAATGTGACGGAGGAGGCATGAAAAGTGCACTTCTCAGCCTTCACAAAAAGACAATTCTCTAAAAGGCGCTGGAGGACACGTCGAACGTGCTGAACATGAATCTGGAGTGACGGTGAAAAAATCAGGATATCGTCAAGGTAAACGAAAACAAAGATGTTCAGCATGTCTCTCAGGACGTCATTGACTAATGCCTGAAAGACAGCTGGAGCGTTAGCGAGGCCGAAAGGAAGAACCCGGTATTCAAAGTGCCCTAACGGAGTGTTAAACGCCGTCTTCCACTCCTCCCCCTCCCTGATGCGCACGAGATGGTAAGCGTTACGAAGGTCCAACTTAGTGAAAAACCTGGCTCCCTGCAGGATCTCGAAGGCTGAAGACATAAGAGGAAGCGGATAACGATTCTTCAATGTTATGTCATTCAGCCCTCGATAATCTATGCAGGGGCGCAGGGACCCGTCCTTCTTCTTAACAAAAAAAAAACCCCGCTCCGGCGGGAGAGGAGGAGGGGACTATGGTACCGGCGTCAAGAGCTACAGACAAATAATCTTCGAGAGCCTTACGTTCGGGAGCCGACAGAGAGTATAGTCTACCCCGGGGGGGAGTGGTTCCCGGAAGGAGATCAATACTACAATCATACGACCGGTGTGGAGGAAGAGAGGTGGCCCTGCACCGACTGAACACCGTGCGCAGATCGTGATATTCCTCCGGCACCCCTGTCAAATCACCAGGCTCCTCCTGTGAAGAAGAGAGAGGAAACAGGAGGGATAGCAGACATTAAACATTTCACATGACAAGAGACGTTCCAGGAGAGGATAGAATTACTAGACCAATTAATAGAAGGATTATGACAAACTAGCCAGGGATGGCCCAAAACAACAGGTGTAAAAGGTGAACGAAAAATTAAAAAAGAAAGGGTTTCGCTATGATTACCAGAGACAGTGAGGGTTAAAGGTAGCGTCTCACGCTGAATCCTGGGGAGAGGACTACCATCCAAAGCGAACAAGGCCGTGGGCTCCCTTAACTGTCTGAGAGGAATGTCATGTTCCCGAGCCCAGGTCTCGTCCATAAAACAGCCCTCCGCCCCAGAGTCTATCAAGGCACTGCAGGAAGCTGACGAACCGGTCCAGCGTAGATGGACCGACAAGGTAGTGCAGGATCTTGAAGGAGAGACCAGAGTAGCAGCGCTCACCAGTAGCCCTCCGCTTACTGATGAGCTCTGGCTTTTACTGGACATGAAGTGACAAAATGACCAGCGGAACCGCAATAGAGACAGAGGCGGTTGGTGATTCTCCGTTCCCTCTCCTTAGTCGAGATGCGGATACCTCCCAGCTGCATAGGCTCAGCACCCGAGCCGGCGGAGAAAGATGGTAGTGATGCGGAGAGGGGGGCAACGGAGAACGCGAGCTCCTTTCCACGAGCTCGGTGACGAAGATCAACCCGTCGCTCTATGCGAATAGCGAGTTCAATCAAGGAATCCACGCTGGAAGGAACCTCCCGGGAGAGAATCTCAACCTTTACCTCCGCGCGGAGACCCTCCAGAAAACGAGCGAGCAAAGCCGGCTCGTTCCAGTCACTGGAGGCAGCAAGAGTGCGAAACTCAATAGAGTAATCTGTTATGGATCGATTACCTTGACATAGGGAAGACAGGACCCTGGAAGCTTCCTCTCCAAAAACAGAACGATCAAAAACCCGTATCATCTCCTCCTTAAAGTCCTGATACTGGTTAGTACACTCAGCCCTTGCCTCCCAGATTGCCGTGCCCCACTCACGAGCCCGTCCAGTAAGGAGAGATATGACGTAGGCGATACGAGCTGTGCTCCTGGAGTAAGTGTTGGGCTGGAGAGAAAACACAATATCACACTGGGTGAGGAACGAGCGGCATTCAGTGGGCTCCCCAGAGTAACACGGCGGGTTATTGATTCTGGGCTCCGGAGATTCGAAAGCCCTGGAAGTGGCCGGTGGATCGAGGCGGAGATGGTGAATCTGTTCTGTGAGGTTGGAGACTTGGGCGGCCAGGGTCTCAACGGCATGTCGAGCAGCAGACAATTCCTGCTCGTGTCTGCCTAGCATCGCTCCCTGGATCTCGACGGCTGAGTGGAGAGGATCCGAAGTTGCTGGGTCCATCCTTGGTCAGATTCTTCTGTTATGCACGTGAGTGAGGACCCAAAAGCGGTTTAACAAAAACAGAGTCCTTTAATGTCAAAACACAGGTAAGACATAGATCCTCTTCAAATCCACTACGATGGCAAAATAAACAACCCGCAGAGAGGGCGACAAATGAAACATAAAGTCCTTCTGAATATCACAGACGAGTTCCCCTTCTAGCAGCAGAGGAGAATAGCTGGGTTAGAGTCCCCTTCTAGCAGCAGAGGAGAATAGCTGGGTTGTAGAGGACAGAGGTACCTGATCACACGTAGCCTCAGATGAACAGGCAGATTCCGACAGGACAGGACAAGGTTGAAGCAAACAAGACGATAGTTAGGTTCTGGCATGAGAAACTCAAACGAGAATCTGACAAAGACAGAAGCAGGAACAGAGAGAGAAATAGAGACCTAATCAGAGGGAAAAAGGGAACAGGTGGGAAAAGGGTGAACGAGGTAGTTAGAGAAGATGAGGAGCAGCTGGGGGAAGGAGAGGGAGAGAAGGTAACCTAATACGACCAGCAGAGGGAGACGGAGTGAAGAGAAAGAACAGGAACAAGACATAATATGACAATACATGACATCCCCCAAAATACCAGCACGACACGTAAACAACAGATTTTGCGGTAGCCGGCGCTACCCAAAACGCAGAAATAAAATATAAAACATTCATTACCTTTGATGATATTCTTTGTTGGCACTCCTATATGTTCCATAAACATCACAAATTGGTCTTTTTCCCGATTAAATCCGTCCATGAATGCCCAAAATATCCATTTGTATGGCCTGTCTGCATCACGAAAAAAGCTCTCTTCCAACACGCAACGTCATGTTTAAAAATGATATAAGTTGCCTATATTCTTTGACAAAAAACTTCAACCTACTTTTATAACCCAACTTTAGGTATTTGTAAACGTTAATAAGCGATCAAATTGATCACTGGGTGATCTGTATTCAATAGCAGCTACAAAAGAAAACAGTGTCCATTTTCCAATCTTCCAAAATCGATTGAGGTAGGCTGGATGGAATCAAGGATCTATTCGTAATGTCTCAATGGATTTTTGTCAGTGAAAATGACGTTTTTGGCTGTAGGAATTGCATCCGTCTCCATATTAAATTTGGTTTCCTTTAAATAATCCAGGAAAGGGGCGCATGGATACTTTTTTCAGATTTCAGTGAGCAGTTTTTCTTGCGCTTTTCGATGAAACACACGCTCTGTTATAGTCACAGCCGTGATTTAACCAGTTTTAGAAACTTCAGAGTGTTTTCTATCCACACATACTAATGATATGCATATACTATATTCCTGGCATGAGTAGCAGGACGCTGAAAAGTTGCGCGATTTTTAACAGGATGTTCGAAAAAGGAGGGGGTAGGATAAAGAGGTTTTTAACAGGCTGCCATGTAGGATTAAGACCTGTCAACTTCTCACTGGCAGGACTGAGTTCCTAACATAAGCTTCACTGACCACAATGTGACAGATTGTATATGTGATGATGTATATATTTGAACATCAGACATTTTCCATCACCAATGTAACTCCTAGAAAACTGATGTCTACTGCATCACTAGTGGAATTATAGTCATATGTGCAAGAGATCTTCAATTATCTTACAAAACGTGGTGTAATACAATTGTAAATGTTACATACATGTATATGTGTAAGAGATCTTATGTTATCTACAAATGCTGGTCTAATAATATTTTAAATGTTGCACAGTACTTGAAAGTACACACTCCATTCTATAGAAATTAACCCCTAATCACAAAGTTGACATTTGTGATCATAAGCCCACCTCGTTGGTCAGGTTCCACCTGACATTACATCAAGCTCTGGTTATTAAGGCCCCTCATTGGAACTCCTTACCCCCAGTGGGGAGTTATGATGCTATCAGCCCTGAATAGGATCTTCCCTCGGAGTCAAGGCCATTCCCCAAACTATTTAATAAAATGTCATATTGCATTCCGTCTTTGTTCAATCAGTTAAGCCTGTACTTGATTGAAATAGATTTTGTGAAGGAAGATGTAACATCTGGATATTTTCTGTCATTGATAGCTTTTATATGCAAGTACCTCTAATGTCGTTACTAACTAGCGACAGCTTTGACATATCAAAGAAATTAATGCGATTATCAGCCACTTTGTAAATTGTCAATCATGCATCTGATTGTTGCACAGTAAGCCTACAGGTTATTTTCCAGAGTTAGGAGCAAATACTATTTTGAGATTCCTTTGGATAACAGTAGCAAAAACCAAACTTCATTCAACACACATACATCTACCATTACCTGATGTGAATTAAAACTACCGTCTAAGCCTTGTCCGAGCCAGAACGGCCCATATGGCAGGAGCCCATCTCCTGTTTCTGTAGCATGAGGCAGTTTGATGTACAAGTACACCCTCTGGACAGGACTACAAACTACCTTTATATCCTAGGTAGCGTACATTTCCTTCCCAGTTGGAAATACAGACCAGAAAGTGCACGATGCAGTAACACAATGCAGATGATAGTTTGCTTCATGTGTAATGGAAGGGGTGGGAAGCATTAACTGTGAGCCTGTGGAAACCCAGACTGAGAACAAAAGGCCTGGGCATCCATCAGACACTGGTTTAATAGAGTAGGGAGAGAGCCCCCTCTCGGGAGACGGTCCATGCTGTCAGGGATCCTTGGAAATAATCATAGAACTTGCACTTGGGAAAGACTTTCAATATTTATTTATTTCTTTTGCTTCTCACAGAAAAGTGGTATCAATCCACTCTGCAATAGTGTTTTACGTTTTTATTTGACTCTGACCCTCTGTCCAAATTACTTTAATATGAGTCTGGAAGGAGAGTTTACAGTCTAGCCAGACACCTAGGTATTTGTAGTTGTCCACATATTCTAAGCCAGAACCGTCCAGAGTAGTGACGCTTGGTGCGGGCAGCGATCGGTTGAAGAGCATGCATTTTGTTTTACTAATATTTAAGTTGCTGCTGGGGATTGCAGAGCTGTTGGCTGGGGTTGGCGTAGCCAGGTGGAAAGCATGTCCAGCCGTAGAGAAATGCTTATTGACATTTTTGATTATTGTGGATTTATCAGTGGTGACAGTGTTTCCTAGTCTCAGTGCAGTGGGCAGCTGGGAGGAGGTACTCTTATTCTCCATGGACTTTACAGTGTCCTAAAACTTTTTTGAATTAGTGCTGCAGCATGCGAATTTCTGTTTGAAAAAGCTAGCCTTTGCTTTCCTAAATAACTGTGTGTATTGGTTCCTGACTTCCCTGAAAAGTTGAAAAACGCGGGGTCTTTTTGATGCTAGTGCAGTACCCCACAGGGTGTTTTTTTGCTGTCAAGGGCAGTCAAGTCTGGAGTGAACCAAGGGCTATATCTGTTCTGAGTTCAATTGTTTTTTAAAGGAACATGCTTATTTAAGACTGACGAAAGGCTGAGAGAAATTGATGATAAAAAGGTTGTGGGCACTGGTTTTTTAGACTTCAGTGCCGCTTTTGACATTATCGATCGTATTCTGCTGCTGGAAAAACATATGTGTTATGGCTTTACACCCCCTGCTATATTGTGGATGAAGAGTTACCTGTCTAACAGAACACAGAGGGTGTTCTTTAATGGATGTGTCTCCAACATAATCCAGGTAGAATGAGGAATTCCCCAGGGCAGCTGTCTAGGCCCCTTAGTTTTTCCAATCTTTACTAACGACATGCTTTGAGTAAAGCCAGTGTGTCTATGTATGCAGATTACTCAACACTATACACGTCAGCTACTACAGGCTCTAGTTTTGTCGCACCTGTTCAGTCGTGTGGTCAGGTGCCACAGAGGTACTTAAGAAAATTGCAATTGGCTCAGAACAGGAAAGCACGGCTGGCCCTTTGATGTACACTGAGAGCAAACATGAATAATATGCATGTCAATCTCTCCTGACTCAAAGTAGAGGAGAGATTGACTTCATCACTACTATGTTGAAACACCGAGCTGTGTAAATGACTAGTACACAGCCCACAATACATGCCATCAGAGGTCTCTTTACAGTCCCCAAGTCCAGAACAGAATATGAGAGGCACACAGTACAACATAGAGCCATGACTACATGGAACTCTATTCCACATCAGGTAACTGATGCAAGCAGTAGAATCAGATTTTTTTGTAAACAGATAAAAATACAACTTATGGAACAGCAGGAACTGTGAAGAAACACAAACATAGGCACACACACATGATAACATAGGCACTATATAGGGCTAATTTCAAGGTTTTACTGATAACCTACAAAGCATTGCATGGGCTAGCTCTTACCTATCTCTCTGATTTGGTCCTGCCGTACATATCTACACGTACGCTACGGTCACAAGACACAGGCCTCCTAATTGTCCCTAGAATTTCTAAGCAAACAGCTGTAGGCAGGGCTTTCTCCTATAGAGCTCCATTTTTATGGAATGGTCTGCCTACCCATGTGAGAGACGCAAACTC
Organism: Oncorhynchus mykiss; assembly: GCF_013265735.2. NCBI lineage: Eukaryota > Metazoa > Chordata > Actinopteri > Salmoniformes > Salmonidae > Oncorhynchus > Oncorhynchus mykiss. Next base: position 28,769,781 of record NC_048575.1, on the reverse strand, counting down.
GGTCTCAACCTTTAAGTCTTTACTGAAGACTCATCTCTTCAGTGGGTCATATGATTGAGTGTAGTCTGGCCCAGGAGTGTGAAGGTGAACGGAAAGGCTATGGAGCAACGAACCGCCCTTGCTGTCTCTGCCTGGCCGGTTCCCCTCTTTCCACTGGGATTCTCTGCCTCTAACCCTATTGCAGGGGCTGAGTCCCTGGCTTACTAGGGCTCTTTCATACTGATATGGCAGGCAAAAACATGAGGAAAATCCAGCCAGGAAGTGCTTTTATTTTTAAATGCCTGTTTTTCCATTAAAAGCCTATCCACCATACAAAGACTTAGGACCCAGTTCACGATCTCTATGGCTTCCTCTACGTGGGGCCAGTCTTTAGGCATTGTTTCAGACTTTTACTCTGAAAAATGAGGGAAAAACAGCACTTTCAATGAGTGGACAGTGGACATTTCAAGACATGAGTCCAGTGCGTGACCGGGAGCGCGCCTTTCTTGTTTCTCCTTTTCTATTGATGAAGCTTTTGTCCAGGTGAAATATTATTGATTATTTATGACAAAAACAACCCGAGGATTGATTTTAAACATCGTTTGACATGTTTCTATTTTATGGTACTTTTTTTATTTTTCATCTGTCTGTTGTGATCGTGCTTTGTTCCAATGGATTACTGAACACAATGCACCAACAAAACAGAGGTTTTTGGCCATAAAGAGGGACATTATCGAACAAAACAAACGTTTATTGTGTAACATGGAGTCTTCGGAGTGCAACCACATGAAGATCATCAAAGGTAAACTAAAGATTGAGTGTTCAAACGATCGAAGAGGCCTGCCACCTATGTGATTCCAAAAAACATATTATACAGCCCAAATATGCAAAAGTTTGGCACGAAACCACTGAGCCACGGAAGGAGATCTTTACTGGCTGCTACTGTTGAAGATCAGGCAAGATATGACAAAGCTTCTCACTGGCCAATCAACACTATGCACTGGTTCCAGAGATGTCATCATTGTGACAAACGCACTACCTATGCATGTGAGAAATGCAAAGTGCCACTGCACATTGAGAGCTTCATGATATACCACGGACAGTAGAAAAGGAGATCAGAGTGAATGAAAAAGGACTGAAAAAGACAATGAGTGAAAAATAGAAATGTCAATAAAGGGTGAGGAGAAGCAGTACAACGGACTCTAAGACGAAAAGAAAAGTTGACGAAAAAGGTAATGAAATTGTCTGAAATGTTTTTGGAAAAGAGGATCAATTAATTCAAGACATACTGTATGAGAGTAGGTCTGGCTGATCACAGTTCAAAATAGTGATGCACAAACTAATCTTGCACTTGGTTCTGAAGCCTACCTCCATGATATAAATAAGCACTCAATGTGCAGTGGCACTTTTTTATATATATAATTATTTTATTTTGTTCAGTGTAGGCCTCTACTTGAATGCATATTCTACATGCTACCTCTATCCTACATTTTACCTTTATGTTCAGTGGGAATGAATCACACGACTGCTATACAGTTGTTAGTGAATGTTGCACTAAAATGTCACAATGACATTGTTACAATGAATATTGCACCAAAGTACAAGTTCAAATGTTACAATATTAATGTTTCAATAGATGTTACAATAATGTAACAATGTTGAAATATGTTGATGGTTTTTGTTTTTTTGTCTTTGCTTTCAGTATTCTGATCGGTGTTGTATAAGGGTTTTTGATGTGTAAAATAGTCACTAGAATGTGATGGGGCATTCTAGAGGCATTGCTGGGGACTGCCAGTGATAGAGTTTTAAATGTGTTAATAACTGGGCTGGGATATATAAGAATTTTGGTGACTGCATAGGAGAAATATTTTCATTCTGTGATGTATTGTCATGTTGTGTGTTTCTGTCCTTTCCCTTCACCCTGTCTCCCTCTGCTGGTCGTTGTTAGGTTACCTTTTCTCCCCCTCTTTCCCCCAGCTGTGCCTTGTCTCCTCCTAACTACCCATTCACCCCGTTTCCCACCTGTTCCCTTTTTCCCTCTGATTAGGTCCCTATATCTCTCTCTGTTTTTGTTCCTGTCCTTGTCGGATTCTTGTTTGTTGTGTTTCATGCCTGAACCAGACTATCGTCATGTTTGCTGTAACCTTGTCCTGTCCTGTCGGAATCTGCCGGTCTATCTGAGCCTACCTATGTTTGGTTATTAAAGAAGCTCTGTTTTAGTTAATTCGCTTTTGGGTCCTCATTCACTCACCGTAACAGAAGAATCCGACCAAGAATGGACCCAGCGACTTCGGATCCTCTCCACTCAGCCGTCGAGATCCAGGGAGCGATGCTAGGCAGACACGAGCAGGAATTGTCTGCTGCTCGACATGCCGTTGAGACCCTGGCCACCCAAGTCTCCAACCTCACAGAACAGGTTCACCATCTCCGCCTCGATCCACCGGCCACTTCCAGGGCTTTCGAATCTCCGGAGCCCAGAATCAATAACCCGCCGTGTTACTCTGGGGAGCCCACTGAATGCCGCTCGTTCCTCACCCAGTGTGATATTGTGTTTTCTCTCCAGCCCAACACTTACTCCAGGAGCACTGCTCGTGTCGCCTACGTCATATCTCTCCTTATTGGACGGGCTCGTGAGTGGGGCACGGCAATCTGGGAGGCAAGGGCTGAGTGTACTAACCAGTATCAGGACTTTAAGGAGGAGATGATACGGGTTTTTGATCGATCTGTTTTTGGGGAGGAGGCTTCCAGGGCCCTGTCTTCCCTATGTCAAGGCAATCGATCCATAACAGACTACTCTATTGAGTTTCGCACTCTTGCTGCCTCCAGTGGCTGGAACGAGCCGGCTTTGCTCGCTCGTCTTCTGGAGGGTCTCCGCGCAGAGGTAAAGGATGAGATTCTCTCCCGGGAGGTTCCTTCCAGCGTGGATTCCTTGATTGAACTCGCTATTCGCATTGAGCGACGGGTTGATCTTTGTCACCGAGCTCGTGGAAAGGAGCTCGCGTTCTCCGTTGCCCCCCTCTCCGCATCACTACCATCTTCCTCTGCCGGCTCGGGAGCTGAGCCTATGCAGCTGGGAGGTATCCGCATCTCGACTAAGGAGAGGGAACGGAGAATCACCAACCGCCTCTGTCTCTATTGCGGTTCTGCTGGTCATTTTGTCACTTCATGTCCAGTAAAAGCCAGAGCTCATCAGTAAGCGGAGGGCTACTGGTGAGCGCTACTACTCCTGTCTCTCCTTCAAGATCCTGCACTACCTTGTCGGTCCATCTACGCTGGACCGGTTCGTCAGCTTCCTGCAGTGCCTTAATAGACTCTGGGGCGGAGGGCTGTTTTATGGACGAGACCTGGGCTCGGGAACATGACATTCCTCTCAGACAGTTAAGGGAGTCCACGGCCTTGTTCGCCCTGGATGGTAGTCCTCTCCCCAGGATTCAGCGTGAGACGCTACCTTTAACCCTCACTGTTTCTGGTAATCATAGCGAAACCATTTCTTTTTTGATTTTTCGTTCACCTTTTACACCTGTTGTTTTGGGCCATCCCTGGCTAGTTTGTCATAATCCTTCCATTAATTGGTCTAGTAATTCTATCCTCTCCTGGAACGTCTCTTGTCATGTGAAATGTTTAATGTCTGCTATCCCTCCTGTTTCCTCTGTCTCTTCTTCACAGGAGGAGCCTGGTGATTTGACAGGGGTGCCGGAGGAATATCACGATCTGCGCACGGTGTTCAGTCGGTCCAGGGCCACCTCTCTTCCTCCACACCGGTCGTATGATTGTAGTATTGATCTCCTTCCGGGAACCACTCCCCCCCGGGGTAGACTATACTCTCTGTCGGCTCCCGAACGTAAGGCTCTCGAGGATTATTTGTCTGTAGCTCTTGACGCCGGTACCATAGTCCCCTCCTCCTCTCCCGCCGGAGCGGGGGTTTTTTTTGTCAAGAAGAAGGACGGGTCTCTGCGCCCCTGCATAGATTATCGAGGGCTGAATGACATAACAGTTAAGAATCGTTATCCGCTTCCTCTTATGTCCTCAGCCTTCGAGATCCTGCAGGGAGCCAGGTTTTTCACTAAGTTGGACCTTCGTAACGCTTACCATCTCGTGCGCATCAGGGAGGGGGACGAGTGGAAGACGGCGTTTAACACTCCGTTAGGGCACTTTGAATACCGGGTTCTTCCTTTCGGCCTCGCTAACGCTCCAGCTGTCTTTCAGGCATTAGTCAATGATGTCCTGAGAGACATGCTGAACATCTTTGTTTTCGTTTACCTTGACGATATCCTGATTTTTTCACCGTCACTCCAGATTCATGTTCAGCACGTTCGACGTGTCCTCCAGCGCCTTTTAGAGAATTGTCTTTTTGTGAAGGCTGAGAAGTGCACTTTTCATGCCTCCTCCGTCACATTTCTCGGTTCTGTTATTTCCGCTGAAGGCATTAAGATGGATCCCGCTAAGGTCCAGGCTGTCATTGATTGGCCCGTCCCTAAGTCACGCGTCGAGCTGCAGCGCTTTCTCGGCTTCGCGAACTTCTATCGTCGTTTCATCCGTAATTTCGGTCAGGTGGCAGTTCCTCTCACAGCCCTTACTTCTGTCAAGACGTGCTTTAAGTGGTCCGTTTCCGCCCAGGGAGCTTTTGATCTCCTCAAGAATCGTTTTACATCCGCTCCTATCCTTGTTACACCTGACGTCTCTAGACAGTTCGTGGTCGAGGTTGACGCGTCAGAGGTGGGCGTGGGAGCCATTCTTTCTCAGCGCTCCCTCTCTGACGACAAGGTCCACCCTTGCGCGTATTTTTCTCATCGCCTGTCGCCGTCGGAACGTAATTATGATGTGGGAAACCGCGAACTGCTCGCCATCCGGTTAGCCCTAGGCGAATGGCGACAGTGGTTGGAGGGGGCGACCGTTCCTTTTGTCGTTTGGACTGACCATAGGAACCTTGAGTACATCCGTTCTGCCAAACGACTTAATGCGCGTCAGGCGCGTTGGGCGCTGTTTTTCGCTCGTTTCGAGTTCGTGATTTCTTATCGTCCGGGCTCTAAGAACACCAAGCCTGATGCTTTATCTCGTCTCTTCAGTTCTTCAGTAGCCTCCACTGACCCCGAGGGGATTCTCCCTGAGGGGCGTGTTGTCGGGTTGACTGTCTGGGGAATTGAGAGGCAGGTAAAGCAAGCGCTCACTCACACTCCGTCGCCGCGCGCTTGTCCTAGGAACCTTCTTTTCGTTCCCGTTCCTACTCGTCTGGCCGTTCTTCAGTGGGCTCACTCTGCCAAGTTAGCCGGCCACCCTGGCGTTCGGGGTACGCTTGCTTCCATTCGCCAGCGTTTTTGGTGGCCCACCCGGGAGCATGACACGCGTCGTTTCGTGGCTGCTTGTTCGGTCTGCGCGCAGACTAAGTCCGGTAACTCCCCTCCTGCCGGCCGTCTCAGGCCGCTTCCCATTCCCTCTCGACCGTGGTCTCACATCGCCTTAGATTTTGTCACCGGACTGCCTTCGTCAGCGGGGAAGACTGTTATTCTTACGGTTGTCGATAGGTTCTCTAAGGCGGCTCATTTCATTCCCCTTGCTAAGCTTCCTTCTGCTAAAGAGACGGCACAAATCATCATCGAGAATGTTTTCAGAATTCATGGCCTTCCGTCAGACGTCGTTTCGGACAGAGGTCCGCAATTCACGTCTCAATTTTGGAGGGAGTTTTGCCGTTTGATTGGGGCTTCCGTCAGTCTCTCTTCCGGCTTTCACCCCCAGTCTAACGGTCAAGCAGAACGGGCCAATCAGACTATTGGTCGCATCTTACGCAGTCTTTCTTTTCGCAACCCTGCGTCTTGGTCAGAACAGCTCCCCTGGGCAGAATACGCCCACAACTCGCTTCCTTCGTCTGCGACCGGGCTATCTCCTTTTCAGAGTAGCCTCTGCCGTTATAGGACGCAGACTGTGAGGGCTGCTAATAAGCGTAGAACTAAGAGTCCTAGATATTGTCGCGGTCAGAGAGTTTGGCTCTCCACTCAGAACCTTCCCCTTAAGACGGCTTCTCGCAAGTTGACCCCGCGGTTCATTGGTCCGTTCCGTATTTCTCGGGTCATTAATCCTGTCGCAGTTCGACTTCTTCTTCCGCGATACCTTCGTCGCGTCCACCCGGTCTTCCATGTCTCCTGTATTAAGCCCGTTCTTCGCGCCCCCGCTCGTCTTCCCCCCCCCCCCCCCCATCCTTGTCGAGGGCGCACCCATCTACAGGGTCCGCAGGATTTTGGACATGCGTCCTCGGGGCCGTGGTCACCAGTACCTCGTTGATTGGGAGGGGTACGGTCCTGAGGAGAGGAGTTGGGTTCCCTCTCGGGACGTGCTGGACCGTGCGCTGATCGAGGATTTCCTCCGTTGCCGCCAGGTTTCCTCCTCGAGTGCGCCAGGAGGCGCTCGGTGAGTGGGGGGGTACTGTCATGTATTGTCATGTTGTGTGTTTCTGTCCTTTCCCTTCACCCTGTCTCCCTCTGCTGGTCGTTGTTAGGTTACCTTTTCTCCCCCTCTTTCCCCCAGCTGTGCCTTGTCTCCTCCTAACTACCCATTCACCCCGTTTCCCACCTGTTCCCTTTTTCCCTCTGATTAGGTCCCTATATCTCTCTCTGTTTTTGTTCCTGTCCTTGTCGGATTCTTGTTTGTTGTGTTTCATGCCTGAACCAGACTATCGTCATGTTTGCTGTAACCTTGTCCTGTCCTGTCGGAATCTGCCGGTCTATCTGAGCCTACCTATGTTTGGTTATTAAAGAAGCTCTGTTTTAGTTAATTCGCTTTTGGGTCCTCATTCACTCACCGTAACACATTCAGTATACATCACATTATCCCACCAACCATAAAACACACTTTTTCACGAAAATGTAAAAAATAATGATTGATTATTTCAAAGGGTTACTGATGACACTTGATTTTGATATTTTCATGTCTGGGAAAAATTTGGGATTAAATTCTTGAAAATACAAACTGCGTTGTCCGATTTAAAATAGCTATTACAGAAAAACATGCCATGCTTTTGTTTGAGAAAAGCGATCAACAACAACAAACTTTTCCCGCCATGACAGGTTTGACACATTGATATCTTGCACTTATTTCTCATCCTGAGGATCCCAGTGATCAAATGAAGTGCCGTTTTCTTTGATAAAATCCATTTTTATAGCCTAGCACAAAACATTTTGTAAACCTTGTGTCGTGAATTCCGTTTCTATCCACTTTTGATGAAGGAATTGAAAGTAATTACACACACTAAACATACATTTATCTAGTCATGGTTGGTTTCATTGCAATCCTCTCGATTTGTAACACAACACTTGATACTTAATTTTGCGGTGAGTATTGACCGAAAGAAACTGATTTGAAGGCAACGAGCAATAACCTCATTGCACACCAATAATATTAGCGAAGTTTCGTTGATTGACTGTTTTCTGCCCAATGAGCACTGATCTTCTTGAAATCCAGCTTGGGAGATTGCCAATGAGCTGAGGTAAAATTCAGAACTGCAGGCATGAATGTGCCTCAGGTCCAAAAGGGCACAGCATGGAGGCATCGTTGTGTTCATTGCCGCATGAAGTCCCCCATCACCTGCACCACTGGTTCCGTTTGCCTCTGCTTTACAGCAGAAAGAGACTGCTATGGGACATGGCATCAGCAGAAAAATATTGTGTAGAGGACTGAGGGTCTTCCAAGGGTCTACCCCTGTTATTATTTTTGTATATATATATTTTTTTTAAATATTATTTCAACATCTTTTTTTGTGTTAGAATTCCATTTTGCTATGTTGTATATAGTTATTTGCATAAAAATGTATAATTAAATAAATATATATTTTTAAAACATTTTTATTAAAAAAATGTGTGTTAGAATTGCATTTTGTTATGTTGTATATAGTTATTTGCATAAAAATGTATCACTTCACCAATTCGGCCACTTGGGTACATTTGGGCAACTTGTGTGGGACACCTGGGTGACTTCATGCTAAATCTCATGTAGCTCACTCATTCCTGAAGTTATCCATCTGAAACTTTGCACAACTACAGATGCCCTCTTGTGTATTCCATCTAAATTAACCCCAGCATCCTATCTCACTGTTTGGCTTTTCTTGTACATGTGAAAGATGATGCTACAACAATAAAAAAAAACTAAAAACGTATGCTCTTTCTTTCTCTTTTCTTCTACCAGATCTATTGTGTTATATTCTCCTACATTCAATTAAAATTTCCACAAACATCAGAATGTTTCCATTCAAATGATACCAAGAATATGCATATCCTTGTTTCTGGGCCTGAGCTACAGGTGGAAATTGAGAAGAAGGGGGGCAAGCCATAAGAAGTTAAGCATCTCCAATCCAAAGTTAAGTTAAAGTTAAATCTAGAATTGGCTTCCTATTTCGCAAAACAAAGCCTCCTTCACTCATGCTGCCTTACATACCCTTGTAAAACTGACTATCCTACCGATCTTTGACTTCAGCGATGTCATTTACAAAATGGCCTTCAACACTCCACTCGGCAAATTGGATGCAGTCTATCACAGTGCCATCTGTTTTGCCACCAAAGCCCCATATACTACCCACCATTGTGACCTGTGTGCTCTCGTTGGCTCGTCCTTGCTACATATTCGTTGCCAAATCCACTGGCTCCAGGTCATCTATAAGTCTTTGTTAGGTAAAGCTCCTCCTTATCCCAGCTCACTGGTCACCATAGCAGCACCCACCTGTAGCACACTCTCCAGCAGTTATATTTCACTGGTCATCCCCAAAGCCAACACCTCCTTTTGGCTTCCTTTCCTTCCAGTTCTCTGCTGCCAATGACTGGAACGAATTGCAAAAAATACTGAAGTTGGAGACTTCTATCTCCCTCACTAACTTTAAGAGTCAGCTGTCAGAGCAGCTTACCGATCGCTGCAGCTGTACTGTCCACAGCCCATCTGTAAATAGCCCATCCAAACAACTACCTGCCTCATCCCCATATTTGTTTTTCTGCTCTTTTCCGCACCAGTATTTCTACTTGCACATCAATCACTCCAGTCTTAATGCTAAATTGTAATTATTTCATGGCCTATTTACTGCCTTACCTCCCTAATCATACTACATTTGCACACACTGTATATATATTTTTCTATTGTGTAATTGACTGTACGTTTGTTTATCCCATGTGTTGTTGTTTTTGTCGCACTGCTTTGCTTTATCTTGGCCAGGTTGCAGTTGCAAATGAGAACTTGTTCTCAACTGGCCTACCTGGTTAAATAAAGGTGAAATAACCCTTTTTTAAAGTAATTTGTGTAAGTTAAATGTCCTTCTCTAAAAGCATGATGAAAGTATGTTGTCAATTTGTTTCCTGTAAAATAGCGTTGTGTCTGGTCAAATGCTATTTAAAAAAAAACTTTACTAAGGCTTGGTATCAGGCTTATTGGTCAGCTATTTGAGCCAGTAAAGAGGGCTTTACTATTCTTAATCAAGTAGCGGAATGATTTTTGCTTCCCTCCAGGCCTGAGGGCACACACTTTTTAGTAGGCTTCTACTGAAGATATTATCACGGCTCAGGAGAAGACCCAGATGCAGACAGTTCCAAGTAACAAAGTGTATTACAAAACAGGGGGCAGGCAAACGACAGGTCAATGGCAGGCAGAGGTCATAGCAGAGTCCGAATGGTACAGAACAGCAGGTAGGCAGAATTGTCAAAACCGGGAAAACTAGAAAACAGGAACTAGAGAAAAATTACACAAGGGATAATGGGAAGATGGGCGACACCTGGAGGGGGTTGGAGACAAGCACAAAGACAGGTGAAACAGATAAGGGTGTGACAGATATGGAAAAAAGGGGTGGCAATATCCTCCACTATTATCCTCAGTAATTTTCCGTCCAAGTTGTCAGACCCGATGGCTTGTCATTGTTGATTGACAATTTTTTTAAATTCACCTCTTCCACACTCACTTTACGGAATTCAAAATTACAAATCTTTGAAGCTTTTTCTTGAGGTGGCAGCTTGATGAAAGCCAGGTCTACAGACGCTTCCCACAAGCATGGGCTTCAGGTGAGGAAGATGAACCTGTAGCCACATGACTTCAACAGTAGTCATCATGAGATACTCTTTAATCTTTGCAGCCGGGGTTCTTAAACTTTGTCAGCCTGGGACCCAATTTAGAAATGCTGTGTTTTCCTGGGACCCAAGCTTATGAAAACATGATACTATACATACTGTACGTATCTGTACATTTAATTGCCCTTATGCCTAAAACAAATGCAAATAACAATGAAATGATTTACCCATATACTGTAAATAGAAATTCATGTTTATTTTTCCCAGTTAAAAACACTCTTACATATCTGTCTAGGTTGGAACTGTTGCTGTTAAACTATAGTAAATCATTTTCATTTTGAACTGGAATAAACTGATCGATCACATCACACAGATGTATAACAGAACACACACAGGCTCCATTTCTGATAGTGCAACCCTAAGTAACAGTACAGATGAAAGATTATCAGGCCTACTGTATATCTTACCGTAGAAAGTATTGTTGAAAAAAAGGTCTAGGTTGGAACTCTTGCTGTTAAAATACAATACAGAATTTTTATGTTGAATTGGAATAAAAAGTATTTCATCACATCACACAGATGTTGACCATAAAATAAACACACGCACACACACAGTCCTATTGAGAGGTGTGTGGCTGGTTGAAGTTTTCAGCATGTCTATACTGGGCTCAGTTTTTGACAGTGCAACCCTGAGGTCATGTTCAGCATTGAGTTAGTTTCTGTACTTGTTTTTTAAGTACCCCATAGTTGAGAACTCTGACTCGCCTAGGTATGTGGTTTCAAACTGGATCAGAACATCTACTGCTTTATCAGGCAGGGGACTGCTTCCTGCTGTAGATGAGCAACCCAGGACTGTGTTAGTGTTTGCCTCAAAAATCATCTTGCTTCAATCAGTTTATTCCCAAAATACAATTACTTGTATTTTAACAGCAACAGGTCCAACCTAGACTTGATTTCAACAATTATTTCTACAGTAAGATGAATAGTAGGCCTGATAAGTTTTGATCTCCATCTGTACTGTTACTTATGGTTGCACTAAGTACAGTAGCTAACTAACTTGCTTTGACTAACATTAGCTAGCTATTAGCTGTGTACAAGGGGATTGTTTGAAAGAGAAACTCACATCTACTACTATGAGCGATAGTACTCCCTTATTTCTGCTTATCATCCATCACCTGTTAGAAAATGAAAACGCTAGCTGACATACTTTTCCACTGTCGAAGAGCTGTATCCTGAAGCATTGTGCCCCGACAAAGAAAGTGGAGCCGTATACGCCGTCAGCGATTGTAGATGGAGCTTTGTAATATTCGTTGCCCTGAAGAAAGGTGAGGTATGAACCCAACCACACACGTGAACACCTACTTATCACCGTTCACCTTATTCGCATCATTCTCCTGATCCTTTAAACAGAGCTCATATGAGGCTGATGTATCTGTAGTTATACAGTACCAGTCAAAAGTTGAGACACCTACACATTCCAAGAGTTCTCTTCATTTTATACATTTTAGAATAATAGTGAAGACATCAAAACTATAAAATAACACATATGGAATAATGTAGTAACCCAAAAAAGTTTTAAACAAATCAAAATATGTTATATTTGAGAGTCTTCAATGTAGCCACTGTTACCATACGACTCTTGGAGGAGGGAACACAACACCCCGCTAGATCTCAACTCCCCTTGGAGTGAAAAAAGTATGTGATTGTTGGTGCGGGGAAGGACGACAGAGGCAGAGAAAAATACAGTTTATAGGGAATTTATTATTCCTAACGCACGGTAATGTGGGGAAAAGGGTCTGGACAGAACAAAAGCAAAGAAAGTAAAAGTTAAGGAATCCCCTGCCCTACCTTACCACTTCTAACCTAACCTTTAGCAAAACCTGGCGCGCGAACCAAAATACAGGGGGTGGTCTGCCCAGGTCTTACCTAGTGTGCATAGACAGATTTAATACTATGGGTTATGTATGCCCGCAGGCCTCTTGCCTAAACACTCCCAAGTGCGCTCCCCTTTCGCCCTGGGAACAAATGAAACACAGAATAATTTTCCAATACTTTAAGTGTGAAATTTCAATAACCACAAACACTAAGTCCTATTGTCGGCTACAAAATAATATCAAAAAAACTTTTACTGACCACCACAACAACCTACACAGGACATAAAAAGAAGCTCTCCTCATTCGAAGGAACACTTTATCAAGCTGGAGAAGGAGTTGGTAATTGAAGAAACAGCTGTATCCCCTGACGAGAGGGAGGGATCAGAGCGCCAATCAGCGATGGGGCCGACCAATCTGCTGCTTTAGGAATCCAGGAAGCCATTTCCTGAAATAGACACACATACAAACCCACGACAACACAGAAACTGGGGAACGTAACACCACCCTTTGCCTTGATGACAGCTTTACACACTCTTGGCATTCTCTCAACCAGCTTTATGAGGTAGTCACCTGGAATGCATTTTAATTAACAGGTATGCCTTGTTAAAAGTTCATTTGTGGAATTTATTTCCTTCTTAATGCATTTGAGACATTATTTACATTGTGATAAGGTAGGGTTATACAGAAGATATTTGGTAAAAGACCAAGTCCATATTATGGCATAAACAGCTCAAATAAGCAAATGGAAATGACAGTCCATCATTACCTTAAGACATGAAGGTCAGTCAATATGAAACATTTCAAGAACTTTGAAAGTTGATTCAAGTGCAGTCGCAAAAACCATAATTCGCTATGATGAAACTGGCTTGCATGAGGACTGTCACAGGAAAGGAGACCCAGAGTTAACTCTGCTGCAGAGGATACATTTATTAGAGTTGCCAGCCTCACGCTGATCCTCAACACAGGGGCCCCTCAGGGGTGCATGCTCAATCCCCTCCTGTACTCCCTGTTCACTCATGACTGCACGGCCAGACATGACACCAACACCATCATTCAATTTGACGATGACACAACAGTGGTAGACCTGATTACCTCAATCGACAAGACAGCCTATAGGGAGAAGGTCAGAGACAACGTGATCAAGACAAAGGAGATGATTGTGGACTACAGGAAAAAGAGGGCCAAGCACACCACCTTTCTCGTCAATGGTGCTGCAGTGGAGCAGGTTGAGAGCTTCAAGTTCCTTGGTGTCCAAATCACCAACAAACTAACATTGTCCAAGCACACCAAGACAATCATAAAGAGGGCACGACAAAACCTATTCCCCCTCAGGATACAGAAAAGATTTGGCATGGGTCCTCAGATCCTCAAAAGGTAATACAGCTGCACCATCGAGAGCATCCTGATTGGTTGCATCACTGCCTGACATGGCAACTGCTCGGCCTTCGACCGCAAGGCACCACAGAGGGTAGTGCGAACAGCCCAGTACATCACTGGGGCCAAGCTTCCTGCCATCCAGGGCCTCTATACCAGGCGGTGTCAGAGGAAGGTCCTAAAAATTGACTAAAAAAGACTCCAGCCACCCAAGTCATCTCTGCTACGGCATGCCAAGTCTAGGTCCAAGAGGCTTCTAAACAGCTTCTACCCCCAAACCATAAGACTCCTAAACATTTAATCAAATGTAAATTTTATTTTATTTGAAAGAAATGCGTCACAGAGTTCAAGTAACAGACACATCTCAAAATAAACTGTTCAGAGGAGACAGGCCATAATCAGTTCTTCATTGTTGGATTGCCGCAAAGAATCCACTACTAAAGGACATCAATAAGAAGAGACTTGCTTGGGCCAAGAAACACGAGCAATGGATATTAGACTGGTGGAAATATGTCCTTTCTTTAGATGAGTCCAAATTTGAGATTGTTGGTTCCAACCGCCGTGTCATTTTGAGACGCAGAGTAGGTGAACGGATTTTCTCTGCCTGTGTGGGTCCCACCGTGAAGCATGGAGGGGGTGTGATGGTGTGGGGGTGCTTGGCTGGTGACATTGTCTGTGATTTATTTAGAATTCAAGGCACACTTAACCAGCATGGCTACCACAGAATTCTGCAGCGATACGCCATCCCATCTGGTTTGCACTTAGTGTAACTATCATTTGAGATGCTTTGGGATGATTTTGACCGCAGAGTGAAGGAAAAGCAGCCAACAAGTGCTCAGCATATGTGGGAACTCCTCAGAACTGTTGGAAAAGCATTCCATGTGAAGCTGGTGGAGAGAATGCCAAGAGTATGCACAGTTGTCATCAAGGCAAAGAGTGGCTATGTTGAAGATTCTCAAATCTCAAATATGTTACAACATGATCAGATATGTATTATTTCATAGGTTTGATGTCTTCACTATTACTCTACAATGCAGAAAATAGGAAAAATGAAGAAAAACCATTGAATGAGTAGGTGTGTCCAAACTTTTGACTGGTACTGTAGTTTAACCAAAACATTAGATTGTGATTCTAAAGACAGAGGTTAGTTTCCTCTTTTCCACCAAGAGAAGTCTGTTCTGCGAAATACCATTTCCTCAATCGGATCCCTCATCTCCTTATTTTCTATAATTATGTTCCTATTTATCCTTTAAGAAGCCTTTTCTGCCAAACAGGAGGTTGCATCAATTTAACTAACTTCAACAAACAGAGTGACTGCATGGGTGCCCTCTATTGATAATTTAAGTCAGGATAACTTTCTGAAGGCAATAATTATACTTTGGGCAACTGATGTTGTTCATAACCACTTTGCAGGTGTTCTGAAATAACTTCCTAGGTTTACTGTCATGCTGTGGGCTTTTGGTCAGGACGTGTCGTTTTAATTTGTTCGTTTTGAGAGACTCATTTCTTAGCGCTTCCCTGCGCAAAACACATTCTGGGCACTCCTTGTTCTTTCTCCAAGTTTGCAAGAAACCAAGAGAGAGAAACGCATCGCTGTATTTGTGATATGTGAGCTCAGTCAGAACTTGGGGCTAGCTTGAGTACATTTGATGACAGCGGTGAGTGATGGCGAGTGAGAATGACAAGGCAGTGGCTGACAGCGCAGCATCTTCTAGTGAACGACAGCGCTGCAGTGTGTGGGTCGTGGAGTGATCTTCAATAAAACTGCAGAACAAAGATCTGGTAAACTCCGAAGCACATGGGCATCTCCCTCCCATTCTCGCAGCTGCCAAACTGAGCAGAGACACCGCTGCTAGCAGAGATTGCAATTGCACTTGGCCAAATCAGTTCCAGTAATGAATGAAGTAATTATACCTATTCTCTGACACTTCACGACCCCACCCATTAACAGGTCTGCTACCCACTTTTAAGAAAGGCTGCTTTACAGGAATGGGGTTCTGAATATAAACAGCAACACTTCCAACACTGGCATTTCTGTATATATTTTTTGTTTTATCCATGGTTTTTCTGACAAATTTTGTGACATCAAATTGTTAGTTACAGTTTTTCCCATCACTGCAACTCCCGTATGGACTCGGGAGAGGCGAAGAGCCATGCTTCCTCCGACACACTGCTCACTTAATTAACCGGGGCATGCCGGCCGGCCAAAACCTCCCCTAACCTATACAAAGCTGGGCCAATCGCCTCATGGGTCTCCCGGGTCGCGGCCAGATCGAAGCCGGATCTGAAGTGACACCTCTAGCACTGCGATGCAGTGCCTTAGACCGCTGCACCACCCGGGAGTCCAACATTTCTGTCTTTTCTGTAAATACTACCACTATATCATCAAATGTATTGTGAGTGAGTTTCAGAGACAGAATGAATGTGAATGTCATCTGTTACTAGCAAGTTATTAATGTCATGAACCTTGTTTCTTAAGCTACATATCTTAACGTGGGCTATTTTGAGCACTTTTCTGGGATGCTTGCTTGTTTTACTTGTTTTACTGGGAAGCTTAGCGGAAGGAGATATTCTCATGTTATTTACGTTAGTGCAGGGTGTGCTGCACACAGTGGACTCCCTACTAGGATGCACAGTGTCATTGCTAACTGCATAAATCAGGTTCATAGACACATGATTGCTGCATACAATAGCTGTAGGATCAGCAGAGGCATTCAGTACAGTTGAGGGACATACATTAGGTTACTCACAGTACATTGTGCCTACCAATGCTCCTGGTATAATGTACATTTGCTAAAGCATTATGTTGACTCAGCAACACAATGGTAGGGATTAAATGAGCTGGGCTTGGGTCATAGATAAGTCATAGTCTGAATGCAGCCTTACAATGCTGTGAAAGGATCCAGGAACCCAAATGATTTGGGTGGATCACATCCTCCTTAAAACAAATGGTTTGTTTCCAAAAGGTATCTAAATTGTCAACAAAAGTTACACCCATTGAGCTGCAATAATCACGTAGCCAGTTGTGAAAAGAAAGAATCCTGCTAAAGCGTTCAATGCTACGAATCAGTGAGGGCACAGGGCCAGATGTTATGGGTCTTTTATTAGTGTCTAGCAGAGTGTCAGCTCTTTGAAATCCAGTTTTAACTGTTCAGAGCTGTCATTCATAATGTCATTTAAACCCACATGGACTTCGGTAGAAATGATGTCCGAGTCCTGGCATAGTACATTAAGGAGCAGCTTAGTAATGTCATTTCCTCGAGCTCCGGGATAGAACATTGTTTTTGCACCAGGAGCAGTTGTATTTCATACCATGGAGCTGCCCAAAATCATGGCTGGCAAGAGGGACGAGGAAATCTGCCCACTCCCATGCTTCACAGGATGGTGCAGGCCTCCGACAGATGGAGAAGGCCTGCTCGATCCAGAGCAGGGACGGAAGTTGCTGACGTCGACTTCGAAACCAACTTGAATAAATTTGTGAGTGGTCTAGTTGTAGTTTTGACTTACATTGGCTTAAAAAATCTATGTCAAGACTTGAAAATGGCTGTCCAGCAATGATTAACCTGTCTGGGAACCCCAACAGCCAATGAAATTTCAGGGCGCCAAATACAAATCAACAGAAATCTCATAAATCAAATTTCTCAAACAGACAAGTATTAGGCACCATTTTAAAGCTAAACTTCTCGTTAATCCAGCCACAGTGTCTGATTTAAAAAATGCTTTACAGCGAAAGCTCCACAAACTATTATGTTAGGTCACCACCAAGTCACAGAAAAACCCAGCCATTTTTCCAGCCAAAGAGACAACCAAGATACTCATTATAAATGTTGATGAAAATACCTGTGTTATTCATGGAAATATAGATAAACTTCTCCTTAATGCAACCACTGTGTCAGATTTTTTATTTTTTATTACGGAAAAAGCATCATCTGAGTACGGCGCTCAGAGCCCAAAACAGCCAAAAGAAATATCCGCCATGTTGCGCAGTCAACATTAGCCAGAGATAGCATTATAAATATTAACTTACCTTTGATGATCTTCATCAGAATGCACTCCCAGTACTCCCAGTTCGACAATAAATGTTTGATTTGTTCCATAAAGTCCATCAATTATGTCCAAATAGCTTCTTTTGTTAGGGCGTTTGGTAAACAAATCCAAACGCGCGTTCAGTTCCAGTCGGACGAAAAGTTCAAAAAGTTATATTACAGGTCGTAGAAACTTGTCAAACTAAGTATAGAATCCATCTTTAGGATGTTTTTATCAGAAATGTTCAATAATGTTCCAACCGGAGAATTCCATTGTCTTTAGAAAAGCAAGAGAGCTACCTCTCATGTGAAATGCGCGAATGAGAACGAGGCTGCTCTCATCCGGCCCCCCTTCACAGTAGAAGCCTGGAACAACGGTCTAAAGACGGTTGACATCTAATGCAAAATTACCCATATCCCACTGTTTATTCGATAGGGGTTGAGTTCAAAAACTACAAACCTCAGATTTCCCACTTCCTGTTTGGATTATTTCTCAGGTTTTTGCCTGCCATATGTGTCTGTTATACTCACAGACATCATTCAAACAGTTTTAGAAACTTCAGAGTGTTTTCTATCCAATACTAATAATAATATTCATATATTAGCATCTGGGACTGAGTAGGAGGCAGTTTACTCTGGGCACGCGATTCATCCAAAAGTGAAAATGCTGCCCCTATCCCAAAGAAGTTTTAACAACCAACTTGACAGAGCTTGAATCATTTAAACAAGAAAATTGACAAATATGGTACAGTCCAAGTGTGCAATGCTCTTAGAGACCTATCCAGAAAGGCGCTGCCAAAGGTGATTCTAACATATATTAACTAAGGGGGTTGAATACTTCTCTAATCAAGATATATTAGAATTTAATGGTAAAATGGTATTTTGTGTAGATCCATTTTATACCCACTTTGTAACTTTGTAACACAACACAATTTGGAAAAAGAAAAGGTTAGTGAATACTTTCTGAAGGCACTGTTTGCTTATGCAATGCGTGCAGAACTTAAGATGAAGTGACACTGAGTAACAATGAATATTTATAACCAGATAAATATAGCTGATCATTAATTATAATTGGAAGTCACCACCAGTAGCCTATATGGAGAAACAAACATCACGGCAAATGCTAATTGCTACCACAATCTCTGCGATAGAAGGGATATGCTGTAGCCTGGGATCAGAAGTTTTAAAGACGGCTGCTACATCCTCACAAGCCAAGACCCTCTAGCACACATGGGGTAGGGCAACAGGAGGCTGACGAGGTTGATGTCTTTCCCTTGAAGGATCGTGGTTCTCTGCAGGGGGGGACATTGGCTGCCGAGGACATGTAGGGCCTACTTTCATTGGAAGATGCCGGCATAGCCGAGGCCAGGGTATAGGCTCCATGTGTACTCCTGGGAAGGACATCTTGCACTAGCTGCAGGAGCACCCGCTACTACCTCCGTCAGTGCAGAGGCTGGAAATTATACCGGAAGCAGAGTTGCCTTCGATCACTCTGAGCCATGCATCAACAGAGGATAGCCGCCAGCACCGGGTTGTTTGTTGCAACAACAAGAGGGGCCTGAGTGGGGACGATGGAGGAAGCCGCAGCGGCGGCGTTGCAGTGGAGGAAGAAGGACCAGCCTGATCAGAGACAGACATAGGCTCGCATCTTGGAGTTTTCACCTTTGCTGTCAAAGCCGTTTTCTGAAGCCTTTTCACTACAGACCCTGGTTCGTTCCCAGGTTGTGTCACAACCGGCCGTGATTGGGAGTCCCATAGGGCACAATTGGCCTAGCATCGTCTGGGTTAGTGGAGGGTTTGGCCGGGGGGTAGGCCGTCATTGTAAATAAGAATTTGTTCTTAACTGACTTAACCTAGTTAAATAAATAAAATAAATAAACATTAGTAGTAGCCAGTTAGAGGAACTCATGGCTTGATATGCCTGGAACAACTGTGATGCCTCTTTAGGCCACTATTCCCAGAGGTTGAGCGTCAAAATATGGGTTTGCTTACCCAATGGCAATAGTCTCACTTCTTCTGTGGGAAATCCTAGTTGAGGACGAATCACCTGGATAACCTGGGAGTGGGTGTAGATCACCTCCCTCAGTGGAGATTTTGGTGTCTGATATGACAAACCAACACAGAAGGCGATGACCGTCGTTGGAAAACTATAGCTAAAAAACAGCAAGTGAGAGAACAAGGATAAGTTGACAAAATCCCAAGATTTATGTCCATTGGTTGAGAGAGAGGAAGGAGATAAGTGCAAGAATGAGCCCATGATCTAAACAGCAGGAGTGAGAAATTGGCATTATTTTGAGGTAAATAGGATAATGACATTCCGCACATGGTTAATAAGAAAGAGGAGAATAAACAAGACACTATACTGATTATATGTTTGTATTCACTCCCACTATGCCCGTAGAGATGGAAACAAAGTTAATTATGTTATGCTTACTGGATGAAGTTAAACAAGCATTCAGACCAACCTTCCTGATTGACCTTTTGTAAAACACACTGAACAAAAATATAAATGTGATATGTAAAGTGTTGGTGCCAGAAATCCCAGAAATTGTACATATGCACAACAGCTTATTTCTCTCAAATGTTGTGCACAAATTTGTTTATATCCCTGTTATTGAGCCCTTCTCTTTTGCCAAGATAATCCATTCACCTGACAGGTGTGGAAAATAAAGTAGCTGATTAAACAGCATGATCATTACACAGGTGCACCTTGTGCTTTGGAAAATAAAAGGCCACTCTAAAATGTGCAATTTTGTCACACAACACAATGCTATTGATGCTATGGACAATGAACACAGTTGTATTTTATTGATGGCAATTTGAATGCACAGAGATACCATGAAGAGATCCTGAGGCCCATTGTCGTGCCACGTATACACCGCCATCACCTCAAGTTTCAGCATGATAATGCCCCTTGTGGCAAGGATCTGTACACAATTCCTGGAAGCTGAAAGTGTCCCAGTTCTTACACAGCCTTCATACTCACCAGAAATGACACCCATTAAGCATGTTTGGGATGCACTGGATCGATGTGTAGAACAGCATGTTCCTGCCAATATCGAGCAAAATGAAAATGAAACAAAAGCAACAATCTGATGATTTGACAGTCTGCAGTTATAGCGGAATACATTTTTTCCTCAAAACCATAAAATATTATTTGACCTCTAAATACAACATTTTACCTGTTCTAACAGATGAAATTAGCCTCAATAATTGGGAGCAGGAGAATGGGACCTGACAGCTGGTTTAAAAGAAGTATCATTTGTTTCCTGTGTTACGTCAGAAAGATTTGCTCACGGGCCGATAACGACATACACGCTGACAGAAAAGCAATATAGCCAAAGCAGATGACACAGAGTTATGGCTTCCACATAGGATGAATTAATTAACATGATCTCATTGTCATCTCGTGGTGGACAGATGGGCGAGTGAACAGGGGGAGGGAGAACCATATTATGATCTGCCCAGATCGCTAACTCAGTGACAGAGCACCCTTTAAATGTCTCGAAATTCATTAGAGGAATGGACCCGTTTGTCCAATGTTAGCTAGGCTACATATCGGATTGAGGCCTTGGGTTAGTCAGGATTGGGGTGTTGGCTGAGGCACTGAAAATGAACGAGCATGTGAAATCACGTGTTTTTTTAAACACTTCACATGATGATGAAGTTTCACATGATCACATACCCTTTCACATGTGGATTCATAGGTGATGCCCTGCAAACAAAAATGTGTCTTTAAGATGCACACACAAACACTGCTTTTAGCTAACATATTTGACATGCAGTACATGATTAAATTGTGTTTGTTTATAGAGTAATCATTAGTTCATCACCAGAGACTTGAACTCACAACCTATTAATACACAGCATTTGGATCCTCCTGCCACATCAACAATCAATCAATGACTGAGTTCCTACACTTTGGACGTCAGTGAAGTCAGTCTCAGCTTTGTTAAAAATACAATCAAGAAAAACTATTACATAAAATCTGCAACAACAAAAAAACGTCCTCTCACTGTCAACTGCATTTATTTTCAGCAAACTTAAAATGTGTAAATATTTGTATGAACAAAACACGATTCAACAACTGAGATATAAACTGAGTTCCACAGACATATATATGTGTCCTTGAACAAAGGGGAACAGTCAGTATCAGGTGTGGCAACCAGTACTGCAGTGCATCTCCTCCTCATGGACTGCACCAAATTTGCCAGTTCTGCTGTGAGATGTTACCCCACTCTTCCACCAAGGCACTTGCAAGTTCCCAGACATTTCTGGGGGGAATGGCCCAAGCCCTCACCCTCCGATCCAACAGGTCCTAGACGTGCTCAATGGGATTGAGATCCGGGCTCTTCGCTGGCTATGGAAGAACACTGACATTCCTCAGTCCAGCCTCTTTCAGCCTATTGCGGACAGTCTGAGCACTGATGGAAGGATTGTGCATTCCTGGTGTAACTCAGGCAGTTGTTGTTGCCATCCTGTTCCTGTCCCACAGGTATGATGTTCAGATGTACTGATCTTGTGCAGGTGTTGTTACACATGGTCTGCCACTGCGAGGACGATCAGCTGTCCATCCTGTCTCCCTGTAGCACTGTCTTAGGCGTCTCACAGTACGGACATTGCAATTTATTGCCCTGGCCACAGTTGCTGTCCTCATGCCTCCTTGCAGCATGCTTAAGGCACATTCACACACATGAGCAGAGACCCTGGGAATCTTTCTTTTGGTGTTTTTCAGAGTCAGTAGAAAGGTCTCTTTAGAGTCTTAAGTTTCCATAACTGTGACCTTAATTGCCTACCATCTGTAAGCTGTTCCACAAGTGCATGTTCTTTATTTGTTCATGGTTCATTGAACAAGCATAGGAAACAGTGTTTAAACCCTTTACAATGTAGATCTGAGTTTGGATATTTGGATATTTATGAATTATCTTTGAAAGACAAGGTCCTGAAAAAGGGCTGTTTATTTTTTTGCTGAGTTTATATAACATAACTTTCAACATATGCTATTAACTTTATGTCTCAGTCTGACATGCTTAGGTCTTCTGAGGGCAATTCCATTGTTTATTAGCATTGAGCGTTAGCATGCATTTCCACATGTTTGAGTAGATCAACTGTTTCATAATGTATTAAAGAACGGATGTTTTTCCTCTGTCTCTATGGGATCCCTGCTTTGGATGGTGGAAAATCAGTGTGCATCCCAATTGGCACCCTATTCCCTAAAGAGTGCACTAAATTTGACCAGAGCCCAATGGACCCTGGTTAAATGTAGTGCACTATAAAGGGAATAGGGTGTCATTTGGAGGGCACATTCCCGCAGCACAGAGAACCAGACTGAGAAAGACCGTGTGTAATTGTGTCTTACCTTAGAGGGCAAACTGTTTATCCTTCTGAGTGAATTTTGCATGACTCCCATCGGTATAAGCCCCCAAGGGATTTCCCTTTAATCTTTCTGTAAGAAAATAAACTAAATTGCTAGTTTTGCTGCCTTACAATAAATACCAGTAAACAAAGTCTAAAGCATGCTCCTGATCTGATTACTTTTGAAAGAACACATGGTACCACAATTAAAATCATTGGATATTTTTTGTCTCTGAATTGCAGTTCTTATGCACCATAAAAACAGCATGCTAGCGCATTAGCGCAAGTATAAATCTACATCTTACTTATTCCTCCTTGCTCATAGGGTACAGACAGACAAGCTTTTGACTAGTTTGCATGTTTCATATTGACTTCAGTAGCTAGTTAGCTAGCTGGCTAACACGTATAGCTCTTGCTTCTCATCATGTCAATTTAGCCTAATGTTCAATCTGTACAACTGCATTTGTCAGATCAACTAATATTCCAAATGGAACCCTATTTCCCATAAAATGCAATCATTTTTACTAGGGCCCAATGGGTTTTGGTCAAAAGTAGTGCACTAGGGAAGAGGGTGATATTTGAGACGTAGTCTTATATGCTTCAGCAATCGGTCAAATAAGGTAACCCATTGCCTTAGAAGTATGATGTAATAATGTAATTCAAGGTTTTAATAGCTTCCAGTAAGAGAAAGTAGGGAGCTAAAGGAAGAGGGCTGCATTTAAAGTGGACCGCTGATGGGCTAACAGATTAGCTAACATACTTTAATAATCTATTTTACTTCCCCCAACGGACCGGTGGTGTCCTCGCTCACTGCTTCACCCAAAACCTATTTTGCACTGAAAGGCACAATTACATAGCAAGGTCTGGTACGTTTCACTACTGAGTTAAGTAGACAGAAAATATCACCCACCAGAAAGCTCAATTTCACTATTTTAGTGCTCATGACTGAGAGAGAGAAACCCTCTTCTATGGTTGTGTCCCAAATAGCACCCTATTCCGTACATAGGTCTCTGGTCAAAAGTAGTGCACTATGGGCCCTTGTCAAAAGTAATGCACTATGTAGGGAATAGGGTGCCATTTGGGACTTGTCCTATCTACATGGGTCACATTGTCTCATTAATTGCTTATGAGTTATCGCTCTACACATGTGAAACAGCTGGGGGAATATAGTGATTTGGTGAAAACAATACCCTAAAGAAATCGCCCTTTCCCTGACCTTCACAGCATTGTTTTGGAGACAATTACTGAGTGTTTGGAACCAGTTGTTTCTAATAACCATTTAATTTGAGAAAGAGAGAGAGAGGTTTGTCCCCATAGGGGAACCCGTTCTGGTGCTGGGGAGAACCCTTTGTAGAGGGTTCTATCTAGAACCCCCTGTATATGGTTCTACCTAGAATCCTCTATGAAGGGTTCTACCAAGAACCATTTCCTCTCATGAGCTAAACATTCTTCCTAGAACTGTCCATGATGGGTTCTACCGAGAGCCCTTTTATTTTTGGAGGATTCTTCCTCGAACCCTCTATGAACAGTTCATACATTACACATATAAGAGTTTCTTTGACGGCCTAGTTATACCCTACAAGATCAGTGTTAGGAATCTCCTGGTTTACAGGCTACATCAAGCCTGCAAGTCACATTATGCTGGCATGCAAAGTGATGTTCCTAATTCCTATTGGAATCTAGCCAGAGTTAGGATATCCAACAAGTGGAATTTTTAATCACCTGCAATCGGCATTCAGGCATTCATGGTTGAATTTCAGCAAAGAAACCACTACTAAAGGACACCAATAATAAGAAGAGACTTGCTTGGGCCAAGAAACACGAGCAATGGACATTAGACTGGTGGAAATCTATAATTTTGTCTGATGAGTCCAAATTTGAGATTTTTGGTTCCAACCGCTGTGTCTTTGTGGGATGCTGAGTAGGTGAATGGACTATCTCGGAATGTGTAGTTCCGCCGTGAAGCATGGAGGAGGAGGTGTGATGGTATGGGAGGGCTTTGCTGGTGACACTGTCAGTGATTTATTTAGAATTCAGGGTACACTTAACCAGCATGGCTACCACATCATTCTGCAGCGATACGGCATCCCATCTGGTTTGCACTTAGTGGGACTATCGTTTGTTTTTCAAGGCTATTTGACAAAGGAGAGTGATGGAGTGCTGCATCACCCTAGCTAAACCCAATTAAGATGGTTTGGGATGAGTTGGACCACAGAGTGAAGGAAAAGAGGCCAACAAATGCTCAGCATATGTGGGAACTCCTTCAAGACTGTTTGAAAAGCATTTCAGGTAAAGCTGGTTGATAGAATGCCAAGAGTGTGAAAACCTGTCATCAAGGCAAAGGGTGCCTACTTTGAAGAATCTAAAATATATTTAGAATTGTTCAACACTTTTTTGGTTACAACATGATTCCATATGTGTTATTTTATTGTTTTGATGTCATCACTATTATTCTACAATGTAGTGTCATAGAAATTCTTACTTAGGGACACTTGAAGTCAATCTTAATTAGGGTTAGGCGTCCCGCCAGCAGGACACCGGTCGACAACTTCTGGTGAAATTGGAGGGCGCGCAATTCAAATAAATAATCATAACAATTATGGATATTAATAATTTAGGTACATACAAGTGTCTTATATCGGTTAAAATTCTTTAATTATTTTTAATCGAACTGCATTGTCCGATTTACAATAGGCTTTACAGTGAAAGCATGCTATGCGATTGTTTGTGGACGGCGCCCCACATCAACATATTTTTCCACTGGCACAGGCTTCATAAAATCACAAATAGCGATTTAATATTCACTTACCTTTTGAAAATCTTCCTCTGATTTGCAATCCAAAGAGTCCCAGCTACAACATGTAGTGTCGTTTTGTTAGATAAAATCGTTCTTTACATCCCAAACGTCAGTTTAGTTGACGCCATCGATTTGAGTAATCTACTCGTTCAACATGCAGAGAAAGGAATCCAAAAAGTTACCGCTAAACTTTGTTAAAACAAGTCAAAAAACGTTTCTATTTAATCCTCATGTACCCTAAAATGTAATTAAATTATAATATTTTATACTGAAAAAAGTATGTTCAATAGGAAAACGATATTAGCAGGTGCGCGTCCTCTTCATCGCCTGCGCAGAGACTGAACTCTGAGTCCCAGTACTAAAACTCAAAATTCTTCCTCGTTTGGAAGAAACAAGCCTGAAACCTTGAACAAAGACTGTTGACATCTGGTGGAAGCCATAGGAATTGCAATCTGGGAGCTGGATTTGGATATGCCCCTAAAAAATCTGGTTGGTTTGTCTTTGGAATTTACTCCTACCAGATCTATTGTGTTATAATCTCATACATTAATTTTTAATTTCTACAAACTTCAACGTATTTTCTATCCAATGGTACTAATTATATGCCTATCCTGGCTTCTGGGCCTGAGTAACAGGCAGTTTACTTTGGGCACGTCAGTCAGACGGAAATTCAGAAAAAAGGACCCTAGCCTGAAGAAGTTGAATCATTGTTTAATGTCAGTGTACTGACTGGAGAGGTTCCAACCAACCCAATGCACCATAGTACACATGTCAATCAGGTATCCAAACTTTTGACTGGTACTGCATATATATATATATATAAACCACAACTAAGGACACAAAACATTTCACAAATGAAAAAGAAAATGGAAATAATGCAACTAAACAATAATTGTTTGCATGGCAAAGAGGGACTTTGCAATTAATTGCAATTCATCTGATCACTCTTCATAACATTCTGGAGTAAATGCAAATTGCCATCATCAAAACTGAGGCAGCAGACTTTGTGAAAATGTATATTTGTGTCATTCTCAAAACTTTTGGCCACGACTGTATGTGTGGTCTTGTTATTCTATCCTCGTGGGGATCTGAAATCCCCAAAGGTCCCCACAAGTATAGTAAAACAATAACAATTCTACCACAAAGACTGTTTTAAGCTTAGGGGTTAGGTTTATGGTTAGAATTAGGTTTAGATTTAAGGGTTAGCTTTAGGGTAAGGCGTTAGTTTTAGGGTTTTGGTTAGGGTTATTTATGGTAAAGGTTAGGGTAAGGGGTAAGGGAAAATAGGATTTTGAATGGAATTCAATTTTAGGTCCCCACGAGGATAGAAAAACAAGTGTGCGTGTGTGTGCATCTATTACTTACACATATATGTCAGTACATACACACAAAACCTATGTCACATGGGGGAGAGGTGTTGTGCCGTGAGGTGTTGCTTTATTTAGATTTTTAAAACCAGGTTTGCTGTTCACTTGCTCTATATGAGTTGGAAGGGATTTCCATGCAATCATGGCTCTATATACTGTATGTTTTCCTGAATTTGTTCTGGACCTGGGTACTGTGAAAATAACCCTGGTGGCATGTATGGTTGGGTAAGTATGTCTGTAAGTATGTAAGTTGATTATACAGAACATTTTGAATTTTCAACACATTCGTATTTCTCACAAAATCAAGAATTGATGCAGTCAATCTCCTCTAATTTGAGCCAAGAGAGACCAACATGCAACAACAGGTGAACATTAGCTTTCTGTGTATGTCGAAGGGCAAGATTTGCTGCACTGTTCTGGGCCAGCTGCAGCTTTTCTAGGTCCTTCTCTGCAGCACTAGCAATAGTAAAAAAAAAAAATAGAGCCTGTAGGATTTGTTTAGTTGACTTTGGTGTTAAAATGATGAGCATCTCTTTATCACAGATAGAGCTCTCCCCATCTTTACAGCAATTGAATCAATATGCCTTCACCATGACAATCTACAGTCTAAGATGACACCAAGAAGTTGAGTTTCCTCAACTTGCTCAACATCCACGTCATTCATGAACAGAATCCTCTGAGGTCTAGAACTTAGGGAATGATTTGTACCAAATACAGTGCTTTTAGTTTTAGATATGTTCAGGACTAGTTTACTGCTGGCTACCCATTCCAAAACTGACTGCCCTCTTTGTTTCGGATTGCAGTGATTTCACTAGCTGTGGTTGCTGGCATGTGTAATCAAATCAAATCAAATCAAATGGTATTTGTCACATACATGTGTTTAGCAGATGTTATTGAGGGTGTAGCGAAATGCTTGTGTTCCTAGCTCTAACAGTGTAGTAATATCTATCAGTAATATCTAACAATTTCACAACAATACACACACATCTAAAGTAAAGGACTAGAATTAAGAATAATTAAATATTGGGCAAGCAATGTCAGAGCGGCATAGACTTAGATACAGTAGAATAGGATAGAAAACAGTATATACACATAAGATGGGTAATGCAAAATATGTTAACAATAGTGACTAGTGTTCCATTATTGAAGTGGCCAGTGATTCCAAGTCTATATATATAGGGCAGCAGCCACTAATGTGCTAGTGATGGCTATTTAACAGAATTGAAGTCTGATGGCTTTGCGATAGAAGCTGTTTTTCAGTCTCTCGGTCCCAGCTTTGATGTACCTGTACTGACCTCACCTTCTGAATGATAGCGGGATGAACAGGCAGTGGCTCGGGTGGTTGTTGTCCTTGATGATCCTTTTGGCCTCCCTATGACATCAGGTGCTGTGGGTGTCCTGGATGGCAGGTAGTTTGCCCCCGGTGATGCGTTGGGCAGACCGCACTACCCTCCGGAGAGCCCTGGGGTTGCGGGCGGTGAAGTTGCCAGACTAGGCATACAGCCTGACAGTATGCTCTGAATTGTACATCTGTAAAAGTTTGTAAGGGTTTTACGTGCCAAGTCAAATGTATTCAGCCTCCTGAGGTTGAAAAGGCGCTGTTGCACCTTCTTCACAACACTGTCTGTGTGGGTGGACCATTTCTGTTTGTCAGTGATATGTACGCCGAGGAACTTAAAGCTTTCCACCTTCTCCACTGCGGTCCCGTTGATGTGGATAGGGGGGTGCTCCCTCTGCTGTTTCCTGAAGTCCATGATCAACTCCTTTGTTTTGTTGACGTTGGGTGAGAGGTTATTTTCCTGGCACCACACTCCCAGGGCCCTCACCTCCTCCCTGTAGGCTGTCTCGTCATTGTTGGTAATCAGGTCTACTACTGTTGTGTCGTCTGCAAACTTGATGATTGAGTTGGAGGCGTGCAAAGCCACGCAGTCATGGGTGAACAGGGAGTACAGGAGGGGGCTGAGTCATCAGCGTAAATAGACACACAGATGAGGAGAGAGAAGGCAATACAATAAGAAATACTAAATGGACTGTTAATTAATGTGGTTTCTTGGTTTCTTCCCAAATATATATTTCTCCCAACGACATGCAAGCTTGGCAAGACCTCACACTGCTAAATGAAATATATGATAAAACATATCCCTCTGGGTTATTGGCTCCACAGCAAGCATGCTGGGTAGCAGCGAACTCAATACTTGAGTAGCAGCGAACTCAATACTCAACACTCACAGCACAGCTTTACACCCATTACAGATCCAAGCAGGTAGCGTGATCATGTCTCTGGATTTGTCACAAATTGCATCCTATTCTGTATATTGTGCACTATTTTGGGGACTACTTTGGATCAGTACCTGTAGGGTTGTGGTCAAAAGTATGCACTTTATAGGGAATAGGTTGCCATTTGTGGAGCACATTTGTTTCTGCTCAAGGATACACAGAAAAGACGGTTCCTCAAGGGTTCTTTAGGAAGGGTGATGGTTCTATATGGAACCATACTGACTCACAGTATTTATTCTGAGCAGAAGTCCCAGAGGAGCTGCGGGACAGTCTCGGGGCTACTGCACGCCTGCACACACATGCAGTTTACAGGGAACATTGGTGTCCACTTACTTTTGTATATAGTGTACTTAACGGTCCTCATTCCTACTTTATTCAATGGAATTTGGAGCTTTGTAAGATTATTGTGAAGTAACTACTGTAGATTTATTGGTTACAAGTTTGGCAGTATAAGCAACTATGTTCAACCAACCAAATTGATTATTATGCAAAGGTCTGGGGAGACTAATCTATGAGACTACCTAAACCATCCAAATTGGAACAATCATTTCTGTATACAACCATTTCTGCGTACAATAGAAAACTAATTCACATCACAAAATCATGTTTGGTTGATCTTGAATTGTGGATTGGGAGACCAAACGATTTTGCCTGTTTAAGTATGCATATATTTACCTTCCCTCTCTGTTTACCACTCAGTGGTAATCTAGCCAGAGCCAATTACAACAAGATGTGTTTCTCCCTGACGTGATTGTACTGTGTGCGTCCCGAATGGCACCTTATGCCCTTTATAGTGCACTACAATGTCTAGGGTCCTGGTGCACTACTAGTCCATAGGGCTCAGATCAAAAGTAGTTCACTACATAGGGAATAGGGTGTCATTTGGGACAGTCTTTGTGTTACTTTGGCACTTGGGGAAATTAAAGAAAGCAGTCCTCAAGTTACATTTCATCAGTTATGAGAACCTCTTCTGTCAGCCTCAAGACAATTAGCAAGTCAGGCTGCTGGGGTAGGAAGCTACAGCATGGGCCTCGCTAGTGCCCTACCTCTCCAGACATAATAAATATTAAGTCAGTCATTCTCTTCCTTTCTGTTCCGTAGAGTTAATTAAAGTGTGGACTGTTTATATTTGAATTTGACGGTTCACATTAATCAACATCCACACCTCCTGTCCGGGTCGGAGTGTTATGAAGAACCGCCCCCAGATTTTATAATGGAGGAAGGTGTAACGTGCGTGGGTCTCCGGAGGTGGGGGGAGTCCAGACGACAACAGTCGCCTCAGATTGTGTGGTAGACATCTAGTATGTGAAGGTGACTTCTAAACGTGTATTTTTTTGTTGTTCTGTTTCAGAAACACACAGGGAAGGAAGGTAAGGCAGGGGCTAGAAAAAGGGAACAGCTCAGGAAGTACTGGCATCTAAGCAGCTAAGCCTAAAGATTCCCATTATTTTCAGATGAACGTCATGCTCAGATAGAGAGTTGCAGGAACCCATCTTCAAACAAACTGTGCAGCCATACAAGATGAATCCTACCCTCACATCCTCATCAGAATGTTGTTTTCTGAGGTGGGTTAGTGTAGCCTAATTGAGTTGTGGTGCAGTAGTTGTATGAGTCATCTTCAACAGTCCCTAATTGCTTTGTGTGTGTGTGTGTGTGTGTGTGTGTGTGTGTGTGTGTGTGTGTGTGTGTGTGTGTGTGTGTGTGTGTGTGTGTGTGTGTGTGTGTGTGTGTGTGTGTGTGTGTGTGTGTGTGTGCGTGCGTGCATACATATGCCCGCACCTGTGTATATGTGTGCTGCCTGAACAGAAGAAAGCATTCAAGACAGGCAACCACTTTTCTACTCCTGTTGAGGTGTGGTCAGGTCATTAAAATGGAAACAGGTCTTGAGTGGAACACGAGAAACATCTCCAGTTCCTGTTAGAAGCCCACTGATCCTGATTCATAATTGATACATGAACCTTCCAATGCTACGGTTTAAATATCTGTTCAAAATGTGATCCAACACCATATTCTCGCTCCAATCTATAATGTATGCTCTCTGCTGGACTTGTTTTGACTCCAAATCTCCAATCTCCAATACTATACTGAACAAAAATATAAACACAACATGCAACAATTTCTAAGATTTTACTGAGTACAGTTCATATAAGGGAATAAGTCAATTAAAATAAATTCATTAGACTGTAATCTATGGATTTCACATGACTGGGAATACAGATATGCATCTGTTGGTCACAGATACCTTTAAAAAACGTAGGGGTGTGGATCAGAAAACCAGTCAGTATCTGGGTTAACCACCTTTTGCCTCATGCAGCACGACACAGCTCTTCGCATAGACCGCATTGATCAGGCTATTCATTGTGGCCTGCAGAATGTTGTCCCACTTCTCTTCAATGGCTGTGGGAAGTTGCTAGATATTAGCGGGAACTGGAACACGCTGTCGTACACGTCAATCCAGAGCATCCCAAACCTGCTCAATGGGTGACAAAAAAATCAAAAATTAAATAAAATTGTATTTGTCACATATACATATTTAGCAGATGTTATTGCAGATGTAGTGAAATGTGAATTGAAGTGAATTGTGTTCCTAGCTCCGACAGTGCAGTAGTATCCAACAAAATACAACAATACACACAAATCTAAAAGGAAAAGAATGTAAGAAATATATAAATATTAGGACAAGGAAATTTAAGCCAAAATTCTTCAGCCTCCTGAGGTTGAAGAGGCATTGTTGCGCCTTGGATAATTTCAGATTGTCAGTGATATGTATGCCGAGAAACTTGAAGCTTTTCACTTTCTCCACTGCGGTCCGGTCGATGTCGATAGGGGCGAGCTCCCTCTGCTGTTTCACCTCCTTCCTGCAGGCTGTCTAGTCATTGCTGGTAATCAAGCCTACTACTGTTGTGTCGTCTGCAAACTTGATGATTGAGTTGGAGGTGTGGCCACGCAGTCATGGGTGAACAAGGAGTACAGGAGGGGGCTGATCACGCACCCTTGTGGGGCTTCTGTGTTGAGGATTAGCAAAGTGGGGGTGTTGTTTCCTACCTTCACCACCTGGGGGGCGGCCCGTCAGGAAGTCCAGGACCCAGTTGCCCAAGCGAGGTTCAGACCCAGGGCCCTGAGCTTATTGATGAGTTTGGGGGGTACTATGGTTGTGAAGTAATTTAGTTCCGTTACCTTTGCAATCTTTGGTACAGGAACAATGGTGTACATCTTGAAGGAAGTGGGGACAGCAGACTGGGATAGGGTGAGATTAAATAGGTCTTTAAACACTCCATCCAGCTGGTCTGCACATGCTCTGAGAACGCAGCTTGGGATGCCTTCTGGCCGGCAGCCCACAGTCCTTGAGAGTGGGGTGCATCGGTGGCACTGTGTTGTCCTCAAAGCGGACGAAGAAGGTGTTTAGCTTGTCTGGGAGCAAAACGTCGGTGTCCGTAATATGGCTTGTTTTCCCTTTTTAATGCGCGATTGTCTGTAGACAAAGTGGGTTGGGTGTTCTTAGTAGAAAAAGTGGGTGGCGGTATCTCTACCGCTCCTGCTGTCGCTAGAGAGTTAAAAACAGCAGGTCTGGGACAGGTAGCACGTCCAGTGAACAGGTCAGGGTTCCATAGCCGCAGGGAGAACAGTTGAAACTGGAGCAGCAGCACGACCAGGTGGACTGGGGACAGCAAGGAGTCATCAGGCCAGGTAGTCCTGAGGAATGTTCCTAGGGTTCAGGTCCTCCGAAAAATAGAGAGAACGAAAGAAAGAGAGAAAGAAAGAAAGAAAGAGAGAAAAGGAGAGAGAATTAGAGAGAGCATACTTAAATCCACACAGGACACAGGATAAGACAGGAGAAATACTCCAGATATAACAGACTGACCCTAGCCCCCCGAC
Organism: Oncorhynchus mykiss; assembly: GCF_013265735.2. Classification (NCBI taxonomy): domain Eukaryota; kingdom Metazoa; phylum Chordata; class Actinopteri; order Salmoniformes; family Salmonidae; genus Oncorhynchus; species Oncorhynchus mykiss. Next base: position 28,736,830 of record NC_048575.1, on the reverse strand, counting down.
ACATAAACTACTGCAGAATAAATTATAGAGGCTGAGACAGGAGGGGTTGGGAAACACTGTGGCCCCGTCCGACGATACCCGTGGACAGGGCCAAACAGGGAGGATATAACCCCACCAACTTTGCCAAAGCACAGCCCCCACACCACTGGAGGGATATTTTCAACCACCAACTTACCATCTTGAGACAAGCCCGAGCATAGCCCACGAAGATCTTCGCCACGGCACAACCCAAGTGGGGGCGCCAACCCAGACAGGAAGATCACGTTAGTGACTCAACCCACTCAAGTGACGCACCCCTCCTAGGGACAGCATGGAAGAGCACCAGTAAGCCAGTGCCTCACCCCCTGTAATAGGGTTAGAGGCAGAGAATCCCAGTGGAGAGAGGGGAACCAGCCAGGTAGAGACAGCAAGGGCAGTTAGTTGCTCCAGTGCCTTTCCGTTCACCTTCACACTCCTGGGCCAGACTACACTCAATCATAGGACCTACTGAAGAGATGAGTCTTCAATAAAGACTTAAAGGTTGGAACCTAGTCTGCGTCTCTCACATGGATAGGCAGACCATTCCATAAAAACGGAGCTCTATAGGAGAAAGCCCTGCCTCCAGCTGTTTGCTTAGAAATTCTAGGGACAGTAAGGAGGCCTGCGTCTTGTGACCGTAGGTATGTACGGCAGGACCAAATCGTAAAGATAGGTAGGAGCAAGCCCATGTAATGCTTTGTAGGTTAGTCTCTGGCAACATCTCTGGTGGACATTCCTGCAGTCAGCATGCCAATTGCACGCTCCCTCAAACTTGAGATGTAAGTGGCAAAAGTGCACATTTTAGATTGGCCTTTTATTTTCCAAAGCACAAGGTGCACCTGTGTAATGATCATGCTGTTTAATCAGCTCCTTGATATGCCACACCTGTCAAGTGGATGGATTATCTTGGCAAAGGAGAAATGCTCACTAACAGGGATGTAAACACATTTGTGCACAACATTTTAGAGAAATAAGCTTTTTGTGTGCATGAAAATGTTCTGGGATCTTCTATTTCAAGGTCATGAAACATGGGACCAAGACTTTACATGTTGTGTTTATATTTGTTTTCACTGGAGAAGCCCTGTGCAGAGGCAGCATTTGCAGGGTTTGGTCAAAGTAATATGAGGGCTTATGCCATATTGCTGGATCTCCACCTTATGATTTCACATGTGAAATGTCCATGTTTTGCACATGTAAAATGTTATTTCACATGTGAAATCATGTGAAACCAACCATGTGGTTTTGGAACACTCCTCTTTCACGTGTGGATTTTCACGTGATCACATAACCTTTCACGTGAAATTATGTGGTTTTGGAACACTTCACATGTGGATATTTTCCACGCAAACAAAATTGAGCCGTTAGGATGACCTCAGAACTTCACACAGTGTTTTCAACTTACCCAATGTATATCTTCAACTGGGATTTGAACTCACAAATTATTGATTGATGGAATACTGATCTTCCTGCTACACTGCCATGTCTGTGTCAATAACTGATTTCACTTGGATTCCTACACTTTGGACTTCAAAGTAAATTTCAGCTTTGTAAAAAATACACTCAAGAAAATATTATATTTATCATAGTGATTCAGGAGTAACATTAAAACAGAATAATATGCCCCACCAACATTAGACAACTATACAGAAAACCCTAAAATTGCTGAAATAAGTCAATTAAATCAAGGATGAGAGAATAGTCAGATGAACTGATAACAAAAATAACAGTACAGATAGCCCTCCTTTTCTAAGTGCTGAGATTAATTATACTTAATGAATCTGTAGGGGACTTCTGACAATGCTATAGATTTTGTAGGGCAGCAAAAAGATCTTAGTACCCCAAATCCAGAGATTTGAGTTCAAATCCCAGGTGGGGTCATGTTGGAAAGTCTGCAGTAAGTGATCATGTCATATGAATTCATATTGATTAAAATGCTTACACTATTTTAGCTGAACAGCGTACCGCTTACCTTAAAACACCCATTCCATTTAATTTCTTCCCTTACAAAATCATATTTTCACATGTGAAAACAAAAATCTGCAGTTTCATATGTGAATAACTTTCACATGTGAAAATCAAATTTGCACCATCACATGTGAAAATCCAACTCTCACATGTGGAATTGCATTTTCGCATGTGAAAAACATTCACATGAAAAAAATCGAATTTGTTTCCATATGTTTGATGTTTTTGATACTGTTCCATGTATTCCATTCCAGCCATTACAATGAGCCCATCCTCCTATAGCTCCTCCCACCAGCCTCCTCTGATTTAATGGTATTAAATGGTGAAATGTTGCATCCCTATGTTGTCACATTTATTTCACATGAGATCATGTTTTTACATGTGCTCAAATATTTAACCCTGTGTAGTTTCATGTTCTCTCATGTTACTTTACAAGTTGTTACATGTTATCACATTAACTTTACATAAGATCACATGTGAAATTCATGTGGTTTTTCCATAAGGGCCAGCCTACTACAACTACTGCTACAACTACTAAAAAACATTCTAACCCTCTACCCCCTACCCCTTGTCGATCTGGACATAGGAAATGTAACTAAAGTCTTTGAGAGATTGCTTCCCAGCCTCCCTCCAACCCCTCCTATACTCAGCATACAACCGACTGCATAGGGCACGGCAGACGCCACTCAGCCATTTCCTGGCATGGTTAATTTATAGATCCATGCTGGTACTCACACTGGGTGAACCAACAACTCCTGCTTTATTCATTCTTGGATGCTTCCCAAATGGCACCCTATTTATTCCTTTCCTAGTGCATTACTTTTTGACCTGGGCCCACAGTGCTTTGGGATTAGGTGCCATTTGGGACTCCTGCTGAGCAGGATTCCGGGAACCAAGGATTCCTGCTCAGTGCTTTCTTGTCTATTCATGGCTTTGTGTGCAGAATGGCAGTGGCAGTAGAAGCATCCCTTCTGTCCTCATGGATATTGTAACTATCATGAGCATGCCATTAGATTATTACACTAAAAAACTATAGTGCCCCACAGGATCGACAGCACCATGGACAGCTACGGTGCCAGTCCCATGGACAGCTCAACCAGCAAGCTCAATGGACAGCTCAGCCAGCATGCACCATGTACAGTTTAACCTGGACCGCTACACAACAAGCACTATGGACAGCTCTGGCTGAGTGATAGAAAGTTTCTCAATGGCACTGAGTAATAGTTCAAATGTTACACTAGTCAAATGTTTTATGCATGGATAATCACTTTTATATACAGCATCTTCAACTCAAAATGTAATGTAGTTAAACAGAGAGAATGGCCGAGCCCTTTTCTGAATTACACAGCATGCGCCCATTGGAATCCATGTCCAAGTGCACAACGAAATATATTTCACCTAGTTAGCTTTGGGATACGAACCAGCTATCTTTTGGGTACTGGCCCAACACTCTAAACTGCTCGGCTACCTGCCGCCCCTTATGCTAGTTTTCTGTTTGGCTGAAGAGTCACAGCCTTTTACTGTCTTCGGTTTTAACCTCACATTCAAACAGAAAGGCTATTGCCCAAATAGTGCACAACTTTTGACCAGAAGCCAAATTTACATTAAAAGAGAACGGCCTTGGTTACAGGCAGCCGAATGTGTTGCATATTTAATCATGAGAAAAAAAATATTTAAAAAAAAATAATAGAATGCAAAAGTTTTGGAAAAGTGAACTGATACCAAGCTCATAAAAGACAAATGACGTTTATTGAAATTGGGCACTCTGCCAGTGGATGCACTGATCCCCAAATGGCCATGAGGGTTTTCTTTTTCATCCATCTGTAAGTTCCAAAATGATACATCAAACATTCATCATGTCTTGAATGTGTTTTTAATATTGAATGTCAGGGTAATGATAAAGAGAGACTGAGATTTCCATTCGAGGCAGTCGACTGGAACTTCAGGTAAGGGATATGTGAGGCTGCACTGGGGAAATATCTGCATGTAATACACCAGGCACCAGTTTCCCCCCAAACCCTTCATCATGCACACACATGCGCACACACACATACACACACACACACACACACACACGCAGGCAGGCAGGCAGGCAGGCACACACGCAATTTACCAATCCCAGGCAGGCAGGCACACACACCCATCCACTGTGAGGCAGACAGGCTCTCCAGCATGATGAGCCCGTCCTATGTGGATGTATCCCAGCCTCCGGCCCCGTCTCTTCCCATCACTCAGCAGACAGGCAGCCACCTGCTGGAATTCCCCCTTGATCAACGGCAGGACAGGCCTGTTTTTGACAACTCCTGCTCTCCCCCATCACACCAGGACAGACAATACCAGATGTCACTGCAGCATCCCGGGACAGGGATAAAAAGGACAGAAAACAAAGGAAAAGGATAAACATTTAAATGCCTTTGTCGTAACCAGGCTGCGATTCCAGTAGCCAGCAAACCGCCTGCAACAGATTCAGTCGTGTAAGTAATTTAATGAGCGTGATCATTTCCAATGGCAGGAGGAACTGGACTCTGGCCAGCCCTAGTCCTGCTCTGCTCATTTGCCTGGCATACAAAGCCCCATTAGGAGTGTGGAGCTAGCAACAGTGTAAGTTCCCTAAGAGTAGTGTCACGACTTCCTCCGAAGTTGGTGCCTCTACTTTTTCGGGCGTCGTTCGGCGTCACCGGCTTTCTAGCCTCCACCGATCTGCATTTCTTTTTCCATTTTTTTTGTCTGTATTGTACACACCTGGTTCCCATTACGTTTGAATTATTTCCCTATTTAACCCTCTGGAGCCATCACGATTTTGTGCGTGTTTATTGTTGTCAGTTGTCTCGTTTATGTGATTCTGGATTTTCATTCTCCTTGTTGGAAGATTATTTTTGAGTAAAGTTGCTATTATTACTCATCTCTGTGTCCTGCGTCTGACTCCGCCTTACCCACATCACCTAGACTCTGACAAGTAGGTCCTCTGAGCTTACTCCCCCTTAGGGAAACCTATTCATGTTTGCAGCAGAGATCTGTGGGTTGATCTGTGAGCCTTCCAGCTTTTCTTGGTGTTCGCTCCTCGTTTGTTGCAGAGGCAGGGCTGGTGCCTGCCACACTCTTGATTCCCACTGATCAAGAGGTGTCTCTGTTAGTGAGACAGAGTGAGAGATGAGAAGGGAGAATGCGAACAGGCTGTAAGGGGGTGAAGTGAAGAAAGCAGAATAGAGGAGAGAAAGAGATAGAGAAGTCTCCAGCTGTGTCTGAAATGAAACCCTATTCCCTATATAGTGCATTTCTTTTGACCAGGTCCCATCACATTATATGGAATAGGGTGCCATTTGGGACTCAACCTTACTCTCAGTATTTGAGAACAAACCGTGCTCTGTGACATGCAGCCAGTGATCTGTGTCTTCAAAACGTAGAATTAGCCCCATTGATATGCGTCTGTCACACGGGCCGAGAGGGGCTGGGCATAAAATGACTCATCTACCAAACTACGCAAGTTCCTGTTTGATGAAGGGGAACACCTCAACCAGTACATAAGAAACACAGGTTCTTGACAGGCCACCCTGGAGTTGGGTCATGAGCAATGCAATGGAACAAACAACACTTTATAAAAAAAATATAAAATGTAAACATTTAAAACCAACCGTTTCAACTATGCCAGAATAAATAACAACAGTCAATCAATACAGACCTGGATGGTGGCTTGCACACTACTCAGACGATAATAATACCTAGGACTACAATCACATTCCTGTCACTTTAAGAGCAATAAGTTATGTCCTATATCATATCATTAATCATAACAAATCTACCTGGCGAAGCCACCCATCATCACAGCCGTGGGGAAGCACAGGGAGTGGCGCTTGGAGCAAGAACTACAAAAAGTTTTTGTCGGGGGGTGGGGGAGGATGCCGAAAAATGTGTTTTGCCCGCACTCCAGACGGCTATATCAGACCACTGATACAGGACTAGTAAAGGCCCAGTACACTACTTTTGTGAAGATTTGTATTTTATTTTTATTAATTAATTTTAAAAGAAAATGTCAGGGGGTGCTGTAGCACACTCAGCACCCCTACTTCCCATGGCTGTGAGAGGAGGGTGGTTAAATAAATATACAAGCACAGCAAATCTCCAGGTCACAGTACACACATGCAATCAATCAAGGGCAATCAGCAATCAATTAAGGACAATCATTGATGAAAGCGTGCAAAGATCAGTGAAAATGCCGTTAAATATGGAAGCTAAAGTCCACCCCTTTCTCAGCATCCAGCGCTACACTGTGTATCTGGCATATTCATAAATTAAAACATTAGGCACCCACTCGCTATAATGGCTACACACACACTCACGCGCAAGCACACACACACACACAAACTAGCATGCATTTGCTCGTCTTTGAGGAATATCCCACCCTCATTAGTAAAACTTTACACATACTGTACATGATGTTCAACACTGCAACACAGAGAGACCATAATGGAGGGTGTGAAAGGAGGAGTTGAAGAGAGGGTAATGAAGGGGGTGAGGGTGATGGAGTTGTACCCCAAATGACACCCTAGTCCCTATAAAGAGCATAGAAAGTAGTGCGCTATTAAAGGGAATAGGTTGCCATTTGGGACTGTCACGTAGAGTAGGCCAGAAGGCTAAACTGGATAACCTAACCTCTATCAAAATAAAAAGATGGCGGAGCCGCAAAAGTTCTTCTGTGCAAAGGTGTTTATTTACAAGTGATTCCGGAACAAAAAACAACAGTACTGCCATCAACGTCTACCTTATGGGACAGCTTAAAAACAATGCTGCCCCATCCACAGCTCAATCCAAAAAATGCCTTCCTTAGAGACTGGAGAGAGGCTCCTTTTGTAGGGCTAGCCCCTCCCCTCAGAACAATTAACCCTAATTAATTAAGCAATTAACAATACAAACCTACATTTTCCATGAACTAAACATACTAAAGGATATACATTGCAACACGGTTTTAAACAATATCACAACATAACATTTACAACATTACATCACTACTGACAATATCTTTCAATATGCCCATATGCATTAATGAGCCATTTGGGACAGGCACTATAAAGCCAACCCAATTCCCTTAGCTCGGGTCCTTTTCCAGCATACCCGGAAGCTACTGAGATGGAGAGAGAGGAACAGAACAAACAAACAATGCGCTCATCCACAACATTGATAAGTATAATAATTATTGTATCTCTCAAATATGAACATTGACAAGTGTGAAATGCCTGCACCAAGACAGAAGTTAATTTGTGTGTCGACCCACATTGTTAACTTATGGTATAATGGCGCAGGGAGGAGTGATGAATATGTGTGTGCGTTAAAGAACCAAATGCTGCCCGCGGCCAGTGACGGACTTCTACGTCACAGGGACTCAGCCATGTTGATGGCTTAACCATTGGGTTGGTGGAGTCATATTTACTGACCTGAAAGTGAGGACAGACAATCAGCTGGACACAGAGAAAGAGACAGTGAGAGCAAATTTAAAAATATGACACGAGGAGGGAAAGGTGGAGGAGGGTGGAAGAGATGTGCATGAGCGGGTCATCTTCCTTTTTGTTTGCTCTTTTAGTTGACAGTTTACAGAGAAAGAGACAAGGAGAGAGAGAGAGAGAGAGAGAGAGAGAGAGAGAGAGAGAGAGAGAGAGAGAGAGAGAGAGAGAGAGAGAGAGAGAGAGAGAGAGAGAGAGAGAGAGAGAGAGAGAGAGAGAGAGAGAGAGAGAGAGAGAGAGAGAGAGAGAGAGAGAGAGAGAGAGAGCGCGGTGAATTGGGAGAGAGAGAGAGAGAGAGAGAGAGAGAGGTGAATTGGGAGAGAGCAAGGAGAAAGCGGGAGCACAGTGTGGAAATTCAGTGGCACTGGAGATTCGGTGACAGGATGCCACGAGCGGAGAGGAGCTGTGTTCGCGGGATGCTCGGCGGGGCGGGCGGGTGAAAGTAGAGAAAGGACTCATCTGACACCCAGGCTGAGATATGGGAGCTGACAGGGGGGAGCGGGAAGGGGTGGCATCCTGCGGAGGACGAGTCCAACAACTCCTACATGACACTTCCAAAAGCTAATTTAGCACATCTGAATGATGATGTGTCAAGCAGCAGAGCCGACACAGTACTACTTCTTCGTACAGACATAGAAGAGATGTAATTATATACCCAGAGACTGTGTATGTGCCAATTGGCACCTTATTTCCTATATAGTGCACTACTTTTGACCAGCCCCCAACGGGCTCTATATAGGGAATAGGATGCTATTTAGGACACAGACAAATTGGTGCATTGCATACAGGACATTCTAACATTCTGTCATTTACGTAATACTGTTGGCCTAAATATTTAAGGTTTTAAGCTCACACATGTCACTTACAACTGCATTTCCTCCCTAAAGTGTCACTTAAATTGTCAGTTGAATTGTGAGATATATAGTATGATAAGAAAATACCATCTACATTTAAAGGGAAAATACACAAAGAAAATGGTCATCATGGTGCTTCTTGAAAGTCCAATATCTTGAATACTTGACTGCTGACATGCAAAACCTTTTCGGGACTGTATCAACATTGGACTAATGAAAAACAAACAAGTACACTAAGCATGAGCAGCAACATGTGAGGTTCATAGGAACATGTCAATTTAGGTGTCAAATGAAAGCTAAGAGTATATTATTATAATTTTTTACTAAGGCATATACTTATTTTCCACCATAATTTGCAAGTAAATTCATTCAAAATCCTACAATGTGATTTTCTGGATTTTTTTCCCTCATTTTGTCTGTCATAGTTGAAGTGTACCTATGATGAAAATTACAGGCCTCTCTCATCTTTTTTAGTGGGGGAGTTGCACGATTGGTAGCCTTTTGAACGTAAAAAACTTTTTTCATCATCAAAATGCGTTTTTTGCCAGAAATGCCTTGTATGCCATCTGTAAATACGAATACAATTGTTAAATTACGAGCCTTGTTGGTTAAGCCACAGAATAAGTCAGCAACCTTCCCTCTAGCCATGATTGGCTGAGATAATGAGTGGGCTGGACATGCCGAGAGAGAAGTTTGGGCTGATTGGTCTGCCACTTCTGTCTATTTGAGCTGGTCGGTCTGTGTTGGTAATCCTGTCGAACACGGCTTTTTTGTGTGTATTGTGTAGTGGAGCTGCATAGTTAAGTGTTGCTCTCCACTCTCTGGAGGATCGAGTTTTGAAATCCGTGGAATGATAGCTAAAGAGATGGAGAAAACACCTGTCTCCGGATTACATCGCATCCATGACAGGGAGACTCGTTCATCATGCATGATGATGTATACAGGTAAGATAGTCTAGCTTTAGCTAGCTACAATTTCAGATATTACATGTTCCTGATTTTGACAGAAAGTTGTTTCATTTCAAGCTAAAGTGTACTGTTAACTAGCTAGCTAATATTAGCTGGCTGGTTCCCGGCTGACGTTATTGTTCATATCCCGAAGCTGTTTGCTTCAGTAGTTAGAGCGTAATGTTTGTTAGTTAGCTAACATTGAACCTGGATGGTTAGCTCCCAGCATATTCATGCAGGGTAGTAATGACATGATTTGGCCCTATGTTAATTGTTGTTTAACTAACTTACTTTAGTTGGCTGGCTTGTAAGCTAACATTACATGACGTGTGTGATTTACTCGTTGTTTACCTAGCTAGCTAGCTACATGTCTTAAGCTAAAGTGTACTGTTAGCTGGCTGGCTCCCTAGCTAACATTATTATTTGTATCCCACAGCTGTTTGCTTCAGTAGTTAGAGCCTAATGTTAGCTAGCTAACATTGAACCTCGATGGTTATCGCCCAGCATATTCATGCAAGGTAGTAACGACATGATTTGGCACTATGTTCATTGTTGTTTAACTAGCTAACGTTAGATAGCTGTCTTGTCAGCTAACCTTACGTGACGTGTGTGATCTTACATGTTGTTTACCTAGCTAGCTACATGTCTTAAGCTAAAGTGTACAGCACACATTGAATATGGCCGGTGTCAGTCAAAGTCTGCAAAGAAGCGTAATGAAAATGTTGCCAGCAGAGCTGGTTAGGCTGTTTTCATGTTAACCATAGGTAAACAAATCATCCTCCAGAGCGTCAAGTGTGCGCTCTGAACGTTCCGAAGTCGAAACAAGATGGGTGGGGCTAAAGCTTAAGAGGATGTGAACAATGCTGAATGGGTGTAGACAAAGAAGAGATCTACACTAGATACCAAAACATTCAAAGGCCATTTTCTCAAAAGTGAGTTTACAAGTTTATCAACTTTCAAAGCAGAATTACTTTCCCATTGTTCCTCAGCAATGCAGTGTATGATATACCATTGTGTAGCTCTGTCTCTACTTGTATCCAATGTAAAAAAAACACCCTTTCAAATTTTGCTACATAAGACCGAATGCAGGTGGTGAGTCACAAATGTGGAATAAGCAAAGGCTCTGGTCAAACAGGTAGAAAAGGGGTCTTAGACATCATCTACCAGAAAAAGTCTTAAAAGGTAGTAGAGATATATCAAAACACAATAATGTTGAAGTAAAGACCCCTGCCAACTAATATAATATAAATGATTTGCCTTCTGTAAATTTAAGAAACATTGCCTGGTGCCTTGTAATCTTTAAGATATGTTCAAATGTCTCTCCCACATGCGGAGGAAGGATAATAAAAGTGTACAGAAGTCAAAAGTAATGGTAAACCTACCAATTAGTTATATTGTTTTTACCGATATCAAGTTTGCTTATGAATTACTAAGTAATTCAAACTCGTAATTCTGTTACAAAATTCGTAACGGAATTACCGACAATTCTGTTATTCCGAATTATTTAAATTGAATTGGCTACAATGGGAAATTATAATAGTCACAAACCACAGGTCACCTGCTACTGTCCTCCCTTCCACTGGTATACTGTTATGTTACTCTTTCTGTTGTCTGGTGGTCAAAGCAAGACTTGAAAACAGTCTGAACATCCCCTCACTCTCCTTCCCTCTCTCTCTTCTCTCTCCCACGCTCTTTCTCGCTTCTCTCACTACAGTTAATGTTACCGCTCCCGGCTCATACTGACACCTACCCCCTTTATATTTACTGTAACAAGCTTTCTCACCCACTGAGCACCGACTAGCACCAGACGTCCGTGGACGTTGAAAAGTAGTTTAAATATATTCAGTCCACCCTGGCCGGACCAAATCTGAGCCAATAATTTCTGTCTATGTTTCACAAGTTTGGACAGCAGTGCAGTACAGTAGAGACCAGTACAGTACAAAATAGCACAGGATAGTACTGTGCAGTACAGTACTGTAGAGTAGAGTAGTTTCGATATAGTACATTAGAGCACACTAGAGTAAAATACAGTATAATGTAATGTACTGAACATATCCGCAATACTCTACTGTGCTGTAATGTCATTTACTGTGCTATACTGTTATGTCCAAACTGGTGAAACATAGACGTCTATGATTGTTTCAGATTTGGTCTGGTCCGGACCAACCAAATGTGGTCTTGTTTGGTTGGTTATATTACAACAATAGCCCATGTGTAGATTAATACTCAGATATGCAAAAGAAGGATATTGCTTATGTCTACCTTTGTAACTATGCAGGATACATCACCATCAAGAGAATGATATTCATATCTATAATTTTGCATTTCTGTATACTACAGATCAGCGCCCCATTATGTAATTCTGTTACCGTAATACCTTTACCGGATGTAACTCCACTTCACTTCCTGCAGTTCAACCAAAATAAAAATTAAATGGTTTTCAATGGTTTATTAATCTTTGAAATCAAGGGGTTTTGTTTGGCACACATTTTAAAGTGGAAGATCTGAGTTAAAGCATAATTCAGTTACAGTGGAGTTGCCCTGTACCAAAGGAGTAAATCAATCAAATTATGACATTTTATAACATTTATTAAATTTCTTGCTCATTTAAAATGTTCAGATCACTGTCCCTCGTCCTCTGAACGTCACAGGGAAAACATACTTATATCCTTGTGATCATCATAAATAGATCTTTACTGCATCAAATAACATTCGTCTACAGCACAAAGGTCAAGGTCAAAGGTCAAATTGACTTCAGATCAGTGTTGCTCAGCCTCTGAGCATCATATATCTTTTTTTTTCTCGCCTACCTACACACAATACCCCATAATGACAAAGTGAACACATCTTTTTAGCAAATTTATTGAAAATAAGTATTCACACCCTTGAGTCAATACTTTGTAGAAGCACCTTTGGCAGCGATGCCAGCCATGAGTCTTTCTAGGAAAATCTCTAAGAGCTTTCCACACCTGGATTGTGCAACATTTTCCCATTATTATTTTCAAAACTCTTCAAGCTCTGTCAAATTGGTTATTTATCATTGCTAGACAACCATTTTCAGGTCTTTCCATAGATTGTCAAGTAGATTTAAGTCAAAACTGTAACTGGGACACAAATTCATCAGTGTCCAGTGGAAAGCAGACTAGCTAGCTAGGTTGTAATGGAGCCCACTTCACCTGGAATAGCTAATGAACGTTTCCAACACTGTAGAAGCTGTGACAATATTGACAATCCGGAGTTCCAATGCAGCATTTGTTTGCTAGCGGAGGAATACAGGAATGAGGTGGCTATGCTTAGCAAATAAATCTAATTTCTGCTTGAACTTATGGGGAAAATGCAAATTGGAACTTTCTCGTTATCAACTCCTATGGCAGGATGCCGCTTGGGCTTAATGGATGTTTCCCCACCTTGTCATCTGTCCCTATCCAAATGGCCTGTGCTATCTGTAACTTGCCTGCCAAGGAAGTTGTCTCCATCTGCTTCTCCTCCTCCACCGTGTAGTGAAGTAGACGAAGAACAGCAAGAAGAGTGTTCCAATCAGCGCTGGTCCCATGTCACAAGTCGTGGAAACCGAAGGCAGTGGCATGCTGCTCAGCGGACGGGAGTGACTGTGAGATGTTCGGAGCAGAGTGACATAAGGAATAGCTTCGATGCACTGGTGCCCGATCTAACTGCGCCTTCATCACGTCTGCGAAGGCGGTTCTAACTCCAACTACGCTGACTCCGGCAGCGGCTTCATCGTCGAATTCAGCTCCTTTTCCTCTCTATGGTTCTGACGGGGCACTGCCTGCTGTGGGAGGTCTGGACCTATCGCCGGGAGCAGCGGGCGTACGCTATCCTGCTTTTCGTGGGCCCGTGGAAGGCTCAACGAATTGTGTGAGGGGTCAGAATGGCCATACTTCTCAATTCCCTTCCCCGGCCATTGTATTGGGCAGCTTAATGGTAAGAAATGTCTCAGTCCCTGGAGAAAAATGTTGTGCTATACAGGAGCAGGAACACAGGACATCAATAAGCTGCTCCCAAACATTTTAAACCTGCATCAGGAAATTGAGTCTATCATATGAAGGGCAGCTCAGGACAGCTGAAGATAGATTTTAAATAACTGATTTGGTCACTACTTGACACCAACAAACGCCCCATAATATCTGGCCTTCTGTCCTCCCTAAATCGTGGAATTGAACGTTTCAGCAGAACGGTTCAGCAGCCCTCCATAATTGGCTATGAGACTATTGCAGCTTTGTGGGTGTAACATTTTTCGTCATTTTTTTTCCATTCTGGAAACTCGTATTACATGGAGGATGGGATCCACCTGAATCATTTGGGTTACAGAATCCTTTCACAGCATTATAAGGCTGTGTTGAGACAATGACTTGGCAATTACCCAAGTCCAGCTCAGTTAATCCCTACCATTGTGTCACTGAGTTGTCATAATGCTTCAGCAAATGTACATTATCCCAGTGGCGCTGGAAGACACAATGTAAGTAACCTAATGTATGTCCGTCTTACTGCCCTGAATGCCTCTGCTGATCCTACAGCTGTTGTGTGCAGTGAACATGTGCCTATGAAACAGAGTTATACTGTTAGCACTGAGGCGGTGTGCCCTAGCAGGAAGTTCACTGTCTGCAGCTCACCCGGCACTAACATAAATAAACCTCATGTGTACCTCTGCTAAGCTTCCCAGTAATGCAATAAAAAAATAAGCATCACAGAAAAGTGCTAAAATAGCATGCATTAAATACCTGTGGATTGATGAGGAATTTAAAAATTGTATGGTTGAGGCAAAATAAATGGCAAATAAGTATGGCTGCACAACCGATTGGCAAACAAACTGTAAATTGAGAAATCATGTGACTAACCGGAATAAAAAGAAGAAGAAACTACACTATGAAACAAAGATAAATGACAAAGTATGATAGTAAAAATCTTAGGAGCACCTTAAATGAAATTTTGGGCAAAAAGGCAAACTCTGTTCCATCATTCATTGAATCAGAAGACTCATTCATCACAAAACCCACTGATATTGCCAACTACTTTAATGATTTTTTAATTGACAAGTTTAGCAAACTTAGGCATGACATGCCAGCAACAAACGCTGACACTACACATCCAAGTATATTTTATAAAATTATGAAAGACAAGAATTGTAATTTTGAATTCCGTAAAGTGAGTGTGGAAGAGGTGACGGGGTCTGACAACTTGGACTGAAAATTACTGAGGATAATTGCAGATGATATTGCCACTCCTATTTGCCGTATATTCAATTTAAGCCTACTAAAAAGTGTGTGCCCTCAGGCCTGGTGGGAATCAAAAGGTATTCCCCTACCTAAGAATAGTAAAACCCCCTTTACCTGCTCAAATAGCCACCCAATCAGCCTGTTACCAACCCTTAGTGACATTTTTTTGGGACCAGATACAATACTATTTTACAGTGAACAAATTGACAAGAGACTTTCAGCACGCTTATAGGGAAGGACATTCAATAAGCACAGCACATACACAAATGACTGATGATTGGCTGAGAGAAATTGATGATAAAAAGATTGTGGGGGCTGTTTTGTTAGACTTCAGAGTGGCTTTTGACATTATCGATCATAGTCTGCTGCTGGAAAAACATATGTGTTATGGCTTTACACCCCCTGCTGTATTGTGGATAAAGAGTTACCTGTCCAACAGAACACAGAGGGTGTTCTTTAATGAAAGCCTATCCAACATAATCCAGGTGGAATCAGGATTTTCCCAGGGCTGCTTTCTAGGCCCCTTACTTTTTTCAATCTTTACTAACGACATGCCACTGACTTTGAGTAAAGCCAGTGTGTCTATGTATTTGGATGATTCAACATTATACACGTCAGCTACTACAGCGACTGAAATGACTGCAACACTTAACAAAGAGCTGCAGTTAGTTTCAGAATGGGTGGCACGGAATAAGTTTGTTCTAAATATTTCCAAAACTAAAAGCATTGTATTTGAGACAAATCATTCACTAAACCCTAAACCTCAACCAAATCTTGTAATGAATAATGTGGAAATTGAGCAAGTAGAGGTAACTAAACTGCTTGGAGTAAGCCTGGATTGTAAACTGTCATGGTCAAAACATCTGTCCATAATAAAGCATTGCTCTGCCTTCTTAAATAGTTGTTAATCTACCTGCACTGTCCAATTTACAGTAGCTGTTACAGTGAACGAATACCATGCTATTGTTTGAGGAGAGTGCACAGTTATGAACTTGAAAGTGTATTAATAAACCAATTAGGCATATTTGGATACACGTCATGGTAATACGTCTGGTCCTGCGGTTTTGTCAATGTTGACCTGCTTAAAGGTCTTGCTCACATCGGTTACAGAGAGTGTTATCGCATGGTCAGCCAGAACAACAGGTGCTCTCGTGCATGCTTCAGTGTTGCTTGCCTCGAAGCGAGCATAAAAGCATTTAGCTTGTCTGGTAGGCTTGCTTCACTGGGCAGCTCGCGTCTGTGTTTCCTTTTGTAGTCCGTAATAGTTTTCAAGCCCTACTACATCCGATTAGCATCAGAGCCTGTATAGTAGGATTCATTCTTAATCCTGTATTGACGCTTTGCTTGTTTAATGGTTCACCTGAGGGCATAGCGGGATTTTTTTATAAGCATCCGGATTAGTGTCCCACTCCTTGAAAGCGGCAGCTCTAGCCTTTAGCTCGATGCAGATGTTGCCTGTAATTCATGGCTTCTGGTTGGGATACGTATGCATGGTCACTGTGGGGGGGGGGGAGTCGTCGATGAACTTATTGATGAAGCCAATGACTGAGGTGGTATACTCCTCAATGCCATTGGATGAATCCTGGAACATATTCCAGTCTGTGCTAGGAAAACAGTTCTGTAGGGTAGCATCCACATCATCTGACCATTTCCGTACTGAGCGAGTCACTGGTTCTTCCTGCTTTAGTTTTAGCTTGTAAGCAGGAATCAGGAGGATATAATTATTGGCAGATTTGCCAAATGGAGGGCAGGGGAGAGCTTTGTATGCATATCTGTGTGTAGAGTAAAGGTGGTCTAGAGTATTTTTATTTTTTTGCACATGTGACACGCTGGAAAAATGTGGTAATACTGATTTAAGATTGCCTGCATTAAAGTCCCCGGCCACTATTTTCCAATGATTGCACGTTAGCCAGTAGAACGGATGGCAGTGGGAGTTTACTTGCTCGCCAACAGATTCTCAGAAGGCAGCCTGACCTGCACCCCCTTTTCCTCCGTCTTTTCTTCACGCAAATGACGGAGATTTGGCCCTGTTCCTGGGAAAGTAGTATATCCTTCTTGTCGGACTCGTTAACTTTTTATGGCTGCAGAGGCAGTATTGAGTAACTTGGATGAAAAGGTGCCCATTGTAAATGGCCAGTTCCTCAGTCTCAGTTGCTAATATATGCATATTATTATTAGTATTGGATAGAAAACACTCTGAAGTTTCTAAAACTGTTTGAATTATGTCTGTGAGTATAACAGAACTCATATTGCAGGCAAAAACCTGAGAAATTCCACTTCCTGTTTGTATTTTTTCTGGGGGTGGCAGATTTTCCACCAAGCTCTCATTGAAATTACAGCGAGATATTGATTAGTTTTCACTTCCTACCCCTTCCACTAGATGTCAGCAGTCAATAGAACTTTGTCTGATGACTCTAATGTGAAGGGGGGCCGAATGAGACAGGAAATAGTCACCCGTGCCACGAGTTGACCATTCTTTCACCATGCACGTTCACAGGGGAAGGACCTGCGTTCCACCGGTCCTCTGAAGTCATTCTAATTCTCCGGTTGGAACGTTATTCAAGATATGCTGTATGTAAACAACATTCTAAAGATTGATTTAGTACATTGTTTGACATGTTTCTACTGACTGTTACGGAACTTTTGGACATTTCTTCACGTTATAGTGGACGCGCTTTGTAACTTTGGAATTGTTTACCAAACACGATAACCAAAGTAGCTAATTTGACATAAATAACGGACATTTTCGAACAAATCAAGCATTTATTGTGGACCTGGTATTTCTAGGACTGCATTCTGATGAAGTTCATCAAAGGTAAGGAAACATTTATCATGTATTTTCTGGTTTCTGTTGACTCCAACATGGTGGCTAATTTGGCTACTGCTCTGAGCTCCGTCTAAGATTATTGCATAGGTAGCTTTTTCAGTAAACTTTTTTTTAAATCTGACACAGCGGTTGCATTAAGGAGAGGTATATCTATAATTCCATGTGTATAACTTGTATTATCATCTACATGTATGATGATTATTTCTGTTGAAACGATGTGGCTATGCAAAATCACTTGATGTTTTTGGAACTAGTGAATCTAATACGCCAATGTAAACTCAGATTTTTTTATATAAATATGAACTTTATCAAACATAACATGCATGTATTGGGTTACATGAAGTCATATGAGTGTCATCTGATGAAGATAATTCAAGGTTAGTGATTAATTTTTATCTCTTTCTGCTTTTTATGAATGCTATATTTCGCTGGAAAATGTCTGTGCTTATTGTGGATTGGTGGAGACCTAACATAATCGTTTGTAGTGCTTTCGCTGAAAAGCCTATTTGAAATCGGACACTTTGGTCAGATTAACAACAAGATTAACTTTAAAATGATATAAGACACATGTATGTTTTAGGAATTGTAATTATGAGATTTCTGTGGTTTGTATTTGGCGCCCTCTATTTTCACTGGTAGTTGTCATATCGATCCCGTTACCGGGATTGCAGCCATAACAAGTTAAAGGAAAAAGCTTATTCCAGTTTGAGGTGAGTAATCGCTGCTCTGATGTCCAGAAGTTATTTTTGGTCATAAGAGAAGGTAGCAGAAACATTATGTACAAAATAAGTTACAAACAACGCAAAAAAAACTAACAAAATAGCACAGTTGGTTAGGAGCATGTAAAACGTCAGCTATCTTCTTCGGGGCCATCTTGCATGTTGGTAGAATTAATTTAATTCCATCTGATTATTGGGACAGATATGAATTGCCATTTTCGACAAATCTAATAAAACCACGATAATCCACACTCAACCAAGGCTCTCCAAAATCTGATTAAAACCTCAATAATGCCTGGCAAGCGCATAATCCACAAGCAAACAAGTACACTTTAAACTCAAACAGGCATAAAACATTCTCCCAAACGTATTTTCTATTAAAATTAAGTGCCAATGCCAATTATAGATTTCAGAATCTCCTAAAAGTTTCTGTCACGCCCTAATCTGTTTCACCTGTGCTCGTGATTGTCTCCACCCCCTCCAGGTGTCACTTATTTTCCCCAGTGTATTTGTCCCTGTGTTTCCTGTCTCTCTGTGCTAGTTCGTCTTGTATGTTTAGATGCAGAAAATTATTTGAATAAATTAAAATGGTCATATATCTTGGAAGATATGGGAATTCAATTTTTTTTTCTAATTTTATTAATATGGTTAAAATACTGAATGCCAATCCCTCAGCCAGTTATAACAGGCAATATCTGCTCTGCTCCATTCAAAATCACTAGAAGCAGCAGATGAGGTGATCCAATGTCTCCTTCACAATTTTTATTATCCATGGAACACCTGGCCCAGGCAATTTGTCAATCGTATGAAATAACACCAATTTTCCTATGGTCTACTGATCACTTCAGCTCATTATACGCAGACAATATCTTACTATATTCAACCAATGTATCTCAATCGATCCCGAAAGCATTGAAGATCATAGAGAAATTCAGAAATTCATCTCATGTTATTCAATTTATCAAACCACATCAGCCCTACTGCCTCTCGAGACCCCGATGGATGACTCCATTTGTACTTATGTAATCCCAATCATTTCGCATTTAAAATATTTGGAAGTAGATATATTTCCTTCCATAGATAAAACCATTGCCAGAAACTTTAACAGAATGCTCAAATCAATTCAATCCGACCTCAGTAAATGTTGTAACAGCCCAGTTGCTTTATCCGGCAGAATATCAAAATTAATATGTTGCCACGGCTGAATTTCTGTAGGTCAATGGTTCCCATGTCTCCCCCTTCTTGATATTAGGATAAAATCCAGTGCGGTTTTCAAAATGTACATGGCAAGTTAAGTGATCACAGATGGAATTAACAAACTTACAAAGAGCGAAAGACGAAGGACTATTCATACCAAACCTTCAATTTTATTTCCAGGCACTAGCTTTTCACCACGTCACTTAAACAATGAAAGCTGTACTTGTGTCCTATTATTGCTCACACATTTTCTATTTGTTGCAAAATCAGAAAGAACATGTAACTGGGAATCAAAATGGAATGCCAATACTGCAAGATTTCACAATAATGCCTTGCAATCTGGAGGGTGGTATTTTACATCCCCCAATGGTCCAAATGTGGAATCTGTCCACTAGACAATATCCTGGATAGTATCAAGGCACAAGGCGAGACCCAAATGCAGACAAAGGAGGTACTGTAGATAGTTGTAGTCTTGCAACTGTGGGAGCAATTCTTAGGAAATGGAAGACATACAAGACCACTGATAATCTCCCTCGATCTGGGGCTCCACGCAAGATCTCACCCCGTGGGGTCAAAATGATCACAAGAACGGTGAGCAAAAATCCCAGAACCACATGGGGGGACCTAGTGAATGACCTGCAGAGAGCTGGGACCAAAGTAACAAAGCCTACCATCAGTAACACACTACGCAGCCAGGGACTCAAATCCTGCAGTGCCAGACGTATCCCCCTGCTTAAGCCAGTACATGTCCAGGCCCGTCTGAAGTTTGCTAGAGAGCATTTGGATGATCAAGAAGAAGATTGGGAGAATGTCATATGGTCAGATTAAACCAAAATATAACTTTTTGGTAAAAACTCAACTCGTCGTGTTTGGAGGACAAAGAATGCTGAGTTGCATCCAAAGAACACCATACCTACTGTGAAGCATGGGGGTGGAAACATCATGCTTTGGGGCTGTTTTTCTGCAAAGGGACCAGGACGACTGATCTGAGTAAAGGAAAGAATGAATGGGGCCATGTATCGTGAGATTTTGAGTGAAAACCTCCTTCCATCAGCAAGGGCATTGAAGATGAAACATGGCTGGGTCTTTCAGCATGACAATGATCCCAAACACACCGCCCGGGCAACGAAGGAGTGTCTTCGTAAGAAGCATTTCAAGGTCCTCGAGTGGCCTAGCCAGTCTCCAGATCTCAACCCCATAGAAAATCTTTGGAGGGAGTTGAACGTCCGTGTTGCACAGCAACAGCCCCAAAACATCACTGCTCTAGAGGAGATCTGCATGGAGGAATGGGCCAAAATACCAGCAACAGTGTGTGAAAACCTTGTGAAGACTTACAGAAAACGTTTGACCTCTGTCATTGCCAACAAAGGGTATATAACAAAGTATTGAGATAAACTTTTTATTTTCCACCATAATTTGCAAATAAATTCATTAAAAATCCTACAATGTGATTTTCTGGAGAATTTTTTTTCTTCTCATTTTGTCTGTCATAGTTGAAGTGTACCTATGATGAAAATTACAGGCCTCTCATCTTTTTAAGTGGGAGAACTTGCACAATTGGTGGCTGACTAAATACTTTTTTTGCCCCACTGTATATACTGTACTCTATCATCTACTGCATCTTTATGTAATACATGTATCACTAGCCACTTTAAACTATGCCACTTTGTTTACATACATACTACATTACTCATCTCATATGTATATGCTGTACTCAATACCATCTACTGTATCTTGCCTATGCCGTTCTGTACCATCACTCATTCATATATCTTCATGTACATATTCTTTATCCCTTTACACTTGTGTGTATAAGGTAGTAGTTTTGGAATTGTTAGGTTAGATTACTTGTTGGTTATTACTGCATTGTCGGAACTAGAAGCACAAGCATTTCGCTACACTTGCATTAACATCTGCTAACCATGTGTATGTGACAAATACATTTGATTTGATTTTGATTTGATTTTGAGTGAACAGGGAGCACAGGAGGGGACTGAGCACGCAACCCTGAATGGCCCCCGTGTTGAGGATCCGCGTGGCCGATGTTGTTACGTATCCAGGATCCAGTTGCAGAGGGGGGTGTTAGGTCCCAGTGTCCTTAGCTTAGTGATGAGCTTTAAGGGCACTATGGTGTTGAATGCTGAGCTGTAGTCATTGAATCACATTCTCACATAGGTGTTCCTGTTGTCCAAGTGAGAAAGGGCAGTGTTGAGTGCAATAGAGATTGCATCATTTGTAGATCTGTTAGTGCGGTATGCAAATTGGAGTAGGTCTAGGGTTTTTGGGATAATGGTGTTGATGTGAGCCATGACCAGTCTTTCAAAGCACTTCATGGTTACAGATGTGAGTGCTACGGGTCACTAGTCATTTAGGCAGGTCACCTTGGTGTTCTTAGCCACTGGGACTATGGTGGTCTGCGTGAAAGATGTTACTAGCAATTACAGTCAATGCTTATGAATGGACTATGTGTATATCAATGATTAACACAAGGGTTGAATTGTTCAGCAACATGTGCAGTGAACATGGCTTTGGTGATGAAAGGTACATAATGCATTTATTGTAATCTCCCCATCAGGCCACTGCATGCTGTGACATGGGCTTGGATGATGACACACATCTTGTTCAAACTTCCTGACTGAATACTGGGGTCTTCAGTGGATTCCAGAAACAAGGGCCTTACCATGGAGTACAGCAACAGTCTCTCTGTCTCACAGTCATTCTGTCAACGTGTATTGTATGTAATAGTGAAGGGTGCTTACATAATGCATCAAATATACTATTATGAGTGGTGCTTACTTCTCTGTGCTCTGGAGAGACCGCAGGTAGTTGGTCAGATGGCTCTGGAGGTCCTTGGACCAGTCTGTCTCTGTATCACTTGGAGAGACACAGATAGAGTTAGTGAGTGTGCTTTAAGGAGTGAGCCGTCATCCCTGACCTACCACTGGCCCAGGGCTTCCTGCCTAATCCTCTTATCGCAGTCTCTCTGACAGGGAGTTACTTCAGGATGGTGCAAAGGGCTTCTCCACTTCTGATATAAGTGTAGTATTAGCTCTTGAAATGGTATAATGCATTGTAAAGGAAAAAATGACATGACTTTTTATTTAACCTTTATTTAACTAGGCAAGTCAGTTAAGAACAAATTCTTATTTACAATGACAGCCAACTCTGGCCAAATCTGGAAAACGCTGGGCCAATTGTGCACCACCCTATGGGACTCCCAATCACATCAATTATCCCAAAAGATAATTCATTTTAAGTATTGATAGTGTGCAAAGTACCATTTGTACCCGCATGCACACTTGAAGTCGGACGTTTACATACACCTTAGCCAAATACACTTAAACTCAGTTTTTCACAATTCCTGACATTTAATCCTAGTAAAAATGCCCCGTCTTAGGTCAGTTAGGATCACCACTTTATTGTAAGAATGTGAAAGGTCAGAATAATATTAGAGAGAATTATTTATTTCAGCTTTTATTTCTTTCATCACATACAGTTTACAAACACTCAATTAGTATTTGGTAGCATTGCATTTCAATTGTTTACTTGGGTCAAACCTTTCGGGTAGCCTTCCACAAGCTTCCCACATAAAGTTGGGTGAATTTTGGCCCATTCCTCCTGACAGAGCTGGTGTTCCTTAGTCATGTTTGTAGGCCTTGCTCGCACACACTTTTTCAGTTCTGCCCACACATTTTCTATAGAATTGAGGTCAGGGCTTTGTGATGGCCACTCCAATACCTTGACATTGTTGTCCTTTAGTCATTTTGCTACAACTTTGGAAGTATGCTTGGGGTCATTGTCCATTTGGAAGAGCCATTTGCCACCAAGCTTTAACTTCCTGACTGATGTCTTGAGATGTTGCTTCAATATATCCACATCATTTTCCTGCCTCATGATGCCATCTATTTTGTGAAGGGCACCAGTCACTCCTGCAGCAAAGCACCCCCACAACATGACGCTGCCACCCCCGTGCTTCACGGTTGGGATGGTGTTCTTCGGCTTACAAGCCTCCCACTTTTTCCTCTAAACATAACAATGGTCTTTATGGCCATTACTGTTTCATCAGACCAGAGGACATTTCTCCAAAAAGTATGATCGTTGTTCCCATGTGCAGTTGCAAACCGAAGTCTGGCTTTTATATGGTGGTTTTGGAGCAGTGCCTTCTTCCTTGCTGAGCGGCCTTTCAGGTTGTCTTGATATGGGACTCATTTTACTGTGGATATACCTTTGTACCTGTTTCCTCCAGCATCTTCACAAGTTCCTTTGCTGTTTTTCTGGGATTGATTTGCACTTTCCGCACCAAAGTACGTTAATCTCTAGGAGACAGAACGCATCTCCTTCCTGAGCGGTATGACGGCTGCATGGTCCCATGGTGTTTATACTTGCGTACTATTGTTTGTACAGATAAACTTGGTACCTTCAGGCGTTTGGAAATTGCTCTGAAGGATGAACCAGAATTGTGGAGGTCCACCATTTTTTTCTGAGGTCTTGGCTGATTTCTTTTGATTTTCCCATGATGTCAAGCAAAGAGGCGCTGAGTTTAAATGTAGGCCTTGAAATTCATCCACCTCCAATTGACTCAAATGATGTCAATTAGCCTATCAGAAGCTTCTAAATCCATGACATCATTTTCTGGAATTTTCCAATATTTTTAAAGGCACAGTCAAGTTAGTGTATGTTAACTTCTGACCCACTGGAATTGTGATACATTGAATTATAAGTGAAATAATCTGTCTGTAAACAATTGTTGGAAAAATTACTTGTGTCATGCACAAACTTGCAAAAACTACAGTTTGTTAACAAGAAATTTGTGGAGTGGTTGAAAAACGAGTTTTAATGACTCCAACCTAAGTGTATGCAAACTTCCGACTTCAGCTGTATTTAAATTGGCATTAGTTGTTTGTCAACTCCACATGGGCAGCTTGCATTTCTCAATGACAGGTCCATGCCCATAATCCGTCACTCTGCCATAATGAGCTGTGTTCCTGGGCAGTACCGTAGGGAAGGCGTGCATCTCACGGATGAGGGCAACAACCTCTTCCTTGAGAGTCTGAGAGCTGGTCTCTCCATTGTTCATGCAAGAAACACACAGTAGTACACACGACCACACTCACTGCCACTCCACGAATCCAAAGGCTCTTTTAAGTGTGCGTGTGCGTGTGCGTGTGTGTGTGATAGTTAGGGGGCTGTCAAAACTATAAATGAAATAATGGTCAAAATGTTTCCTCAGGGAGATGAACTCACAATCTTCAGATCCACATGAAGTAACTCTGACCATTACAACACAAACCCTGCTCTTCAAACATTGACCCAGACAGACCATTTAAATGGACAGTCTGGAAGCATATGTTCCAAAAGGATTTTGTTCATTCACTCAGTACTGATTGAACGTTTATTTTTCTTGCTTAGTTAAAATATAATAGTCTTAAAGAGTTGATTTGTTGAAAGCAGACTCATTTAATCACTTAGCTAACCAAGTAAGCAAACATGTAATTGTATTTTCACTGCGCACAGCACGGCACTCAATTTCAGCAAGCAGAGAGGGTTTTCGATTAATTTGGCCCTGGTACATGGTCTGTCACATCATAGGTGAAAGCGGGGAAGGATGGCATATAAAGCGTTTTTAACTAAAGCAATCACTTTTGCACGTGAAAACCCAGAATCCTACTCATTACTACACACGCTTATTTATGTCACTTTTTTTTTTAGCCAACTTCGCCATAGGACAGAGCGGGGCATCTGGCTCACACCTGGGAGACAGCCAGGTTCCGAATCGAATGTAATAAACTTTCAGCCAATGCAAAACACACCTACAGTGCCTTGCGAAAGTATTCGGCCCCCTTGAACTTTGTGACCTTTTGCCACATTTCAGGCTTCAAACAGAAAGATATAAAACTGTATTTTTTTGTGAAGAATCAACAACAAGTGGGACACAATCATGAAGTGGAACGACATTTATTGGATATTTCAAACTTTTTTAACAAATCAAAAACTGAAAAATTGGGCGTGCAAAATTATTCAGCCCCTTTACTTTCAGTGCAGCAAACTCTCTCCAGAAGTTCAGTGAGGATCTCTGAATGATCCAATGTTGACCTAAATGACTAATGATGATAAATACAATCCACCTGTGTGTAATCAAGTCTCCGTATAATGCACCTGCACTGTGATAGTCTCAGAGGTCCGTTAAAAGCGCAGAGAGCATCATGAAGAACAAGGAACACACCAGGCAGGTCCGAGATACTGTTGTGTTAAAGCCGGATTTGGATACAAAAAGATTTCCCAAGCTTTAAACATCCCAAGGAGCACTGTGCAAGCGATAATATTGAAATGGAAGGAGTATCAGACCACTGCAAATCTACCAAGACCTGGCCGTCCCTCTAAACTTTCAGCTCATACAGGAGAAGACTGATCAGAGATGCAGCCAAGAGGCCCATGATCACTCTGGATGAACTGCAGAGATCTACAGCTGAGGTGGGAGACTCTGTCCATAGGACAACAATCAGTCTATCAGTATATTGCACAAATCTGGCCTTTATGGAAGAGTGGCAAGAAGAAAGCCATTTCTTAAAGATATCCATAAAAAGTGTTGTTTAAAGTTTGCCACAAGCCACCTGGGAGACACACCAAACATGTGGAAGAAGGTGCTCTGGTCAGATGAAACCAAAATTGAACTTTTTGGCAACAATGCAAAATGTTATGTTTGGCGTAAAAGCAACACAGCTCATCACCCTGAACACACCATTGTCAAACATGTTGGTGGCAGCATCATGGTTTGGGCCTGCTTTTCTTCAGCAGGGACAGGGAAGATGGTTAAAATTGATGGGAAGATGGATGGAGCCAAATACAGAATTAGCATATCAGAAGCTTCTAAAGCCATGACATTATTTTCTGGAATTTTCCAAGCTGTTTAAAGGCACAGTCAACTTAGTGTATGTAAACCTCTGACCCACTGGAATTGTGATGCAGTGACTTATAAGTGAAATAATCTGTCTGTAAACAATTGTTGGAAAAATGTAAAAGTAGGTGTCCTAACCGACTTGCCAACACTATAGTTTGTTAAAATACATTTGTGGGTTGGTTTAAAAATGAGTTTTAATGACTAACCTAAATTTATGTAAACTTCCAACTTCAACTGTAAGTGTTAGCTAGCTTTACATTATTTTGTTGGATAAGATTACCTTAATACTGAAAGTGCAATGATATGTTTCCAATAAACAATGTGTCACTATTTAAAATTACGTTTTCGTATGGACCCCAGTTAAAATTATTTATACCATTTGGGATGCAACCCCAAACTGCATAGGATGGCATTTGGGATCCAACCACACAATGTGGTGAAGCTGCAGTATTTCACACTGAGATCAAGATGCCAAGGCCTTATTAAACTGCACTCTCAAACAAGCTCATAACCCCCTCCCCCGGATACTCTGCCCTTACTCTGTGCATGCCCCTGTCACCTTGAATTTCTGCAAGTGGCAGGCTCAGGGGGAGGCGAGGTGCAGGAGGCAGGGTAATGAAGGATTTCATGGAGAACCCTCCACCATGTGTCGCCTCCTCACCTCTTCCACTGCCCCCCACCTAATTGTGTCACCTCCTCAACTCCTCCACTGCCCCCATCTCAACTGTCACCTACTCACCTCCTCCACTGCTTACCACCTCCCCTGTCGCCTCCTCACTTCCTCCACTGGCCAGTAGTAAGCGTAGGTAGGCTGATGTGGAGGAGGAGGACACGGTGTACAAACCACCAGCACTGCTCACCAGTAAACCTCATTAACTGCGTAACTAAAATTACGCTCAGAATCTCTGTTAATTAGCTTGATTATCAGTGTACTGCCACAGTATGTCCAACCAATTATCTACAGTTAGATATTGACAGAACAGCAGTAGGTACATGTACAAGCTCCTTACATCAACAAATGCAGTACTAATAAAATTACTTAGCATTGCGACAAGAGGGATATTTGCTTGTTTTATAAAATTTACAGATTAGATCAAATAAAACTGAAAACGAAATGTAAGTTAATAATTAAGGGAGAGATTAGATCTTAATGTAGCTTGTAAATAAATAAAGACAGTTTCATGTTGTTATTACCTTTAATTTTACTGTATTTTATTCCCTACTGGGATTAAGTACATGCTGAGAAAATATCATGGTCTATAGAACTAGAAGCACAAGAACTCGGAACTAGAAGCACAAGCATTTCGCTACACTCGCATTAACATCTGCTAACCATGTGTATGTGACAAATAAAATTTGATTTGATTTACTCTGTGTATGTCCCAAATGGCACCCTATTCCCTTCATAGTGCACTATAGTACCCATTATAAGGCCCATAGGGTGCACTGTATAGGGAGTAGGGTGATATTTGATATGCAGACTCTGTCTTTGAATCCATGCTGTCTTTGAATCCATGCTGTCTTATACTTTATGGGCAATTCCATGACGCATTGGACTGAGACTTTTGGTTATTGAACAACAGTAAGTGAAGTGATTTTAGATACGGTAACGGAATTGCGGTAACAGAATTTCATCATTGTTCCCTGATCTGTGCTACATAGAAATGCATAATTATGAACATGAAAGTCATTCTCTTCATTGTGATGTGTCCTAAATAGGTACACAAAGATATAAATATGCAATATCCTCCGTTGCATATTTGGGTATTATTCTATTCACAGGCTATTATTTTAATGAGCTCAACCCACAAACAAGACCAAATTTGGTTGGTCACTCTGGACCAGACCAAACCTGAAACAGTCATAGACGTCCAAACTTGTGAAACATTGACATCAAAGTACAGCACAGTAGAGCTCAGAAGAGTTCAGTACAGTACAGTAGAGTAAACTATTGTACAGTAGAGTACAGTAGAGTTCAGTACAGTAAAATAGAGTACAGTTCAGTAGAGTACAATACAGTACATTATAGTGTACTCAACTCTGTGCTTTACTGTGTACTTTACTGAACTCTACAGTACTGTACTGAACTATACTAAACTTTTCTTTACAGTACTGTGCTGTACAAACTTGTGAAATGGAATGGGCTTACAAAAAAGAAGACACCTGTACCATGTCAGATATAAAGTTGGAATGTATTCAATTTTGAGTTCGACAAAAGTACACTTTATATACGTCACAGAAGACTGAAATATAACAAAATTGTTTGACATAGGTTTTTATTTTAAATACGTTTTTTTTATCAATGATTAAATTATTAAAGTATTAATAACATTCCACCCATGAGGCCAAAGAGGGCGCTTTTGGTCATTGACCGCAGGAAAGGGCGACAGATACATGATGTGGTTTTTTGGTTAACGAAATTTCAAGGGACAGTGAAATGTTTCTTAAACTTACAAAAGGCAGAACAAAATCAAAAAAATAAGTGTTGATATTAGTTGTCAGAGGTCTTTGCTTCAACATTGTTTTTTTTTAATGTATTTCTAACACCTTTTAAGACTTTTTGTGGTAGGTGTTTTCTAAGACCCCTTTTCCATCTGTTTGGCCAGAAATCAAGGACTTTGCCTATTCCACATTTTTAGGATGGAAAATGGTTGACAAATGTATATTTGCCTATATATATAGACTCTTAGCTTTCATTTAACACCTAATTTGACATGTTCCTATGAACTTCTCATGTTGGTGCTCATCGTTCCATGTATTTCTTAGACTCATTAAAATTAGCTTCCAGTGGCAGACAGTACAGTTGTCAGTACAGTTGTCAGAGAAGGCATTGAGTTTTTGTATGTGCTCATGTGTCCTTTTACATGGAAATGACCTCATGTCATTGAAGGTATTTCTTAGACTCATTTAAATGAGGTACCAGTGGCAGACAGTGCAGTTGTCAGAAAAGGCATAGAGTTTTATCTGGTCATGAGAACTAGTATGTGAAGTGTTTCAAAGGTTGACTGGCTGGCTGAACGGTCTGTGCCTTAATTGAAGTCAGAACCTCACTTTGTCACTAGCTCACATATCAGGAGAGGTAGAGGGGCGCTGAAAACCATCAACCTCACTCTCTCTTCCTCCATTACTCTATCCCTCCAGCCATGGTTCACCACAGATGGAGTTAAATTATTCATCTCAAACTGTTTGGTATATAATGTTTGCAGAGTGAGGAAAAAAGAGGGAGTAAGAGAGGGATGGGCAAAATGCAAACTACCATTAAATATCAATGTATCAAAATAAACTACAAAATACTTGGATTTTGTATTGTATTTCATTAAAATACATGTAAATTGTATTCTAAAATACATTTGCAAGTAGACGGCCCCAACAGCAACAGCATTATCAGTAACTGTTCCAAAAAAATACACTTTTCTTGCTATGTCTGTGACATGTTGTTGTTTATCTACCTTAGTTGAGCAAGTCACTCTCTATAAGAGTGTCTGCTAAATGACTAAAATGTAAATGTGAAAATGAACATACCAAAATGAACTGCAATGCAAAATGGCTATTATTATTATTGGCCTTGTTAGGCACACCTCATTAGAATAATACTCAGCATGCTTTGCAATTGTTCTTTTTTTTTCATATCCAGAACACACAAGTGCATACTGACACAACACAAACACACATACACTTGACACACACTTGCTACTACTCTGTTTTTTATTTTCCTCTTATTATTATCTATGCTGTTGCCTAGTCACTTTACCCAGCCTTCATGTACGTACTCTGCACATTGATCTGATACTGGCACTCCTGTTTACAAGCTCCATTCTTGTGCATTTTTACTTGTATTATTATTTTTAAACTCTGCATCGTTGGGAAGAGCTCCTAAGCAAGAATTTCACAGTAGTCTACAGCAGTTGTATTCATCGCATGTGACAAATAAAACATTTATTTCATGGTCAACATTTTTACACATTTATATTTAGTTCAATTAGCAGACGCTCTTATCACACCATAGTGCTATCAGATTTCTGATACCAATGCAGGGTGAAAAGAGGGCTACAAAATGTGAACCTCAAAAAATATATATATATTTAGAAATTAATTTTGAAAGTACCAATTGCAGTATTTTGAAAATACAATATACATTGGTGAAGTTCATCCCAGTGTAATTCTAATTACAGAATACTCGGCAGTCATTGAAATACTATTTTTTCAAATGCATGTAACAGAAATACTGACCATCTCTGAGTGTTGCCTATCCTAGGTACTCTTTTTTTTCCCCCCCCAAACTTAAAATAAGGCTGTGTCACACTCCTATTCCTAGGCCTGGCTGGCTAAAAAAAATCCTCATGGAAATGTATTTGATACAGTGATAGACTAAATTTACCACAGCCATCCCACGCAAGCAAGCAGAGATGAGGATGCCATATCACCTCTCCACTTCACTCTTTCCCAGCTAGCTGCATGCTGCAAGCCAGGGGGATCACAGTATTGAGATTAGCTTGTTATGAACATGAGCACCCGTGATTTATTTCGAAAATTGTCTGGTGAAGTGAAGGGAGCTGTCAGTGAATATGTAGACATACTCATGAAGCCCTTTCAATATGCTTTTAATCGTAATACACCACACATTGTTATTGGCAATGTCTAGCTGCTGAATAACCGAATGACTTAGTGTGGTGACTATGGCTGGTTATGATGGTTATACTGATAGTGCTCAGACTGTGTAAAATACCTCAGCCCTCTTCTCTGCCTTCTCACACATTTGCATACTAATAAGTTACACAGCCCATGTTCCCTTCTTCAACAACCAAAACACATTGCATTTCAGTCGAAGGCACAGAGGTGATAATCTGTGCAATCAGAACAAACCTAAGATTCTCCTGAGGAGCAGACTCTCTTTTTATTTCATACTTCACTAGTAGCCACTATCCACCATGCCAGTTTCCCCACAGTGAGGCTTGTACTGCAAGAGAGCACCAGTTTATAGCATATAGTGCCTGGCTGAATGACAAGCTACAAGAGACCATGTTAAATATAGTGACCACCGTGTTAACCACCGGCAGCATGATTCAGCATACTACACTATGAATACACAGGTAGCAGAATCTCCATAACAACACCTTCACATCCTCAGCAATGATTCCTATTGTGTGTGTGTGTGTGCGCACGTGTGCAAGTCAGTAGTTGAGCAATGCAGAGAGATGCCTGCGTGCGTACATCAGTAGTTGAGCAACGCAGAGAGATGCATTGTGAAGTTAGACAAAGACCGAAGTTCATATTGATATATGCCAAATTAGATAAACAAGCCTACTGTAAATGTGCTACAAATCACTATGGGATCCCCCTTGGTGTTGTCTTCTGTTGCTGTTATAGTAGTAGGCAACTTTAATTATGCATTTGAATTCATTATAGTGATGCTAGACAAAGTGTGGATAAATATTTCATTTAGAGAACCAGGAAACTATGATAATGGTAATTAGTAATGGACGACCAAGCACTGTCGCTACGCATCAGAATGGAAGGGTGTAAAAAGTGTTTCTGATGATACCTGACATGAATGGTGCAGAGACACTTACAGCGGATAAACATTAAATTAGTAAAGCAAAGAAAGGGGAAAGGAGAGAGAGAGAGAGAGAGAGAGAGAGAACTCCCAATGGTTCAATAATGAATAGCAAAGCTCAAGTAATTGTAACAATTAGCCTGTGTCGGATGGCTTCTTCTGACTAACATACGATGCATGCTCTTGGTTGAATCCCAAGAATCATACCCCCCCCCCCCAAAATGCTAACCATCCCTGTTATTGATAATGGTAAGATGTTTTGGGGCATGATCTTTGTGCATCTGTAACACTCTCAAAATTCATTCATGATTATCCATAGTCATGACATCCACATTAAGGTAAAAGTGTTCAGAAAGAATTTCTATTCTTATTTACAGTTAAAGTGACTCGAAAATGACACTATGTAATTGTGACTCACCACTTGGATTCGGTCTTATGTTGCAAAATTTGAAATGTTCATTTTTTTTACATTGGATAAAAGTAGAGACAGAGCTACAAAATGGTATATTAAACACTGCATTTGAGGAACAATTGGAAAGTAAATCTGCTTTGAAAGTGATCAACTTGTAAACTCACTTTTGAGAAAATTGCCTTTGAATGTTTTGGTATCTATTGGAGAGCTCTTCTTTGTCTATGGCCATTCAGCATTGATCACACCCTCTTTAAGCTCAAACAGCAACAACCTAATTGACATAATTTGAGTCAATTGGTGGTATACTTTAGGATGTATTTCAAGACCTCAGAAAAAAATTGTAGACCTCCACAAGTCAGGATCATCCTTGAGAGAAATGTCCAAATGCCTGAAAGGTACCACGTTCATCTGTACAAACAATAGTACGCAACTTTAAAGACCATGGGACCACACAGCCGTCGTACCGCTCAGGAAGGAGACACATTCTGTCTCTTAGAGATGAACGTACTTTGTAGCGAAAAGTGCAAATCATTCCCAGAACAGCAGTAAAGGACCTTGTGAAGATCCTGGAGGAAACAGGTACAAAAGTATCTATATCCACAGTAAAACAAGTTCTTTATTGATATAGCCTGAAAGGCTGCTCAGCTCCAAAACCGCCATAAAAAAATCCAGACTAAGGATTGCAACTGCACATGGGGAACAATATCATACTTTTTGGAGAAATGTCCTCTGGTCTGATGAAACAAAAATAGAACTGTTTGGTCATAATGACCATTGTTATGTTTGGAGGAAAATGGGGAAGGCTTGCAAGCTGAAGAACACTATCTCAACCGTGAAGCATGGGGTGGCAGCGTCATGTTGTGGGGGTGCCTTTCTACAGGAGGGACTGGTGCCCTTCACAAAATAGATGGCGTCTTGAGGCAGGAAAATTATGTGGATATATTGAAACAACATCTCAAGACATCAGTCCGGAAGTTAAAGCTTGGTCGCAAATGGGTCTTCCAAATGGAAAATGACCCCAAGCATACTTCCGAAGTTGTGGCAAAATGGCTAAAGGACAACAAAGTCAAGGTATTGGAGTTGGCATCACAAAGCTCTGACATCAATCCTAAAGAAAATGTGTGGGCAGAACTGAAAAAGTGTGTGCGAGCAAGGAGTCCTCAAACTTATCTTTTGGCATATCCAGCCAACTCATTAACTCCAAAACCCTAATATCAATAGAGGGAAATACAAACGTTTGTGGCTAGTACTTAAGAAACTTTAAAAGACTACAGTAGGTCTGGGATACGAGACTAATTATTGTTAGCCTCTAAAATCCTTTAACATTGATTTCTCTCGAGGCTCCACACTCAATGTGGGTGGGCTGCTCTCTGTTGCGTGCATCCCAACTGTTACCCTTTCCCTACATAGAGCATTACTTTTGACCAGAGCCCTATGAGTAGTATTATAAAGGGAATATCATGCCATTTGGGACTTAACCCGTGCCCCAGTACAGATGAGTTCATTCAGCTCTCTCCGACGGAAACACTGTAAATGGAAACACTCTTTTCAGCTATTCCTGCACCAAATTAAACTGTGTCCTTGTGTCAAGGAGGGCCGTTTGTTTTTGTCAAGTTTCCCTTCCTCCAAAGGTCAAGTGAATAGACACTCATAGTGTGTCCCAAATGGCAGGGACCATAGTAGTGAACTATATAGGGGATAGGGTGCCATTTGGGACACAGATTTTCAGCGCGTCCCAGGCAACCCTGTGTTTTATCTATGCCTGGTATCATTTCTCCTCTTCTAGAGGATGCATTCTGCATTCAATAAAAAAGAGCCCAGGCTTACAAATGTGGGAAATGTGAAAACACAGGAGACAGAGTGGTTGGCCATTCTTTGTGTTCCAATACATGAATCCTAACAGAGAATAGGACAGGAAACACTCCAGAAAGGCATCGGATGGCCACAGTGTTTTAGCAATCACCTGCTGGGTATCGATGAATGGCGGTGATTCGACATGTCAATGTGCACTACACAGCAAAATCTGAAGTTTTAAAAGGCCCCAAAAAGTCATTCAGATTCCCATGTAAAATAGCCTTTTGAATGACTAAAATATCAGCCATAATATTTGTTTTGGATAGAAATGCAAAAGAATTGAGCTACTAGGAAGTTTGAAAAGGCAGGCTGAGTGGGCGGGGAGCTTATATTAATGAGCTCGCCTTGCTGACATCTCTTTGAAACGCCTATGTCAAGAAACTTGGACGCAGTGTTGCAGTAAGGTCATCTCCAGCTAATTTGTTGATGCACAAAGCAAATTGAAATTGCATCATTGGCGACAGAATTTCATGCGAATGTTCTAAAATCTGCGTAGCGAAAATATGCACATTTGTGTGTGTTTCTACCAAACTGACTTGTTGCAGATAAAAATCAGTGTGTGATGACAGTGCACACAAAATGTACCTTTTCGCTAAAGTTTTCATGAACCGAATAAAAATCTAATAAGCAATGTGTTTCCATGGCATTTTCAACACTAC
The DNA here is from genome assembly GCF_013265735.2 of Oncorhynchus mykiss. Taxonomy (NCBI): domain Eukaryota; kingdom Metazoa; phylum Chordata; class Actinopteri; order Salmoniformes; family Salmonidae; genus Oncorhynchus; species Oncorhynchus mykiss. Next base: position 28,702,197 of record NC_048575.1, on the reverse strand, counting down.
CGATAGTTTTGTCACAAAAACTGTTGAATTAAAAAGCAAATGTGCCTACTCTGGTCTTGGCACATGCGCTCTAGCCAACAGCTCGCAGATACAAGCTGTGTTCAAAGACTCATACTAACCGCACTAAACACACTATTTGTGACGTAAATTGTGTATGCTTATTGGTCATAGTTTGGACATAGTTAGTATGTCAAAAGCTCCTGGATGTCGTACTACATTCACCAAAATACGAAGTATATAAGCAGTGAACACTATTTTCGTTCTTTATTGGCCCATAATGCAATTCTTCAGAAAATGAGCATGGCTTCACAAAGTTTTCAGATTTGAAGAAAATGGCAGAAAATATGCTGCCAAAGTCCAACGAGAGCAGATATAAATTCATTGCTTTAAAACATCTATGGGATCGGTGTCCCTATACCAGGACGGTTGAGCTATATTCAAATGTATGTACTGGGTTCTGAGAGCTGAACTAACTCAACCCCTGCAGTCTCTGGCTCCACACCCACCCTGCCCGGCCATCTATATGTGTGAAATTTAGTGTATAAGCTAATGATCCATCATGTATGACATTCCTGGGAGTGTGTAAACTTCAGGTCCTGAGCTACAGGCAGTTAGATTTGGTTATGTCATTTTAGACAAAAAAATTTAAACAGGGTCCGATTCTTAAGAGGTTTTAACATTATCTAGTCGAAATATGGCATGATTCCACCAACTGTAACCTTCTGCATCACTTTCATAGAGGTACTTTTATTTTGAAGGCAAACCGCAAATTCCACTATTGTGCCTAATCCTTATAGTGGCTAGCTTCACAACACATAACACGGTCCGGTCGAGCCTCGTGAAGCTAGCTGGCTACTTATAAGCTTTGTGCTACAGGGTATGGTAGTATATACAGTATTTAATATTAACATCTGATTTTCAGGAGGGTAGTGAAAAACCGGAAACCCATTCAAGCCAATATGAAGTATTTTAACAAGACAAGCGAGTAAGCTCCTGGAAAATACACAAATAATCAACATGTAACTCACCCATGAACTATTTACATACATTATTGACTGTCACATTAGGTGAGTCAGTCAGCAAGGCCTGAAGTGCCACAAACTGCTCGGTGTTCTGCGACAAAGCCGGTAGCTAGCTAGCCAGGGACAACGGTAGACAGTGTCCTTCTCCCTGCCTGTCGGGAACTGTTTTTCGGAAGTTCTGTTAATGATGGCGAGGGCAGGTGTTCGGCAGGCATTAACAAAGGACACTGGGTGCTAGCTAGTTAGCTATCTAGGACTCCAGCACACCGCATGCGGGTAGGTAGCTAGCTAACGATAGATGGGACACGAGTAGACAGTGGCCGTGTCTGAATACCCATACTAGCGTAAAACAAACTTAAACTGCATACTCTATACTAATCGTTGCATACTATTTAGCACGTAACGTTTAGTAAAAAGTATGCAGTATACCACAGCCGCAAGGCAGTAGAGGCTCCTTACTGGCTGAATAGGTGGGAGTGTGGATGGATTTTTCCAAATTCAACTGACATGCATCGCATTAACCAGCCTGATACTAGGTAATTTCCAATTGGATTAAATTCTCTAAACTCTGAATAGAATAGGAATGGAGATACAGGCCTACTCAGGCTGGTTATAGGCAGACTATCACATTCAACCTATCCTGTTTAAAAAGGACTGAAGACAGAAATAAATAAATAGGTTCCATTTCAACATATTTATTAGTAAAACCAAAGTGATGTACCATACAGTTTAAACATTAAATCAAATAGCCTAGTGCACACACCTAAAGCTGTTTTTCAGTCTCTCGGCCCCAGCTTTGATGAACCTGTTTTTGACCTCACCTAGATCTAGATGCTCATCTAGATGCTCGGCTGGTTGATTTCCCTGTGGCATCGGGAGCTGTTGGTGTCCTGGAGGGCAGGCAGTGTGCCCCAGGTGATGGGCAGACCGCACCAGTGTATAGAGAGCCTTGCAGTTGTGGGCGGTGCAGTTGCCGTACCAGGCGGTGATACAGCCCGATAGGATGCCCTCAATTGTGCATCTGTAAAAGTTTGTGAGGGGCCAATCCCTTAGGGGCCAATCCGAATGTCTTTAGCCTCCTGAGGATGAAGAGGCGCTGTTGCGCCTTCTTCACCACACTGTCTGTGTGGTAGGACCATTTCAGATTGTCACTGATGTGAACACTGACGGCATTTATAAAATTGTGCCTAAACTTTGTTTCTATCACAGCTGTCTGTCACGTTCTGACCTTAGTTCCTTTGTTTTGTCGTTGTTTTAGTATGGTCAGGGCGTGAGTTAGGGTGGGCAGTCTATGTTTGTTTTTCTATGTTGTATTTTGAGTTTGGCCTGGTATGGTTCTCAATCAGAGGCAGGTGTCGTTAGTTGTCTCTGATTGAGAATCATACTTCGGTAGCCTTTTCCCACCAGTGTTTTGTGGGCGATTGTTTTCTGTGTCTGTGTGTTCCACACGGAGCTGTTTCGGTTTTCATTTCTGTCTTTCAATTTGTTATTTTGTATTTTTGTGTTCAGTGATGTTTCATTAAAACATGACGAACACGTACCACGCTGCAGATTGGTCCGATCTCTTATACTCCTCGTCAGAAGAGGACGAATCCCGTTACACTGCCCTGATTCTTTTATATGGTATGACTTTACTTGCATAAAAACTGTGGCTGAAAACATGGTTAATGATGTCAAAAATGATTTATACATCTCCCGTTTGGTATGTCTCTTGTGATGTGGTTCACAGCAACACTGACGGAAGTGTTGACTTGACAACTGTGTCAGAATTTTTAACGACACTTCCCCCCACTTTTGTTCCATGCTTGACCTAGCTAGCCTGTAACTAGCTAACACCAGACACAGATGAAAGGGGAAACAAATACGTATATTTGCCATGGATGAATACGGTAAACTTTAAATTACATTTGCTGACACCCTACAGTGAAAGCTATATAAACCATGCCCCTCTGCTAACACGCCTTCTCCAATGTTATTTACAAGGTGGTAGTTATTTAAATTAGGTAAGAGAATTTAATTGGTGTATTAAATTGAGAGAGTTACGGTGATGTCACCCTATCAGTAACTTGATGATCAAGCTTTAATGTAGAAGCAGCAGTCATAGTTTATACTTTGGTCATCATACTTTTCATCCAAATAAAAAATCTAATTTCATTACAAACATGATTTTGACAGTTCATGACCTTTAAACGAACTCGCTGTAGTGTAAATGTTAACACTTTTGAGGTGTGTATATGCATCCACTCTCAACAGAGTACATTTCACACTTTCAAAAGTGTTAAAGATGTAAACATTTAGACATAACTATAACCCTATACATGGGAGAAAATGTACATTGGCTATGTGAAATTCACTCTACACTGGAGTGAACTAATAGGCATTTCACTAGTTAACTTATTAGTATTTCACTCTATTCTGAAGTGAAACATAAAATTGACTCATTCTACTGTGGGGTGAAAAATCACACAATTTCACTCTTCATTGGAGTGAAATATAATTAAATAGTTTATGATATCATGCCTCATTTGTGTATTTCCCAGGATGCATTTTGTAGTTTACTGTATTTGTTAGTGTCACAGAGACATACTTTTTTTTGCATTTAAAAGGCCTGTGGCTTTCACCAAGTGAGTTCCCAAGTGAATGTTATTGCTGGAGTGAAGTGAAATGAAACGACATGACATGTATACTAAATCATAAGGCCTTACTTTGATTGCCTAATTTTACCCTAATGCATGAGTGTGGGCCTGAGTGGGCACAGACCCAGCCACTGGGGAGTTAGACCCACCCAATCAGAATGAGGAAAATGTTTTATTGTGTGCGTCTTTATGCTCAACTTGTCAGTGTCCCAAAAGGGATATTATTTGTATTTTTTACCTAAGTACAGTACTTGACTTGGTTAGGAGCTCACCGGAACTGAGCACCCTCACCTCACCTCACACAGAATTTTATGCCAAAACTATGGAGGAGATCCTGCACTTAAATATAGATTCTACAGGCACCCAAAATGAGTACCCACACCTATTTCAGTCAAGCACTGGCCTAAAGATACACCATCAGATAGAACTCATAGTAGGGAGTGGGTGGGAAAACAGAAAGGATATATATTGACAATAATAATAATACGTAGGCCAACAAGACTATTTGGTCTATAACGTGAAGTCACACGTTAGATGGTATATTGTTTGCAATCGATTATGGTAGGGTATAGGGTAGGCTATGTTTTTATGATAATTTAAAGAGGCCCACCTTAACTTTTTGCTGGCCCTGCCGGATTTCTGCCGACGCCACTGCAGTGGTGTTAGGAAAATCCTGGTACATGCCACATCAGGCCTGCAAGTCACATTATGCTGGCTTGTGACATGTGTAATTCCTGGAAAAAGGAAAAGGCCAACGTGATAAGGCTGCTGACGGGGTGCAACACTGTTGATAGTGATATTTTCTCTCTCGCCTTCCTATGTTTAGATTAAATTGCTATATTGCGACTTTATTTATCCCCTCCGGGACCATTAGGAAAAACCATGGTACAAATATTAACATCCATGCTACATTAGCCTTGTTTTTGATCCTTATTTGCATCAAGTGTACATACATTGGCACAGTCCAATGTATGTATATACATTGGACTGTGTATGATTGATGAAGCTCCAACAGTGGAATGTAACGCCTAAGGTACACAAGCACGCAGGCACAAATGCACACCCGCACACACACCATGAATAAGGCAGTGGCACACATGCAAAATGATTGACATACGTGAGGGAAGAATAAATTGCTATGTGGTAAATTACTATTTTTCTCCAAGACTACCGCTGTTGATACCCCTACCATAAATCAACTAGAGTTTTTCTTTCTCCATGCTTCCATAATCTGTCTCTGTGTCAGTTTTGCTATAGTAAGCTAATTTGAGTACACACCACAACCATCCCCTCAGAATGAAATTAGCTAAGCATAATCACATGAAGATAATGATTTCCCTAACCTATAGACTCGGCAGAGAGGGTAAGATGGCAATTAAGTTTGGAAATATGTGCTTATGGATTAGCTGCTTAAATGAAGAGGTCATCAGATAGTAGTTTGCCCAGTCTAGCATGTTGACTTCATTTATACTGTAATGAAGACAAAAGAGAGAGTTGAAGTAATAATTGTTATGCCAACACCATGCTTGGAAATGACTTGTTAATTGGTGAAAAATGTTGACAAAAAAGAAAGCACACAAATACACCATGAAATAAGCTACACAAATATCTTGCGAGTATCTACATTTTTTGTTGTTTTCCCATCCTCATGTCTATTTCATGCCCATTTTACAGCTCAATTACTTGTTCATGCTTTTCTCTTTCTAGTCATCTAACAACCCACAACAGAAACACACCTGAGAAAGAACTGTATGTCTCAAAGAAACCATTATTGTAACGGCTGTTGTGGGTTGAAGAAGGTGAGGACCAAGGTGCACCGTGGTACATGTTCATCTTTTATTATGAATTGAACACTGAATGGAAAAACAACCAAAGAGATTGAACGAAACTGAAACAGTTCTGTCTGGAACAGAATACAAAAACAGAAAACAACTACCCACAAACATAGGTGGGAACAGGCTACCTAAGTATGGTTCTCAGAGACAATGATTGACAGCTGCTTCTAATTGGGAACAATACCAGGCCAAACACATAGAAATACAACACACAGAACAAAACAGAATGAAAAACATAGAATGCCCACCCCAACTCACGCCCTGACCAAACCAAAATAGAGACATGAAAAGGGAACTAAGGTCAGGACGTGACAGTACCCCCCCCCCCCTCCCCCCAAAAGGTAAAACCTGAACCTATAGGGGAGGGTCTGGGTGGGCATTTCACCGCGGTGGCGGCTCTAGTGCGGGACGTAGACCCCACTCCACCTTAGTCTTGGCCACTTAGGTGGCGCCTCTGGAGTGGCGACCCTCGCCGCCGACCCCGAACTGGGGACCCTTACAGCGGGCCCCGAATAGGTGGGACACTCTGGCGGTGCCGGACAGGCGGGAGACTCTGGCGGCTCTGGAGTGACGGGCGCCTCCGGACTGACGGGCGGCTCTGGCGCCTCCGGACTGACGGGCGGCTCTGGCAGCGCCGGACAGACGGGCGGCTCTGGCAGCTCCGGACAGACGGGCGGCTCTGGCAGCTCCGGACAGACGGGCGGCTCTGGCAGCTCCGGACAGACGGGCGGCTCTGGCAAGCTCCGGACAGACGGGAGGCTCTGGCAGCTCCGGACAGACGGGCGGCTCTGGCAGCTCCGGACAGACGGGGGGCTCTGGCAGCTCCGGACAGGAGGGCGGCTCTGGCCAATCCGGACTGGAGGGAGACTTGTTTCTGGGAGCAGGCACAGGCCTCACCAGGCTGGGGAGACCTACAGGCGGCGTCTTCCTTGGCCGAGGCACCGGATGCACTGGGCCGTGGAGGCGCACTGGAGGTCTCGAGCAACGAGCCTGCACAACCAGTCCTTGCTGGATACCCCTGTAGCCCGGCAAGTGCGGAGAGTTGGAACAGGCCGCACTGGGCTGTGCTGGCAAACCGGGGACACCGTGCGTAGGGCTGGTGCCGTATAACCCGGGCCGAGGAGACGCACTGGAGACCAGATGCGCTGAGCCGGCTTCATCCCTCCTGGCTCGATGCCCACTCTAGCCCGGCCGATTCGAGGAGCTGCGCATCAGGCTATGCGTGCGCACTGGGGACACCGTGCGCTTCACCGCATAACACGGTTTCTGCCCGATCACTCTCTCGCCACGGTAAGCACGGGGAGTTGGCTCAGGTCTCCTACCTGACTTCGCCAATCTCCCAGTGTGCCCCCGCCCCCCCAAAAAATTATGGGGCTGCCTCTCGTGCACGTTACCTCGAGCCTATTCCTCGTAGTGTCACCACTCCGCTCTAGCTGCCTCCAGCTCCTCTTTTGGACGGCGATACTCTCCCGGCTGTGCCCAGGGTCCCTTGCCGTCCAATATTTCCTCCCATGTCCAGGAGTCCATTACACGCTGCTTAGTTCTTTGGTGGTGGATAGTTCTGTAACGGCTGTTGGTGGAAGAAGGTGAGGACCAAAGCGCAGCGTGGTACATGTTCGTCATTTATTAAATAGAACACTAAATACAAAGTAACAAAAAGTACAACCGAAACAGCTCCATCAGGTGCAAAACACAAAACAGAAAGCAACTACCCACAAAACCAATGTGGGCAAGAGCTACCTAAGTATGGTTCTCAATCAGAGACAACGATAGACAGCTGTCCCTGATTGAGAACCATACCCGGCCAAAAACAAAGAAATACAAAAACAGAAAAAGGAACATAGAATGCCCACCCTAGTCACACCCTGGCCTAACCAAAATAGAGAATAAAAGCCTCTCTTTGGCCAGGGCGTGACAATTATCACCTCTTGATGTTGTTTTTTTCACAGGCTTGGCTGAAAATGCCAGTTTGAGTGTTGGGCCATGATGACATACAGGTAACTGGCAAAATAAACGCCAACATAAAGTGTCTTAATAGGGAGTTGGGCAACCCCGAGCCAGAACAGCTTCAATGCACCTTGATATAGATTCTGTTGAGTACATGAAATATCAGAAAAATAGTATGTGCACAAAAGTATTGGCATTTATAAACCTGTCGTAAAAATGTGCATACGTGAACGCATATTTTACAACCGTAACTCCTGAAAAATGCCCATCATTCACCATGTATGTACACAATAACGCCTTTATTGGATGTATACTGGAAGTATTGGAATTAAGCCACGGTAGTATCTAAAGGAAATAGCAATGGCAAGCTTGATCAAATGTCTCTGGGTGTGTTGGCAGACTGTTTTATTTTGTGTTGGCATTTGCTGTATCTGACCATTTCTGAAATACAAAAACAATTGTTAATGGTTGTGGACCTGAAAACAGCTCATTTGAATTCAATCATGTTTTGCGTTTACTTTTTGCTGAACCTAAATATGCTGCACTGCCCGCGAATTTTGAAACATTGTCTAAAGAAAATGAAAATTAGGCCTATTTACAGTGATAGCCTACACACTTCAATGCAAATGATCAACTGTTTACCAGTACATTTCTACTGTATGTTATAAACTGCCTTCCCTTTTGGATGATAATAGCCTATCTAATAGGCCAAATTACATTTGAGATGCACATGGTAATTTGTTGTATGGCTACTTCAGGAATATGAACTCATCATGGCCAGAAAAGGTGAGGAATTTATTCTGAAATAGTTATGATACATGTATTATGTATTAGGTTTATAAATTAAGTCATGTTTACTGGATAAATTTCACATTACAGTATTCAGACATAGCCTTCAAACATAAATAGAAAAGGTGAACGGTCTGTTCTACCAAACAGCAAAATCAGTGTTGTACATTTAACTCGGAAAGTGTTAAATGTACATTATCTTCAGCGGACATATGAGTTCCACTGAACTGATGTTAAAATAACACTTTTGAAAGTGTTAAAGATTTAACTCTGTTGTGGTGTTACCCATTCAACTCTTAAAGTGTTCAAATGAACTTGATTGTGGTGTTTGCATAGCTCTACAGTAGAGCAGTGGATCTCAAACTGTGGGGCATGCCCCCGTCCCACCAGAAAACACACACAAGTTATTTTATTTTTTAAAGGAACTCATTCCGGATTTAAACTTACTCTTGAAAGTTGTAATGGTAGAATGCACAAGGTGCACTTTCAAATTGGGTAGTGCGTCATTAGTTCCTCTTGTCATGTTAGTCCTTAGAGCTATTTACTTGTCTATTTACTTGTCATAAATGTCCAGATCAACTAGCTCATGCAAGCTAATGTTTTTTTATTCAGGTTTGTTTGCCCATAGATGTTGTCATTTTTTTTGTCACTCAAATATCACATGAATACACATTAGACATGGACAAATGAAATTGTTCTTTGCACCCCATGACAAAATGTGTAGAATTGCAGGAAATAAGGTTTAGACCTGCAAGTGTCAGAAATTAACACCTGTAGTGTTACAGTAAATCATTTGTGGGTGGCAATATACAACTTTTTGGGTGACCCGACCAAATTCACATAGAAATGTGAGTTATAGATCTATCATTCTATTTAAAAGCAAGTCTAATAAGCAGTAGATCTGTTCTATGTGCACTATTTCAAATGTTCCCGTCCTTTGTATACATGTCCCCCCAACATTCTGAAATTGCATTCCCCCCACAGTTTTATCATTGGAATGTGATACAAAACAAGGCATTGGTGCGCTTTAGGACTATGTGGATGCTTCCGAGCGGTCGGGTAGGCTGTTTGGAATGTTTATCTGACTGGATACATTTTTTTGTACAAATATATCTCCCCCCCACTTCTAAAAACAAACTTGAAAAGATCAACACCGGCCAATTGGCTGTGTGTTTTGTTAAACTGCACTTTGGATCAGATTGCAAAGAGTAAAATGCTTTAGATAGCTTATCTATTTACTGTGAAGTGGGTCCAATTAAATGAGAGACGAATGGTAACCTATCCTATCCTTGTTGTAGGCCTATAGGCTATTTCACGACTATGAAACCATCACAGTCAGAAAAGGTAAGGAATGTAATATTATGCAATGATCATAGAAGTGAATTAAATAATAGGAAAGATGCCTATTTCTAATTATTATAGAATGCAAAGATAAATCGATTTTCGCTCTTCTCGCTAACGACAAATGATTGCATCTTGTTATTATTGTGAGTACTGCCTCTCCGCATGAGCAGTCTGGCAGTTACCAAGAACCACATACAGGATATTTAAGCAAGGTTGGAATGTGAAGCAATGAAATGGGGTATCAGCCTACTCGGTGACTTTGCAGTTAGCCTTCAAAATTAAAGAATGTCATTGACAGTGATGCAAATGAATACAAATAGTAGAATTATGCCATAATTGAATAGATCATGCTAAATGAGGTTGGAATGTTATATAAAATCAACAAATGACAGTTTGTTAATTTGACAAAAATCTGTTGAAATAACACTGGATGTATAAGACTTTAGAATTGCAATGGGGAAATACTTATTTCACTGTACAGCCTTACCTATGCATTGGTGCTCATTTGACATGCAAAGACCCAAACGGCATTCCATACCCACGCTCTACCAAGGTTTTCCAGCACACAGCTTTGACCTAGAGTGCCTTGGAAAAGTATTCATCCCCCTTGGCATTTTTCCAGTTTTGTTGCATTACAACCTGTAATTGAAATTGATTTTTATTTTGAATTTGTGTAATGGACTTACAAAAGTGAAATGAAAAAAAATATTTATTTATAAAATATATACTGTATTTAGAAAAACATGGAAAACTGATGCGTGCATATGTATTCACCCCCTTCGCTATGAAGCCCCTAAATAAGATCTGGTGCAACCCAATACCTTCAGAAGTCAAATAGTTAGTTAAATAAAGTCCACCTGTGTGCAATCTAAGTGTCACATGATCTGTCACATGATCTCAGTATACATATACCTGTTCTGAAAGGCCCCAGAGTCTGCAACACCACTAAGCAAGGGGCACCACCAAGCAAGGGGCACCACCAAGCAAGCTGCAACATGAAGACCAAGGAGCTCTCCAAACAGGTCAGGGACAAAGTTGTGGAGAAGTGCAGATCAGGCTTGGGTTATAAAACAAATATCTGAAACTTTGAACATCCCACGGAGAGCCATTAAATCCATTATTAAAAAATTGAAAGAATATGGCACCACAACAAACCTGCCAAGAGAGGGCTGCCCACCAAAACTCATGGACCAGGCAAGGAGGGAAAAGAGACCAAGGATAACCCTGAAGGAGCTGCAAAGCTCCACAGCAGAGATTGGAGTATCTGTCCATAGGACTGCTTTAAGCCGTACATTCCACAGAGCTGGGCTTTATGGAAGAGTGGCCAGAGAAAAACCATTGCTTTAAGACAAAAAATAAGCAAACACGTTTAGTGTTTGTGGGAGCATGTGGGAGACTCCCCAAACATATGGAAGATGGTACTCTGGTCAGATGATACTAAAATTCAGCTTTTTGGCCATCAAGGAAAACGATATGTCTGACGCAAGCACAACACCTCGCACCACCCCGAGAACACCAATGTTTTTCATCGGCAGGGACTGAGAAACTGGTCAGAATTGAAGAAATCATGGATGGAGCTAAATATAGGGAAATTCTTGAGGGGAACCTGTTTCAGTCTTCCAGAGATTTGAGACTGGGACGGAGGTTCACCTTCCAGCAGGACAATGACCCTAAGCATACTGCTAAAGCAACACCCAAGTGGTTTAAGGATAAACATCTACAGTAAATGTCTTGAAATGGCCTAGTCAAAGCCCAGATCTCAATCCAATTGAGAATCTATGGTATGACTTAAAGATTGCTGTACACCAGCGGACCAATCCAACTTGAAGGCGCTAGAGCAGTTTTGCCTTGAATAATGGGCAAACATCCCAGTGGCTAGATGTGCCAAGCTTATCGAGACATATCCCAAGAGAAATGCAGCTGTAGTTGCAAAAGGTGGTTCTACAAAGTATTGACTTTGGGGGGGGGTGAACAGTTATGTACGCTTAAGTTTTTCGTTTTTTCCTATTATTTCTTGATTGTTTTACAATAAAAAACAATTTGAATCTTCAATGTTGTGTAAATCAAATGATACAAATCCCCAAACAATTCCAGGTTGTAAGGCAACAAAATAGGAAAAATGCCAAGGGGAGTGAATAATTTTGCAAGCCACTTTACTACAGTAGCTATGTTGGTCTAGTACTTCAAACATGTGTCGCAGGTTGTTTAGAATTCAAACCTTCTCAAACAGCGTAATTCATACTATTCAGTAGAGTAGTGGACTTCACAGTTTTCTAATAAAAATACATTGAAATTATACATACACATCTGTATATAGAGTATATATGTTACGGTGCGTGAATGAGGACCCAAAAGCGAATTAACGTAAACAGAGCTTCTTTAATTACAAAACATAGGTAGGCTCAGATGGACCGGCAGATTCCGACAGGACAGGACAAGGTTGCAGCAAACATGACGATAGTCTGGTTCAGGCATGAAAAACACAAACAAGAATCCGACAAAGACAGAAACAAAAACAGAGAGAGATATAGAGGACTAATCAGAGGGAAAAAGGGAACAGGTGGGAAAAGAGGTGACGAGGTAGTTAGGAGGAGACAAGGAACAGCTGGGGGAAAGAGGGGGAGAAAAGGTAACCTAATAACGACCAGCAGAGGGAGACAGGGTGAAGGGAAAGGACAGAAACAAGACACAACATGACAATACATGACAGTACCCCCCCACTCACCGAGCGCCTCCTGGCGCACTCGAGGAGGAAACCTGGCGGCAACGGAGGAAATCATCGATCAGCGCACGGTCCAGCACGTCCCGAGAGGGAACCCAACTCCTCTCCTCAGGACCGTACCCCTCCCAATCTACTAGGTACTGATAACCACGGCCCCGAGGACGCATGTCCAAAATCCTACGGACCCTGTAGATGGGTGCGCCCTCGACAAGGATGGGGGGGGGGGGGGAGACGAGCGGGGGCGCGAAGAACGGGCTTGACACAGGAGACATGGAAGACCGGGTGGACGCGACGAAGATATCGCGGAAGAAGAAGTCGAACTGCGACAGGATTAATGATCCGAGAAATACGGAACGGACCAATGAACCGCGGGGTCAACTTGCGAGAAGCGGTCTTAAGGGGAAGGTTCTGAGTGGAGAGCCAAACTCTCTGACCGCGACAATATCTAGGACTCTTAGTTCTACGCTTATTAGCAGCCCTCACAGTCTGCGCCCTATAACGGCAAAGTGCAGACCTGACCCTCTTCCAGGTGCGCTCGCAACGTTGGACAAAAGCCTGAGCGGAGGGGACGCTGGACTCGGCGAACTGAGATGAGAACAGCGGAGGCTGGTACCCGAGGCTACTCTGAAAAGGAGATAGCCCGGTCGCAGACGAAGGAAGCGAGTTGTGGGCGTATTCTGCCCAGGGGAGCTGTTCTGACCAAGACGCAGGGTTGCGAAAAGAAAGACTGCGTAAGATGCGACCAATAGTCTGATTGGCCCGTTCTGCTTGACCGTTAGACTGGGGGTGAAAGCCGGAAGAGAGACTGACGGAAGCCCCAATCAAACGGCAAAACTCCCTCCAAAATTGAGACGTGAATTGCGGACCTCTGTCCGAAACGACGTCTGACGGAAGGCCATGAATTCTGAAAACATTCTCGATGATGATTTGTGCCGTCTCTTTAGCAGAAGGAAGCTTAGCAAGGGGAATAAAATGAGCCGCCTTAGAGAACCTGTCGACAACCGTAAGAATAACAGTCTTCCCCGCTGACGAAGGCAGTCCGGTGACAAAATCTAAGGCGATGTGAGACCACGGTCGAGAGGGAATGGGAAGCGGCCTGAGACGGCCGGCAGGAGGGGAGTTACCGGACTTAGTCTGCGCGCAGACCGAACAAGCAGCCACGAAGCGACGCGTGTCATGCTCCCGGGTGGGCCACCAAAAGCGCTGGCGAATGGAAGCAAGCGTACCCCGAACGCCAGGGTGGCCGGCTAACTTGGCAGATTGAGCCCACTGAAGAACGGCCAGACGAGTAGGAACGGGAACGAAAAGAAGGTTCCTAGGACAAGCGCGCGGCGACGGAGTTTGAGTGAGTGCTTGCTTTACCTGCCTCTCAATTCCCCAGACAGTCAACCCGACAACACGCCCCTCAGGGAGAATCCCCTCGGGGTCAGTGGAGGCTACTGAAGAACTGAAGAGACGAGATAAAGCATCAGGCTTGGTGTTCTTAGAGCCCGGACGATAAGAAATCACGAACTCGAAACGAGCGAAAAACAGCGCCCAGCGCGCCTGACGCGCATTAAGTCGTTTGGCAGAACGGATGTACTCAAGGTTCCTATGGTCAGTCCAAACGACAAAAGGAACGTTCGCCCCCTCCAACCACTGTCGCCATTCGCCTAGGGCTAAGCGGATGGCGAGCAGTTCGCGGTTTCCCACATCATAGTTACGTTCCGACGGCGACAGGCGATGAGAAAAATACGAGCAAGGGTGGACCTTGTCGTCAGAGAGGGAGCGCTGAGAAAGAATGGCTCCCACGCCCACCTCTGACGCGTCAACCTCGACAACGAACTGTCTAGTGACGTCAGGTGTAACAAGGATAGGTGCGGATGTAAAACGATTCTTGAGGAGATCAAAAGCTCCCTGGGCGGAAACGGACCACTTAAAGCACGTCTTGACAGAAGTAAGGGCTGTGAGAGGGGCTGCCACCTGACCGAAATTACGGATGAAACGACGATAGAAATTCGCGAAGCCGAGAAAGCGCTGCAACTCGACGCGTGACTTAGGGACGGGCCAATCAATGACAGCTTGGACCTTAGCGGGATCCATCTTAATGCCTTCAGCGGAAATAACAGAACCGAGAAATGTGACGGAGGAGGCATGAAAAGAGCACTTCTCAGCCTTCACAAAAAGACAATTCTCTAAAAGGCGCTGGAGGACACGTCGAACGTGCTGAACATGAATCTGGAGTGACGGTGAAAAAATCAGGATATCGTCAAGGTAAACGAAAACAAAGATGTTCAGCATGTCTCTCAGGACATCATTGACTAATGCCTGAAAGACAGCTGGAGCGTTAGCGAGGCCGAAAGGAAGAACCCGGTATTCAAAGTGCCCTAACGGAGTGTTAAACGCCGTCTTCCACTCGTCCCCCTCCCTGATGCGCACGAGATGGTAAGCGTTACGAAGGTCCAACTTAGTGAAAAACCTGGCTCCCTGCAGGATCTCGAAGGCTGAAGACATAAGAGGAAGCGGATAACGATTCTTCACTGTTATGTCATTCAGCCCTCGATAATCTATGCAGGGGCGCAGGGACCCGTCCTTCTTCTTAACAAAAAAAAACCCCGCTCTGGCGGGAGAGGAGGAGGGGACTATGGTACCGGCGGCAAGAGCTACAGACAAATAATCTTCGAGAGCCTTACGTTCGGGAGCCGACAGAGAGTATAGTCTACCCCGGGGGGGAGTGGTTCCCGGAAGGAGATCAATACTACAATCATACGACCGGTGTGGAGGAAGAGAGGTGGCCCTGGACCGACTGAACACCGTGCGCAGATCGTGATATTCCTCCGGCACCCCTGTCAAATCACCAGGCTCCTCCTGTGAAGAAGAGACAGAGGAAACAGGAGGGATAGCAGACATTAAACATTTCACATGACAAGAGACGTTCCAGGAGAGGATAGAATTACTAGACCAATTAATGGAAGGATTATGACAAACTAGCCAGGGATGGCCCAAAACAACAGGTGTAAAAGGTGAACGAAAAATTAAAAAAGAAATGGTTTCGCTATGATTACCAGAAACAGTGAGGGTTAAAGGTAGCGTCTCACGCTGAATCCTGGGGAGAGGACTACCATCCAGGGCGAACAAGGCCGTGGACTCCCTTAACTGTCTGAGAGGAATGTCATGTTCCCGAGCCCAGGTCTCGTCCATAAAACAGCCCTCCGCCCCAGAGTCTATTAAGGCACTGCAGGAAGCTGACGAACCGGTCCAGCGTAGATGGACCGACAAGGTAGTGCAGGATCTTGAAGGAGAGACAGGAGTAGTAGCGCTCACCAGTAGCCCTCCGCTTACTGATGAGCTCTGGCTTTTACTGGACATGAAGTGACAAAATGACCAGCAGAACCGCAATAGAGACAGAGGCGGTTGGTGATTCTCCGTTCCCTCTCCTTAGTCGAGATGCGGATACCTCCCAGCTGCATAGGCTCAGCACCCGAGCCGGCAGAGGAAGATGGTAGTGATGCGGAGAGGGGGGCAACGGAGAACGCGAGCTCCTTTCCACGAGCTCGGTGACGAAGATCAACCCGTCGCTCAATGCGAATAGCGAGTTCAATCAAGGAATCCACGCTGGAAGGAACCTCCCGGGAGAGAATCTCATCCTTTACCTCTGCGCGGAGACCCTCCAGAAAACGAGCGAGCAAAGCCGGCTCGTTCCAGCCACTGGAGGCAGCAAGAGTGCGAAACTCAATAGAGTAGTCTGTTATGGATCGATTACCTTGACATAGGGAAGACAGGGCCCTGGAAGCCTCCTCCCCAAAAACAGATCGATCAAAAACCCGTATCATCTCCTCCTTAAAGTCCTGATACTGGTTAGTACACTCAGCCCTTGCCTCCCAGATTGCCGTGCCCCACTCACGAGCCCGTCCAGTAAGGAGAGATATGACGTAGGCGACACGAGCAGCGCTCCTGGAGTAAGTGTTGGGCTGGAGAGAAAACACAATATCACACTGGGTGAGGAACGAGCGGCATTCAGTGGGCTCCCCAGAGTAACACGGCGGGTTATTGATTCTGGGCTCCGGAGATTCGAAAGCCCTGGAAGTGGCCGGTGGATCGAGGCGGAGATGGTGAACCTGTTCTGTGAGGTTGGAGACTTGGGTGGCCAGGGTCTCAACGGCATGTCGAGCAGCAGACAATTCCTGCTCGTGTCTGCCTAGCATCGCTCCCTGGATCTCGACGGCTGAGTGGAGAGGATCCGAAGTCGCTGGGTCCATTCTTGGTCGGATTCTTCTGTTACGGTGCGTGAATGAGGACCCAAAAGCGAATTAACGTAAACAGAGCTTCTTTAATTACAAAACATAGGTAGGCTCAGATGGACCGGCAGATTCCGACAGGACAGGACAAGGTTGCAGCAAACATGACGATAGTCTGGTTCAGGCATGAAAAACACAAACAAGAATCCGACAAAGACAGAAACAAAAACAGAGAGAGATATAGAGGACTAATCAGAGGGAAAAAGGGAACAGGTGGGAAAAGAGGTGACGAGGTAGTTAGGAGGAGACAAGGAACAGCTGGGGGAAAGAGGGGGAGAAAAGGTAACCTAATAACGACCAGCAGAGGGAGACAGGGTGAAGGGAAAGGACAGAAACAAGACACAACATGACAATACATGACAATATATATATGTATTTATATATAAACTCAGCAAAAAAAGAAACATCCTCTCACTGTCAACTGCGTTTATTTTCAGCAAACTTAACTTTAATGTGTAAATATTTGTATGAACATAACAACATTTAACTGTTGTACTATAATATTGTGTGATTGTTAGCATGGAACAGCTCAATTTTTCTTTCAGCAAAATTAACATGAGTAAATATTTGTATGAACATAAAAAGATTCAACAACTGAGACATAAACTGAACAAGTTCCACAAACATGTAAGTAACAGAAATGGAATAATGTGTCCCTGAACAAAGGGGGGATCAAAATCAAAAGTAACAGTCAGCATCTGGTGTGGCCACCAGCTGCATTAAGTCCTGCAGTGCATCTCCTCCTCATGGACTGCACCATATTTGCCAGTTCTTGCTGTGAGATGTTACCCAACTCTACCACCAAGGCACCTGCAAGTTCCCGGACATTTCTGGGGGGAATGGCCCTAGCCCTCACCCTCCGATCCAGCAGGTCCCAGGTCCCAGACATTCCTGTCTTGCAGGAAATCATACACAGAACGAGCAGTATGGCTGGTAGCATTGTCATGCTGAAGGGTCATGTCAGGATGAACCTGCAGGAAGGGTACCACATGACGGAGGAGGATGTCTTCCCTGTAATGCACAGTGTTGAGATTGCCTGCAATGACAACAAGCTCAGTCCAATGATGCTGTGACACACCGCCCCAGACCATGACGGACCCTCCACCTCCAAATCGATCCCGCTCCAGAGTACAGGCCTCTGTGTAACGCCTATTCCTTTGAGGATAAACGCGAATCCGACCATCACCCCTGGTGAGACAAAACTGTGACTCGTCAGTGAAGAGCACTTTTTGCCAGTCCTGTCTGGTCCAGCGACGGTGGGTTTGTGCACATAGGCGACATTGTGGCCGGTGATGTCTGGTGAGGACCTACCTTACAACAGGCCTACAAGCCCTCAGTCCAGCCTCTCTCAGCCTATTGCGGACAGTCTGAGCTCTGATGAAGGGATTGTGCATTCCTGGTGTAACTTGGGCAGATGTTGCTGCCATCCTGTATCTGTCCCGCAGGTGTGATTTTCAGATGTACTGATCCTGTGCAGGTGTTGTTACACGTGGTCTGCCACTGTGAGGCCGATCAGCTGTTCGCCCTGACTCCCTGTAGCGCTGTCTTAGGTGTCTCACATTACGGACATTGCAATTTATTGGCCACATCTGCAGTCCTCATGCCTCCTTGCAGCATTCCTAAGGCACATTCACGCAGATGAGAAGGGACCCTGGGCATCTTTCTGTTGGTGTTTTTCAGAGTCTGTAGAAAGGCCTCTTTAGTGTTCTAAGTTTTCATAACTGTGACCTTAATTTCCTACCGTCTGTAAGCTGTTAGCGTCTTAACGACCGTTCCACAGGTGCATGTTCATTAATTGTTATGGTTCATTGAACAAACATGGGAAACAGTGTTTAAACCCATTACAATGAAGATCTGTGAAGTTATTCGGATTTTTATGAATTATCTTTGAAAGACAGGGTCCTGAAAAAGGGACGTTTCTTTTTTGGCTGAGTTTATATACAGTACCAGTCAAAAGACGTCCAAACCTCAAGGGTTTTTCTATATTTTTAAAATGTTCTACATTGTAGTGTAATAGTGTAGACATCAAAGCTATGAAATAACACATATAGGGTTGGGTTAAATGCAGAATACACATTTCAGTTGCATTCAGCTGTACAACTGACTAGGTATCCCCCTTTATCTTGACAGCTTTGCACACTCTTGGCATTCTCACAACCATGAGGTAGTCACCTGGATTGCATTTCAATTGACAGGTGTGCCTTGTTAAAAGTTAATTTGTGGAATTTCTTTCCTTCTTAATGCATTTGAGCCATCAGTCGTGTTGTGACAAGGTAGGGGTGGTATGCAGAAGATAGCCCTTATTTGGTAAAAGACCAAGTCAGTATTATGGCAAGAACAGCGCAAATAAGCAAAGAGAAATTACAGTCCATCATTACTTTAAGACATGAAGGTCAGTCAATATGGAAAATGTCAAGAAATGTTTATTTCTTTGAAGTGCAGTCGCAAAAACCATCAAGCACTATGATGAAACAGGCTCTCATGAGGACCGCCACAGGAAAGGAAGACCCAGTTACCTCTGCTGCAGAGGATAAGTTCATTAGAGTTAACTGAACCACAGATTGCCAAACAATAAATGCTTCACAGAGTTCAAGTAACAGACACATCTCAACATCAACTGTTCAGAGGTGACTGTGTGAGTCAGGCCGTCATGGTCAAATTGCTACAAAGAAACCACTAATAAAGGATGCCAATAAGAAGAAGAGACTTGCTTGGATCAAGAAACATGAGCAAGCCTCCTGGGTGGCGCAGTGGTTACGGGCGCTGTACTGCAGCGCCAGCTGTGCCATCAGAGTCCCTGGGTTCGCGCCCAGGCTCTGTCGTAACTGGCCGCGACCGGGAGGTCCGTGGGGCGACGCACAATTGGCCTAGCGTCGTCCGGGTTAGGGAGGGCTTGGTCGGTAGGGATGTCCTTGTCTCATCGCGCACCAGCGACTCCTGTGGCGGGCCGGGCGCAGTGCGCGCTAGCCAAGGTTGCCAGGTGCACGGTGTAGCCTCCGACACATTGGTGCGGCTGGCTTCCGGGTTGGATGCGTGCTGTGTTAAGAACCAGTGCGGCTGGTTGGGTTGTGTATCGGAGGACGCATGACATTCAACCTTCGTCTCTCCCGAGCCCGTACGGGAGTTGTAGTGATGAGACAAGATAGTAGCTACTACAACAATTGGGGAGAAAAAGGGGTAACAAAAAAAAGCTGTCATTTGGATTTGTTTAACTCTTTTTTTACTTACATGATTCCATATGTGTTATTTCATAGTTGTGATGTCTTCACTATTATTCTACAATGTAGAAAATAGTAAAAATAAAGAAAAATCCTTGAATGAGTAGGTGTGTCCAAACTTTTGACTGGTAATGTATGTTTCACAATTTTGGATCGTACAGTATAGTGAGTAGAACACAGTATATTACAATACAGCACAGTACTCTACAGTGAGTGGAGCACAGTATAGTATGGTACAGAACAATACAATACAGTAGAATAAAATACAGTTTTACACAGTACAGTACAATACAGTACAGTACAGTGAGTAAAGCACAGTAGAGTACACTTCACTTACTGTAGTTCAATAACCAAAATATATTTTTTCCAAACTCAAGGTGCCATGTCATAGCTGACACCCCATTATTTCTGCAGACATATTTGAATCTTAATTCAGAGCAGATATTTAACCGAGTTTTTGGAAAACGTGGTCACGTAAAAAACTGGAGGAGGTTTTACAGTTATTCCGTTACCAAAGTGTTCATCTGCCCAGTTCTTCCACTAAATTTGTTTTTGTAAATGTTTCAGTAGAAATTTATAAAAGTAGTCCTCGCGCATAGAGTTTTATGGTTTGTTTGAAATCTATGTTTTTTTGTTTGGCATACGTTTGTAAGTGAAAAAACAGATTCAAGCGTCATTCAGTTTCTGTGGAATTGCCCTCCGAACAGTGTGAGATTTAACAGAGGCTTGAATGATTGTGTTTATTGGAGATGCCCAAGGGCTACTGTGGTTTACTGGGCTGCTGTGCAGAGAAGAGATAGCATGTAAAACTCTTTATTCTGGTCCACACATGCTATGTTACGTTACATCTACGACTCTCATTGATCAGGTTTGATGTCAGATATCATGCCTGCCGTCATTTGAAGTGTTCTACTGCATAGAAGAGAAGGGGAGAAGATAACAGAGAAAAATAAAAGATCAGAACTAGCCTAGTCTTTTTTATTTGGGGCTGGCCCGGCTGCATCCAAATGCTTAACTCAGACAGGGCATCAAAGGATTCACACAGTATTTTATATCCCTTTTCCATGGCTATTCCTGACCCTAAAACATGCCTTACTGAAATCAAGGGCATAGATTAGACTAGGCTTTCAGGCTGCCAACATCAAAGGAGCCTTGCACAAAAAAACACCCATGATAATGGAAATACATTCATGAACTGGTACTAGTTGACACTTGTGTAGAGAAAAATATGTTTAACACTGATTAAACTTCTACACTATTTTCGGATGAGTGGAGAAGAACACTCTTGCTGTCTCTCGGCTTGAAATCCCACAGCTTGCCTGCAACACTCACACAGCAAATTCTCTAGTGTTAAACAAAAATAATTAACACAGTGTGTTAAATCAATACGGAAAGTGTGGAGTCAGTAGACAGATATACACACTGGAACAGTGTTAAATTAGCACACTGCTTAGTGTCAGAGATGGGCAGTATTTTTGTTACATGTATTTGAAATATGTATTTAAATTACTTCTGAGTATTTTGTCATTTGTATTACACTGTGCTGAACTATAGTCCAATGTATTTTGGAACAAGATACATTCAGGAAATGTAATTTGTATTTTCAAAATGCTAAATACTTTTCTATAAAAATTGTTCTAGCAGTTCACTCTTTTGTGGCCCTTTTTCACCCAGAAATCTGACGTCACCCTGGTGTGATAAGAGTGTCTGCTAAATTAACTAAATATAAATGCGTTCATAAAAATTGACAATTGCAAAGCATGTTGAGTATTATTCTAATGAGCTCAGCCCCGAAACAAGGTTTTGTCTAGAAGCAATTCAGCTTTGTCAAAATTGACTTTTCGTAGCATGTTTAGGAGAATTAACTTAGTAGATAAGGAGAATTAGGTTAAGCTGTATATCATTTAGACATGACCCCTACCAATAATAATACCCAGTGTGCTTTGCAGTTCAATTTGGTATGTTCATTTTCACATGTATATTTACATTTAGGTAATTTAGCAGACACTCTTATGCAGACTAACTTAGTCAGTGCATTCAAATAAGGTAGATAAACAACAAGATATCACAGTCATAGCAAGTAACATTTCTGTAACCGTTACTGAAAAGGTTGTTGCAGTTTGGGTCTGCTACCTCTAAAAATACATGTATTTGAATAAAATACATTTCAAAAGTATTTTGTAGTTTATTTCAATACATTGATCTTTATGCTATTTTGTAATTGTATTTTCTGATTTTTGCCCATCCCTGCTTAGTGTAAAGCCATACTCAAATATTTCACATAGTGCCTTGTCGGTTCAGTTAATTGTAGAGTTATAACGCATTACTGTAGTGTTTGTTAGTGACAGAAAAGTCACTAACAGGGACGGAACCGCCCCTTTCGAACAAACTCTATAAAATGATGGGTTAAGAAATGAACATGCTAGAACAGAGACGTAAAGCTGCAGCTGTACGTTTAAAGTGGTCTGAACTTTGAATCTCAGCACGAGGTAGAGACGATAAACTCACCTCCCGGGCAATCACTGGTACGGCTGATTAGCTGTCCTAAGTAAAGTATCTGCGAAAGTTAATTTAAGTGGGACCATTCTACTACTCTGCTCAAACCATCGTTTTACTCTACTCTACTCTATCACCCCACTGGGAACCATTGACACAGCTGGCTAGCCAGCTTTCTTCAAAGAAGCATCTTCAAGAGCTAATGGAAGGAAAATAAACTCTGTAGTTCTGTTCAGGACTACACGAAAAGTCACCGGATACCAGACAACTACAGAGGAGAACAACAGTAGAAGACTTGCTGGAACCAATTGAGACCATCAGAGCCTTACAAGCGTGCCGCAAAAAGGCCCAACCCCCCTGTCCACCGAGTGAGATCCGGCGTTCACATACTGTAAATACATTCATGATTTCTTACTCAAAGAGGGCGGCGGTTCGTGTGCAAAGCATATGATTACTGTCAGTGAGAGTAGTTTCTAAATGTACCAATGTTAAGTGTTTTTGTCCCCCTCTGCCCCCCTTCTCCATCTCTTTTGTAACAAGCAGCCATGTTGTGACATTCCGCTAGGGACCTATTTTTAACGTATTAAGTGTGTATGTTTATTTTGTGTTACCATTTAATTAGCTAGCAAATACATAATTAAACCAATTTGTGTAGTACTGAATCATAAGTAAGGCTCTGTTTTTTTGCAGATGCAAGGAGATTACGACTGTTCAGAATGACGATATGATACGAGGTTATGATTAATAAGTTGACTGTTTATAGATGTGATAGGTAAAGACCTTTTAGAGTTTAATTAAGACGGTAACTCTTTAAAAAACCATTCTCATGGTGCCAAAGATACTAATGAGTTAACTGTTACATGATTGATTTAATCGGGTAACAGTAAACATATTAAGGTAATTAGATGATTAAACAGCTATACCTCTTGATTGGTTGTAGATATTTATGTTCTAATAGACCAAGATGTCATGCCCTCTAACGAAAAAGGGTTCTACATGGGATAAATCTACCCAAAGGTTTTTCCAGATTTCAATAGCAGAGAAGTAGACCAAGATGCCATACCCTCTAACTTTTTGTCTAACTTGTTGGGAAAGTGTAAAAAAAAAAGCAGATTTGTGACAAAAGTTACATTGCTTACAGTGAATGATGGAAGTCATGATGTCACAATGGGAAACTTTAGAATTTTGAAAAAATAGTATAGTTTAAAAAGTATAAAATATATTTTTAAAAATGTAATGTAAGCAGACTATTCCAGACAGTTCTACACGTTTCAAAGTCTAAACAATGTTTCCATCTTAAACAAATAATAATAAGTATGATTTACGATTTGCAAGTCCAACCTAACTATTTTAAAAAGCAACCTGCAACAAATCATGCTGGGAAATATCATGTATTTTTAGTTAACAGAAATGAACTCAAAACAGTTGAGTAACAAAAGCACCATGTGGTGTTGATTACACTGTGATTCAAATAACATCTCATTTATTACCTGCAGGTGGCATCAATTTCAATCCCACCGGTGTTAACCCCACTAGAATCAACATTCAAATACACAATGCATTCAGAAAGTATTCAGACCCTTTGACTTATTCCACATTTTGTTACATTACAGCCTTGTTCTAAAATTGATTAAATAAATGTTTTTACTCATTAATCTACACACAATACCCCATAATGAAAAAGCAATAACATATTTTCAGGATTTAAAAAAAATGTACACAAAATAAAAAACAGAAATACCTTATTTACATACACTACCGTTCAAAATTTGGGGTCATTTAGAAATGTTCTTGTTTTTGAAAGAAAATCTATTTTTTTGTTCCTTAAAATAACATCAAATTGATCAGAATTACAGTGTCGACATTGTTAATGTTGTAAATGACTATTGTATCTGGAAACGGCAGATTTTTTATGAAATATCTACATAGGCGTACAGAGGACCATTATGAGCAACCATCACTCCTGTGTTCCAATGACACGTTGTGTTAGCTAATCCAAGTTATCATTTTAAAAGGCAAATTGATCATTAGAAAACACTTTCGCAATGATGTTAGTACAGCTGAAAACTGTTGTCCTCATTTAAAGAAGCAATAAAACTGGCCTTCTTTAGACTAGTTGAATATCTGGAGCAACAGCATTTGTGGGTTTGATTACAGGCTCAAAATGGCCAGTTCCTCTGTCCATTGTCTGTGTTCTTTTGCCCATCTTAATTTTTTTTTTTATTGGCTGAGATATGGCTTTTTCTTTGCAACTCTGCCTAGAAGGCCAGCATCCTGGAGTCGCCTCTTCACTGTTGACGTTGAGACTGGTGTTTTGCAGGTACTATATAATGAAGCTGACAGTTGAGGACAGTTGAGGACTCTGTTTCTCAAACTACACACTAATGTTCTTGTCCTCTTTCACATTTGTGCACCAGGGCCTCCCACTCCTCTTTCTATTCTGGTTAGAGCCAGTTTGCGCTGTTGAAAACCTGCTTCAGAGCACTCAGGACCTCAGACTGGGGCAAAGGTTCACCTTCCAACAGGACAACAACCCTAAGCACACAGTGAAGACAACACATGAGTGGCTTCAGGACAAGTCTCTGAATGTCCTTTAGTGGCCCAGCCAGAGCCCGGAATTGAACCCAATCGAACATCTCCGGAGAGACCCAAAATTAGCTGTGCAGCGGCGCTCCCCATACAACCCGAAAGAGCTTGAGAGGATCTGCAGAGAAGAATGAGAGAAACTCCCCAAATAAAGGTGTGCCAAACTTAGCGCCATACCCAACAACTCAAGGCTGTAATCATTGCCAAAGATGCTTCAGCAAAGTACTGAGTAAAGGGTCTGAATACTTATGTACTGTACATGTGATATTTCAGTTTTTTATTTTTAGTACATTTGCAAAAATGTCTTAAACCTGATTTTGCTTCATCATTATGGGGTATTGTGTGGAGATTGATGAGGGGGAAAACATTTAATCAATTTTAGAATCAATCTGTAACGTAACAAAATGTGGGAAAAGTCAAACGGTCTGAATACTTTCCGAATGCACTGAACACTCAACCCTTTTTACGTCAACACCCGCTAATTTGCTGTCTACTGTATATATCTTCCCCATTGCACATTGCAAGTGCATATTTTATAGCATGTTCTGCGCATTCTATTTATTGTGGCAGTTCCATTTCACCAGGTCAAATTCCAGGTACATTATTTTATTTAACCAGGAAAAGCCCATTGAGACCGAAAGTCTCTTTTTCAAGGGAGACCTGGCCATGTACGTGACGAATAAAGGTGATTCTGATTCTGTTGCCATACCTGCCGCCTCGGTGGCCTTAAACCTGATTTCACGTTAGTTAACATTGCATGTCATCTTCAGTTTAATGTGTTTTTTTCCACATTAACATACGTTTCACATTGAATCATGGCTAATCACATCTGTTCATGTTGTCAATTGCATGATTTGTATCAATCCAGCAGCCCAGCTCTGTGGGCCCTGTGGGTGGTTTGGTGACATGGGCGTGTTGGGTTTGATGATCACCAGTGAAATTATGCTTTTTATGCTTTTGGGCTGACCACTGGTGTAAAAGGCTAGGAGAGGGGCCTGGGATGAGGGAGAGCGCCAGTGAAGGGGGTCGAGAGATCTGTGGGGTGCCAACTTGTCCCCTGAGTGAGCACGGAGAAATTATGTGATTCATCTGGCCACTTAGCAGAGCCATTCAATCAACCAGAACTGATGTACCCTGACACCACTTTTATTTGCAATACACAGCTCAGGAAATTTTGTAAAACATGATTTACTGATATTTAACCACTTTTTTGGCACAAAACTACTTCCATACTTCCATACATTTAAAAAAAAAAAAAAGGTGCACCATTGGTGTTCTCCATTAGTGGGTCTTGGTCCCAAATGAGTCTTCCAAATGAGCAATGACCCCAAGCATACTTCCAAAGTTGTTGCAAAATGGCTTAAGGACAACAAAGTCTAGGTATTGGAATGGCCATCACAAAGCCCTGACCTCAATCCCATAGGAAATTTGATGGCAGAACTGAAAACGCGTGTGCACGCAAGGAAACCTACAAATCTGACTCAGTTACACCAGCTCTGTCAGGAGGAATGGGCCAAAATTCACCCAACTTATTGTGGGAAGCTTGCTACCAAATACTAATTGAGTGTATGTAAACTTCTGACCCACTGGGAATGTGATGAAAGGAATACATGCTGAAATAAATTATTCTATCTACTATTATTCTGACATTTCACATTCTTAAAATAAAGTGTTGATCCTAACTGACCTAACACAGGGAATTTTTACTAGGATTAAATGTCAGGAATTGTGAAAAACTGAGTTTAAATGTATTTGGCTAAGGTGTATGTAAACTTCAACTGTACCTTTTTAATAAGTAACTTACAGATAACTGGCTGCCGGTAAGTCACTTTAAAACAACAGGATTGTTTTTTTTTTGTCCCTGCTGTTGGTGTTTGTGTGCAGGCATACATTAGGCTCCTGCACTGCGTCGCATCCAGATCCACTGGCACCAACTCCTGTGGCACTAGGGAACGCCAGCTGTGTCCACCCATCTGCCATGGAGACAGCACCAACCACCAACCATTACATTCACACCCCAAATAATGCAGGGACAAATAACACCAAGCTAAGAAGAGGAATGGATTGGTTTGTGCGTGCGTGCGTGTGCTCTGACTATTGTATTGTACGTTTCACTCTGGTCTTTGGTGCTGTACAGCACAAGTCGACTTGATCCAAGATGTTTCCCCTTAGAGTCTATGGGCTGGGTTTCTACTAAGCTAACATATGGCATTATTTTAAGATGGTCATATCAAGGATAATTTTGCTTTACAAAGTTATTACACAATTATTTTATGAAACGTTGAATTTGGCCTTACTGATATTAGCCCATAGAAACACATTGAATAACACATTAATATATGGCAAATCAGATAGTCAAACAAAATGAATTATGTTTTGAAGTGTCTGTCCTATGTCTGAGATACATAAGAAAGCTCAGGAGATTTTGTAAAACATGTTTTACCAATATTTAACCCCTTTTCTGGCACAAAACTACATCCATACTCCCATAATTTTTTGAAATGGTACCGGGTTACCTTCAGAAGAGTCTCATGACACTTGGAGGCCATAGAGCAAAACGGAGAACACTTTCGTGTTCGTGATAGTCTCCGTTTCCCATAGTGAGCTTTTATTCATTTTGAGTCCAAACCGTTTGAATGCTACAGACAGAAGTTGGCAAATCTGTGATACCAACTTCAGATGAGTCCTGTGGGGGTCATAGAGCAAATCGGAGAGGGGTGATATTAGTTTATAGCCCAAACTGTTCGGACACTACAGACATTTTCCTGAGAAAACCTGTTTTCGGGCTGGCAAACACCTCTGTAGCTCTGCCACGCTCGACCACAGATGTGTAAGGCCGACTTCGGTGAATGCAGATATCTCTGGCTTAAACAGACAGATTTTGATGGGGATTTTTGTATTATGCTAATTAGATGATGCCCCTGCACATCAACAGCCTCTAGGGATAATTATTCATGAAGCGCATACAAGGGCTTTAGGCTCTGTGTATATATTTGATGTATGCTAGAGCAGCGCATACGTTCCCTACACCACATATTTCTGGCCAGCGTTTCATTTTCTTCTCGCAATAATACCCACCAAAAATAACCCTACCCAAAACTCAACCCTTTGGTATGTTGATTGTATGTTTGGTATGTTAAAGGAATCTGAAAAATGCAGAGAACAATCCTATTTAAGTACTAATACTAATTCTGTATTATAACAAATCAGGCTCCAACTGTCAACGATTCCTTTTAACTTACAAATATTTTTTCTGGGTTGCACCACTGGCTGTGTTATGTGAGAGATATGTTAAGTATTACTCCTTAATCATGAACAATACAGAATAATAACGTTAAACTTGTACTTTTCATTTTTATGAATAGGATATATTAACGCTGTGCACAACAGTTTTCCTCTTTGATGTGCAAACGCAGCCATACTGTATATCTGATTGCATTTCATTCGGCAGGGCACAGAGTATTTACATTTCTTCAAAGAGTTAGAGGCAAATATTTCAAAAGCTTTGAACTTTTGCAGCTAACACACAGAAGAAAAACAGAAGGAAATGCATAATGTGTATGTCTATGACTATGTTCCCAACAACAAGAGTTACAATAGTGTGTGTATCTGTACAGGTAGGAAAGAAAGTATTGTCCAAAAATGTACTGACGTGTGTTTATATCTTTCTACATTTCTTCTTTTTAAAGAAACCCCAAAATCCGTATACAGGAGTTACAATACTGTGTAATATTTGTGCAGGTAAAGGTTGGGCTTTGACCCCAAATTCAACAAATGTTTCCCCTGCCCGCTGAAAGGCAAGAAAAACAAACGTTATTGAAAAACTAAAAAGGAATATCTAGTTTTGTCTATTTTTTGTGTGCAAACCACCTTTTAAGGATAACCGAGACTCCATACAGGTGGTCTCTAAAGAAGTGTGAAAAACGAAAAATAGAAATCTCATATTCTCTGAGATTCTTTACATGGACGAATGTCGATTTATTATATGACAAAGACGGATCAAAAGTGTCAACAACATTTTGCGCATTGATAGATAGCATAACCATATCTGCCATTTCTTAAACTACACCATCCTTCCCTGGCTTGGTTTGAGAGCCTGCAGACCGGTTGATTCACAAGTATTATCTCCAGCATGTAATTAAACATATCATGCATTTTACATGTGTTTTATCCGTCTCTTTGCATAGTAACAGTCGTGTTAGCTCATCGTGGCATTTCCAGACTGACAGTCATGACCTGCTGACCATCCCTGAATCATATTCAAACATGCAGATTCATTTATTCCAAATATTATGGCGGGTATGTGGTGTGCAGCAACTTTTACATTCAAATGATGTACAGTACTTTAAGTGAAATTCAAAATGTAAAGTACATGATGTACATTGACGGTCACGGTACAGAACATTTGCATTGGACTGTTAGGTTGGTGTCTGGATTTGACTCAATGGCTTTTCCAGTGGTTGTTGTCTTTGTAGAAATATCGAATTCAGATAATTCACTTTGATACAGTTATCCTAAGCTCATATAAGGCATTTATTTACAAGGTGTATTATTCAAGAATCAAGAACCATTATTTGATCATTAAGACATCCAGTATTACAGATTGTTTCTTTAACCTATTAGCGATAATGGGAAAAGAGTATGATTTGTAATTGTACACAGAGATAAGAACGTGCGGGAAATCTCACTTCACAGCCAGAGATCGGCGGTTTTTCTGGTACATGTAAATTGAAATATGTAAATCATGTATTTCAGTTACACTGGGCTGAACAACACTCCAATGTATTTTGTAACAAGATACTTTCGTGAGCTGTAATTTGTATTTTCAAAATACAAAATACTTTACCACACATCCTTTTTTTTCTAGCGGTTCACCATTTTGTGGCCCCCTTTCACCCTGCATTGGAATCAAAAGTCTGATGACACCCTGGTGTGATAAGAGTGTCTGCTAAATGAAATAAATATAAATATAAATTGCAAAGCATTCTGGGTATAATGAGCTCTGTCCCCCCAAAAAGGTCAATAATAATACCCAGTGTGCTTTGCAGTTCATTTTGGTATGTTCATTTTCACATACTGTATACATTTACATGTTGGTCATTTAGCAGACACTCTTATCCAGAGTGTCTTACAGTCAGTGCATTTAACTAAGGTAGATAAACAACAACATATCACAGTCATAACAAGTAAAAGGTTTCTGTAACCGTTACTGAGAATGATGTTGCTGTTTGGGCTCATTAGTTGCAAATGTGTTTGCATATTTTAAAATATGTATTTTGCAATTGTGTTTTGTAATGTTTGCCCATCCCTTTTCACAGCTAGCTTGAAACGTTGCACGACTGGATGCTACATTGTCCAAAAGGGTGGTCACTTGGGTTTGCAATCAGAAGACCACTGGTTCAAACCCATTGAGGGGACAGTGGAGGAAGTGATGCTGTTAGCAGCACACTGACATCCGTTTCATAATCACAGCATGGAATATTACAGATTGTCCCTTTAACATGGAGCAGAATAAATTATTATGCCATGAAATAGCAACACACCCTTACTTATTCAATCATTCCCCAGTAAACATAGTGAAACAACATGGTCCCCATCGGGGCTGTGATAAAGTAAATACAGCTAGGAGGTTAATTACCCAAACAACCATTATTTTCCCTCTCACTTTAATTGTATCCCTGTGGCCAAGTGAGGAGGGTGAGGCCAACACACACACACTCTCTCTCACACACACACACACACACACACACACACACACACACACACAGCACTGTGGTGAGAGTCAGGGATATGAGGACATTAAATCCAAGAGCCTGGTGAGATACCCCAACATCTGTATGTCAATATGTGTCCAGTCAGGTTGCAAAAACAGCCATTGTGGATTAGCCAGCTAGTCTCCACAGTGGTTATAGGCTATAACATTCCCCCCAGCCCCGCAGCCACAGCACAGCAGGCCTGGATTGGGCCTATCATGGCCTGCAGATAGAGCAGGGTAGTGTCCCAAATGTCAACCCATTCCCTATATAGTGAACTAATTTTGCCCAGGGCCCATAAATAAGGCTCAGGTCAAAAGTTGTGCACTATGTAGGGAATAGGCTGCCATTTGAGACACATCCCAAGACTGCTATTTATGCATCCGGCAGTTATAGGGAATAATCATCAGGGTGAATGGGGGTGACTGGGAGAGAATTATGGCGTGGATAGATATTGCATTACTGAATTCTAGTTGTTGCAGACGAGACAGTGTTTTCATTGCTCGGGAGAAAATTCTATTTCAATAATCTAATTGAAATTCTATCTCATTGGAAATGTCTAGTAAGTGCCTAACAATACCAAATAAAGCACTAATAAGAATTTCTAATGAAATTGTCATCTCTAAACAGTTTATATGTGGATTGTACAGTTAGGAGGACCCCTGAAGTAATACGATACTGTAAAGCCCAGGAAATGGATACCATGGCATACTACTAGATTATTATTTTACCACCACTTCCCTATTTTGACATTTTATCATAACGTATATAAATGTGAGAAGATATTTGAGGCGTTATATCCTTTCAGAGAACCTGTGTGTGTGTGCGCGTCTCGAATGGCACCCTATTCCCTAGATAAAGCACTTTGACCAATAAGGAGCTGGTCGAAAGGGGACGAAGCCTGGGAGTTTCAATCAAACCTCCCTTCTTTTCAGAGCGGGGCACATTGTACCTCCCTGCCAATCATCTCTTTCATAGAACTGCTGGTGCGTGGTGGAAATGTGGCAAGGTAGGGCATATTAAAAAGGTCATATCATTTAGAATTCACAACGACTTTATACCGAAATGAATATCAACCTGCTGCTCCGACAAAACAACAAAATACAAAACCGAATAAAGTTCTGCAGGGCTAGACAGCAACTATGCAAAAACAAGATCCCACAATCTAAGGTGGGGAAAAAGGCTGCCTAAGTATGATCCCCAATCAGAGACAACGATAAACAGCTGCCTCTGATTGGGAACCATATTAGGCCAACAAAGAAATAGAAACATAGATTTGCCCACCAGAGTCACACCCTGACCTAACCAAATAGAGAATAAACAAGGCTCTCCAAGGTCAGGGCGTGACACAGTTAGATTGAAACTCTTCTTAAGCAATAATATTTGTCTTATAATGAATCAAATCTGTTCCTCCTATAGTATGTACTGTATCCACTCACATCACAAGTCAAGAACATACACATGGTTTACTGTTATACAATAATAATGCTTGTATGACACACAGAACTTTCAGATTGAAACTTTTTATCCATGAGTTCATTAAAGAGCAATTGTCAATAAATCAAATATGCTAGGTGAAATAGATTCAAATGTTCCTACACTACTGCACATACCCATACACACACACACACACACACATCACGCTGTCCAAATGAAGCAGACAAGGCTACAGAGGTTAAGTTCCTGTATGAGACTAAGTGGATGTACAGTGCTGTTCTGAACATGTGTCATCTCAGAAAGCAAACATCATTAAATGCATTATTCATTGACAAAGATTCCCCGGCAGCAGCAAGCCCTGATGACACATTAATTGCCCGTCTATTGAGAGATGAATGTCTCCACAATGGCCCAACAGAGGGCTCACATCGATGTTCCCATTCCCCTACACCATTAATGATAATCATTACTTTCCCTTTGTTCATCAATGCCTCATCCCAAATAGCACCCTATTCCCTACATAGTGGCATAGGACTCTGGTCAAAAGTAGTGCACTATGTAGGGATTAGGGTGCCATTTGGGATGCATCCTACAGTATGATCCTCCTCAAGCTTCTCCCATTAACATTAACATTATTACAGTCATAATATCCTACAAATGTTTTGGGGGGGATTTAAGTTGTTCGACCGCAGAGCGAGCCAGGCTTTTAAGTGCAATTTTGCTCACATCGCTTCCTAGCTGAGTGAAATGTGCAAACTCACAGTGTGAACTTGACACTCTGAACGAACAAACGCTCTCCAAAGCCAACAGTAGGGCCTTTGAATATTACATCACATAATATATTCTATTCTATTCATTGTCTGTTTCATTGTCTGTCCCCTTTGAATGACATAAAGCACATCAGCAGGGCCTGAATTCACAAAGCATCTCAGTCAGAGTACAAACGTGGATCTGGGATCAGTTTTGTCTTTCAGATGATGAAGAATAAAGATTATAGGGACAAGGAGGACCTGATCCTAAATCAGCACCGATCCCAGTCATTCAATGTTCAAAAGACAAAGAGACAGACAGGATAGTGATGAGTAATGCAAAAAGGCTTGGGTTTGCTGTTGCGCTCCTTATGGGTAAAAAAAACCCTGAAACAAATCCAGTCAACAGTTAGTTACATGTTTTTGCCTAAAAGTGGTGTCAAACTGTTAGCGATTATGGTCCAAATTGGAATACATTGTCAAATCAAATCAAATGTTATTTGTCACATGTGCCAAATACAACAGGTAGACCTTACAGTGAAATGCTTTTACAAGCCCTTAACCAACAATGCAGTTTTATGAAAATACTTTTAAAAAGTAAGAGATAAAAATAACAAATAATTAAAGAACGGCAATAAATAACAATAGCGGGGCTATATACAGTGGGTACTGGTACAGAGTCAATGGTGTTGAGGTGATATGTACATATAGGTAGAGTTATTAAAGTAGACTATGCATAGATAATAACAGAGAGTAGCAGCAGCGTAGAAGAGAGGGGAGCAATGCAAATAGTAAGGGTGGCCATCTGATTAGATGTTCAGGAGTCTTATGGCTTTGGGGTAGAAGCTGTTTAGAAGCCTCTTGGACCTAGGCAGAGAGAACAGTCTATGACTGGGGTGGCTGGAGTCTTTGAGTTGCAGAGGGAGATGTTTAGTCCCAGGGCCCTTTGCTTAGTGATGAGCTTTGAGGGCACTAGGGTGTTGAACGCTGAGCTGTAGTCAATGAACAGCATTCTCACGTATGTGTTCCTTTTGTCCTGGGGTGAAAGGGTAGTGTTGAGTGCAATAGCGATTGCATCATCTGTGGATCTGTTGGGGCAGTATGCAAATTGGAATGGTGTTAATCTGAGCCATGACCAGCCTTTCAAAGCATTTGATGACTACAGACGTGAGTGCAATGGGTCGGTAGTCATTTAGGCAGGTTACCTTAGTGTTATTTTGCACAGGGACTATGGTGGTCTGCTTGAAACATGTTGGTATTACAGACTCAGACAGGGAGAGTTTGAAAATGTCAGTGAAGACACTTGCCAGTTGGTCAGTGCATGCTCGGAGTACACGTCCTGGTAATCCGTCTGGCCCTGCGGCCTTGTGAATGTTGACCTGTTGAAAGGTCTTACTCACTCTTACTCATCAGCTGCAGAGAGTGTGACCACACAGTCGTCCGGAACAGTCTGTATGTTTATGCCCGGATAAAATCAATCATACAGAGGGCCATGAAGAATAAACTGGTAATGTTTGATTACTCTACTACAGTGGTTCCTAAATTTGTTATATTCCTGTACCCCTTCAAACTTTCAACCTCCAGCTGGGTACCCCTCTCTAGCACCAGGGTGAGCATACTCTCAAATGTTGTTTTTGCCATCATTACAAGCCTGCCACACACACACTATACCATATATTTTTTATAAACATAAGAATGAGTGTGAGTTTTTATCACAACGCGGCTCGTGACAAATTACAAAGAGGTCTTATATGACCAGGGCAAAAATAATTTACAAAATTATGAACCATTTTGCTATTTATTCAACCGTCTTATATATAAAACCTTATTTGTTCATCAAAAATTGTGAATAACTCGCCACAGGTTAATGAGCAGGGTGTGCTTGGAAGGATGCACATAACTCTGCAATGTTGGGTTGTATTGGAGAGAGTCTTAAATCATTTCCACACACAGTCTGTGCCTGTATTTCGTTTTTCATGCTAGTGAGGGTCAAGAATCCACTCTCACATCGGTACGTGGTTGCAAAGGGCATCAGCGTCTTAAAAGCGCGACTTTCCAAGGCAGGATACTCTGAGTGCAGCCTAATCCAGAAAACGGTCAGTGGTTTCTGATTAAATAAAATTTTCACATAACTGCTTGTTGCAATTTCGATAAGGCTCTCTTGTTCAGATATCGGTAAATGGACTGGAAGCAGGGTATGAAAGGGATAGCGAATCCAGTTGTTTGTGTCATCTGTTTTGAGAAAGTACCTGCATAATTGCGCAACACACTCAGGTGCTTCACTATTTCACATTTGACATTGTCCGTAAGCTTGAGTTCATTTACACACAAAAAAATCATACAATGATGGAAAGACCTGTGTGTTGTCCTTGTTAATGCCGACAGAGAAGAGTGCTAACTTCTTAATCAGAGCCTCGATTTTGTCCCGCACATTGAATATAGTTGTGGAGAGTCCCTGTAATCCTAGATTCCGATCATTCATTCGAGAAACAACATCACCCAGATAGGCCAGTCGTGTGAGAAACATGCAAGCAGTCAGACAACTGAAAATGATGGTCAATAAAGAAAACTTTGAGCACATCTCTCAATTTTAGAAAAAATTGTCAAAACTTTGCCCCTTGATAACCAGTGCACTTCTGTATGTTGTAAAAGCGTTACATGGTCGCTGCCCATATCATTGCATTGTGCATAAAATAAACGAGAGTTCAGGAGCCTTGCTTTAACAAAGTTAACCATTTTCACTGTAGTGTCCAAAATGTCTTTCAAGCTGTCAGGCATTCCCTTGGCAGCAAGAGCCTCTCAGTGGATGCTGCAGTATACCCAAGTGGCGTCAGGAGCAACTGCTTGCACCCGCGTTACCACTCCACCATGTCTCCCTGTCATGGCTTTTGTGCCAACAGTACAGATACCAACATGAGCAGCAGTTACTTTTGGCTACATACGGACCATTAGTGAAATTCCCGAGAGAGTAATGGTTAATGTGATTGGATGTTCATTATTTGACTAGGCCACCTGTATTTGACATTGTGTTTTTATTTTTGCTGAACACTAGATGGTATAATTTGATTTTTTGCCAGTGAAACGAGGCTACTCAGGCGAGTGGAAAAAAAAACTGTATAGCCCTGT
Source organism: Oncorhynchus mykiss (assembly GCF_013265735.2). Lineage (NCBI taxonomy): Eukaryota > Metazoa > Chordata > Actinopteri > Salmoniformes > Salmonidae > Oncorhynchus > Oncorhynchus mykiss. Next base: position 28,666,260 of record NC_048575.1, on the reverse strand, counting down.
TGGAAAATATAAATGGACTGTTTTAAAAAATGTGATTCACAGTTTTACCCCCCCCCCCCCCCCCCCCCCCCGACTGCATTGCGCATACCCCAGTTTGGGAATACCTGCTCTACTTCTGCTACGCTCTTAGAAAAAAGGGTTCTTTGGTGCATTGCGGGAAAATGTTGTGGGCGGGGAAAGAATCTTTGGCTCATTAACAGATTTTGAGGCATACCTTGTAAGAAGCTATTTTTGTTGCACCCATTCGTGAGAAAGCTGTACCCCAGAGAATACAGTACCATACCATCATTTTCATAATTTACAGTTTACTGTGCTGACTGTAATTTACTGTTGTTCAGTACCTTCACAAAATACAGTACCATACTGTGTTTCTGTGTCACCAAAAACCTTTAACAGTACTGGGTGCATGTTATAGCTTTTTTTTCTGGCGTGTGCCTTGTTGGACAGATCAGAGTGGCAGCAAGTCTCAAACCTTTAATGTTTGAGTGTCAAGCCATGTCCTTTTGATCTTTTTCATAGTGATGGGGAAATTAAGTTTCCTGACACGTAGAAGCTTTCCAGACAATTCTGTCCAAAATAGGTTAATTAATCAAGGCTTTGATCAACAGAGTTGACATTAGTGGCAACTGCTGGTCAAAAGAAATTAGGGAGCAGACAAATTATTATAGATAATGTCCCACACACCGTAGCGTGTGCACAGAGTAGCAGAGTAGCTTTTGGTCTTTACCGAAATCAATACCAAACCAATCAGGTGATTGTTTGACGAAACAAAGCTTTGGACATCATTGTTCACATGCTCCCGATAAAGTGATACAGGCATTGGCACACTGCTTTAAAGTACACTGCTTAGCGATTTCAACGCATTCCTCAGAGCTCCGGCATCAAACTTAACATCACTGCTGTTTTGCTCTGTAGTCACTGCCAGTTTAGACGCTTTTGAAAAATGTCCTGAACAGTAATTCTAATTCCCATGTAAAATAGCCTTCTGAGTGACTAAAATATCTCCCATAATATTTTGGGGGGATAGAATTGCTCAACATTTTAGAGAAAGTACTTTTTCTTCCATGGCTAACTACCAGGAAGTTTGAAAAAGACAGGCTAAGTGAGTGGGGAGCTTATATTCATGAGCTCAACATGACTGACAGTTCTTTGAAATGGCTATGTCAAGTACCTTAGACGCAGTAAAATCATTTCAAGCAAATTTTGTGATACACAAAGCAACTCAAACAACATTGAAATTGCATCAATGATGTCAATATGTTTATACATCTCCCATTTAGCATGTCTTTTGTGACACAATTAACAGCATCACTGACAGATGTGTTGACATGGCAACTGCGTCAGGGTTAGGAACAACCCTTCCCCCCACTTCTGTCCATTCTGGCCAGTAACTAGATAACACCAGACACAGATGAAAGAGGAAACATATCTTTGCCATAGAATAGTGTAAACGTTTAATTATATTTGCTGACACCCTACAGTCCAATGTTGGCACCAGTAGAGTAGCTATAAGGGTATACAAACCACACCCTTCTGCAAACACTCCTTCTCCGATGTTGGTTACAAGGTGGTACTTATTTAAATTAGGTAAGAGAATATCATGTTACCATTGGTGTATTAAAATGTGTTAAATTGATGTCCCCTTAATAATGGATCCAAGTGTTTGACATTGGGGAGGGTACCAGTAACTTTATGATCAAACTATCAGTGTAGAAGAAACAGTCATTTTTCATACTTTGGTTCATACAGAACTTTGATCTGGTTTCATCCAAATATCACTCAATTTCATAAAAACTTCATTTTTTTGACTGTTCATGACATTTAAGGCCTCTGCAAGTGCAAGTGATATAAAACACCAACTATTCATTGGCATGCTGTAATATATTATGACATATTCACTGTTAGCAAGTGCTGTAATTTTATTGCAATGCAATTTAACAGTAAAGTACTGTATTGCTGTGTTTCTGTATATTTACTGTAGCATTCTGTAAACTATGGTGCACTGTGGAAACATGGCAAAGAATCACTGAGACATTAACATATTTTGAGCTGTGCCTTGAAAGCGACTGCATTTGTTGCACCCGTTAGTCAGAATGCTGTACCAATTTAACAGTAATGTGGTAGTAGTGACCAAACAATTAAATGTGTATACGGAATGGACCAATGTGCTATGTAGTCTTAAAACTCTAATGGTTGTGTTTTTTCCTGGAATCATAGCCAGTTTGGATGCCTTTGTTTAGGCCTCTAGAAGTGCAAAGGGACTTTAATGCCCGCAAATTTAAATCTATTTTACCTCATTTCAACCAGAATGTCACATATAAAATCTGAGAAAAAAATACTGAGAGCTTTACTCCACTAACAGAATTGCATACAAAGCTCTCCCTCGCCATCCATTTGGCAAATCTGACCATAATTATACCCTCCTTATTCCTGCTAGCAAAAACTAAACCAGGAACTACCAGTGACTCGCTCAATACGGAAGTGGTCAGATTATGTGGATGCTAGGCTACAGGACTGTTTTGCTAGCACAGACTGCAATATGTTCCGGGATTCATCCAATGGCATTGAGAAGTATACCACCTCAGTGCATCGATGACGTCGTCCCTACAGTGACCGTACATACATATTCCAATCAGAAGCCATGGATTACAGGCAACATCTGTATCAAGCTAAAGGCTAGAGGTGCCACTTTCAAGTGGCGGGACAGTAATCCGGACGCATATAAGAAATCCCAATACGCCCTCAGACGAACCATCAAACAGGCAAAACGGCAATACAGGATTAAGATGGAATCATACTACACCGGCTCTGACGCTCGTTGGATGTGGAAGGGCTTGAAAACTATTACAGACTACAAAGGGAAATCCAGCTGCGAGCTGCTCAGTGAGCCTACCAGACGAGCTAAATGTATTTTATGCTCACTTCAAGGCAAGTAACACTGAAGCATGCATGAGAGCACCAGCTGTTCCGGATTACCTTGTGATAATGCTCTCGGTAGCCGATGTGAGCAAGACCTATAAACGGGTCAACAATCACAAAGCCAGACAGATTAACAGGACAAGTACTCAAAGCATGCGTGGACCAACTGGCACGTGTCTCCACTGATATTTTCAACCTCTCCCTGACCGAGTCTGTAATACCTACATGTTTCAAACAGAACACCATAGTCCCTGTGCCCAAGGAAGCGAAGATAACCTTCCTAAATGATTACCGGCCCGTAGCACTCACGTCAGTAGCCATTAATTAATTTATTAATTTTTACTCTTTCTTGAATTGCATTGTTGGTTAAGGGCTTGTAAGTAAGCATTTCACGGTAAGGTTGTATTCGGCGCATGTGACAAATAAAGTTTGATTTGAAGTGGTATAGAACACAAAATATTCACAAATATGCTGCATTATACGAATACCTACCATTGCATTGTTGCACCATCCCTAGTGGTGGGAAAACAAATATTTTTGAAGCACTGAGACTTTCCAGCCAATTGTGTCAAAAACAGGTATCTCACTCAAGGCTTTGATCAACGCAGTGTGGCACCTGCAGAGTCGAAAGAATTGAGACCAGGCAACTTATTAGACATGACGTCCCACACGTCGCAGGGTAGCCTTTTTGTCTTCGAACCAATACCAAACTAATCAGGTGGTTGTTTCGGACGTCATTGATTGTGATTCTGATAAAGTGACACAGGCACACTGCTTCGAAGTAAACTGGTTAGCAATTTTGACGTATGCCTCTGAGCTCCGGTATCAAATCTAACGTCACTACCAATTCCATGTAATTACAATAAAATGCCAAAATTACAATTACAGTAGCATTTACTTTGTTACAGTGCAGTAGGCAAATTGTACAGTGTTGTACTGTATCATTGCTCTGATATTACAACAACTTACAGGAGCCTGGTGTAAAGTCACTGTGAATATAAAACTAACATACTTGGCATTAGCCAGAGATGGGCCAAGATACACCAAAAGGTACACTACCTGACCAAAAGTATGTGGACACTTGTTCATCGAAGCTCTCATTCCAAAATCATGGGCATTAATATGGAGTTGGTCTCCCCCTTTGCTGGTATAACAGTCTCCACTCTTCTGGGAAGGTTTTCCATTATATGTTGAAACATTGCTGCAGGGACTTGCTTCCATTCAGCCACAGGAGCATTAGTGAATTCTGGGAACTGATGTTGAGTGATTAGGCATGGCTCACAGTCAGCGTTACAATTCATCCCAAAGGTGTTCGATGGGGTTGAAGTCAGGGCTCTGTACAGGCCAGTCAAGTTCTTCAACACCGATCAAGACAAACCATTTCTTTATGGACCTCGTTTTGTGCACAGGGGCATTATCATGCTGAAACAAGAAAGGTCCTTCCCCAAACTGTTGCCACAAAGTTGGAAGCACAGAATCGTCTAGAATGGAATTGTATGCTGTAGCGTTAAGATTTCCCTTCGCTGGAACTAAGGGGTCTACTCTGAACCATGAAAAACAGCCCCTGACCATTATTCCTCCTCCACCAAACTTTACAGTGGGCACTATGCATTCGGGCAGGTAGTCTGTCGGACTGCCAGATGGTGAAGCGTGATTCATCGCTCCGGAGAACGCGTTTCCACTTTTACAGACGGTCTTATCCAGTCAGTGTTTTAAACTAAGGTAGATAAACAAGAATATATGACAGCCAGCTCCACTAAAACCCTTGACAACTATGTGCCGTTTTCAAGGGATTGTTAAATAAATGTTAGCTATTTGGTTTTAATATTGTCACCTCATGAAGAGCATCGTCAGAACGAGTTATTAAACAGCAAGTAACTGCATGCTATTCATGCTATTTGGGGCTGCAGGTAGCCTAGGGGGGCGGAAGGGAGCCTAGGGGGGTGGGAGGGAGCCTAGGGGGGCGGGAGGGAGCCTAGGGGGGCGGGAGGGAGCCTAGGGGGGCGGGAGGGAGCCTAGGGGGCGGCAGGGAGCCTCTGGGGCGGCAGGGAGCCTAGGAGTTAGAGCTTTGGGCCAGTAACCGAAAGGTTGCTAAATCGAATCCCCGAGCTGACAAGGTAAAAATCTGTCGTTCTACCCCTGAACAAGGCGCTCTACCCCTGATTTCTTCCAAAAATGGTTCTTAGGATGTTAAAAGTTCTAAGTTGAACCCTTTGCCTTACAAAGAACCCTTGTCTCTGAAAGTGGTTATTCTGATTAAAACAGTTCTATCCCTCTGCAAAGAAGAAGAGTGTGTAGAGTGTGTACTCTAAGAGTGTGTAGTACAGGGTTTCCTCAACACGGTCCTCGGATTTGCCGCTTTGGGCACCTTATGGTTTTTGCCATAGCACTACACAGCTGATTCAAATAACCATCTCATCATAAAGCTATGATTATTTGAACCACAGACCGAGTTTTGGAAACCCTGGTATAGTAGACCAAGAAACCAAATTCAGCCGTTGATGTCATGTCAATTGAACTGAAAAAAGGGTGACTTTCCCTATTTATAAATCACTCTTCCCTATGACCAGTGCAGAACAGACCGAAAATAGCCTTAGTCTACATCCTAAATGGCACCCTATTCCCTATGCAGTGTACTACTTTTGACTGCTCAACCCATAGGGCTCTCGTGGAGTGCCATTTGGGAAGCAACCCCTGGGCTTTTAGTCTCAGGGTGAACCCACTGAGCAAAAATATATTAGTCAGGAGCTCTGCATCTGCATTCAGGCCCCATCACGTTCTGGCACACCCCAGCCCTACAGCTTTTTTGGGACTGACTGACAACGCCATTGGCATAGTCAGCAGGGGTTGACGTGGTGGAGTCACAGGATGCATCCCAAAGGAAATATCCCAAAGGGAATATTCATCAGCACACCTCTCAGAAACAAACGCATGTCTCCCACTAACACGATATGTGACAACGCCTGCGTCCCAAATGCACCTTATTTCCTATATAGAGCCCTATTGGTCCGGGTCAAAATAACTGCAGTATAAAAGGAATAGGGTGCCATTTGAGATGCAGACAGGATGTGACACCCTTTGTCTCGCTAGCTCGTTCCACTAGTTCGGGTACCTTTTGAGAAGTGTGACTTGGTCAAAAGAAACATTTGATTTCACCTAATTAAAAAAAACATGTTTACCCATCTCAAAAGTTTAAAAGAAGAAAATGACTATAGTAAGTGCCTACTAAGTGGTAAAGTAAAACGGTTGATCATAACAAGGTTGATGATTTCATCTTAATTCAGCCATAAATCTCCTTGTGACAGGGGATCCATAATAAATACAAAATATACAGAGCATTCAGAAAGAATTCAGATCCCTTCTTTTTCTACATTTTGTTACGCCTTATTCTAAAATTGATTAAATAAATGTTTTCCCTGATCAATCTACACACCATACCCCATAATGACAAAGTGAAAACACGTTTTTAACATTTTTTGTGAATGTATTAAGAACAAAAAACATAAATAATTTATTCACTGATTGATGCTTATTTATAAAACCCTCTTTCACCTCACTCCCCCCAGAAATTTACAGCAGCCCTCATCCTCCACATACAACACCATTCTGCCAGTCACATTCTGTTGAAGGTCCCCAAAGCACACAGTTACCTGGGTCGCTCGTCTTTTCAGTTCTCTGCAGCTAGCGACTGAAACGAGCTGCAATAAACACTCAATCTGGACAGTTGTATCTCTTCAGTCAAAGGCTCAATCATGGACACTCTTACTGACAGTTGGGGCTGCTTTGCATGATGTATTGTTGTCCCTTCTTGCCCTTTGTGCTTTTGTCTAATAATGTCTAATAATGCCCAATAATGTTTGTACCATGTTTTGTGCTGCTACCATTTTGTGCTGCTGCCATGTTGCGTTGCTACCCTGTTGTTGTCTTGTTGTGTTGTACCATACTGTGTCGTCATGTGTTGCTGCTATGCTATGTTGTTGTCTTAGGTCTCTCTTGATGTAGTGTTTTTTTGTTTCTCTTGTCGTCACGTGTGTTTTGTCCTGTATTTATTTTATTTTCATTTACTTTTAATCCTAGCCTCAGTTCCAGCAGGAGGCATTTAGCTTTTTGTTAGGCCGTCATTGTAAGTAAGAATACAATGGCTTGCGAAAGTATTCACCCCCCATGGCATTTTTCCTATTTTGTTGCCTTACAACCTGGAATTAAAGTAGATTTCTGGGGTGGTTGTATTTTTTTATTTAGACAACATGCCTACCATTTTGAAGATGCAAAATATTTTTTATTGTGAAACAAACAAGAAATAAGACAAAAAGACAGACAATTTGGATTGAGGTCTGGGCTTTGACTAGGTCATTCCAAGACATTTAACTGTTTCCCCTTAAACCACTCAAATGTTGCTTTAGCAGTATGCTTCGGGTCATTGTCCTAATCAAATCTTTTCAATACTGAAACAGGTGTCCCCTCAAGAATTTCCCTGTATTTAGTGCCATCCATCATTCCTTCACTTCAGACCAGTTTCAAAGGCCTTGCCGATGAAAAACATCCCCACAGCATAAAAATGCCACCACCGTGCTTCACTGTGGAGATGGTGTTCTTGGAGTGATGAGAGGTGTTGCGTTTTCATTTTATGGCCAAAAAGCTCAATTTTAGTCTCATCTTGTCACAAACCGGCTCAAAGCCCGTAACAAAAGGGAGACAACGTAGAGATAAATACATATTTATTAAATAAGTAACTAAGTATAATATACAATGGTGTGTGTAATCAGTAATCAGTAGTGTAAGTGAGTGTTTTGCATGCATGAATGTGATAATGCAGGGTGTTGAAAGATGCTAAAGCAAACAATCAAAAAACCACCAAGAAACACAACAAAATCCATAAAGGTGTCTGCATAGAGAGAGTCTCCTCCATGAATGTGAACGAGGTCTATTCATCCTGGGACACACCTGGCCCAGGTGTTTCCCATGTAGCTGACGACCCTCCCAACTCTGCCCACCGCCATCCTAATAAGGAAACAAGAACAAAGCGAGAATATGGCAGACAGAGTGGGAGGGTCGTCACAATCTGACCAGAGTACCTTCTTCTATATGTTTGGGGAGTCTCCCACAAACATGTTTGTTTATTTTTTTTAAGCAATGGCTTTTTTCTGACCACTCTTCCATAAAGACCAGCTATGTGGAGTGAATGGCTTAAAGTGGTCCTATGGACAGATACTCCAATCTCCGCTGTAGAGCTTTGTAGCTCCTTCAGGGTTATCTTTTGTCTCTTTGTTGGCTCTCTGAATAATGGCCTCCTTGCCTGGTCCGTGAGTTTTGGTGGGCAACCCTCTCTTTGGCAGGTTTGTTGTGGTGCCATATTCTTTCAATTTTTTAATAATGGATTTAATGGTGAACTGTGGGATGTTCAAAGTCTCAGATATTTTTTTAGAACCCAACCCTGATCTGTACTTCTCCACAACTTTGTCCCAAACCTGTTTGGAGAGCTCCTTGGTCTTCATGGTGCCGCGTGCTTGATCGTGTTGCAGACTCTGGGGCCTTTCAGAGTGGGGAGTTTACATACACCTTATTCAAATACATTGCCTTTCTTATGTCAGTTAGGATCACAACTTTATTTTAAGAATGTGAAATGTCAGAATAATAGTAGAGAAAATGATTCATGTCAGCTTTTAATCCTTTTATCACATTCCCAGTGGGTCAGAAGTTTACATACACTCTATTAGTATTTGGTAGCATTGCCTTTAAATTGTTTAATTTGGGTTAAACGTTTTGGGGAGCTGCCACCCCCGTGCTTCACATTTGGGATGGTGTTCTTCAGCTTGCAAGCTTCCACTTTTTTCCTCCAAATAAAGCAATGGTCATTATGGCCAAACAGTTCTATTTTTTTTTTCATCAGACCAGAGGACATTTCTCCAAAAAGTACAGTCTTTGTCCCCATGTGCAGTGGCAAAATGTAGTCTGGTTTATGGCGGTTTTTGAGCAGTGGAATCTTCCTTGCTGTGCGGCCTTTCAGGTTATGTCGATATAGGACTCGTTTTACTGTGGATATAGATACTTTTGTACCGGTTTCCTCCGGCATCTTCACAAGGTCCACAAGTACGTTCATCTCTAGGAGACCAAACGGGTCTCGTTCCTGAGCGGTATGACGGCTGCGTGGTCCCATGGTGTTTATACTTGCGTACTATTGTTTGTACAGATGAACGTGGAACCTTCAGGCATTTGGAAATTTCTCCTCAAAAAATTCTCCCAAGGATGAACCAGACATGTCTACAATTTTTTTATGAGGTCTTGGCTGATTTCTTTTGATATTCCCATGATGTCAAGCAAAGAGGCACTGTTTGAAGGAAGGCCTTGAAATACACCCACAGGTACACCTCCAATTGACTCAAATGATGTCAATTAGCCTATCAGAAGCTTCTAAAGCCATGACATCATTTTCTGAAATTGTCCAAGCTGTTTAAAGGCACAGTCAACTTAGTGTGTGTACACTTCTGACCCACTGGAATTGTAATGCAGTGAATTATAAGTGAAATAATCTGTCTGTAAACAAAAGTTGGAAAAATGTATTGTGTAGATATCCTAACCGACTTGCCAAAACTATAGTTTGTCAACAAGAAATTTGTGGAGTGGTTGAATAACGAGTTAATGACTCCAACCTAAGGGTTTGTAAACTTACGACTTCAATTGTATACACTTAGATCATGTGACAGATCATGTGACACTTAGACACACAGGTGGACTTTATTTAACTAATTATGTGTGGTTGCACACTATCTTATTTAGAGGCTTCATAGCAAACGGGGTGAATACATATGCACCCACCGCTTTTCCATTTAGAATATTTTTGAATTTTTTGAAAATAAGGATTTTTTTTCATTTTACTTCACCAATTTGAACTATTTTGTGTATGTCCATTACATTAAATCCGAATAAAAATCCATTTAAATTCCAGGTTATAATGCAACAAAATAGGAAAAACGCCGGGGGGGGGTGAATACTTTTGCAGGGCACTGTATTTTCTGAACCTTTCTGGCGCAGGCATTCCGCTAGCGACCCATCTCGACAACATTCGATGACATTGCAGAGCGCCAAATTCAAAATACAGAAATAGTCATAATAAACATTCATAAAAAATACAAGTGTTATACATCAGTTTAAATATTAACTTCTTGTTAATCCAGCCGCTTTGTCAGATTTAAAAAAGGCTTTACGGAGAAAGCATACCATGCGATTATCTGAGGACAGCGCCCCACTTTCAAAAGCATACGAACATTATACAACCAAGTAAAGGAATTACAAAAGTCAGAAATAGCGATAAAATTAATCACTTACCTTTTAAGATCTTAAATGGTTCCAGTCCCAAGATTCCCAGCTACACAATAAATGTTTGTTTTGTTTGATAAAGTCCCTCTTTATATTCCAAAAACTCTGTTTTGTTGGCGGGTTAGGTTCAGTAATCCACTGGCTCAAAGGCGGTCAAAACATGCAGATGAATACATCCTAATAGTTTCGGTAAAGTTCGTTGAAACATGTCAAACGATGTTTATAAATTTTATAAATAATCCTCAGGTTGTCTATTGTCTAAATAATGGAAAATATTTAAACGGGACAATAGTGTATTCAATAGAAAGGAAAAACAACGAAGGGTGCGCACTTGGTCACACAGGCAAACCAGCTCTCCATTCTTCCTCAGTCCACTGACAGAAAATTCTCATTCTTCTTCATTTTTCTGAAAACTTGTTTTATATTATTTATTTCACCTTTATTTAACAAGGTAGGCAAGTTGAGAACAAGTTCTCATTTACAACTGAGATCTGGCCAAGATAAAGCAAAGCAGTTCGACACATGTAAAAACACAGAGTTCCACATGGAGTAAAACATGGCACTGTAATAGACTGCATCCAATTTGTAGGGTGTTAGGGTATGGTGTTAGAGGCTATTTTGTAAATGACATCGCCAATGTTGAGGATCGGTAAGATGGTCAGTTTTACGAGGGTATGTTTGGCAGCATGAGTGAAGGGTGCTTTGTTGCGAAATAGGAAGCCAATTCTAGATTTAACTTTGGATTGGAGATGTTTTATGTGAGTCTGGAAGGAGAGTTTACAATCTAACCAGAAACCTAGGTATTTGTAGTTGTCCACATATTCTAAGTTAGAACCGTCCAGAGTAGTGATGCTGGATGGGCGGGCCTGTGCAGGCAGCGATCGGTTGAAGAGCATGCATTTAGTTTTACTTGTATTTAAGAGCATTTGGAGGCCACGGAAGGAGAGTTGTATGGCATTGAAGCTCGTGTCCAAAGAAGGGCCAGAAGTATACAGAATGGTGTCGTCTGCGTAGAGGTGGATCAGAGACTCACCAGCAGCAAGAGCGACATCATTGATATATACAGAGAAGAGTCGGTCCAAGAATTTAACACTGTGGCACCCCCATAGAGACTGCCAGATGCCCGGACAACAGGCCCTCCGATTTGGCACGCTGAACTCTCAGAGAAGTAGTTGGTGAACCAGGCGAGGCAATCACTTGAGAAACCAAGGCTATCGAGTCTGCCGATGAGGATGTGGTGATTGACAGAGTCGAAAGCCTTGGCCAGGTCAATGAATACGGCTGCACAGTATTGTTTCTTATCGATGGCGGTTAAGACATCGTTTAGGACCTTGAGCGTGGCTGAGGTGCACCCATGACCAGCTCTGAAACCATTTTGCATAGCAGAGAAGGTACGATCGGATTCGAAATGGTCGGTGATCTGTTTGTTAACTTGGCTTTCAAAGACCTTAGAAAGGCAGGGTAGGCTAGATATAGGTCTGTAGCAGTTTGGGTCAAGAGTGTCCCCCCTTTGAAGAGGGGGATGACCGCAGCTGCTTTCCAATCTTTGGGAATCTCAGACGACATGAAAGAGAGGTTGGCTAGTAATAGGGGTTGCAACAATTTCGGCAGATATATATTTTTAAACAATCCTGAAACAATTTCTAAAGAATGTTGACATCTAATGGAAGCCATAGGAACTGCAAGCTGGGTCTTAACCCATCATATACTCTATAGGCGTTCAATTGAAAATACCCACATCAAAAAAATCCCACTTCCTGGATGGATTTTCCTCAGGTTTTCGCCTGCCATATCAGTTCTGTTATACTCACAGAAATTATATTAACAGTTTTGGAAACTTTAGTGTTTTCTATCCAAATCTACCAATTATATGCATATCCAGGCCATTTACTTTGTGCACACTTCTCATCCAGACGTTGAAATACTGACGTCGAAATACTGTTTTAACTGACTTGTTAAATTAAGGTAAAAATATGTACATAAGTATTCAGTTCCTTTGCTATGAGACTTGAAATTGAGCTCAAGCTTCACGGCTGGCTGAAGGACTGGACCAAGGTGCAGCATGGTAAGCATACATTTTCTCTTTATTCAAAAATTACGCCGACAAAACGAAGAACAAAAACCAAACCGTGAAGCTTTAAGCTATGTGCCGTGAACAAAGACAAAGTTAACTTCCCACAAAACAGGTAGGGGAAAAGGGTACCTAAGCATGGTTCTCAATCAGAGACAACAATAGACAGCTGCCTCTGATTGAGAACCACACCTGGCCAAACACATAGAAATAGAAAATCATAGAACATAAACTGCCCACCCAAATCACACCCTGACCAAACCAAAATAGAGACATAAATGCTCTCTATGGTCAGGGCGTGACATCAGGTGCATCCTGTTTCCATTGATCATCCTTGAGATGTTTCTGCAACTTGATTGGAGTTCACCTGTGGAAAAACTCAATTGATTGGATATGATTTGGAAAGGCTATATTTTATTTTACAAGGCAAGTCAGTTAAGAACAAATTATTATCTACATTGACAGCCTAGGTACAGTGGGTTGACTGCCTTGTTCATGGGCAGAACAACAGATTTTTACCTTGTTGCCACATGGATTCGATCTAGCAACCTTTTGGTTACTGGCACAACGCTCTAACCACGAGGCTACCTGCCCGCCCCTCTGTAAGGCCTCACAGTTGACAGTGCATGTCAGAGAAAAAATGCCAAGAGTCATGAATGCCAAGCGTCATGTCTGGAAGAAGCCTGGCACCATCCCTACGGTGAAGCACGGTGGGGATGTTTTTCAGCGGCAGGGACTGGTAGACTAGTCAGGATAGAGGGAAAGGTAAACAGAGCAAAGTGCAGAGAGATCCTTGATGAAAACCTGCTCCAGAGTGCTCAGGACCTCAGACTGGGGCAAAGTTTCACTTTCCAACAGGACAACGACCGTAAGCACACAGCCAAGACAATGCAGGAGTGGCTTCGGGGCAAGTTTCTGAATGTCCTTGAGGGGACAAGCCAGAGCCCGGACTTGAACCAGATCTAACATCTCTGGAGAAACCTGAAAACAGCTGTGCAGCAATGCTCCCCATCCAACCTGACTGAGCTTGAGATGATTTGCAGAGAAGAATGAGAGAAACTCCCCAAATACAGGTGTGCCAAGCTTATCACGTCATGCCCAAGAAGACTCTAAGCTGTAATCACTGCCAAAGGTGCTTCAACAAATTACTGAGTAAAGGGTCTGAATTATTATGTAACTATAATTTGAGTTTTTTTTATATATTTTGCTTTGTCATTAGGGGCAGAACAACAGATTTTTACCTTGTTGGCACCTGGATTGATGAAGGGAATTTTTTTTTAAAATCCATTTTAGAGTAAGACTGTAACGAAAAAGTCAAGCTGTCTGAATACTTTTTTTTTGCGGAATGGAGATTATATTGTTATAACATTTCTAGCTTGTCTATCTGTGGGTAACAGGGTTGACATGTTATGCTCTATGCTTAGTTTTCCACCACAAAACACCAGAAGAGTGCCAAAAAGAGTAGAATCAGCTCACCTGCTTCTACATTATGATTTGACTATTAGATTTTCAAAGTTTCTTTTGAAATAAATATTTTAAAAGGAATAGTTTCACCATATTAAAACTAGAGTTCAGTTCACGTAATCAGTTTTCTTGATCTTCTGATCTTGTGTGAAGATAATGTTCTATACACGGACCTTTACAGGAAACCTACTGATCATAACAGTTTGTTGAGGGCTGATAGTTGTCACCCACTTCCCTTGAAAAATAGTTTGCCCTACAGCCAATTCTGTCGAATCAAAATAATTTGCAAAAAACAATCAGATTTCGACAGAAATATTGCTGAGACGCAAAGAAAGTTCAAGGAGAGGGGGTACAAAAATGATCAGATTAATATTGCCATTGAAAAAATTCAAAACAAAATGAGACATTACCTTTTTCAAAGTCAGTCTCGCAAAAAGACGCACTCTTGTGTTCTAACTACCAGCTATTCAAAGCGTTCTGAACAAATTAAGGGAATCGTTCACAAACATTGCCACATTCTAAAATCCGATGATAGTCTCGGTAATGTGTTTTCAGACCTTCCCTTGGTCGTATTCTCGCGGGGCACAAATTTCAGAGACCAATTGGTACACTGATTTACCACCCCAAGATATTCCTGAACAACGCCTATTTGCGCCCCTACTGGATGGAAATTACAAGTGTAATGGCTGTGCTCAATGCAATGGCACTTATAAATGTAGATCCTTCAATCACCCACAAACAGGGAAATCGATCCCAATCAAAGGTGTTATTACTTGTTCCACTAAAGGCAGTTATTTATCTTATAACTTGTCCTTGTGGTAAAAAATGATGTGGGTAAAATAAAGCGCGAATGAAAAGTACGTATCTCAGAGCATCGTAGCACCATTAGGTGCAAAAAACTTGACTTACCCAGTTGCTTTTTGGAGGCAGGCCACTCGATTTCGTCTCTGCGTTATATTGGCATCGAACATGTCACCCTCCCTAGGAGAGGGGGTGACCTTGATAATTTATTGTTAAAACGAGAGGCTGCCTGGATCTGTAACTTAAAGACCCTTGCTCCCTTTGGTCTCAACGTAGACTTTGATCTGAAGCCGTTCTTGTGATTATTGTGACTTTGCCATTGTAATTGTTTGTAAGCTTGTGTTGTCTAAAATGAATCTATGATCGTATGCTATCCATTTGTTTGTATGCTGTTCTTTGAATGTCATTTTAATATTTGAGAATTAACCAATGATATTAGGCCCCTCTTGGCCATGATTACAGACACCTGTGTCTTTTGACACTATATAAACGAGTCATCCCGCAGTGTTTGTGATTATACCCTGATGAAGACAGCTTGGCTGTCGAAACGTTGGTAATTACATTTTTGCATCTGATCTCAGAGTGTGCAGCTCTCTTTTATTTTCAAGCTTTCTACTCCGCTAGCCAGTACCTCGCCTAAATAGGCGTGCGTTTCTTTTTCTTCACGTAACAGGGTTGACCTTAAAATGAGGGACAGAAGAAAATGAATCACTAATTTAACCTTTATTAACTAGGCAAGTCAGTTAAGAACAAACTCTTATTTACAATGATGGCCTACCCCAGCCAAACCCGGACAACTCTGGGCCAATTGTGCGCTGCACTATGGGACTCCCAATCACAGCCGGATGTGATACAGCCTGGATTTGAACTAGTGAATGTAGTGACACCTCTTGCACTGAGAGCATTAAATAAATCACGTTAAATAAATATGAATCTTCAGAAATGACTTTGCCAAAGCAACACAATAACTAGAGCTTTACAGGGATGGTGAAAACTTGGAGAAATGTTGCGGTTAAAGTGGGTTAAAATCCTAGAAGTCACCGAGGGTGCACGGAGGGATGTGTCAAAAGGCAGAATTAGGGCACTTTAGCAAGTCTTTATTCATATTGAAAATCTGATTTATTGAATTCTCCATGTGGTCTATATTAAAGGGCACTTTATTTAATATGACAGGTTTTTAAATTCAATATTGGTGCACAATTTCTACTTAAAATATCAAAGGGACACAGAAGGCACTCATTTCGTGGAATGACTCACATCAGCTAGCCTTCAGAACATATTCATTCATACCCCTTGACTTATTACCGATTTACAGCCTGAATTCTAAATGGATTAAATATATTTTTCTCTCACCAATCTACACACAATACCTTATAATGACAAAGTGAAACCATGTTTTTGGAAATTTTTGCTAATTTATTGAAAAGGAAATATATATATATATATATATATCTCATGTGTGCACACCCCTGCCTCAATACATGTTAGAATCACCTTTGGCAGCAATTACAGCTGTGAGTCTTTTATTGCACACAGAGTGAGTCCATGCTACTTATTATGTGACTTGTTAAGCTGTCACGAATGTTTGTATAGACGGACCAAGGCGCAGCGTATGTTGAGTTCCACATTGTAGGCCACAGTGAAACTTCAGCAAAACAAACAAGAAACAAACAAACGGAACTACAAACCGTGATAACAGAGGGGCCACATACACTACTCAAAACAATATCCCATAACACACAGGTGGGAAAAATGCTACTTAAGTATGATCCCCCAATTAGACACAACGATTACCAGCTGCATCTAATTGGGAATCATACACAAACACCAACATAGAGGCTTTCTATGGTCAGGACATGACATAAGCACATTTTTACTTATTTATTGATTGAACTAATTTAGGCTTGCCATAACAAAGGGGTTGAATACTTATTGACTCAAGACATTACAGCTTTATATGTTTTATTTATTTATAGACATTTATAAAAAACATAACATAGTTCCACTCTGACATTACGGGCTATTGTATGTAGGCCAGTGACACAAAATCTCAATTGAAAGTATTTTTTAACTCAGGCTGTAACACAACAAAATGTGGAAAAGTTCAAGGGGTGTGAATACTTTCTGAAGGCAATGTATATTATTAGCTACCACCACAGTCATGATTTCTGCATTTCCTCCATGTGTATTTTATTGAAACACATACTGCAGTAAAAACCTAAATGTTCTTCTAACAATACCTGTTCTACAGCACTTTAATACATATTTGTGTTCTATATTCAGCCTGTTACAATAAACCATGGAAACTAAGTTGTCTGTCTTCTCATCGTTTGTCTCATGTTCAATGTACATGCTGGAGAGAAATGTTTCTAAGGGTTACATCTGAAATGGCACCCTATGCCCTATATAGCGCTCTACCGTAACCCTGGCTCTGGTCACAAGTAATGCACTACAGCATATAGGGAATAGGGTGACATGCACTATTGAAGGAATGGGGTGCAAGCTGGTCAAATGTAGTGTACTACATAGGGAATAGGGTAGAATTTCAGACTTGGCCAACGTGGTTGAGTGCAGTGGTTAATGTGACAGGGGAGCTGCGGAGATTGAGGCGCCTGGGGGAGCCTCTAAACAGTCCCCATTCCATGTCCGTCTGTCTGTCTCTGCCAGAGGGGTAAACCACACAAATGTCAGCGCCGACACGTTCCCTGTCAGCAAGCTGTTCCGAGCCACTTCATTACCAACATTGTATTGGTGGATAACATCTCATTTCACATTAGCACCTGCAGTCAAAAACAAGAGAGAGAGAGAGAGAGAGAGAGAGAGAGAGAGAGAGAGAGAGAGAGAGATTGCCGGCGGGCAAGTAGGCAGGCGGACAGGCAGACTGGCACACCTAAGAACCATCTATTACAAAGGGAATGTATAAATCAATTCCAGAACTGTAACTGGTTTCATACCAATCATTATGGAACACTGCATCACTGCAACTGTGAAACATGCCAAATTGATACAGCAACAGCAAGATTTCAAGATGGATGGGAAAACCATGGAATGTGTCTACGTCTGGAGAGATGGACAGAGAGATTCTCGACCCTACCACACACAGAACTCTAGTTCCCTGCAATCAAGGGATGTAAACATCTGTGCCAGTAGTGCTGCAATGTAATCGCGACAGAAACACAACAGAAAGGGACCCAAATGGCACGCTGTTCCCCCATTAGTGCACTACTTCTGACCAGGGATCTGATCGAAAGTAGTACACTATATATGGAATAAGGTGCCATTTTGTACACAAGCTGGGATATCTGTGCCAGTAGTGCTGTTATGTGATGAAGACAGAGACAACACAGGGAACACTAGGACTTCAGAGAGAGAAGCACGTTTGTGTCTATGGGAGGAAACACTCCCCTCAGTGTCTGTGACTGAAAAGTTATTCAGGAAATCACTCTCGCAGCTGCCTCCAGCTCAAACAAGAGCATGAGGGAAAACGGTTTTGACTAGTGGAAGAGTCTCCATGTTGAATGAACCACAAACACACAGAGAGACATACCCATGAATGCACCCACCCACACATACACAGCCTTGAGACCCACTGAGAACAGAGATGTATGTTGTTTACAATTGTGTGCAGCTGAAATGCAGTTTCTTTCTGCTGACTACGATGAAGCATGTGACCTTTGAATATACAATTTAATCCCTGACTGGGAAACACTGTCAATACTCTCCTTATTGATTACTTAGTGTAGAGGTTTGTGTGTGTCTAAGTATGTGTGATGATATCGGTTGGAGTAGGGTTTGACAGGTTGTTACACGTTATGTCTTCTGTACTACATGTGTAATAAATGTAGATTATTGTGTTATAAATGTGGCACTGTCCCTTCTGTCTAGATTTTAAAAAGAAGAGATATGTTTTATAGCTGAGAGAAGAAAAGCACAGTCTGACAGAGCATAACACAAAGTAAATGCTCCTCATCTACCCCGACAGAGATTGTGTAAAACAATGTCCACTTACTTGAAGAAATCTAATGTTTGTCGAAGCAGGTAAGATTAGTTCTCCTCCTGCACTTCCAATGATCTTTTAAATGTCATGTCTATGTCAGTTTTAAATGTCATTTTCATGTATAGTACAGCAGCATGTAGCCGGGCTGGTTATGAGCATCTGACTATATCGTTTCTGTGACCATACACTGCATGTAAAGTGATCAGACAGACAGGCTCTGTGTCTCTTGTGCTCCCCCCTCAGGATCATGGAGACACAGGCAGATATAGCGTGAATGAGAGAGACATGTTTCTATAATGGTTCCAGACTATACAGGATCTATCCAACAATACCAAGGATTGTGCTACTGTTTTGTTTTGTTTGGCAGACATTAGACAACTACCTTAGAATGCTAATCTAATTTAAACTTTAAAGTGTCAGAGAGAGACAGTGGAGAGAGGGGGATGAATCCATATCTCCGTCTCTCACTGGTCTGAAGAAGTAGTCTTCAGGGCTCCATGTATCTCACTGCTGTCAGATGCTGACCTTTGTGTATCCCTCCCTGATTTCCGATTTCTCTGTTTGTTCTGATGCGCTGTGCATTACTCTACACGTACAAATGGCAAGCTTCTTTCTTTCTTACGCCTCAATGACACCGACAGTTTCATTGCATTTTGGTACACCAGAAGTACATTAATTTCCAATGGAATTCTGCATTTGCATTGCAGAGGCAGTTGCGGTGTGTTTTGTGTGGTGCGTACGCATGCGTAGACTGCTTGACAGAAGTGGTAGCGGAACTTTTGTTGCACACATGTCCAGATAATGCTGCGTACTCTTTTGCGCAATGATGCTGTCGGTGTGGTCAAGGCTTTACTAAGGGGACAGTAACAACAGCCAGACAGACATAGGGAGAATCTCAATTGCACACTCCTTGTGTCCTCTCTCCTCGCCTACTTCTCAAAATCCATTGGATGAGAAAGCCAGAGGTCCTTCCCCTCTGACCTTCTCCTCCCCCTCTGAACTTATCCTCCAATTGGTTTTGAGGAGGTGAGGAGAGAGGACGTGAGGAATACGCAATTGAGATTCTCCAGGGAGACAACAATATTATTTTTGTGGACGATATGGAATATGGATATGCAGTGCATTCAGAAAGTATTCAAACCCGTTGACATGTTACAGCCTGAATGGATTCAATTGAGATGGTTTGTCACTGGCCTACACACAATACCCCATAATGTCAAATTAATTAAAAATGAAAAGTTGAAATGTCTTCGGTCAAAAAGTTTTCAACCCCTTTGTTATGGCAAGCCTAGATAAATTCAGGAGTAATAATTTGCTTAACAAATCACATAATAAGCACGGACTCATGCTGTGTGCAATAATAGTGTTGAACATGATTTTTGAATGACTACCTCATCTCTGTACCCCACACGTACAATTATCTGTAAGGTCCCTCAATCGAACAGTGAATTTCAAACACAGATTCAACCACAAAGACCAGGGAGGTTTTTCCAATGCCTCGCAAAGAAGGGAACCTATTGGTAGATGGGTACAAATAAAAAGCAGACATTGAATATCCCCTTGAGCATGGTGAAGTTATTCATTACAATATGGATGGTGTATCAATTACACCCAGTCACTACAAAGATGCTGGTGTCCTGCCTAACTCAGTAGCTGGAAAGGAAGGAAACCACTCAGTGATTTCACCAGGAAGACAATGGTGACTTTAAAACAGTCACAGAGTTTAATGGCTGTGATAGGAGAAAACTATGAATGGATCAAGAACATTGTAGTTACTCCACAATACTAACCTAATTGACAGAGTGAAAAGAAGTAAGCCTGTAGGGAATAAAAATATTCCAAAACATGCATCCTGTTTGCAACAAGGCACTAATGTCACTAATGTGACAAATCAATTAACTTTTTGTCCTGAATACAAAGTGTTATGTTTTGGGCAAATCCAATACAGCACATTACTGAGTACCACTCTCCATATTTTCAAGCATAGTAGTGGCTGCATTCTGTTATGGGTGTGACTTTCCATAAATGTGCACAAATTTGTTTGTCATTATGAGGTATTATGTGTAGATGGGTGAGATTTATAAAAAAATGTCATCCATTTTGAATTCAGGCTGTAACACAACAAAATGTGGAAAAAGTCAAGGGGTATGAATACTTTCTGAAGGCACTGTAGCACAATTAATTTGCGATAGAGTGTATGTTATACATAGAGAGTATACATAGCGCTACAGTACATATGAATAAAATCAGAAGTGTGTTATTGTATGTTGTTATTATTTGTTGTTGTTATTATTTGTCTATTGAGGATTATTTTGTTCCAGGCCATTGTATTTTACTCTTCAATGTGTACAGAACCAGTTTAATGAGAGACACGGGTCTGTAGGTATAGACTGTATTATTGTATCCCAAATGGAACCCTATCTCATATATTGTGGGCCCTGGTCAAAAGTAGTGCACTACATAGGGAATAGGATGTAATTTGGGATGCAAGCCTATGTCAGTTCCCTGTTCATATAATCATATTCTCTATGATCTAAAAAGCAAAACGGATCCTCGATCAGCACTCCTACTCTGAGACACTTCGTGAATATGGGCCCAGATCTTCACCTTGGTGAGTCTACTACTTCGTAAATCACATTTCCATTAGCATGCATTGCTATTGGCTAGTACTCTCTGTGTATTTTACATACTAACGCTTGGTGAATACTGTACATGGCATGATACAGGGCCGGGAAATGGTTCTCCTCAGCAAAGAATGTTGCAATTAGTTTTCAAAGAAAGTAAATAGTGTTAGATCGCTTATACTCAAATTTACAACAAAACAACAAGCGAGGCCAATATTGACTGTGTTATATGTCAGGAAAAAAAGTGCGGGAAAACTGCTGAGTAAGACCAATGTGCTTTGGCGAGATATTCTTGCAAGCCGGCACTAAACTATCACACGTATTGAAGACAACAATAGGATGATTTCAACTGGAACTCCGAACAATGATGATGCCACAGCCTTGTCAGGAGGGAGAGAAGTTCTTATTTTTTTACAGCAGCAGACTTTTGTATGAAATCAATAGTTTCATGGCCATCCAAGTGTGAATTCTTGCCTCCCTCTCTCTTTTATTTTTCTCTTTTTTAGGGGGATTGAGAACACTTGTTTGGAATGGCTCTTTCTCTCTCTCCTTCCTTTAACCGTCTGACGTTCTTAGGCATATATTTTTTCAATTTCCAGGACGATGTTTTGTTCTTTTCCCATCAGACTTTATTCCACCGTTCATTTACCCAGGACTAGACCAATGCTCATTGAAGCACAGGCACATCTGAGATTCATGGTTACTCAAAAGATGCTATGTTAGCAATGCCAGTCTCCAGTCTGCACTCCCAATCTTGTCCATCTCTTCATTTTACTCTATCTGTCTTCCTCAGACAGCCACACACACACACACACACACACACACACACACACACACCAATAACAGGTACAGTCACAGGAGATAGGACATATCTTGCGTTGAAATGTTATGTTTACCAACTCCCCTTCCTAAGCATGAGTCCTGGTTTGCAAGATGAACAAATCTGTATATACTGTATGACTGAAAAGAGCACAGTAAGTGAAACGCAAAAGCTATACAACTACAGGGAAATATTCTCTTGTATTCTTTAAGAAGTTTTAAAACCAAGTGTGCATCCCAGTGGCACCCTATTCCTAATTGTGCACTACCTTTGACCTTATAGTGCACCCTTATCGGCCCTGGTCAAAAGTAGTGCACTATATAAGAAATAGGGTCTCATTTGAGATGTACCCACATTTTTGTTCCGGAAACTGCTGCCACTGTTTGACTAAGTTTTGATTAAAGGTTAATGGAGGATATTTTTGACATGTACATTCCTTCTCCTGTCACGCAAGAAGGGCTGTGGCATTTGGTTGGGTGGGGGAGTGATAATATAATAGATTAAGTTATCTGTGTTGTTGTCCTGTGAGGAACATCTGTCATCTGTGTGACTGACTAGCAGGACTTTCACCAGTCAATCCACCAGCTGGCGGCTCTCTACTTCCACAGCATTGTAAAGATGACAACGTCCAAAATGCCACCCTATTGCCTACAGAGTGAACAACTTTGACCAGAGGCCTATTGTAAGTATATAGTGTACAGATATATTGAGTTCAAACAGTTATTTTTCAACACGTGTGTGTTTTGTCCCGTTGAATATTTTTTATAATGTCTCCTTTCACCTCTACAGTTCCTCCTGTTGAACGAGGGAGAACTCAGTTTGTTGTTTTGGAAAGTTTTGAAAGTGTATTGAAAGGTTCCTTAGTAACTGCGACGCAGTTAGCCATGGTGTCTGGGTGTCTAGATCCCTGCTGTTTGTTGGTGTTTTCAATCTTCCCTGCGACCTGCCCTGTCTGGAACTACAAGGAGTAACAGTGTAACCAACGTTGCTTCCATGACAAAGACCAAAGCCGGTGGGAGTACCGTTGAGGACAGTGGGGTCTCACTATCATAGTTGAAGGATCTTTTAAACAAACAAAAATAGTTCTACAAGCAGTTGTTACAGCAACTGCTTGTCTAAATACTGGACGACCTGACCAGAGAATTCCAGGACCTAAAAAACAGTTTTAATTTCCCCCAGGTCAGCTCAATGAGTTTAAACAGGAAAACAGCAAGATGACCGCAATTTGTAGGTCACTGAGAGAGGACATCAGTTCTGTATGTGAATCCATGACAACAATGACAGAGAAATCAGATTATCTCAAGGGGCAATCAAGGCGGAACAACATGGTTATGGACGGAATTGCAGAATCTCCACATAAGACCTGGATGGAGTCTGAGGACAGAGTGAGGGAAATGATCTCGGAGAAACTGAAGATGGAGCACAGGAAGATTGAGGTGGAGCGCACACAGAACTGGAAAACCCACCACCGGCTCAGGTGACAGGCCCAGGCCGATAGTCAAGTTCCTGAGGTTCAAGGACAAGGTAGCTGTTCTGGAAAGAGCCAAGAACTTGAGAGGAATGTATTGTATAGCTTCCTCAACGAGGACTATCCTGAAGCTGTGCGCCAGAAGAGGAAAGCACTTATCCCAGCCATGAAAGCTGCCAGAGCGCATGGGGACATTGCTTACATCCGCTATGACAGGCTCACTGTCGGCCCTCCCTCCCAAAAGTCTGGAAGGAATGACAGAGCCAAGCCTATGGGTTCGTAGCTTCAACCTTCGCAGCACACACACACTTACAGACACCAATTGATTAATGGACTGCTGAATGTATATTTTTCCTCTTGCTTCGTTTGCTCTTTTCCATATTATGTCTATTTCTGATAGGGAAGGGCTGAAAATAGCCCATATTAATATATGTAGCCTTAGAAACAAGGTTCACGAAATCAGTAACTTGCTAACATTAGATAACAGTCATATATTAGCCATGTCTGTGACACACTTAGATAATTAATTTGATGATGCAGCAATAGCAATACATGGATATAACAGGGGAGCCAGTAATGCTTATGGGGGAGGTGTTGCTGTATATATTCAGAGCCATCTCCCTGTAATACTTAAAGAAGATCTTATGTCAAGTGTTATTGAAGTGTTGTGGTTGCTCACTTGGCTCATCTAAAGCCTTTTCTTTTGGGGTGTTGCTATAGGCCACCAAGTGCTAACCGTCGGTATCTAAATCATATGTGTGAAATGCTTGATAGTGTTTGTGATGTAAACAGAGAAGTCTACTTTCTTGGAGACCTGAATATTGACTGGTTTTCATCAAGCTGTCCACTCAAGAGGAAGCTTATCACTGTAACCAGTGCCTGTAATCTGGTTTGGATTCTTTTTTATCAACCTACCAGGGTGATTACAAACACTACAGGAACATGTATTGATCACATTTTTATTAATACTGTAGAACTTTGTCCTAAAGCTGTATCCATTCCCATTGGATGCAGTGGTCACAATATAATGACTATGTCCCGCAAAGCCCAAACTGGCCCTAAAATAGTGTATAAACATCATACAAAATATTTTGCTATGACTCTTACGTGGATGACGTAAACAATATTTGTTGGTCTGACCAGACTCTGCACCTTCCAGACGCTACACTTGATGTATTTATGCAACAGCTTCTTTCAATAAACATGCACCTGTTAAGAAACTGACTGTTAGAACTGGTGCGGCTCCATGGATTGATGAGGTATTGAAAAGCGGTTTGGTTGAACGAGATGGGGCAAAATAAGTGGCTAATAAGTCTGGCTGCACATCTGACTGGCTGTCTTACTGCAATTTGAGAAATGATGTTAATAAACTCAACAAAAATTGGAAGAAACTGTATTATGAAGCCGATATCAATTACATAAAGAATGATGGAAAACATCTTTGGAGTACTTTAAAATAAATGATGGGCAGAAAGACAAATTGAACTCCATCTTTCATCGAATGGTTAGAGGTCTTTGTTTCTAGCCAGTTTGAGCCTGTAATCGAACCCACAAATGCTGATGATCCAGATACTCAACTAGTTTAAAGAAGGACAGTTTTATTGCTTCTTTAATCAGCACAACAGTTTTCAGCTGTGCTAACACAACTGCAAAAGGGTTTTATAATGATCAATTAGCCGTTTAAAATTATAAACTTGAATTAGCTAACACAACGCGCCATTGGAACACACGAGTGATGGTTGTTGATAATGGACCTCTGTACGCGTATGTAGATATTCCATTAAAAATCTGCCGTTTCCAGCTACAATAGTTATTTACAGTATTAACAATGACTACACTGTATTTCTGATCAATTTGATGTTATTTTAATGGACAAAAACTGTGTTTTTCTTTAAAAAACAAGGACATTTCTAAGTCACCCTAAACTTTTGAACGGTAGCATATACAGTATAAGGTCCCACAGTTGACAGTGCATGTCAGAGCTAAAACCAAGCCATGAGGTCGAAGGAATTGTCAGTGGAGCTCCGAGACAGGATGGTGTCGAGGCACAGGTCTGGGGAAGGGTACCAAAAAATGTCTGCAGCATCGAAAGTCCCCAAGAACACAGTGGCCTCCATCATTCTTAAATTTGCAGAAGTTTGGAACCACCAAGACTCTTACTAGAGCTGGCCGTCAGGCCAAACTGACCAATTGGAGGAGAAGGGCCTTGGTCAGGGAGGTGTCCAAGACCCCAAAGGTCATTCTGACAGAGCTCCAGAGTTACTCTGTAGAGATGTGAGAACCTTCCAGAAGAACAACCATCTCTGCAGCACTCCACCAATCAGACCTTTATGGTGGAGTGGCCAGACGGAACCACTCCTCAGTAAGGCACGACTTGGAGTTTACTAAAAGGCACCTAAAGGACTCTCAGACCATGAGAAACAAGATTTTCTGGTCTGATGAAACCGAGATTGAATTACTTGGCCTGAATGCCAAGCGTCACATCTAGAGGAAACCTGGCACCATCCCTACGGTGAAGCATGGTAGTGGCATCATGCTGTGGGGATGTTTTTCAGCGGCAAGAACTGAGAGACTAGTCAGGATCGAGGGAAAGATGAACAGAGCAATGTACAGAGAGATCCAGAGTCCTCAGGACCTCAGACCTAGGTGAAGGTTCACCTTCCAACAGGACAACGACCCAAAGCACACAGCCAAGACAATGCAGGAGTGGCTTTGGGACAAGTCTCTGAATATCTTTGAGTGGCCCAGTCAGAGCCAGGACTTGAACCTGATCTAACATCTCTATAGAGACCTGAAATAGCTGTGCAACAACGCTCTCCATTCAATCTGACAGAGATTGAGAGGATCTGCAAAGAAGAATGGGAGAAACTCCCCAAATACAGGTCTGCCAAGCTTGTCACGTCATACCCAAAAAGACTCGAGACTGTATTCGCTGCCAAAGATGCTTCAATAAAGTACTGAGTAAAGGGTCTGAATACTTACGTAAATGCTATATTTCAGTTTTTTTATTTATAAATAAGCAAAAAACGTTGTCATTGTGGGCTATTGTGTGTAGATTGATGAGGGAAAAAAAAGATTTAATCAATTTTAGAATATGGCAGTAACCTAACAAAAGTATGAAAAAGTCAAGGGGTCTGAATACTTTCCGAAGGCGCTTTATTGCTTTGTAGGCTACGTGTGCCTTTTTAAAAATGTATTTAGTTCTGTCCTTGAGCTGTTATTGTCTATTAATGTTCTGTATTATGCCATGTTTTATGTTTTGTGTCAACCCAAGGAAGAGTAGCTGCTGCTTTCGCGAAAGCTAATGGGGATCCTAATAAAATACAAATACACATTATTTTAGTGTTATTACAAAATTAGCACGTTTCCATTGTCTGAGTTTCATGGCATTTGCCATACATTTGCTGTTAAAACATATTCACATGCCTAAGCAGTCTTGATAATGTGATAATTTATTCAACACTTCCTCTCACACCACACTCCATTTCTTTCTCTCCCTCTCTCGCTCTCTCTCTCTTCCCTCCCCCACTATTTTTTCCTTCCCCTTCTATGTCTCACTCCCAGGTTATTCCCTCTCTCTTATTCTCCCTCCCTGCATCATAAATACTGGTAGAACATTACAACACTGAATTATCAGGTGATTTATATAACACAAAAGCCCTGCAAATATCAATCACTCTTCACTGTTCATTTACGTGGACAGATCATTATTGTATCGACGCTGCACTTCCATGTCCCTCGCTGTTCCCTCACTGTCATACGATGAAGGATGAGACTTGGTGGCTTTGAACTTGAACTTCACTTGCCCTTTCTGAGTCACTTAAATCCTAATTTGAGAATAGAGCTAAATTGCAGTGGCTTTTTATTGAATTTAATTTGATGGATCTGAGGGATATGTGTTTGTGTGACCTTGTCCACTCCGGTCGTGAAGCAGCTTAATCTTATCCCAGGCTATATTTGTGTGGTATGGGTTATTGATTTGTAAATTCTGCTTCCATGCATTATTTATATGTTGAACATGAAATGAAAACAGCGTGACACTGAGTTCACCTCTCTCTCCTCTCTCTGAGTGATGTGGAGGCGATTAGAGAGAGAGCTGGGGAGTCTAATTAAACACACGCAGCTCTGGGAGGGAAGGTATATTCAAGCTGAAAGCAGTGCCTTTTACAAAGGTTTTCTCTGAGTCTGTGGTTGAGTCCCAAATGGCATCCTACTCCCTACACTGTAAAATATTTCCTGTAATTTTTATATTGAATTACTGGCAACTCAGTAGCCAGTAAATTACTGTAGATTTTCAGGACCTTAACTGAAACAAAAATGTACAACATATTACTGGAACAAATGACTACAGTAACATGCTGTATTTCTAGAATTGACAGTGCAAGACTGGAAGCACAGTGGTTAGTAAACTGTTGCTGATTTACAGTGCAGGCAGCTAGTGCCAACGATAGGCAGTATTTCTGTTACATGTATTTGATATAGATATTTCACTGGCCTGAACTACAATTTATGTATTTTGTTACAGTTTAATTAGAATACATGTATTTTGTATTTTCATATTTAACTACAGCAAAATTCATCGCAACAGTAACATCATATTTTTACCATAAGTCACTCTGGATAAGAACGTCTGCTACCAAAATGTAAAAGTAACAATTAACAAATTGCAAAACACACTGCCGTGTATTATTCTAATGAGCTCCGCCCCAAACAAGGCCAAATTTGATCAAAACACAACTAGTTTGTGGGCAGAGCTCAATATGATAATACCCAGCAGTGTGCTTTGCAAGTGTTCATTTTTACATGTGCACTTTGGTCATTTCGCAGACACGCTTGTCCAGAGCGACTAACAGTCAGTGCATTAAACTAAGGTTGACTAACAAAAAAACACATGTCACAATCATGGTGAGTAAAAAAATACCTGTGACCATTACTGAGAATGTTGTTGTCGTTAAGTAGACATTGGTATTCAAGCTGTTTTGTATATGTCACAAGGTAGCTTTTGATGTATCTTTGCCCTTCTCTGGCTAGTGCCAAGTATGTTACTGTAATATACATAGTAACTTGCCACCAGCTTACTTTAAGTTACTGAAATATCAGAGCAATGATACAGTACCATATTGTAAAATATTCCCACTAAACTAAGAATGTAAATGCTACTGTAATTGTTATATTGGTATTCAGTGGCAATATATTACACAATATTTATTCATTTGTAGCCATGATTATAGGGCAAACCACTTTCTGCCACTCTGATCAGTCCACTATACACATACTATTTTCAAAGCACTACTACCACATATAAGGTATATTGGTACAGCATTCTCACTAACAGGTTCAACAAATACAAATACCCTTACAAGGCATGCCTCAAAATATGTTAATGTATCAGCGATTCTTTCCCTCCCCACATTTTTTCACAATGCACCATAATTTACAGAATGCTGTAGTAAATATACAGCAAAACAGTGCTTTATTGTTAAATTGTATTTTTTTAAATAAAATTACAGCAATTGCTAACAGTGAATATGCCACTATATATTACAGCATACCAATAAATAGTTGGTGTTTTATATCACTTGTAGAGGCCTTAACAACGGCTTCTGAACTGGCAGGCAAAACAGATCAAATTAGACATGGCTAAACACTTAACCATTAAAGGTTTAAGACTTGCTGCCACTCTGATCTGTCTCCTATACACATTACATTATTATGGAATTACTACCAACATTTCAGTTAAATTAGTACAGCACTCTCAGGGTGAAACAAATATAGCCTCTTACAAGGAACTACAATCGGGAAAAAAAATCTGTGTTAAAAACAACCCAGCACTGAGTAAATAGTGGACAGAACACGTTCGTTTATTTTTGACCCAGCCAGTTGGGTCACTTAGTTGGGTTGTTGCGCTGTGATCCACTGGGTCAGCGCAGAAGACTGGAGGTGTGGCTTACCTGACCATCGCTCCAGCTACCTAGCTTTCTCCAGGTTAGTTATAATAAGGGCTACCAACTAGTAACGTTAGTTAGCTAGCTAGCTAGCTAGCTGCTTTCCTTCAATGCTTGGTGGCTTTACTGACAAACAAGACAGGGAGCTTATGAAAAGCCACCCGCAAGCATCAAGCTAATGGCTAAAGCTAGCTAGGTAGCTATCATATCAACCAGATGCGTGTGTGTGCACGTGCTCGTGCTCATCTGTCTGTCTGTGTGTACACTGTCAAAGAACTATACAGCCTCAGCTAACACAGCTTGACATACCAGGTTTTGACCATCACCCTCTCTCTGCCATCATGTGAGTATAAATGAATTATCATCAATTGTCTATATTGTGTAGGTAGTAGGGTTGGGCGATATCCTGATTTTCATACCGTCATTATACCATACCGGGGTATACGGTATTACCAGGACGCACAAAACAATTTAGGCAACAGGGATCTTGATTCAGGTTTGAGTGTCTCTGCCTTAACCAAGCAGCTTGATCTTGACATATAGCCACTTAGCTAGCAAGTTAGCAAACCAAATGCATAGCTGGAGCCCTGAGCTGGAAACAATTTATTTGACACATCTTAGATTTCTTATAGTTCTACTTAACTTAAGCGTTGCCCTAGCATCATACCGTCGCTTTTCTAAATACCCCGGTATATAATATAAACGTCATATTGCCCGAGCCTAGTAGGTAGCTAACTATAACTGGTCCTAATAATGGAAACATAAAAGGAAATAAGAGTGATCATTCAATTGTTTACCACTACACCTGCACCACTGGGTGAGATTGAAGCTGGCAGTGGTAAGAGTGACACTGCACATATAGGCAGGCACAACACTGCTCCGTGTGTGTGTGTGTGTGTGTGTGTGTGTGTGTGTGTGTGTGTGTGTGTGTGTGTGTGTGTGTGTGTGTGTGTGTGTGTGTGTGTGTGTGTGTGTGTGTGTGTGTGTGTGTGTGTGTGTGTGTGTGTGTGTGTGTGTGTGTGTGTGTGTTCTCAGGTGTGTTTGATTTAATCTCATACTGCCCAAATGCGCAAAGAGTCTGTTGGGCCAATGCGTCAAACCTGGCCTTCGTTAGCCAATGCAGAGTGCCAGGGGAATCTCCCAGCGCATAGGCAGGCTTAATCAGCTTAATCTACCAACCAATCATCCCCCACAACATCTTCCCCCTCACCCTCCCCTGTACGCTAGCACACCATAAGCACAGAGGCACGCCTTATAGAATTGAGATTCACCAACTTTGAATGATGACAAATACTTTACTCAGTAGGTCTCATAGAACTCTATGGTCACTCCCAATAAGGCCAACTTGGAGTGGTTGATATCCCAGGCTTATAAGCCTGGGGACGAGGTTATGTTTGATTTGACCATATGTATATTGACCATGTTGTGTGGTTAATCTGTGTTCAGAGGAAGATGGGGTGCAGACGGCAGATGGCAGACAGCAGATGGTGGGAATGGAGGTGGTGGAGGTGTATGGAGTGGAGAGGACGGTGGACTCAGTGGAGGACAACCCAGCCACTTGGCAGTGTTGGCACTGATCAAATCAAATCCAACTTTATTTGTCACCTTATCGTGAAATGCTTACTTACAAGCCCTTAACCAACAGTGCAGTTCAAGAAAGAGTTAAGAAAATATTTAACAAATTAACGAAAGTAAAAAATTCTAAAAAGTAACACAATAAAATAACAATAATGAGGCTATATACAGGGGGTACCGGTACCGAGACAATGTGCTGGGGTACAGGTTAGTCGAGGTCATTTGTACATGGATGTGGGGTGAAGTGACTATGCATAGATAATAAACAGCGATACTTCCTACCTGACGGGTAAGAAGAGATCCCTGTTACTTATACAGTCAATCAATCAATCAAGCAAAATTATACATGGCCTTTTTTTTTACATAACAACACCCACCCACACCATAGCAGCACCCCTCGTAGCACGCGCTTCAGCAGGTATATCTCACTGGTCACCCCCAAAGCCAATTCCTCCTTTGGCCGCCTTTTCTTCCAGTTCTCTGCTGCCAATGACTGGAACGACCTGCAAAAATCACTGAAGCTGGAGACTCATATCTCCCTCACTAGCTTTTATCTTGCTCCTTTGCACCCCAGTCTCTCTACTTGCACATTCATCTTCTGCACATCTACCATTCCATTTAATTGCTATATTGTAATTACTTCGCCACCATGGCCTATTTATTGCCTTCACTCCCTTATCTTACCTCATTTGCACTCACTGTATATAGATTTTTTGTTTTCTTTTTTTCTACTGTATTATTGACTGTATGTTTTGTTTATTCCACGTGTAACTCTGTGTTGTTGTATGTGTCAAACTGCTATGCTTTATCTTGGCCAGGTTGCAGTAGCAAATGAGAACTTGTTCTCAACTAGCCTACCTGTTTAAATAAAGGTGAAATAAAATATTTAAAAAATAAAAACATCTGCAGTTGTCACAAAGTACTTTTACAGTAACCCGGCCTATACCAGAGAAACCCGGGACATACATGGCACCACTGCTCCTGCCATCTCTTTCTCCATGTGTGATGTCTTTCCCTGATAAAGTTTAGGCACCTGGCCAGCCGAGTGCAGATGGGCTCTCCCGTCAACATGAGGCTCCTGCTGCTCCTGCCCAAATACAGTTCCACACACACAGAGAGACACACACTATTAGGAATGTTCCCCTATTTACATGTGTGTGTCTATGTGCGTTGTGTGTCAGATGTGATGGATGATATGGCAGTGTTTGAGAAGAGGCATCTGCTGTGGGGGGAGGACATGCAGATGCACTCCAAGTTCCTGGACAGAAAGGTAACCTATTAGTCTTTCCCTACACTCTACCATAATCCCCTACTCTCACCTTAGCACATTACTCTTAAACCACTATCCCCTAAGTTTCCAGCATGACCTGACGTGTTGGTGTGTTACAGTTGAAGGCTGAGCATGCCTCATACCTGCGGCAGCACCCGGAGCTCCACGCCATATGACTTCTACAGATTGTAATATGCCATCCTTGATAACAACACCACTTCAGACTAGTTCAATTTCGTGTGAGGTGTACGCCAAGGATGCATATTCTCTTCTTGATTGCCATGGATTGGTTAATGAGAAACACCACAAAAGACTCAATAAGGGGAATCCAGTAGACCCTGTTCTCAGTACTTGAATATCGAGATTTTGCAGTTGACATTTCTCTGCTCACTTCTCAACAAGCCCAAATGCAAGAAAAAAGTTGGACTAATGTGCTCATCAACTAGGCCTATTGGTAAACGTGGAAAAGACCCAAGAGCATAGAATCAAATCAAACACAACACAAAAAAAACAATCAAAGGGAAGCCACTGAAACAGGTTGAGAGTTTTACATACCTTGGGGCTGTACTTGGATAAGAAAACTCCACATGTAAAGACATCAAGCACAGCCGAAACAAAGCTACACCTAACATCTGGGAAATCTAGAACTTGAGTCAATACAGCCTGAAGACAAAGATGCACATCTACAACAACAATGGGAAATCAGTCCGGCTAAAAAACAGCTAAAGCTAGAGAACCACCGAGACGGACGTGAACTCCCTATCCACCTTCCACAACAATTTCCAAATGTCCATCTTCTGGCCTAACAGGATCTCAAACCCGGACCTCTATAACAAGACCAGTTCCAGATGGATAACAACAGTCATAACTCAAAGAACACTCCTGTGGCTTGGACACATTCTGAGGATGGAACCTGACTCCATAGCCAAGAATGCCTTAATGCCAGAGGCCACCTGGTGCTGCCCTATGAATTGACAATTGTGACCCGTTTCAAAAAGCTGTATGTCACACATCACTACTCCACAGGAGAGGAATTTTTTTATTAGCTAGCTATCGAATGTTAGCTTGCTGGCTCGCTAGCTAATGTTACATGTATGATCTGCGTAGTAATATTATTTGTATCTCAGAAAGCCATTTGCATTGCTAGTTTTAGCCTAATGTTAGCTAGCTAGCTAACGTTGAACCTTGTTGGTAAGCTTCAGCTACCTGCATATTCATACTCCAGCATTTCATGTATAGTGGCTAGCTATGACAATCCGTTTATACTTTAGCAATGGGTTGGGAATAGGGTTCATTATTTAACTAGCTAGCTAGCTCTTCCACTTCGCAAGAGAATGATTACATGACCCACCAAGTTATCCAGGAGTGTCTGGGGGTGATTACGACATTCAATTCTATTTCATGAACATGTGTACATGTCTAGATAATAGTGACGCATCCACTTAGCTAGATGTGGCTGAGGGGTGGTTATAGCATTTCTTTCACATGACCCATCAATTTAGACAATTTCTCGGAAAGCATCATTTAATAATTTTGATACTTTCAAAATCAGATTGGGATATAGGCTAAGGACTAGATAAAGTATTTTTACCTGGAGTTTTTCCTTAATGTACAAAAAAAGTGGGACACTTTTAGTCTTGAAATCTTTGGTTGTTTACTACACTACCTGACTCACTCTGTTTAGCAAATGGCCTCACATGCAAATCCTTAAAGAGATGGGTGGGGCCAAATTTACCAAGGACCATCAAGCATAGCAATGGCTTGTTGCGGCCTTAAACTTCACAGGGAGAAAAGTACTGTACTTTCTATAGTCCTTGTCTCTAATGCTTATAAACCTGTGTGTAAAACATTTCCTGTTGAATGTACAAGGACCGTCAGCTAAACTAAAACAAATTACAAAAGATTATAGTGTGACCTACACACTGCCTTCAGAGATTAGTTCCTCCCTGGCTCTATATACAGTGCCTTGCGAAAGTATTCGGCCCCCTTGAACTTTGCGACCTTTTGCCACATTTCAGGCTTCAAACATAAAGATATAAAACTGTATTTTTTTTGTGAAGAATCAACAACAAGGGGACACAATCATGAAGTGGAACGACATTTATTGGATATTTCAAACTTTTTTAACAAATCAAAAACTGAAAAATTGGGGGTGCAAAATTATTCAGCCCCTTTACTTTCAGTGCAGCAAACTCTCTCCAGAAGTTCAGTGAGGATCTCTGAATGATCCAAAGTTGACCTAAATGACTAATGATGATAAATACAATCCACCTGTGTGTAATCAAGTCTCCGTATAAATGCACCTGCACTGTGATAGTCTCAGAGGTCCGTTAAAAGAGCAGAGAGCATCATGAAGAACAAGGAACACACCAGGCAGGTCCGAGATACTGTTGTGAAGAAGTTTAAAGCCGGATTTGGATACAAAAAGATTTCCCAAGCTTTAAACATCCCAAGGAGCACTGTGCAAGCGATAATATTGAAATGGAAGGAGTATCAGACCACTGCAAATCTACCAAGACCTGGCCGTCCCTCTAAACTTTCAGCTCATACAAGGAGAAGACTGATCAGAGATGCAGCCAAGAGGCCCATGATCACTCTGGATGAACTGAATGGCCAAGTCAAAGTCCAGACCTGAATCCAATCGAGAATCTGTGGAAAGAACTGAAAACTGCTGTTCACAAATGCTCTCCATCCAACCTCACTGAGCTCGAGCTGTTTTGCAAGGATGAATGTGACAAAATTTCAGTCTCTCGATGTGCAAAACTGATAGAGACATACCCCAAGCGACTTACAGCTGTAATCGCAGCAAAAGGTGCCGCTACAAAGTATTAACTTAAGGGGGCTGAATAATTTTGCACGCCCAATTTTTCAGTTTTTGATTTGTTAAAAAAGTTTGAAATATCCAATAAATGTCGTTCCACTTCATGATTGTGTCCCACTTGTTGTTGATTCTTCACAAAAAAATACAGTTTTATATCTTTATGTTTGAAGCCTGAAATGTGGCAAAAGGTCGCAAAGTTCAAGGGGGCCGAATACTTTCGCAAGGCACTGTATGTATTGCATGTACTGTAATAGGTAGGTCTTTCAAAGGATTGCTCTCTGCCTCCCAAGTGGCGCAGCAGTCTAAGGCGTCACTACAGACCCAGGTTCGATCCCAGGCTCTGTCTCAGCCGGCCGTGACCGGGAGACTCATAAGGCGGTGCACAATTGGCCCAGTGTTGTCCGGGTAAGGGGAGGGTTTGGCTGGCTGGAATGTCCTTGTCCCATCGTGC
Source organism: Oncorhynchus mykiss (assembly GCF_013265735.2). Lineage (NCBI taxonomy): Eukaryota > Metazoa > Chordata > Actinopteri > Salmoniformes > Salmonidae > Oncorhynchus > Oncorhynchus mykiss. The sequence continues at coordinate 28,630,717 of NC_048575.1, read as the reverse complement.
TCTAGCGACTCCTTGTGGTGGGGCCGGGTGCATGCACACTGACTTTGGTTGCCAGCTGCGTACAGGAGTTGCAGAGATGGGACAAAAAAACTTCGTAAGTAATCCAGCTGTGGAGTGGTACACTTGTAATGACATATAAAAACACTAAATAGAACCATTGAATTATTATTACATCCAACAAAATAAATGTTAAATATGCAGTGTTTGGACATGAAAGTAATGTCTCAACATCCTGAAAGGAAGTGAATAGCTTGAGTGTGTAAACAATTTGCTATGACACAAGCTATTCAGAAATCTATATGTGAAATCAGGACAAGGAAGTGGTGTGAGAGGAACACCATCTCATTTCATTCAACTTCAACTTCTGTTCTAATGTTAAGACTTCTTGTATTCGAATAATATTCACTCAAGGATTATGTGTAGTAGAGAAAAAAGGAGCAATGAAAAACAGATTGGACTCCTGACAGATGAGCCGACCATGTGACAGGAATGTAGTTTTTGCCGCCATCAGAAAGAAAAGTAGGATTATAAAATACTTGTCAGACATAAGAAATCTATTGCAACAACTGAGCTCATGACAGCTCCTGGAGACCATCATCTCCCATAACCTCAAGTGGAAGGACAACATCACAGCGTTTACCAACAAGGCCCACCAGATGTATTATCTGCGTCAGCTAAAGAAACTCAACCTCTCACGGACAATCCTGGTTCGGTTCTATGTGTCAGTCATAGAGTCTATCCTCACCTTCTTTCTTCATCACCATCTGGTCAGGGAATGCGTCTTGATCGTGGTGTACCTTGTACCTTGATTGTGTTGGGGAACTTGAAGCAGAAGTCTTGGAAGATAAATACCAATCTGTTTCTCTTTCCTTACAGAACAAGTAAATCAGTGTTCCCTTCTCAACGCAGCTCCTGTTAACGATGGCAAAAACTCACTCACTCACTCACTCACTCACTCACTCACTCACTCACTCACACATACAGACATACAGACAAAGAAACAAAAATATACACAACTGTTAATACATTTAAACACAAAACTCATAAGATTTACAGTGCAGCCTTTCCATGTGCAAATTATGACTGTGTGTGTGTCCTGTGTGTTACCTGTATGAAGTGGTCTAGCTGCTGCAGCAGCTCCATGTCTATGGATGTTCTCTACTGAACATCTGTGGCGTGTGAGGGATTGTAATGGACTGCATCCAGCATCACTATGGAAAATGTATTTTACTCTCTGTGTGTAGAATCTTCAAAGTACATTTTTGTCAATTTAATTATATAAAGACAGCCTCAACTATGAAGGCAGTCAGAGCGAGACAAAGAGGGACTCAGTTATGACAGCTGACAGTTTGCTCTCTGGTGGACGTGCTCATGCAGACACACAGACAGACAATGAGGGGGTGTTGAGAAAGGATAGAGACAGGGAGAGAGAAGGGAAGACACACCGAGGAGATAAACTGACATGGGTTACTATCTTGATAACTTGAATAACCCATCAACTTCCCTTTCACTTTTTGGTGGGCAGGGAAGGACCAGCTGTGGCTACCTACACCATATAGACAATTGCTGATAATTAATTCATGCTCACCTAATGGCAAAGAAAGGGTGATTGTCAAAACGTGGTATGTCAAGCCGTGTTAGTCTGGAGAGTCTTGATTGATCCTGAGACAGTGTAGGCCTACACAGACAGACAGACAGACAGACAGACAGACAGACACACACACACACACACACACACACAGACAGACAGACAGACAGACACACCTGTTCAATATCATAGATAGCTAGCTAGATTTACCCTTTAGCTCGATGCTTGAAGGTGCATCATAAATGCTCCCTGTCTTGTCTGTCAGTAAAGCCACTAAACATTGAAGGAAGGCATAGCTAACTAACTTGTTGGTGGCCCTCTGCTAACATTACCTGACCATTGCTGATCGCTCCAGCTATAGTTAGTCATCGCCGCACAGCTTTTACGTTGAACACAGCTTTTACTTTGAAAACCACTAGTACACGTATCCTGTTGCAGCCCCTCCTCTCCACGCCCACACCGTCTCTGTTCATTAATTGAATCTTGTAGACGGCATTAGAAAATTGAATTCAAGCAGTCAAAACTATTATCCGTCTCCGTTGTTTAAGTCACTGAGGTATAATAAGAACTGGAGACAGCGTCCAAGATGTCTGACCATTGTTGTCAACGTAATCTACTCACGTTTTCATACGCCGTTTAGTCACTTTGCTAGTTTCGGATTAACTGGGACTACTCTGCCTGTGCACTTGTAACGGAGCAGCACAAGCTTGAGCGCATGCAACAAAGTCATCACGAGCATGGGCATTCCGCCAGTGTTGCCGGGGACCTGGATCTGCATGGCTGCAACTAACATACTGACCAGACCGGACACGTTGCGTGCGCGAGCGTTGCAAAATAAATTTAGAAATCCATGTTATTCAAATATTGCACCAACGAGCGTCCTGGTCCTGGTATTCAAAAACAATCACCAAGTGTTGCATCAGCATAAGAATGACAAGATAAAAAACACTTACAGAAGTGGAAGATTGTGCATCCTGGTGTAAACTATAGTCTAATCTACTGGTACTTACAGTTCCTGCCTTCAGAAAGTATTTCCACATTTTGTTGTGTTACATGCTGAATTTAAAATGGATTCAATTCAGATTTTTGGTCACTGGCCTACACAAAATACCCTATAATGTCAAAGTGGAATTATAATTTTAGAAATGTTTGGAAAATAATAAAAAAAAGTTTAAGTATTCAATAAGTATTCAATCCCTTTGTTGTGGCAAGTCTAAATAAGTTCAGGAGTAACCATTTGCTTAATAAGTCACATAATAAGTTGCATGGGCTCATTCTGTGTGCAATAGTGTTTAACATGATTTTCTAAAGCCTACATATACAATTATCTGTATGATCCCTCAGTTGAATAGTGAATTTCAAACACAGATTCAACCACAAATAAAAGACCAGGGAGGTTTTCCAATTCCTCGTAAATAAGGGCCCTTATTGGTAGATTAAAAAAGAAAGAAAGAAATAAAAAGCAGACATAGAATATCCCTTTGACTATGGTGAAGTTATTAATTACACTTTGGATGGTGTATTAAGACACCAAGTCACTACAAATATACAGGCGTCCTTCCCAACTCAGTTGCCGGAGAGGAAAGAAACTGGTGACATTAAAACAGATACAGAGTTTAATGGCAGTGATAGGAGAAAACTGAGGATGGATCAACATTGTAGTAATTCCACAACACTAACGTAATTGAAAAGAGGGTAAAGAAGGAAGCCTGTACAGATTTTTTTTTATTTCAAAACATGCATCCTGTTTGCAACAAAACACTAATGTAATCCTGCAAAAAGTGTGGCAAAGCAATTCACTTTTTGTCCTGAATACAAAGTGTTATGATTGGGGCAAATCCAATACAACACATTACTGAGTACCACTCTCCATATTTTCAAGCATAGTGGTGGCTGAATCATGTTATGGCTATGCTTGTAATCTTTAAGGACTGGGGAGTTTTTCAGGATAAAAAATCATCGCACATGAAAAATCCTAGAGGAAAACATGATTCAGTCTGCTTTCCAACAGACACTGGGAGATTAATTCACCTTTCAGCAGGATAATAACCTATAGCACAAGCCCAAATCTACACTGGAGTTGCTTACCAAGAAGACAGTGAATGTTCCTGAGTAGCCGAGTTACAGCTGTTGTGTGTAATATGCGGTAGGCAATGTATTGTAGGCCTATAACAGCACAATCATTATTTTAATTTAGGGGGGGGGGGGGGGGGTTTCGGGCTTGAGCTCATATACAGTTGAAGCCGGAAGTTTACATACACTTAGGTTGGAGTCATTAAAACTCGTTTTTCAACCACTCCACAAATTTCTTGTTAACAAACTATAGTTTTGGCAAGTCGCTTAGGACATCTACTTTGTGCATGACACAAGTAATTCTTCCAACAATTGGTTACAGACAGATTATTTCACTGTATCACAATTCCAGTGTGTCAGAATTTTACATACACTAACTTGACTGTGCCTTTAAACAGCTTGGAAACAGCTTGGCTAATTGACATCATTTGAGTCAATTGGAGGTGTACCTGTGGATGTATTTCAAGGCCTACCTTCAAACTCAGTGCCTCTTTGCTTGACATCATGGGAAAATCAAAAGAAATCAGCCAAGACCTCAGAAAAGAAATTGTAGACCTCCCCAAGTCTGGTTCATTATTGGGAGCAATTTCCAAACGCTTGAAGGTACCACGTTCATCTGTACAAACAATAGTACGCAAGTATAAACACCATGGGACCACGCAGCCGTCATACCGCTCAGGAAGGAGACACATTCTGTCTCCTAGAAATTAACGTACTTTGGTGCAAAATGTGCAAATCAATCCCAGAACAACAGCAAAGGACCTTGTGAAGATGCCGGAGGAAACAGGTACAAAAGTATCTGTATCCACAGTAAAACGAGTCCTATATCGACATAACCTGAAAGTCCGCTCAGCAAGTGTCACAAGAATTTGATATCTCAATGGTTAAACTCAACTACTACAAAAGCTCTGTCTAATTCCTGAAGGTTGTAAATCTCCAGTTCCAAGAAATAGACAGTCTCAGCCTGCAATAGCTCAATTTTTTATTCAGAGAGCTTTCTGTCTTCAAAATGAGAACACAATCTTTTTATAGCACACACAAATGAAATCACATCAGTAGAAACTCCACCTCTCTTTGGGTGGGCTGTATTTGTCCACAGTTCACATACATTGTTTATCACACTTCTGCAACATGTTTCATCATCTTCTGCAAGCCTAGCCATTTCTAACAGTTTTTCTCCTCCCTAAGGTGGGGAGGCCTCTTTCCAGTTATTAGTTTCACTGTTATCACAAGTCGACAGTTCAGTTGTCCTTGAATGTCTCAACTATACCCTGCTCATATTGCGAAATAGTAACACAATGGCCTAGTCTTAAAAAGTCTAGTCACACACATTATTGGATTATGACTAACACATTTCATACAATTATATGGTTTCAGGATGGAATACTTTAGTCATCATCTTAAACATACAAATTCTATCAGCAAGGAAGAAGCCACTGCTCTAAAACCGCCATAAAAAAAGCCAGAATACGTTTTGCAACTGCACATGGGGACAAAGATCGTACTTCTTGGAGAAATGTCCTCTGGTCTGATGAAACAAAAATAGTACTGTTTGGCCATAATGACTATCGTTATGTTTGGAGGAAAAAGGGGGTGGCTTGCATGCCAAAGAACACCATCCCAACCGTGAAGCACGAGGGTGGCAGCATCATGTTGTGGGGGTGCTTTGCTGCAGGAGGGACTGGTGCACTTCACAAAATAGATTGCTTCATGAGGAAGGAATATTATGTGGATCTATTGAAGCAACATCTCAAGACATCAGTCAGGAAGTTAAAGCTTGTTCGCAAATGGGTCCCAAGCATACTTCCAAAGTTGTGCCAAAATGGCTTAAGAACAACAAAGTCAAGGTATTGGAGTGGCCATCACAAAGCCCTGACCTCAATCCTATAGAAAAGTTGTGGGCAGAACTGTAAAAGCGTGTGCGAGCAAGGACACCTACAAACCTGACTCAGTTACACCAGCCCTGTCAGGAGGAATGGGCCAAAATTCACCCAACTTATTGTGGGAAGCTTGTGGACGGCTACCCAAAACGTTTGACCCAAGTTAAACAATTTAAAGGCAATGCTACCAAATACTAATTTAGTGTATGTAATCTTCTGACCCACTGGGTATGTGATGAAATAAATAAAAGCTGAAATATATAATTCTCTCTACTATTATTATTTCACATTTTTTAAATAAAGTGGTGATCCTAACTGATTTTTACTTGGATTAAATGTCAGGAAATGTGAAAAACTGAATTGATATGTATTTGGCTAAGGTGTATGTAAACTTCGACTTCAACTGTAAATGGTTATGCATAATGTCACGCCCTGATCTTAGTTATCTTTGTTTTCTTTATTATTTGGGTTAGGTCAGGGTGTGACAAGGGTGGTTGGTTTAGTTTTTGTATTGTCTAGCTGTTTTTGTCCTGTCTAGGGTTTTGTATATCTATGTGTTTTTAGTATGTCTAGGTATATGTAGGTCTATGGTGCCCTGAATTGGTTCCCAATCAGAGGCAGCAGCTGTTTATCGTTGTCTCTGATTGGGGATCCTATTTAGGTTGCCATTTACCATTTTGGTTTTGTGGGTTATTGTCTATGTGTAATTGCCAGCACTAGTTGTTTATAGCGTCACGGTCGTTTTGTTAGTTTGTTTAAGTGTGCTTCGTTTTAATAAAAGAAGAATGTATTCCAATCACGCTGCGCCTTGGTCTCCTCGTTACGACGAACGTGACAGAATAACCCACCAAACCAGGACCAAGCAGCGTGAAAGGGAGGAACAGTGCTTGGTGGAAAAAATGGACCTGGGATGAAATACTGGACGGTAAAGGATCCTGGACGTGGGAGGAGATTTTGGCAGGAGAGGATCGCCTACCATGGAGGCAGGTGGAAACAATGCAGGAGGAACGGCGAAGTAAGAGAGGACAGCAACGATGTCGGGGAGGTAGGCCACAGAAACCCCAATAAAAACATTTGGGGGGGCACATGGAGCAGTCGGCGAAGTTGAGGGGGGAGTCTGAGATTGTCGAGGAGTTACTGGACAGATTGGAGGAGATGCCACCTGTGTCAGTTCCTCGTACTCATCCTGAAACATGTGTTAAAGTTCCGGAAAAATTGATGCCGGCTATACACACCCGGTTCTCCAGTGTACTTTCACAACCCGGTGTGTACTGTTCCTGCTCCTCGCACTAGCCCTGAGGTGCGTGTCCCCAGCCCGGTACCACCAATGCCGGCACCACGCACCAGTCCTACAGTGCGCCTCGGCAGTCCAGAGCGTCTGGCGACAGTACCCAGTCCAGAGCGTCCGGCGACAGTACCCAGTCCAGAACATCCGGCGAAGATCTACGCAGCGACGGTCCCCAGCCCAGGGCCTACGGCGAGGATCCGCAGTCCAGAGCCTCCGACGATGATCCACGGGTCAGTGATACAAGAGCGGACTCAGTGTAAAGAAGGGGGGCGGCGTCCAGAACCGCCACCAAGGTTAGATGCCCACCCAGACCCTCCCACATAGATTTAGGTTTGCGGCCGGGAGTCCGCACCTTCGGGGGGGGGGGGGGGGGGGGCTACTGTCACGCCCTGACCTTAGTTATCTTTGTTTTCTTTATTATTTGGGTTAGGTCAGGGTGTGACCAGGGTGGTTGGTTTAGTTTTTGTATTGTCTAGGTGTTTTTGTCCTGTCTAGGGTTTTGTATATCTATGGGGTTTTAGTATGTCTAGGTACAGTGGGGAGAACAAGTATTTGATACACTGCCGATTTTGCAGGTTTTCCTACTTACAGAGCATGTAGAGGTCTGTAATTTTTATCATAGGTACACTTCAACTGTGAGAGACGGAATCTAAAACAAAAATCCAGAAAATCACATTGTATGATTTTTAAGTAATTAATTTGCATTTTATTGCATGACATAAGTATTTGATCACCTACCAACCAGTAAGAATTCCAGCTTTCACAGACCTGTTACTTCTTTAAGAAGCCCTCCTGTTCTCCACTCATTACCTGTATTAACTGCACCTGTTTGAACTCGTTAACCGTATAAAAGACACCTGTCCACACACTCAATCAAACAGACTACAACCTCTCCACAATGGCCAAGACCAGAGAGCTGTGTAAGGACATCAGGGATAGAATTGTAGACCTGCACAAGTCTGGGATGGGCTACAGGTCAATATCAAATCAAATCAAATCAAATTTTATTTGTCACATACACATGGTTAGCAGATGTTAATGCGAGTGTAGCGAAATGCTTGTGCTTCTAGTTCCGACAATGCAGTAATAACAAGTAATCTAACTAACAATTCCAAAACTACTGTCTTGTACACAGTGTAAGGGGATAAAGAATATGTACATAAGGATATATGAATGAGTGATGGTACAGAGCAGCATAGGCAAGATACAGTAGATGGTATCGGGTACAGTATGTACAATGAGATGAGTATGTAAACAAAGTGGCATAGTATAGTATAAAGTGGCTAGTGATACATGTATTACATAAGGATACCGTCGATGATATAGAGTACAGTATATACGTATGCGTATGAGATGAATAATGTAGGGTAAGTAACATTTATATAAGGTAGCATTGTTTAAAGTGGCTAGTGATATATTTACATCATTTCCCATCAATTCCCATTATTAAAGTGGCTGGAGTTGAGTCAGTGTCAGTGTGTTGGCAGCAGCCACTCAGTGTTAGTGGTGGCTGTTTAACAGTCTGATGGCCTTGAGATAGAAGCTGTTTTTCAGTCTCTCGGTCCCAGCTTTGATGCACCTGTACTGACCTCGCCTTCTGGATGATAGCGGGGTGAACAGGCAGTGGCTCGGGTGGTTGATGTCCTTGATGATCTTTATGGCCTTCCTGTGACATCGGGTGGTGTAGGTGTCCTGGAGGGCAGGTAGTTTGCCCCCGGTGATGCGTTGTGCAGACCTCACTACCCTCTGGAGAGCCTTACGGTTGAGGGCGGTGCAGTTGCCATACCAGGCGGTGATACAGCCCGCCAGGATGCTCTCGATTGTGCATCTGTAGAAGTTTGTGAGTGCTTTTGGTGACAAGCCGAATTTCTTCAGCCTCCTGAGGTTGAAGAGGCGCTGCTGCGCCTTCTTCACGATGCTGTCTGTGTGAGTGGACCAATTCAGTTTGTCTGTGATGTGTATGCCGAGGAACTTAAAACTTGCTACCCTCTCCACTACTGTTCCATCGATGTGGATAGGGGGGTGTTCCCTCTGCTGTTTCCTGAAGTCCACAATCATCTCCTTAGTTTTGTTGACGTTGAGTGTGAGGTTGTTTTCCTGACACCACACTCCGAGGGCCCTCACCTCCTCCCTGTAGGCCGTCTCATCGTTGTTGGTAATCAAGCCTACCACTGTTGTGTCGTCCGCAAACTTGATGATTGAGTTGGAGGCGTGCGTGGCCACGCAGTCGTGGGTGAACAGGGAGTACAGGAGAGGGCTCAGAACGCAACCTTGTGGGGCCCCAGTGTTGAGGATCAGCGGGGAGGAGATGTTGTTGCCTACCCTCACCACCTGGGGGCGGCCCGTCAGGAAGTCCAGTACCCAGTTGCACAGGGCGGGGTCGAGACCCAGGGTCTCGAGCTTGATGACGAGCTTGGAGGGTACTATGGTGTTGAATGCCGAGCTGTAGTCGATGAACAGCATTCTCACATAGGTATTCCTCTTGTCCAGATGGGTTAGGGCAGTGTGCAGTGTGGTTGAGATTGCATCGTCTGTGGACCTATTTGGGCGGTAAGCAAATTGGAGTGGGTCTAGGGTGTCAGGTAGGGTGGAGGTGATATGGTCCTTGACTAGTCTCTCAAAGCACTTCATGATGACGGATGTGAGTGCTACGGGGCGGTAGTCATTTAGCTCAGTTACCTTAGCTTTCTTGGGAACAGGAACAATGGTGGCCCTCTTGAAGCATGTGGGAACAGCAGACTGGTATAGGGATTGATTGAATATGTCCGTAAACACACCGGCCAGCTGGTCTGCGCATGCTCTGAGGGCGCGGCTGGGGATGCCATCTGGGCCTGCAGCCTTGCGAGGGTTAACACGTTTAAATGTCTTACTCACCTCGGCTGCAGTGAAGGAGAGACCGCATGTTTTCGTTGCAGGCCGTGTCAGTGGCACTGTATTGTCCTCAAAGCGGGCAAAAAAGTTATTTAGTCTGCCTGGGAGCAAGACATCCTGGTCCGTGACTGGGCTGGGTTTCTTCCTGTAGTCCGTGATTGACTGTAGACCCTGCCACATGCCTCTTGTGTCTGAGCCGTTGAATTGAGATTCTACTTTGTCTCTGTACTGGCGCTTAGCTTGTTTGATAGCCTTGCGGAGGGAATAGCTGCACTGTTTGTATTCGGTCATGTTACCAGACACCTTGCCCTGATTAAAAGCAGTGGTTCGCGCTTTCAGTTTCACACGAATGCTGCCATCAATCCACGGTTTCTGGTTAGGGAATGTTTTAATCGTTGCTATGGGAACGACATCTTCAACGCACGTTCTAATGAACTCGCACACCGAATCAGCGTATTCGTCAATGTTGTTATCTGACGCAATACGAAACATCTCCCAGTCCACGTGATGGAAGCAGTCTTGGAGTGTGGAGTCAGCTTGGTCGGACCAGCGTTGGACAGACCTCAGCGTGGGAGCCTCTTGTTTTAGTTTCTGTCTGTAGGCAGGGATCAACAAAATGGAGTCGTGGTCAGCTTTTCCGAAAGGGGGGCGGGGCAGGGCCTTATATGCGTCGCGGAAGTTAGAGTAACAATGGTCCAAGGTCTTTCCTCCCCTGGTTGCGCAATCGATATGCTGATAAAATTTGGGGAGTCTTGTTTTCAGATTAGCCTTGTTAAAATCCCCAGCTACAATGAATGCAGCCTCCGGATAAATTGTTTCCAGTTTGCAGAGAGTTAAATAAAGTTCGTTCAGAGCCATCGATGTGTCTGCTTGGGGGGGGATATATACGGCTGTGATTATAATCGAAGAGAATTCTCTTGGTAGATAATGCGGTCTACATTTGATTGTGAGGAATTCTAAATCAGGTGAACAGAAGGATTTGAGTTCCTGTATGTTTCTTTCATCGCACCATGTCACGTTAGTCATAAGGCATACGCCCCCGCCCCTCTTTTTACCAGAAAGATGTTTTTTCCTGTCTGCGCGATGCGTGGAGAAACCTGTTGGCTGCACCGCTTCGGATTGCGTCTCTCCAGTAAGCCACGTTTCCGTGAAGCAAAGAACGTTACAGTCTCTGATGTCCCTCTGGAATGCTACCCTTGCTCGGATTTCATCAACCTTGTTGTCAAGAGACTGGACATTGGCAAGAAGAATGCTAGGGAGTGGTGCGCGCTGTGCCCGTCTCCGGAGTCTGACCAGAAGACCGCCTCGTTTCCCTCTCTTTCGGAGTCGTTTTTTTGGGTCGCTGCATAGGATCCACTCCGTTGTCCTGTTTGTAAGGCAGAACACAGGATCCGCGTCGCGAAAAACATATTCTTGGTCGTACTGATGGTGAGTTGATGCTGATCTTATATTCAGTAGTTCTTCTCGACTGTATGTAATGAAACCTAAGATGACCTGGGGTACTAATGTAAGAAATAACACGTAAAAAAACAAAAAACTGCATAGTTTCCTAGGAACGCGAAGCGAGGCGGCCATCTCTGTCGGCGCCGGAAGTAGTCTGATAGGCAAGCAGCTTGGTGAGAAGGCAACAACTGTTGGCGCAATTATTAGAAAATGGATTAGAAAATGGAATTATTAGAAAATGGAAGAAGTTCAAGATGACAGTCAATCACCCTCGATCTGGGGCTCCATGCAAGATCTCACCTCATGGGGCATCAATGATCATGAGGAAGGTGAGGGATCAGCCCAGAACTACACGGCAGGACCTGGTCAATGACCTGAAGAGAGCTGGGACCACAGTCTCAAAGAAAACCATTAGTAACACACTACGCCATCATGGATTAAAATCCTGCAGTGCACGCAAGGTCCCCCTGCTCAAGCCAGCGCATGTCCAGGCCCGTCTGAAGTTTGTCAATGACCATCTGGATGATCCAGAGGAGGAATGGGAGAAGGTCATGTGGTCTGATGAGACAAAAATAGAGCTTTTTGGTCTAAACTCCACTTGCCGTGTTTGGAGGAAGAAGAAGGATGAGTACAACCCCAAGAACACCATCCCAATTGTGAAGCATGGAGGTGGAAACATAATTCTTTGGGGATGCTTTTCTGCAAAGGGGACAGGACGACTGCACCGTATTGAGGGGAGGATGGATGGGGCCATGTATCGCGAGATCTTGGCCAACAACCTCCTTCCCTCAGTAAGAGCATTGAAGATGGGTCATGGCTGGGTCTTCCGGCATGACAACGACCCGAAACACACAGCCAGGGCAACTAAGGAGTGGCTCCATAAGAAGCATCTCAAGGTCCTGGAGTGGCCTAGCCAGTCTCCAGACCTGAACCCAATAGAAAATCTTTGGAGGGAGCTGAAAGTCCGTATTGCCCAGCGACAGCCCCGAAACCTGAAGGATCTGGAGAAGGTCTGTATGGAGGAGTGGGCCAAAATCCCTGCTGCAGTGTGTGCAAACCTGGTCAAGAACTACAGGAAACGTATGATCTCTGTAATTGCAAACAAAGGTTTCTGTACCAAATATTAAGTTCTGCTTTTCTGATGTATCAAATACTTATGTCATGCAATAAAATGCAAATGAATGACTTAAAATCATACAATGTGATTTTCTGGATTTTTGTTTTAGATTCCATCTCTCACAGTTGAAGTGTACCTATGATAAAAAATTACAGACCTCTACATGCTTTGTAAGTTGGAAAGCCTGCAAAATCGGCAGTGTATCAAATACTTGTTCTCCCCACTGTATATGTAGGTCTATGGTGGCCTGAATTGTTTCCCAATCAGAGGCAGCTGTTTATCGTTGTCTCTGATTGGGGATCCTATTTAGGTTGCCATTTCCATTTTGGTTTTGTGGATTATTGTCTATGTGTAGTTGCATGTCAGCACTAGTTCTTTATAGCGTCACGGTCATTTTGTTGTTTGGTTAGTTTGTTTAATTGTTATTCGTTTTAATAAAAGGAGAATGCATTCCAATCACGCTGCGCCTTGGTCTCCTCGTTACGACGAACGTGACACATAAGCTCTGATATGCATATGGTGTTTTGAATTAATCATCATCTTAGAAAGCGCTGTCCATTTCATTGTGTTAGGCTTTGAAACAACATCCACGGACCATGTTTTTCACTCAGTATCAACCTGTTGTTGAACTTCTTTCTTCAAATGTATCAATCACAGTGAGGTGAGTTTTAAAAGCACAATACTGTTTTGATGATAAGTGTTTGATGTGATTTTCAAATGCATTTGCATTGATGCCAGAGTGGTTAGAGGAACAATAGAACCCTGAGTACCAGGCCATTAGTGACCTGATGGTCATTGGTGAGTTGGGTACTACCAAAGCATTCCAGAGTGCATAAGAGTCCAGGTGGGTGCTACACATCGGTAGTGGGTGAGTTCTACCCATAGAGTCTGACTTCAGAGACTAGTACTGCGATGCGCTGCTTCAGCGATGGCAAGGGCCAAGGCCAGTATGAAACCCCCTCAGTTTCATCTACAAACTGCATCTACTTTAGCCTTCCTCCTGGTGCTGACTACTCAAGCCATTAATGAACTACCCTGCCTGTCATGATCTTCCATTATCATTTTTTTTGTTTTTCAAAATTGCATGTCTTTTTTGTTGTTCTTGTTGCTTAAAGCACTTTGAGATTGTAATTAAAAGTGTTATAAAAGATGAATCAACTATTATTATTATATGAGGAGATTACTATGACCCAACGGTCACGTGGAATTTTACTGCGGTCATAACTCGGCGTGGCGGTAATACAGTCACTGCAACAGCCCTAATCATATCAAAATAGTGGAAAATTCCACAGCTAATCTTTTCACATATAATAACTAATTATGAGGAGATGAGATATTAGACTTCAGAACAATAGTTTCTGTAAATACTTCTAAACCCATATGGTTATGCCTCTCTCGTCAAAGCTCATAAAACACCTTAGTTGCACAGAGGAGAAGTGACAGAGGAGAGGACAAGAAAGACATGGGAGAGGAGAAGTAACAGAGGAAAGGACAGGGAGAGGACAGGAGGGAGGGGAAGTGACAGAGGAGAGGATAAGTGACCGAGGAGAGGATAGGAGAGACAAAGGACATGATTTGACCTCATCATGACTTGCCCAAAGACTGATGACATCCAAGTTGTTACATATCTCGGCTTTCCACAAGGTCACTTTCATCACAGTGTGGCTGTTTTGACAGAAACCGGTAGCCCAAATCAGTTACGAGTTGGATTATTTTTTGAAAGGAAAGGGTTCTAAAATAATTATCAGAAAACAGTATGTAAGATTTATGGATAGCATTATCAATAGCTTCTGTTATACTTCTAAACCCATGTGATTATTCCTCTCTCATTAAAGTTCATAAAACATCCTAGTTGCACACAAGCACCATTGTCAATCCAAATGTAGAGTATAATATAAAAGAGAATCTTTGAATTTAACCAAGAATCTGTACAAGTGTACCACTGAGGATCTGCTGCATGGTTTGTCGGTATTGGATCCTCTGCTCAGCTGAGATGTGGGAATATTGGCTAGTGTCGTCAGCGGCCTGCAGATCCACTATAGTCAGCCAGGACGCTCTCTTGTAGAGGCAAGGAATCAGCAGCGATGGCAGCGTTGCTTCCAAACTGAAACACAAGTAAGTGGCATGTGAACACAAATGACACTCGCGCCAAGAAAGAATTAAGTATGGATAAAATCGTCCCTCTGCAGGGCTTCCTCGTCAGCAGCGTCCTGTCAATGCAGATACTAGTCAATTCCAAGCAGCCAGGTGGCTAGGGCTGCCCCACAGCTTCCAAGGCAGGGCACCTGACTAGAACAAAAGTACCTCAGCCTCATCGACGTTACTTACACAGTAAGTGGGATCATGCACAGCAGACGCTTTTGCGTGATCAACATTGCCACTTACCTCTGTATCTACCAAATTCCTTCGTCTTTCCCTGGGGCATTGTGACCGCTTTAGAAGACGATCTGGAAAGGAGAAAACGGTGGGCACAATAGTCGGGGTGAGGCAGACTTTTCCCTTGTCATCATATCGAAGACATTCCTCTTCAAAGTGATGGACACAGAGACGAGAGTGTTGGGTTGGTTTCCAAATCATCCGCCTGACATTTCCTACCCACTGCTGCAGCCTAGGCTTGTCATGAAATGGGAACCTGTGGAAAAATATGATGTATTTATGTAAATGTTAAAATACAATAGCTAAAGGATTTATGCATTAAAACGTTAATCCATTCGGCTGGTTAGCAAATGGGCCGAATCAAGCGCAGATTGAGCAATGTCTGTTGTCCCCTCCAGAGATTGGAAAGTGTGAAGAGCTGAGCTGGTGATCCCTCTTCTCTGTGTCTAGGGGCATAGTGTTCATCAACAGTGCACGGATGTCATCAGCCTGAGGATGTAGGAGGAGGAGGATGTGATCAGAGGGAGGGTTACTGGGTGATAAGGGATTTCCACAGGCTTGCGTTTAAAAATATACTGGATGGGAATTTTATTGAGCAGTCTACGCCATTGTATGTACGCCACTTAATTATGCAACTATAAAGGTGTAAAACATATATACATTCACAGTGTCTACCATTTTGTGCAAAAAAACATGAGAGCTCTCTTGTTTATGTTGAGAATCATCAGAGAATACTGAATACTTCATTTGACATCTTCATGCTATCTACTGTTAACCCAGCTAGCAGAGGATGGATGCGTACCATGGCAGATTAAGTGCAGTCTGTCCCTCCTGCTTCTTCATGGTAAGGTCAGCTCTTTGGGCCAGCAGTAAAGCACAGTGTATAGCTTTTCTTAGCCGCCTTGTGGACAGGGGTAAAGGCCAACTCGTCAAAAGCTTGATCAGGAGGGCTGCAATGTCCACGTGCTGTAGAGTTGAGACAGATGAGAAGTTAAAGAGGAGAGGAAAGGATCCACAAGAAGTAACAGAGGAGAGGACAGGAGAGAGGACAAATGACAGAGGAGAGGACAGGAGAGATTGAGAAGTGACGGAGGCGAGGAGAAAGCAGTGGAGAGAAGATGTGACAGAGGAGAGTAGAGGACAGGAGAGTCAGGGGAGAGGAGAAGTGACAGAAGAGAGGACAGGAGACAGAGGAGAGGAGTGACTGAGAAAAGTGAGAGAGCGAGAGAGACAGAGGACATGATTTAACCTCATCTTGACTTGCCCAATGACTGATGACATCCAAGCTGTTACATATCTAGGCTTTTCATAAGGTCACTTTCATCACATTGTGGGTATTTTGACAGAAACCGGTAGTCCAAATCAGTTACGAGTTGGATTATTTTCTGTAGGAAAGGGACACGGTTTTAAAATAATTTTCAGAAAACAGTATGTAAGATTTGAGATTTCAGCATCTGCTTTTTTTTATATTTATACATTTATCAACCAGTGTCCTTTGCGAGGCATTGAAAAACCTCCCTGGTCTTTGTGGTTGAATCTGTGCTTGTAATTCACTACTCGATTGAGGGACCTCAAAGATAATTGTAAGTGTGGGGTACAGAGATGGGTTAGTCATTCAAAAATCATGTTAATCACTGTTGAACACGGAATGAGTCCATGCGACTTATTGTGCAATTTGTTAAGCACATTTTTATTCCTGAACTTATTTAGGCTTGCCATAACAAAAGGTTGAATACATATTGACTCAAGACATTTCATCTTCACATTTGTTATTCATTTAAAAAAATGTTCTTCAAACAAAATTCCACTTTGACATTATGGGGTGTTGTATGTAGATCAGTGACACAAAATCTCAATTTAATAAGTTTCAATTTAGACTGTAATAAAAAAAAAGTATACTCATTTGTAATTTGATAAAGCCTGCAATGATCTGATCTGTAATTTGATAAAGCCTGCAATGATGCTGGGAAGACGCAAACCCTCAGGATGCATCCCAAATGGCACTCGATTCTATTTATAGTGCACTACTTTTTACCAGGATCCGTAGGCTCTACCATAGGGCTCTGGTAAAAATTAGTTCACTATGCAGGGAACAGGATGCCATTTAAGATGCAACCTTTCTGTTGTTGTTTTTTTATATATACTTCTCTCTTCCTTCATGCTCTGTAAGGTTCCAGGTGGACCAGAGCAACAAATACCACTGACCTTCCTGCCTCGCCTGAGATGGCTGCCACTGTGAGTTAGTCAGCCATGCAGATACAGTACCAGTCAAAAGTTTGGACACACCTACTCATTCAAGGGTTTTTCTTTATTTTTACTATTATCTACATTGTAGAATAATAGTGAAGACATCAAAATTATGAAATAACACATATGGAATCATGTAGTAACCAAAAAAGTGTTTAAACAAATCACAATATATTGTATATTTGAAATTCTTCAAATTAGCCACCCTTTGCCTTGATGACAGCTTTGCACACACTTGGCATTCTCTCAACCAGCTTCATGAAGTAGTCACCTGGAATGCATTTCAATTAACAGGTATGCCTTGTTAAAACTTAATTTGTGGAATTGCTATCCTTCTTAATGCATTTTAGCCAATCAGTTGTGTTGTGATAAAGTGGGGGTGGTATACAGAAGATAGTCCTTTTTTGTAAAAGACCAAGTCCACATTATGGCCAGAACAGCTCAAGTAAGCAAAGAGACATGACAGTCCATCATTACTTTAAGACATGAAGGTCAATCAATCTGGAAATATTTCAAGAACTTTTCATCTTTTTTCAAGTGCAGTTGCAAAAACCATCAAGCGTTATGATGAAACAGGTTCTCATGAGGACCTCCACAGGAAAGGAAGACCCAGAGTTTTATTGGCCAGTCTAAGATATGGCTTTTCTTTGTAACTCTGCCTAGAAGGCCAGCACCCTGAGTCGCCTCTTCACTGTTGACGTTGAGACTGGTGTTTTGCGGGTACTATTTAATGAAGCTGCCATTTGAGGACTTTTTTTCTAATTATTGCCAGTTCATGCTGTTCTGTGAATGGAGTAGTACACAGCGTTGTACAAGATCTTCAGTTTCTTGGAAATTTCTTGCATGGAATAGCCTTCATTTCTCATAACAAGAATAGACTGGCAAGTTTCAAATGAAAGTTCTTTGTTTCTAGCCATTTTGAGCCTGTAATTGATCCCACAAATGCTGATACTCCAGATACTCAGCTAGTCTAATGAAGGCCAGTTTTATTGCTTCTTTAAATCAGCACAACAGTTTTCAGATGTGCTAACATAATTGCAAAAGGGTTTTATAATGATCAATTAGCCTTTTAAAATGATAAACTTGTATTAGTTAACACAATGTGCCATTGGAACACAGGAGTGGTGGTTGCTGATGATGGGCCTCTGTACGCCTATGTAGATATTCCATAAAAAAACAGCCGTTTCCAGCTACAATAGTCATTTACAGCATTAACAATGTCTACACTGTATTTCTGATCAATTTGATGTTATTTTAATGGACAAAAAATGTGCCTTTCTTTCAAAAATAGGGACATTTCTAAGTGACCCCAAACTTTTGAATGGTAGTGTAGGTAATAGGGTGCCATTTTGGGACACAGTCTAAGCTACAGCAGGGTTTATTTCCCCCTCATACTACCATTCTTCAAAGCTTACACTGTCATATTTCACTGTCCCCCATCCACAGAAGCTGAACTACAACACCATTGCACCATTGTTAGCTACAGCATGTCATTAAACCTTGTGCAAATGAACACGTTAGCATGTAATTGTCTAATCGAGATTGATGATTGATGTCTACATGTCGCCTGCACAATTTAAGTGACAGTTTTCTCAAATGGCTTTTCTTTGCTGCTTTATCTCTTCTTCTCTTCCCACAACGTTTCATCATTTAACCACGCTGTCTTTTCTCGTTCAATTTCAAATACATTTCATCTCTACATACAACGTTTGAAAAGCAGCATCTGGCAGCTTGCTAGGTTGTCAGGTTGCAGTGGAGTTGGTAAGTGTAGCCTTTAATGAAGATGCATCGCGCTGGTTAAAGGTTTATCTCTCATCGTATGGCCCAGCAGATGCTGACTCAGTGTATAACCTCCATGGCACGAGCCATTCATTTCCACCCACCACTGAACTGACTGCATCCTCATCAAAGCTAATACACTGTATGGCCAACCAGCGTAACACACACTTTCATCAAAGCTAATACACTGTATGGCCAACCAGCGTAACGCACACTTTCAGAAAAGCTAATACACTGTATGGCCAACCAGCGTAACAGTGATGTATTGCCAACTAACTACGCCACTTTAAAGGAAAACATTCTAGTATGATCATCATGGTACTTGGAGTATGATAATACTCTGTATGGCCAACCGGCAATACAGCAACGACACTTCAAGTACATAATCATAGTATCATCTACAATGGATCACATACACAGTATTCAATACAGTGAGTATACAAAGTACAACAATTTTCAAAGGTTGAGTGACATTGTAGGTCTATGTTGTTGCTGCTATAGTAAATCTATTTTTTTCTTTGCTTGTAAGTTACAAAACCCCAGTTGCCACTCCTAAAAACAGTCTTTAGATGTGTGCTATTCACAATAATATTCGAAAACCCTCTCTCTGGCTCTGGGACTTAGAGACACATTTTGTGACTTCTTACTGCTGAGTCTATTGTCCTGCTGCAGAAGGCAAATTCACACCTGTGTGTTAAGGACCAGGTTGACAGAGAACAGTGTCAGCTGACTTGGTCAGCCAATCAGTGAGCTAGCTTGAGTTTGGAGACCCCCCCACTCTGCCACTGTACAGCTCTATAAATTTGTGGGCTCCCCACCAACTCACCAATTGGACCTCTACCCACATGGACAAACCACTCTTTGGACTTTCTGATGGTGCTTAGAGTGTCCTTGACCTTAAACCACTACTAGTCTCCTCTTCCTGTTTCAATGCTGTGTGTGTCTGTCTTGCGTGTGGTATTAAATGTGTGAATTGTATCTCTGTCTCTTACTGGTCATTCTACGTCCTCTAACCTGGCGCTGGGACAGTTTTAATTTAAACCGGCACCTCTTTTGGAGACCACCACATGGAGGCGCTCTTTTCAATAATCCATTGGTTCTTCTCATTACTTATTGCTTAAAGGTGCAAGCAAAAGTTACGCAAATGGCTCTCATTATGTAATAGGAGTTTGAAGCTATACAAACCAATTGGCTAGATTAAGTCAGTCGGTCTGTGTGTTGCATCCATAGAGAATGATAGAGGACTCTAGTATCCAAAAGCCTGTTTTAGCATGGGCAGCGCCATTGAGAACTTACACCATTTTGAAGTAGTCAACTGGATGGGACTTCCTATGGGTTAAAGGTCAACTGCCCTTTAGAACCAACTTCTCAAAATTGACTACAAAGTGTAAATAGGATCATTTTGATCATAAAGTTAGTCTCATCCAACACTGAGTTTTGTAAGAGAGTTCGTCACGACTGACAATCATGTCCACTTGCCCAGTGCCCACTAACACGAGAGAAGCAGCGGTGTTGATTGCGCTCTATCAGCTACGCACACTCAATCCAATCACTGCAGCGAACCTCCAGAGAGTGAGACAGACCTGCACATTGAGCACCACCTCGGACTTGTTTACATAAGACAACACGTCACCAATGTTATGTTGAAATTACGCTTGGCCGTAAGCCCTTTATGGAGTGGCCACTTGATGATGTGTTTGATAGTGCCAATCACTCGAGTCCGCCACTTTTTTGGTCAAAAGGATAATTGACATGATCAGAGTGCACTTGTATTCCAACTGCAAATTGTCAATAATCCAAAACCAATTTGAGAGCATCTTGTTTTCCCCCGTGATCTGTTTTGTAACATGATTCCCCATTAAACACTACCAGACAGACGCACACTATTGTAATTCATAAGGGCAATTCCCCCCAAAAATGTATGCCAAATAAAAACCATTGATTTCAAAGATTAATAAACCGTACAACTCTATGCACACGGTCTACTCTGAACAATTTACACAGAACATTTTACAAAAACACATTTACTGGTAGAACTGTGCAGATGCAAAGTTTAGTTAATCTCCCTCTGTTTTTTTTTTTGTTGTGTGTCCACGTTTTCCCAAACATCTGTTAAATATCTGCTTCGAATTAAGATTCAACGGTGTAATGCAGAAAGAATGGGGTGTCAGTTATGACATTACACATTGACTCTGAAAACATCTATTTTGGTTATTTTGAAAACAGTAAGTGAATTTACACCCGGTAACGGAATTACGGTATCAGAATTTCATCATTGGTCCCTGATCTGTACCACAGAGAAATACTTAATTATGGATATGAATGTCATTCTCTTCATGGGGATGTATCCTAAGTAGGTACACAAAGGTACAGTGCCTTGCGAAAGTATACGGCCCCCTTGAACTTTGCGACCTTTTGCCACATTTCAGGCTTCAAACATAAAGATATAAAACTGTATTTTTTTTGTGAAGAATCAACAACAAGTGGGACACAATCATGAAGTGGAACGACATTTATTGGATATTTCAAACTTTTTTAACAAATCATAAACTGAAAAATTGGGCGTGCAAAATTATTCAGCCCCCTTAAGTTAATACTTTGTAGCGCCACCTTTTGCTGCGATTACAGCTGTAAGTCGCTTGGGGTATGTCTCTATCAGTTTTGCACATCGAGAGACTGACATTTTTTCCCATTCCTCCTTGCAAAACAGCTCGAGCTCAGTGAGGTTGGATGGAGAGCATTTGTGAACAGCAGTTTTCAGTTCTTTCCACAGATTCTCGATTGGATTCAGGTCTGGACTTTGACTTGGCCATTCTAACACCTGGATATGTTTATTTTTGAACCATTCCATTGTAGATTTTGCTTTATGTTTTGAATCATTGTCTTGTTGGAAGACAAATCTCCGTCCCAGTCTCAGGTCTTCTGCAGACTCCATCAGGTTTTCTTCCAGAATGGTCCTGTATTTGGCTCCATCCATCTTCCCATCAATTTTAACCATCTTCCCTGTCCCTGCTGAAGAAAAGCAGGCCCAAACCATGATGCTGCCACCACCATGTTTGACAGTGGGGATGGTGTGTTCAGCTGTGTTGCTTTTACGCCAAACATAACGTTTTGCATTGTTCCCAAAAAGTTCAATTTTGGTTTCATCTGACCAGAGCACCTTCTTCCACATGTTTGGTGTGTCTCCCAGGTGGCTTGTGGCAAACTTTAAACGACACTTTTTATGGATATCTTTAAGAAATGGCTTTCTTCTTGCCACTCTTCCATAAAGGCCAGATTTGTGCAATATACGACTGATTGTTGTCCTATGGACAGAGTCTCCCACCTCAGCTGTAGATCTCTGCAGTTCATCCAGAGTGATCATGGGCCTCTTGGCTGCATCTCTGATCACTCTTCTTCTTGTATGAGCTGAAAGTTTAGAGGGACGGCCAGGTCTTGGTAGATTTGCAGTGGTCTGATACTCCTTCCATTTCAATATTATCGCTTGCACAGTGCTCCTTGGGATGTTTAAAGCTTGGGAAATCTTTTTGTATCCAAATCCGGCTTTAAACTTCTTCACAACAGTATCTCGGACCTGCCTGGTGTGTTCCTTGTTCTTCATGATGCTCTCTGCGCTTTTAACGGACCTCTGAGACTATCACAGTGCAGGTGCATTTATACGGAGACTTGATTACACACAGGTGGATTGTATTTATCATCATTAGTCATTTAGGACAACATTGGATCATTCAGAGATCCTCACTGAACTTCTGGAGAGAGTTTGCTGCACTGAAAGTAAAGGGGCTGAATAATTTTGCACACCCAATTTTTCAGTTTTTGATTTGTTAAAAAGTTTGAAATATCCAATAAATGTCGTTCCACTTCATGATTGTGTCCCACTTGTTGTTGATTCTTCACAAAAAAATACAGTTTTATATCTTTATGTTTGAAGCCTGAAAAGTGGCAAAAGGTCTCAAAGTTCAAGGGGGCCGAATACTTTCGCAAGGCACTGTATAAATATGCAATATCCTGCTTTGCGTATTTGGGTATTATTTTACACACTGGCTATTATTTTAATGAGCTCTGCCCCCAAACAAGACCACATTTGGTTGGTCTGGACCGGATGAAATCTGAAGCAATCACATATGTCTATGTTTCACAAGTTTGGACACCAAAGTACAACACAGTAGAGCGCAGTACAGTAGAGTGCAGCACAGAACAGATTCAAGATTTTTTTGTCACATGCACTAGTACAGTGAAATGCCATTTTTGCTTGCTCTTTCCCAAAAATGCAGTGGAACGATGAAAAAAAAAAAAACACACAAGAAATAGATACTGGGTCAGTTCCAGGGTCAGTGCCAATACCATATTTGGGTCTTTCTATAAACTAGGGTACCAGTGAGCATTTCTTGTAGTGGACAACTGTT
Organism: Oncorhynchus mykiss; assembly: GCF_013265735.2. Lineage (NCBI taxonomy): Eukaryota > Metazoa > Chordata > Actinopteri > Salmoniformes > Salmonidae > Oncorhynchus > Oncorhynchus mykiss. The sequence continues at coordinate 28,607,649 of NC_048575.1, read as the reverse complement.
TGGAGCTGTTACAAAGTCATTAATAATAATTAGCCCTTTTTTCCAGGTGAATACATTAAGATATAAAGGGGGTATCATTGGTACATTCAATATAATTCATGAGTTGAATCAAAACCTATGTTTAAACCCTTTCTCATGTTTGGAGTCTTCACAGATTTGGCAAAAATTGCGTTACATAAAATATTACCTTTTTTTCCTTACACTTATGATACTGCTGTTTGTCGTTAAATCATATGCCAAGCGTTTAATAATTGAATTACACATTGAACTTGATCCTGTAAAATTCCTAGATATTGCTGTCTGACTCTTTTTTTGTACCGAGCTCTTGGAAGTGTACTTTAACCTCGTAACATTTCGTATCTCCCTATGTTACGGTGTGTTACACTTTTTCGTATCTCCCAATGTTTCAGTTTTCATGGACACACACAGTGGCAACAATTCATTTGATATATATTAATATGTGTCACATATCAGTTTGCAAACAATGTTAAAAATAATAATAATTGAGTTAATAAAGCCACATACAACCATGGTCTCTTTTTTTGCTTTCTTGAGTAAAGTAGTTCCAACAGGCAGGTGTTTCAGCCTCAGTGCTTTCTGTGGTGGGGCAGCCAGCGGAAAATACAGAGTGTAGGGGTTGGTAATGTTCTCTAGTTGCGCTGTGATTGGCTCACTGTTCTGTCACTCATGGGGACACTACGTCACTACAAAATCTTTGGGTAGAGCTTGAAAATTCAAGCCCCCTGCCATAGACTTACATTAGAAGTACCCATCCTGGGCCTCCAGAGTGGCACAGCGGTCTAAGAAACTGTATAGCAGTGTTGCTGCATCACTACAGCCTGGGGTTGAATCCCGGGCACCTGCAGGTTAACTTCGGACGTCAGTTGAACGGTGTTTCCTCCTGGTGAAGCTGGCTTCTGAGTTAAGCGAGCGGGTGTTAAGAAGCACAGCTTGGCGGGTCATGTTTCAGAAAACGCATGACTCGACCTTCGCCCGAGCCTGTTGGGGAGTTGCAGTGATGAGACAAGATCGTAATCACGAAACTGGGGAAGAAAAGGGGGTTAAAAATAACAAAAAGTGCCCATCCAAGAAGGCTCAAGGTCAATGGCCACAGATGAAATTAAGTCAAATCACGTTACAGTTGAAGTCGGGGGTTTGCCAAATGCATTTAAACTGGGTTTTTCACAATTCCTGACATTTAATCCAAGTAAAAATTCCCTGTCTTAGGTCAGTTAGGATCACCACTTTAGTTTAAGAATGTGAAATGTCAGAATAATAGTAGAGAGAATTATTAATTTCAGATTTTTTTTCTTTCATCACATTCCCAGTGGGTCAGAAGTTTACATACACTCAATTGGTATTCGGTAGCATTGCCTTTAAATTGTTAACTTGGGTCAAACGTTTCGGGTAGCCTTCCACAAGCTTCCCACAATAAGTTGCGTGAATTTTGTCCCATTCCTCCTGACAGAGCTGGTGTAACTGAGTCAGGTTTGTAGGCCTCCTTGCTCGCACAAGCTTTTTCAGTTCTGCCCACAAATGTTTTTATAGGATTGAGGTCGGGGCTTTGTGGATGGCCACTCCAATACCTTGAACGTGGTACCTTCAGGTGTTTGGAAATTGCTCACAAGGACTTGTGGAGGTCTACAAAATTTTTTCTGAGGTCTTGGCTGATTTATTTTGATTTTCCCATGATGGCAAAGAAAATAGGCACTGAGTTTGAAGGTAGGCCTTGAAATACATCCACAGGTACACTTCCAATTTAATCAAATTATGTCAATTAGCCTATCAGAAGCTTCTAAAGCCATGACATAATTTAAGCTGTTTAAACGCACAGTCAACTTAGTGTATGTTAACTTCTGACGCACTGCAATTGTGATACAGTGAAATAATCTGTCTGTAAACAATTGTTGGAAAAATTACTTGTGTCATGCACAAAGTAGAAGTCCTATTCGACTTGCCAAAACTATAGTTTGTTAACATGAAGTGTGTGGAGTGGTTGAAAAATGAGTTTTTATGACTCCAACCTAAGTGTTTGTAAGCTTCCTACTTCAACTGTATATCTACCGTAGCTTTGATTGGACTGATCATGTCAACATCATACTTTCAAAATCTTAGCTAGCAATCTAGACAAGAATGTGAAATGTCAGAATAATTCATCACATTCCCAGTGGGTCAGAAGTTTACATACAATCAATTGGTATTCGGTAGCATTGCCTTTAAATTGTTTAACTTAGGTCAAAAGTTTCGGGTAGCCTTCATCATCATGAATGAAGTCCACAATCTACTTTTCAATCCTTGTCATACAAAGAGAAATTATACATCAAATGTATCGGTGCTCATCGGCCATTGGATATAAACATTACACAACAAGTTGGACATCGCAAATTCAACAATGAGTGCTGAGGAGCCACTGCAGCCTTGGGTTCGATACTAGGCTGTCACAGCCAGCCATAACCGGGAGACGCATGGGATAGGGCGCAATGGGCCCAGCGTCGTCTGGGTTAGGGGAGGGTTTGGCCGGCCAACATTTCCTTGTCTTATCGTGCTCTAGCGACATCGTGTGGCAGGTCCGGGTGCCTGCAAGCTGACCTCAGTCATCAGTTCGACGGTGTTTCCTCCAATACGTTGGTGCAGCTGGCTTCAGGGTTAAGCAAGCAGTTTGTCAAGAAGCAGTGTGGCTTCGCTCTCGACCTTCGCCGAGTCTGTATGGGAGTTGCAGCGATGAGACAAGATTCTGGCCCGTGTGAATGTTTATCCTTTTTACCCCCTTTTTGTCCCCAATTTCATGAAATCCAATTGGTAAAGTTTGAATACATTGGCCATGCTGTTAATCCAGCATAACTTCTGCAGGATTCAAAACAACTGGAAACTCGGAACTGGGAAATCTTAGACTTCAGAGTTCAAGACACCTGGGATCTCTGAAAATACGGAAAATAATTTTGAACGGTCATCCAACTTGGGAACTCTGGCCAAGTTGGGAACTCTGGCCTCTTTCTAGAGACCACAAGAAAGGCCGCCGCACCACCTTCCTGCTCCAGCACAACAAGGTAAGTCCAAAAATGTATTGTATGCTGCTGCATAAATTATGTCATATGCCAGGGAGATATGCATACTGTAGCCAAGAAAGTAATACTAAGTGTATGTTGTGCAGTAAGCTGTTGGTGCACATGTAGCCTATAGGCTGTTTTAGAGAAATGTGATCATCGAATATTGTAAGAGCTTTCCTTGTCTGCTTATATGCCCCCTTTATTTATCCTACGGTTCTGACTTGGTGTACAGGGAAAATACTGTAAGAATGGCCCATGCTCTGAATTCTGTCAAGGTACATTTCAAAAGTGCTGTACCAATAGTTATATTGACTATGTCCGTCCTAGCTCGCTCATTAATGTCTTAATCGAAATTACAGATTGCTTCTTATCCACTAGTCATTTCTTATGCCATAGTTTGTACATATCAATTGTCAGTAGAAACCACATTTGTTTCAGCAAGTCAGCCATATCAGCTTTGTTTTTAAAAAGGCATTAAATGAGGTTCAGCGGTGGTAAGGATTCACTCCATGGTGCTGAAAAGAATAAGCTTTTCTGTTGTGACAGCTTTATGTAGGCCCTAACAGTTTGTGGGCACCGTTTGTCACCATTAAAGTGCAATGAATGTATTGTTTAGTGTTGTGTTGTGTAGCGGCTTTGCTGGCATGCATTAAAAAAAATGTTTGCCTCACCAAGATTTACATGCTAAAATCGCAACTAGGCACATTATCTTGGGGACGGCAGGTAGCCTGGTGGTTAGAGCGTTGGACTAGTAATTGAAAGGTTTCAAGATCGAATCTCCAAGCTGACAAGGTAAAACATCTGTCCTTCTGTCCCTGGACAAGGCAGTTAACCCACTGTTCCTTGGCCATCATTGAAAATAAGAATGTGTTCTTTAACTGACTTGCCTAATTAAGTAAAGGTAAAAATATATATATATCCTAAATAATGTATGGCTTGCAAAATGGAATGCTTCTAACAGAAAGAGTAACTTTAACAAGATGAATCAAACAAAATACGATACTGTCATTAATGGGGTTCTTCAATAATTATGCGTAATAGTTGTTTGATGCACATTTGATGTCTAGCTGTTTAGTTATGTGGGGGAATTATCGCCATTAGCTGATACAGCAAATCATTTTTTGAATGACAGTAAAGTGGTAAAGAGCTAGTCTGATACTGCATGCATGTCAAACAACAGTCAAAGTGCGGGAATTCATGTTAACCTGGAGAATTTACAGAACATTTTGGGGTCTATTTTGTTATGGTGGTTAAGATTAGACTGTCTTGGACAACATTATGTCAAGATTCCTGAGATTTGTGTACGTTTTGATCGTTGGTTTTCTGAGTTAAAATGGAGCAATCTGGAATGTGAAAACAGCTTGTTTATTTTTTTTTATTTTTTATATAGAAATAGAAGAAAAAAATGGCTTGTTTTCATTTTTGCATATAAAAACAAACAACTTGATATTTCGATGTTCACATGTGGGTGGGGTTAAATGTGTAATGCCTGTCATTGGTTAAGTGCACTGCCAACACTTCCTTTCCTTTCGCAGTAGATCACCCTTTTGAATCCATTCTATGAATCTATTAATGAATTAAATAATAGCTGCCCATACTGTACCACAGAGCAAAGTAAAGTAAGATTTCACAATCTCTGCATTTAGTGTGCATTGAGTTAATGAACTGCTGTTAGCTGACTGATATAGCCCAGCTACCTAACTACCTATCTAACTAACCATTGGTAATCATATTCAATACACCCAAAACAACAGTATCTATTTTTGAGATATGCCCCTAGCTATTGTAAGTCAGTGGTTGCACATCTAACTGGCTGTAATGAATCAAGGGTGTGAATAGTAGACATGTAAATACACTGCTCAGAAAAATAAAGGGAACACTAAAATAACACATCCTAGA